>NC_047036.1:71007857-71643857 GCF_011762595.2 Tursiops truncatus
GACTAAAGCCAGATACTTGTTTCCTAAGGTGTGTTTTGTAAACCTAAATGCCATTAGACAAGGGAGCAACAATGCATTCTGTTGCTAATTTAAGGCTCACTGAAAGCTTGTTATTTATTAAGGCAAATAAGGAATGAGTAGACAAAGTTTTCTGTGTATTCTGCAAAACATGAGGTAACATGAAATAATAGGAAGAAAAGTCTGAAAAAAAAAAGCCTTTCATTCTCTCTAAATTTTTACCCATCTAGCCCATACTTACCAGTGTCATAGCCCATGCTGACTGTGATGGTTGGGAACATCTGTAAGATGAAGAACTAGTACTGTATTCTGAGTCACATGTTCTATTTTTATTTTAAAGTCCTATTTAGAGCTTGGCTACTATTAGGCTCATCCTGATTTTCCTCAGTTACTGTGATTTAGTCTGTTGATTATTTGTAAAATGCACGTTAATAGTCAGAGACTGGTTTTCATGGCTGCCTAGGGTTAGAGGAATAAAGAAATTGACAGCTTACATGACAAAAAGTTAAATAACCTTAACAAACATAGTGTATTTCTTTAATTAGGAAAAGACAGAATTTATTTTCTTTCTTAAAGGTGGCAGAGAATTTTTCTGAGACTTTCAGAGGAAGCCATCTATCAATGTAAACAACAGAAAAATAGAAGCAGAGACCTATACCCTGCTCTGCTCACAGCTCTGTTTTCATTAGCAATTATAAGGAAGTGGATCCGGAAATAGAGATGCATGATAGCGAGACATCAGTACAGTAACCAGTACTTTCAGACATCACCACAAAAACATACACTCAGGATTTCACAACCCTCTCACATTGGCAATGTCACAATGCTGCCTCGGGCAAGGTTTTCGTCTCCTTTTTGGGTAAAGTAGGGTTCCTTTTTTCCCTCACACCAACTCCTATAAATCACTCTTCTTGAAGGGCAAACTAAAGTTTCTTGGTTTCAAAATCATACTTGTCCTGAGGAGGGAGATCCTGCTCATGCCGTTAGAAAGTCAGCTTAATGTGTTTGGTTAGTTTCAGAGAGTGATTAGAGGCCTCGTTCCCTGGCAGACGACTTGGGTCAGTACAAATATGGAAAGCCTTAGAAACACAATCTAAGATGTTTTACTGATAACACAATTTACAGCAGTCTTGTGTATTTACAAAATATATATTACTCTTGCTGTTTTACAAGTATCTTAAGTCTCTGGTGTTATCACTATATTCACTGAGGTTAGCAAATCGCATCACATGGAAGATCTCTTCTTGTCAATATATTCTTCTTACTCTTATCATTATAAAACCTTCCTGAGATACCCTTCTCCTGCCAAGGTTAGGAAATACTAAGTGAAGTGGAGAATTAATACATTCATCAGTTTGAAGTAAAAAAAAAAAAAAAAATTCTAAAACACCAGACTTTCACCTTGAATATTCAGTGGGCTTTATCTTTATACTTGAATTAAATGAGTGAATTGAATTAGCTTGAGTGCAGCCCCAGTGAACTGAAAGGGCAAAAAAAAAAAAAAAAAAAATAGTCATTTTTAATTTCTGGCTACTAGTAGAATTTTAAAGGAAATCAGCACCAGGCAAGCTGCTTCTGAAATTGCCATTCGTATACATGGCAAAGACATTGCCATATATACAAATGACCAGGGTTTGAAGCAGCGGGGCCCCTATTCTGCAGCTCTGTGGAGTGGTGGAGGTTAATAAGTCATCATGAGAGGAAAATAAGAAGCTTCATATCAATTCAGGCAGTAGGGCCTGAACAGTGCCTCTGGAAAGTCACTGCCATAGCAGCTCCGTGGTAATAATGTGACTCATTTTAGGCAAATTCATCAATTCATGAGGAGAGAAGAAAGTCTATAAAAGGTTAAAGAGTTTCACCTCTAATTCTTCCTGAAGGACAAGCTGCATGGTCCTCGGGAGAAATCTACTCAGTGTCTTATTTTTTTCCCCATTCTATTTATGTATTGCTGATAATATCATCATAAAAATCATTTGAAAATGTAAAGCATCATGGCATCAGTATTATATATGTAGTACTAGAGATGTGTTTTCCAAAACTTACATTTAAAAGAACTGTTATTCTCATAATAGGCTAGAAAAAATAAAGAACAGGCTACAAAAATATCTAGAACATGTTTCTCTATTAAAGATTTCAACCTGATGAAAAATTTCTCTTTGTCTTGCATCATTACATTCACCAAGAAAATCAGTAAAAATATTGCTTAATTTTATTACATTTTTTAAACAAATGGATCATTAATTCCTAAGTGAAAGCTAGAAGCTATGTTCAAGCCTAGAGCTAATTTCCAGAGCAAGTTACAGCTATTCTAATTTTTGGATTTTTAATTAAGTTGTTGATTTACTTGAGATGGAACAAACTATATAATGGTAGAATAGAAAACACAGATAATTATAGGTAGGTTCCTTCATGTTTGAAAAGGACTCATTCCTTAAGAGTTAGCTGAAAGAAAGGGTTTTCTTTGCTCTGGAACCTTTTCCAGGAATGTTACTAGTCCATTTTTAGAGGAGGTAAGCTTGGTTGCCACATAGAGTCACAAACCTCAGAGGAAGCTGAGAATTAGATGAAATATATATGTAATCCTGTGCATAGTGGTAACCATGCCAGGAAATAGAAAGCGTACTTAACAAGTTATGGTTAAGGTCCCTCTCTGCCTATTTCACCAATAAAACCTCAAGTTTGCCCTGGATACTGAATAGGTTGGGAGAAGATATCATTCGTTTATTCAGTCATTTATTCACTCATTCTTTCATTCCATCAGCAAATATTTAATGAGCACCTACTATTGCCACAAACAGTATAAACCTGGAAAGACAGTAGAGTCATCAATAGAGATAGCACTCCATGCAGTTATTTGAACCAAGTTACAGTACTTTAAAAGCTGATGTGTAATTTACTAAGTAGGTTCTCAACAAAATTTCTTGAAAAATTATTTGGCAGTAGATGAACTTCAGATGAATTTGTCATCACAGTTATCACAGAGAATGAGTTATCTGGTATATTTGGATTCATTGTATTGCTCACATTTCCTAATGCTGTACTTTGTGAAATCCCCAAATGGGATACATTATGCACACTGACTTATCCAGTTCTATGCCTACAATTGATGATACATGAAGTGGGATGTTAGTTTGTATGTTGCAAGTTGTGTGGGTGTGTTAACCACAGATAATGTTTTAGATTGCTATTGAGGAATCATATGAGAGTAATATCTAGCAAAGAACCTGGTGCACAGAAAATGTTCCATAAACTATTTTTTTCAATGGTGGAATGAACCATTCTATTTGTGCATCTTTCTACGTGAGAATGTGTTGGTCATTATCATTATCAATCCCACAAATAACACTTCTCCACTTTCACCCACAACTTACTCCTTTTTCTATATTTCTAATTTTAGTTACTGGCATCATTTACATCATTTCAGGCAGCAAAGCACAATGTTTCAAAGAGTCCCACCTTCTAGACTTTTATAGTCTTGCATCAGGAGATGAGACCAGAAAGCGATGGAGTAGTTGGGATGAGCCACCTAGACGGGAAATGTGTGTTACTCAGTGTCCGGTTTGGTGCACGCACTGGTGTCTAGGGAAGGGTTAATCAGTGAATGGCTGAGTGTATCCTCATGCCTGCTGCCAGCTGAGCCCCACTGGGCCATATACTTTTTAAAGGTTTATACACTTTTTAATAAAATTTTTATTCAGAAAAGTATTTGAGTGAGACTCTTCCTATTATCTCAGTATTTTAGATAAAACCTCAAGGCTGATAATTGATAAGTAACACTATAGTCTAAAGAATAAAACAAGTAGCTAAGACTCCCGCAGAAGTAGTCTTTAAGTCTTTAACCAGGGAGAAACTGCATACCGTCTCCTCACTCAGCCAAGTGAAAGGGGCTCCAAAGAAATCCCTCTTAGAGCTTGGGGGGTGTATTTTAGAGAGAGAGAGACTGACATTTCATTTATTGCTTGGATATTTGCATATGCAGTTGACTGGGTGGTCTGCCCCTTGATATTATCTGAGTAGATAAAGAGACAGTTGGAGAGATGAGAAGGAAAGGGAGGGCAGCAGTCTCACATCCTATACCTCTGCTGTTAGGCAAGGCTGTGGAGGATTTTTGTGAGCCAAGTGGATGTCGTAACAGGTGATCAGACCTGAGCTATCTAAAGGGCCCCCACCCAGGAGGCTGGCCTGACAGTTGTGCAGAAGAGGCTGTGGTTGGGACTGCAGGGCCCAGGAACTAAAGGAGAGGTGGTTTGTAGGAAGTCCTCTGAGGTCATCTAGAGAGAGCATTGCGCATGTCAGGTAAGACTACCCCAAGAGATAGCCAATGTTACATGTTTATCCCAGAGAGGGCATCTACAGCCAAGAGGAAACTGCCAGCAGTTGCTGTTAAGTGCTTCTTTCTTGTAAGCTCTGCGCTTCTGCTCTCATGCTGGAGGAGTGAGGGGTAGAACTGAGTGAGGGAGAAGAGGGCAATCAAAGACTAGCTCCCCTGCTCCTTCCTACATGTCCTTGAGGCATATATTGCCAAGATAGGGGAATCTAGGTTTTGTAGGGTCTTACACAATTTGGGGAACTGTCTTTAAAGAGTAGAATACAGAATTATAGGTTGGTAAGAGGTCCCTGAAAGTTCAGAGCCCTGAAGATGAACCTTCATTATCTTTGCAGGCAATCTAGTACTTAAGGGATTGAGGAAAAGAGCCATGAATTGCATACGAGATTGAAGCTTTTATTTAGTAGACCCTGGACTTTTAAAAGTCCAAAATCTATTTATCTATTTACCTATCAACTATCTATCTATCTATCTATCTATAAATCATCATAATGTGGGTGTTCCTATAGCTGAAAGTAATTGGAAATCTAAGTTATGCCCAAGTTATTATCAAAGAGCACAGAAAGTAGATCTATCATGGTATACTAAAAGGCAGTGGTTGTGGTGGGATGAATTGGGCGATTGGGATTGACATGTATACACTGATGTGTATAAAACTGATGACTAATAAGAACCTGCTATATAAAAAAAAATTAAATTAAAAAAAGGCAGTGGTTGTGGTGGGATGAATTGGGAGATTGGGATTGACATATATACACTAATATGTATAAAACATAACTAATAAGAACCTGCTGTATAAAAAATTAATTAATTAAATAAAAAAAGAAGGCAGTGGTTGGAGAACAAAAAGTCCCTTCCTGATTATACCCCCAGACTATTTAATAGCCTCAGCTCTAATTCTTTGTAAAATAGGGGAAAATTATATTTTATAATTATTTAAAGTAAACCCATTAATTAGAAGTTAATCAATTATAGATAAATAATTAATGATAAAAATATGATCTTTGAGTGCAATAACTTCAGAGTTCCTAGATGCAGATAAAAGCCAGAGTAACAAGGTCCAGAAAGTAGATTATTTGTTAAGACAGAGTTCTAGGTGCATTTTATTTTTGATCTCATAGAGGGCATAATGACCATTCTTTTGCCTGAGCTGTTTTGCATCCTTGTCATAACAATTTTAACTGTGAACAGGAATTTTTTTCTCCTGAAGGAGTTCTCTATTTGTCTTATAATCATATAATAAGAGAGTGTGACCACCCTATTAATTCACTCCATGGCAAGAGGAATATCTTCTTTAGACACTTGATATCTGATCAGCTTTGCCCCATACTTCTATTACCATTTATTCCCCTGTATTAAAGTGGGAACATGAAAACTCCAGAAACAACTGTCCAGGAACCGATGATTCAATATTATGGGGATTTCTGAGAGCAAATACTTGAAACATTAGAAGTCTAAAGGCTATCAGAAATGCTCAGATAAATAATAATTAGAAAGTTCATTCATGAGTTTATGTTATAAGGTAACCTATATTGTATTAAGGCTTCATTGAACACTTAATGGATAAGATAGCGTCTCAAAGTTGTGGACAAAAAAATGCTCAAAAACACCATATATCTTTGTTTCTCTGCCTAGGCAATAAACCACTGGAGGATAAAACTGTTCTTTATACTTCTGGTGAGTCCTCAGATCTGGCTATGTGGGTTGGAACGCAACAGGTACCCAAGTATATTTTTGAATCAATGATTGGAATCATCAAATCTATTACCAATGTGATGAGTTGGGAAATTTAACTGTTATTAATAATTAGGATGGATAATAAGAGGGAAGGGAGACTAGGATATAGGTCTACTTCTGAATGTCCATTTTGGTAGTTGCCAAAAATTTAAATTCACACAACTAAATAAACTCCGATAGTAGGATTGATGAAGCCTAGGTTTCTAAAGTAGAAATTACTCCATCCTAGGTTAAATGAGTTTGTGACCAGCATAACTAAAATGGAATTAGAGTCCAAGTCTGTGGGATACAAGATCACTAGCACTTGCGCTGCTCTGAACTGGAATCAGAGTACAGACTGAGCGACATAGCTGTCAATCACTCAGAAGTGATAGCAGTAAGTGACCACAGGAGTCTGCTCTGTTGAGACTATTAGAAAAAAGTGGCTCAAGAAAATGCTGCACTCTATCTGACCTTAACTTGGAAAGTCATGAGGCTTGTCAATCTTGGCTATGAGACTTTCCCCCAATGTCCGTGAGGGGCTGCAGAACGTGCTAGTATTATCAGGGGAACACTCACACCACAGGAAGTAACACTCTCAAATAAGAACACATCTAAGTAACAATAGTAGCACCTTCAACTTGAAAGCTCAAATTTACCCAAGTAGCACTTTCATCTGGAACAAAAAACCTGGAGGATATTTTTAGTAATAGTCCTGATCATAGAAAATGCATCTGCTCTGGTGATTTTAAGCTGCATATCTACTTTGGTGAATAAGCTGGGGCGGGGGTGGGGTTTGAAAGGTTCTTTTAACAGCCTCACACACACTAAACTGCCTACAGCCTCTGATAAATAGATGCTTAATATTAGGGTCAAATTTTTTGCACCAGTACTTCTCCTTGGGATGTTCCTTCTACTCATCAAGGCTTAAAAACGTTTTAAGAATTCATTGTCCTTAACCCAGGTTGAAAATCTAATCAGATGATAAATTCTCGAAATTCTTCCTCAACAGTGAATTGCAAATCCTCTCTCCTCCTCCGTTCCTCTTGTTGCCTTTCTAGGTCCTGAGGGTTCATCATATTACCCCAGTTTAACACACGTGCATGTGCTTCTGATTGGGCTTTGCTGTCTCTAGTCTTTCTTCTAGTTTATCCATCTTTCAAATCACTGCTTGACATACCTGCAAAAAGGGTAACTCCAGTTACTCAGTGACCCTCTTCAAGTGGTCTTTTAAGATAGGAGATGAAATCCAAGCTAACTCTTCATTGTGATGTTTAAATTTACTTTTTTGCCTTAACCTTTTAAGGTACTGTACTTCCATTAAATTTGTCTCTCCCCTGTTTTTCCTATTGATGTCATGCTTAAGTTTTGGCTTTTGGGTTGTTTCTTTCTCATGTACAAGCCTTGGCCTATTTTTCTACTTTCTGGGACCTCTTTCCAAGCTCATTTTGAGCTACCTATTCATCGCTCAAAGCCCTTCTCAGATGCATTCTCTCCTTGAAGCATTTTGATGTCTTGAAGTAGATGAGAAAGCTCCTTCTTTTGAATTCTTCAAATCTATTGTTGACATTATCAGCTGTTAATTATCACATAGTCCTTTTATAGGAGTTATTCTTATACATCTGTTATTCTTCCCTCTAAGCTGTAAATTTCTTAAGGTCTGGAATTCCGTCTTATTTAGCCTGTAGTGCCTGAAGTAGTACCCTGGTTAGAAGTCAGTCTGTATCGCTACAGATTATGTAACTGCATATTTAGTTACGTATGTGTTTATGCATATTTGAAATAAATAGATAAAAGAATTAGAGTCACATCAAAGAGAAAATGGGCCACATCTTACTTTACGTTTACTTAATTCTTCAGTTGGCTTCCTTTTCCTAACTATTAAAAACAGCCCCCAAACTACTATGTAAATTGCAGGATTTTTTGTTTGTTTTTTGTTTGTTTTTAATCAAAAGGTTACAAAGCTTGAACACACAATTCAGAAGCCAAAATGCATAATTAAGTCACTCCTGAAGTGACATGTTTTAAATGGGGTGCTTTTCTACCTGTTATATCTACCTGAAGAATAATATTAAGGATTTTTTTCCACCTACGACTTCGTCTCATAATAAATTGTATTGGAAACTTTTGTGTGCTCCTTCTTTAAAATAGCACACCCAACTTCAGCATTTCCTTGGATGGCATGCTGATCACTTAAGAACATCACTTATAAATTATTTTGCCAAGTTATTTTTACAAACCAGAGTTTCTACTGAGGAAAATTATTTTAAATGTTTGGCTGACTTGGGCCTCCAACAAATACTGCTTGTCAATAAATATTAAACAATCATATGAATATGGAGTTGGAAATCTGAATTACACCTATGCCGTGGGATTTATTATCCTCCTCTCACGATGCCTGGGGTATGGAGGCTAAAAGGTCTATTGCAAATCCTGTTTTATTCATTGAGAAACATCCACTGAGGACTATACTTGAAACTTTTGCAACTGTTGAGGACTTCTGTAATAAAGCAGGTTTTTTCAGTGTGTCGTCTTATCAGAAAAGAAAAATGTTGATGAAACGTTAGTGCTGCCTTCAAAGATACTGTCTTCCTTTTGAGTCAGTTCTGGACATAAAATATAGGATCTGAGATATCAATTCAGGGAATTTGGAATGTGAGACTTTTCACTGAATAGTTGAAGAGCTAAAGATTAAATAATTAACCTAAAAAAAGCCACATTCAAAGGGCTGGATTTTGTCCAGGGTAGCTTGGGCTGTAGAAGAGCTGATGGACATTTCTCAGCTCTCCTTTGGCTGTGTTTCAGAGGCTTAACCACAAGTGGTCAGGGGTTCAGAAGTGGATGGATTGTCTTCTTGCTTTTATCATCAGTGTACTGTGACCTTAGTGGTCATTTAACCAACAGTGTTTCTGTTTGTGTTTAATGATCATGGAATGTGAGAGTGCGGTGATTAGGGGCATGGACTCAGAGCCAGGCTGCCTGGTTTGAATCACTGCTCTGCCACCTAGTAGTTCTCTGGCCTCTGGCAAGTTGTTCAACCTCTGAATCGGTTTCCTCACCTCTCCGACGCTATGGTGGGTGTAAACATCAGTGCAGTGCAGAATTGCTCTAACCTGGTCCCTTCCTGTGAATCTCCTTGGATTGTGCTAAGCCCAAAACTCCTGAATTTAAGAATTCAGTTTGCTCTTCAGAGGGAGTGTGAATGCGATGACTTCTGAATGCCTGAGTAACTTAAAACATAGAGAAAACCTGGGCTCCTGTGATTTTCTCAAGAATGGGGGTAGGGGTTATCCAGGCTTCATTCTGAGGCTCTGTTGCTACTGCTAATGGACATGAAACCCCAGGGGCATTTCCAGCTCTGACTCATCCTAACCCAAACTCACTGGATACAGTCAGAACCCACTAGGTTGGAGGATGAAGCAAGTCAGATCCCTCCTGACTCACTCCTCTTGGCTCCCTCTAAAAGCAGGGCATTATCTTCTGTAGTGTCTCATCTCACCATTGTCCTTTTTTTTTCCTCTTTCATTTCTTTCCCGAAGTGGAACTTGAGCCATATTAGAAAGTCTGACCATCTAGCTACTGCTTTTCTGCGAGGGCCGATGCCGTTCGCTGAGACTCGTTGTCTAAGTAGCAGAGCATGATCTCCCGCGCACATGGCTGGGTAACAGTTTCTGGGAGACTGTGGAAAGTATGCAATATTGGCATAATAGATCAAGACTTTCATCAACATAAAAGGAAAGGAATTACAAGGTACTTGCTGACAGGGAATTGTAGCTTGAGAGGGCACTCAGGGGGCAGATGCACTAAAAGCATTTTGGCATGGCGAAGTGTATTTCCTGGACAGATGTGTTTCTTTCGTGATGGAAGGGCCTCGCACTTCTCATGCGTTCTAACACGCCGGTTACAAGTCAGCTGAAGCCATGTTGTGTCAGATACTGTTATCACAGGAAGGTCAGTGTTGTCACCCCCTTACAGTGACATTACTTCAAGAAAGCCAGACCAGAGCTGTCCTCAGAGAAGGAGAAAATATTTTTATTTAGTGTTTTCTCCTCTCATCTTGGCAGTCAGATCAGGTTAAAAGTAGCAATGTTTGTTTTGCTGTGTATGCCCACACGATACTGGCCTTTTAGCACACCACTTCATTTTGCCTTTTCCAATTTCTCCTTATAGATTCAAAGCAGTATTAGTACTACTGACATTCAGAAGGGCTAGCTTAAAAAAGTGTCGCTTATAAAGAATGGAGGTATTTTTTCATTTTCTCAGAGAGAAAAAGAAAGAATTACTTTGTAAAAGATTTATTTTACTGAAGTATAGTTGATTTACAATGTTGTGTTAGTTTCTGGTGTACGGCAAAGTGATTCAGTTATACATATATATAATAGCTTGCATTTGCTAATCCCAAACTCCCAATCCATCCCTCCCCCATTCCCCCTCCCCCTTGGCAACCACAAGTCTGTTCTCGAAAGAATTCTTAATAAAATAATTACTAACGTGTTAGTGAAATCACAAAATATAATTTTTTCCTATTGTTATGTATGAGAAAATCTGGAAGGCAGAAGTTATTTTCCTCCAATTTTCACACTGCCTACAATTTTTCAGCTCTTCCTTACGCCCGTTATTTTCTTTAGAGCCGAATAAGTAGATTCAGAGTTTTCCTTACCCTAGAGAGCCCCTTTTCATCATAAAGTCTAATAAGAAGGCCCCAGACATAACTGCAGTGTCCCAGACTGCCCTTTACACCAGACGAAAGGTAAAACGAGCTGATCAAGTAACAAACTACAAATTGATGCAGGCAGTGAGAACAGAAGACTGCTTTTCTGCCCTGTAACGTCTGCGTAAAAGTGGAGGATATGGTTAAAAACATTGGCGGCAGCCAGTTACCGGAATAGCTAGCACTTCCAGGAACAAATGCA
This sequence comes from Tursiops truncatus, assembly GCF_011762595.2. Taxonomy (NCBI): domain Eukaryota; kingdom Metazoa; phylum Chordata; class Mammalia; order Artiodactyla; family Delphinidae; genus Tursiops; species Tursiops truncatus. Next base: position 71,018,835 of record NC_047036.1, read on the forward strand.
TTCCTGATGAATCTGCGGACACTGCGTTTACCGCAACACAGCAGATTTTCTCACACATGCACTCCACGGTGCCCGCCTGCACGGGCTTTATTGACCTTCTGCAAACACTGATGGAGGAGCGGGCTGCCAGAGAGTGAGAGGCAGAGAGCCGTCCAAAACATCTTGGAAAGGCCTCTGAGAGAATTTTTTAGTGTTTAGAAGACATACCATTCTTCTCTCTGCCAAAAGTCTTTTTTTTTTTTGTTAGAGAATTCAAAGACTGGAAAAAAAATATATGGTTTTCTAATGACATAGTCACGCAATCCCTTCCAAGACCCTCAATACCTGCTGAGATTTTGTTTTATTCTAAGGCGACTCAAGTGTCTTGATTATAGTATAAACACACATTCTGACTGACTGAGAAAGGCTTCTTTTTGGTTTCCTTTCACTGCTCATTTACACGGTTTTGTAATCTTCCTGCGTAATGAATAGTAAGTCTAGCATGAAGAAATACCTTCCACGGGACACAACCTTGCTTAAACACTAAGGAGTTTGGACCTTGGAACTGATGGAAGAGAGAACAGTTTTTTCACATCTGACTACAGCCAGAGGAATGAAAGTCTTAGAATATTTTAGACACCTCAAAGTTACCACTTGATTCACTGTTCAGTACTAATGACAAGTTAATACATTCTGATAAACATAAAACTACAAGTTTCATGTTGGAGGAAAATTCTCTATGAATCAAATAATTCTTTTCCTGAGAAGTGTTTTACATTTTTACACTTGACCAAACTGGCTAAGGTTAAAAATTTCAGGCCTAATTAATCAAACATTACAACCTTGTTCTTCTTTATGGAAGAGCTTACCTCCCTAGAAAATATGTCACTAACTGGAACAATTTAGTTCTTCTGGCAAAATACTGTAACTAAAACTGACGTCCATTTGCCTCTTCTTTTAGGCATTGAAATTAAAGTAACAGAGTTCTTCATCCAAGTCTGTTATGTTTGTGAACAATAAAAACCAATGGTAATATTAGTTGCTGGGCTCCAGGTAAATTACTCATAGCTGTCAACACCACCGTATTCTCTGCCCCACCCTAAACCAAACACAGATAGAGACAATGGTGCCAGAACAAATTGCAATAAAACATTCAATCCTCAAGCAACTATTCTGTATATAGATTTGGAGTAAATAAATTATACAACTGCCACGAAGGCACATTTATCATTTCATTTTATCTGTGATGTTACTGACTCAACTAAAGACCACATCCAGTACAAACCCTGTTTTAATGACCAGCTCCAGACATCAAATTTATGCTGCTCTGGTTGCTTGTGGTTGGCACTCTAACTATTGAATAAATGGCCCTGTCTTCAAAAGATTGGGTTGACCTGCTGATTTGAAACCGCTTCCCAACAGCAGTTAACAGTGGCTGCCCAGCTGAGATCAGAGGAGTTGAAACAGGCCTTTATAATAGGCACAGGGGAAGAAGTTATCTGTCAGACAATCAAGACTTGAAAGCATCCCAGAACCCTAGATCTGTAAATAACTAAAGGCACTAAATACCACGTGTTCATCCCAAACATCACCAGTCCCTGTGTAATTGAAGAAAGGTGGTATCTCTTCCTTTCACCCTGACTACAAACTCATTGGTCCAATTCTCTGCTTGTTAGCATGTAAACCAATGGTAATCAAGGCAGGTGAAAGAATATGCAGGTCATATGTGAGACTTCTTAATAACTGATCAAATGAAAAGAGAAACACACTTGACTGAAATATTGTGAAAATGATTTCACATTTCAAGGGTATGAGACACATAAGAAGCATATGATAGCTTGAAAGATCTCCCCTTTTTAATATATTTCATTAACTTTAAAATCACCTCTTTCCAGTTTTTGTTGCAATAATTCCTCCTGACTCTGGTTATTGCTCCATTTGGGAAACAGTTTTTTTTTTAGCATATAAGCAGTTGGTCCAATTTGTGTTATATTTATTTATATTTGTTTATGATTTTTGCCTGTTTCTTTAAACTAGTCTATTGGCAAAATTATCACCTAGCCAAGTTTTGTTGTGAGAGATTTTTTTTTCCTTGTAATATCTGCTTGGTTGAAAAGATTGGTTAGTATCAAATAACACATAGCCTTGAATGGGATATAATATGTTTGAACTTTATAACCTACAAGGAGGAGCTTTTATGCAGTACTTCTACCTGGGACCCACACCCAGGGTTTCTCATTCTACTGGTCTGGAGTGAGGTCTGAGCATTGTATTAAAAAAAATCTCTTCACATATATTGATTAGGGTTCCAGAAAAAAAAAAATGATTCAAATGAAAAGACTTTATTGAAGGGATATCTTGTTAAAGTGTGAGCAAGGTTAATACAACAGACCCAGTGTTAAGGAGAAGGTGGCCAGAAATTAGTAACATCTGGAATCCATTTAGCCTCCTGGCCAGAACTGTAGGGACAAAACTACTGCTAAAGATGTGATTCCCAAACAGAAAAAGACTTAGGAAAAAATACTCATCTCTCTCCTTCTGTCTACCTGTCTTCTCTCAAGGCCTCCCATTGGCCAAACCCAGTGGGCATGGGAATCCAGGTGGTGCATTGTGTAGGGGTTATCCTCCTGGGGCTCAGAACAGGGTAGAGAGGATGAAGAATGAATAGGAGGGAGCGAATGGAAAATAACGATACAGCAGGTGACTCTTCTGTACAGCCAAGTTTGAGAACTTCTGCTACAGATAGTGGGAAGATCAGGATTACATAATCTGAGGTTAACACACATGGCAGAGTGGACCTTGAGACTATCTAATCCAACACCATCATTTTCACACTTGAAATGGAGACCAGAGAGTAATACTATGCATCCAATATCACACAGTTAGGACACCTAAGATCAAGGACTAGAAGGTCTCTAAGTTATCAAACACGAAAGTGGTGTGATGAAAATGATATTTAAGGAAAATGAATTTGGCAACAATGTACAGAATGCCTTTAAAGAGAAAGGTGTTACAGGCAAAGACAAAAGTTTGGAAAATAGGTAAGAGTTCAAGGGTGAAATTTTAGGATTCTAAACTAAAGCAATGGAAGTTGTAATGGGAAGGAGGAAACAGATTTTGCAGAGCATGAAAAGAAAAATGTGTAAACTTTTGTAAATTACTGTGTGGATGAAAAAGGTGAGTGAAAAAGAATTTGGAGTCAAATATGACTTGGATAATTCTAGTCCAGAAAAATAGGAGAGAGGTGATAACAGTAATAAAATAAGGACAGGAGTAGAAGCTGTTTCTGTAGGGAAGAAGTGTTCAGTTTTGCCCAAGTTAACAGAGTGTGTGAGTTGACAAGTCCACTGTTAGTTGGTCATATAGGAACTGGAGTGTGTAGTTTAAATATATAGTGCACAGTAATTGTGTCTCCAGTCCTAAGATGTTTGTAGTTACTGAAACACTTCGGTCTCAATTTTTATCCATATTACATATTGTGCTCATTTATCAGGCAGGGAGAATCCTGGAGCCATGTTAAAACACTTATTTGCTAAGGAAAAAACGGGTGCCTTTGCTAATCATTTTCATCCCTAGCTTACTAGACCAAATGAGTTATGTGTCCTTTAGTAAGTTTCAAGACTATTTTATCCTTGAATTTGATATTGATACATCTGCAGGTTTCTAAAAAAAAATCCAAAAAACAACAGATTTGCCTATTTCAGATTATGATAAATATACATTATATTTTACTTATTTCTTTTCTGTTTTTTGTTTTATGCCAACAAAGGATGATTCTATATTAAAATATTAAGAACTTGACTAAAATTATGAGGCATAAGTGACGTATAATTAATTCAGGCTGAGTTCCTGCCATCCCGATAAAGGGTTTCCAAGTAAAGATGATCATTATAAACATTCTTAGATTCTTTGGAAAAAATGTACTATCAGGAAGAAATAGTTTTTATCACTCAGTCTCTGGATATATTAATTTATTTTTCTATCTGTTCTTCTAGCCAAATAGGTTTATTTGTTTATCATCCCTGATACTCTATTCAAACCAAACCAAAGTAAAACAGTTTCTCAAAACTAAGCAGTCATTTTGGAACGATATAACTACAACTACTACTAATTTCTATGGTTTGTCCTATAACTCTTCTCCTATAATTTCACTGGTGTCCCTTTAATAAGGATGTTTGTTCTGACAAGGAAGTAACAGTTTCAAAAGATATTTTCTCAATATGGTTATCTGTATTTCTCTTCATATTCCACCATCTCACTTGTATTGCAAAAAAAATAAATAACAAAAGGTGGGAAAACTAAATTTTAAAATTCTAACTTTAGTAAAATTCTGGATTTTGAGTAAATCACTCAATTTTTTTAAAAGGCCATTTCAGTGTGGAATAATGAAAAAAATGATGGAGAAACAAAAGGAATTCCTTTCAAATAAGTCTTATTAAGTGGTACAAGGATATTTTCTTTGTGCTGATAAATATATTTATTTGGAATTGATAGATAAGTCTCCAGTAGGCAAGTCTCTTTAAAGAGTTAACAAGTACTTCTTTCTTCCATTATGAAAATAGTCGTATTCTTTCTCAGACTTTTATTTTTAATCTCAGTAAAACCAGTGATAAATTACCCAGATGTATTAACTCATTCTGCCTTTTAAGTAGTATAATTTACTTTGCATGCTTTGCTCAATTGTATTCAACTACAGTTTCTTTGTTAAAGTCAACGTTAAGCTCTTAAGGCACACACTTCCACTCAAGTTTTGCAGAAATGCTGAACACATCAGGGTCTAAATTATTAGGATCTCAGTTAACCTCTTCTGGGTCCATAGGTTGTTATTAAAAGACTAATGTGGGCATTTGTAACCCATATACCATCTTGAAATCATGATAATCAATTCTGAAATGTTGTGAAGTGAAGATCAGCTGTATTTTTGGAGGGTATTCTATTATGAGTTTTTTGGTAGCTCTGAAGGCTCTGTGAACTAAGGGAAAAATAATCTACATTACATTAATTCACATTCCACTGTCAACCTCATTACTTTGAGACTTTGCTCTCAGTTTCACACCTTGTCCTATTCCCAGATGAAGCTGACTGCTGAAGAAATGCACAAATTTTCTTGTCTGCCCACTCCTCAAGGGGTAGATCATAAATAAAATCAGGCAGTGTGATTTTTCTACTGCCCACTTCTAAAGGTTTCCACAGACTCTTGGAATGAAACACTTTAAGGCACAGTGTTTATTCTTGCCTCATGATATTTATATTTGCATGATGCTATAAATATGAATTCAAATGATTTTTTAAACAAGCTGATGAATAATACCGCCCAAACCTTTACATTTTAGTTTTTAGAAGTAGGATGTCATAGTCTAAAGGTGTAAAATCCAAATGTAGTTTGTAGGAGGCAAGAAGTGACAATGAGTGAGGATTTTTTTTTTTTTTTTTTGTAATGGAAAGTCCAAATGACCACATCCCTGACCAGCTGTGTCCCTGTTTTTAGGTTTTACTCAGTGCAAGGAAGGCATGTCAACTCAGTGTTTTTTTGATACTTATGTACTTAGTGGTTCATCAGTCTTAAGGTGTTTACCCTATGGGTTATTATCAGTGTAGCGAAGAGTCCTAAACCAGTCTCAGATTCCAGGTAGAATGTTGTCCTGATGGTCCATCTTCTGCATACTCAGTTCCTAAATGTTGAGCTTGGACTTAGTGAAAGTTTGGGAATGCAGGGTGGGGGAAGTGGGAACAAGAACAATCCATGTGGTTCATTATTTTCCAGCCCTGATAATTATCTTGCTATGATCTGCCTGCATGATCCCCATCCCTCTGCCCTCAACCCTGCCTAGTTCCTTTGTAAAATGTGTTCCTTTTATGACATGTTTTAGATACTTGCTTGTGCGTGAAGACCACTGACTGTGTTACACTGGGGCTGAAGACTTTGTTGTCATTATCAGTAGTATGTGTCTGGACACAGAATAAGCTTCTGTAACAGAGAGACAAAAAATATAAAATAAATAAAGCAGGTAGATGTACATTTCTTTCTCTCATATAATGCTGCAGGAGAAAATGCTCAGTGTGGTAAGCCTCAACTTGGTAGTCTAGAATCCACCGGTAGTCCAGAATCCACACTGGTGGGTTGACACTGCTGTCTTTGTCATGTAGCTTCTATCTCTGCGTCCAAGAAAATTTCCTATTCTTGCCTTTTGCTAACCAATGGGAAGAGAAAAAGAGGTGACCAAGACAAATTAAGGACAAGACCTGAAAGTTGTTCATATATCTCCTCATATCCCACTGGAAACAACTTAATTATAAGATGTAAGAAGCTGGAAGGGATGCTGGGCAATGGAGAATATAACCGGGTAACCATGCAGGGAGGGTCTGTAACAAAAGGAAGGAACAGTAGGATGAATAATATGAGAAATTTCAACCTCTACTACAATAACCATATCCTAACCAGCTGAGCTAAGCTAAGTTAAATATAATATAATATAATTGTATAAAATATAGTTTATACTATAAGATATTATTAGGTAAAATAATTTAATAAAAAATCAGGTGACATTCTATTGAGAAAATACTGTCCTTTCATATTTGCATCAGGAATAATAATTTTTCTTGGTTCACAGCCTCAGAGAACTAAAATATATCTGAAATAGTCAACATTTATCAAGTATATCAGAGATGTGTGTCTCATCTGTAGTGAATGTGTGTCCTAAATTTATAGTTTTCTGGATGAAGAAAAGTTTAGTTTGTTATCTGGATATATCCTTCTGTGGAATTTCCAGAAAATTTGTACAACATATTTTAATATCTCAGTGTTCTGTTATATCAATTATTATATCTTAAAACTTTCCAATGTTACGGGTCCATATAACACAATTTGTCTCTGGTTGGTTTTTCTATAAGTAGAAACTCATCACTGTGTTTAAGAGTGACAGGTAAATGAAAAGTTCCTCAAGGTAATATAACCAGTGAAGTGTTAGTGGAAAGTATGTAGTTAGCTGGAATCAAGGAGAGTAGTTCATGATACTTCATCTGTCCAGCTGTTCACTGATGAGGGCAAGGGGAGTGTGATATCAAAGGAATAAATGGATAGAAGGATAGTTTTAGAGAAAAAGTAATGATTTTAAGTAATGCAAAGCAATAGCCCTGGCAAGAAACCTGCCCGTTAATCCCCTCTTCCTCCAGCTTTCCCTCAATCTCTAATTCATGATTAAGCCTTGGTGCACAGCCTACTTAAATATCTCAGATCTATTTCCTGCTCTTCTCTCAATGTCAGTAGTCTATTCCAAATTTAAATTATTGCAAAGAGACCCCTAGCTAATTTTTCTGCTGCTCATCACACACTTCTGTACCGTACTCCTGCCATAGTGCAGTCCCCCAAATGCACATCTATTCATGTCATTCCCCTAAAGCCCTTTAGAGGCTCTCCATAATTTTCAGGGTAAAATAAAATGTCCATAGCTCAGCAGAGATGACCCTTTATAATGTGACTTTTGCTGTCTATTTATTCTTACCAGCAGCAGCTTCTAAATATGTCCCCACCAGCAAAATAAAATGATTAGTCATCCCCTGAATGTATCCTACAGTTCCACACCTCTAAGCCGTGAAAAACATCTTTACTTTGTCCACCTGGCTTTCTTCAACTTCATCTTCAAGACTCAGTTTAGATGCCATTAAAAAAAAAACGCTCTCCCTGAATAATTTTCTACATCTCACATCAGAGTTAAATGCTCCTCCTCTGGGCACCAATTATATCCTGTTCATGTCTCTGTCATACCACTATTTGTACTATATTCAGTGGCATCACTCCATATTACATTATATGCTTTGTATCAGTCTAGTCTGTGTGTTTCTTAAGAGTATAGGCTACGTGTTATATCTCTTCCTTGCATATGTTTTCCTTGCACCTAGAATATTTATAAAAGGTAAGAGGTACTCTTTGAGGGTTTGCTCAAAATAATTAGTTGATACAGTAAGGATAGAAAAGTGTGGTGATAATTTTAAGCCTTGCAAGCATTTTTCCTATTTAGACAAATCTATTAAACACTATCTCCATCAGATAGTAGTATCAAAGAGATATACTAGAGAGTTTCAAGTCCCAGGAACCCCAGATAAGATGCATATTCACTTTATTTTTTTAAATTAATTTTTATTGGAGTATAGTTGATTTACAATGTTGTGTTAGTTTCTGCTGTACAGCAAAGTGAATCAGTTATACATATACATATATCCACTCTTTTTTAGATCCTATTCCCATATAGGTCATTACAGAGTATTGAGAGGAGTTCCCTATGCTATACAGTAGGTCCTTATTAGTTATCTATTTTATATCTAGTAGTATGTATATGTCAATCCCAATCTCCCAATTTATCCCTCCCCACCCCTTTCCCCCTTGGTAACCATAATTTTGTTTTCTACATCTGTGACTCTATTTCTGTTTTGTAAATAGGTTCACTTGTACCACTTTTTTAGATTCTACATATAAGCGATATCATTTGATATTTGTCATTCTCTGTCTGACTTACTTCACTCAGTATAAAAATCTCTAGGTCCATCCACATCACTGCAAATGGCATTATTTTGTTCTTTGTTATGTCTGAATAATATGCCATTGTATATATGTAACACATCTTCTTTATCCATTCCTCCATCGATGGACATTTAGGTTTCCATGTCCTGGCTCTTGTAAATAGTGTTGCAGTAAACATTGGGGTACATGTATCTTTTCGAATTATGGTTTCCTTCAGATATATTCCTAGGGGCAGGATTCCTGGATCATATGGTAGCTCTATTTTTAGTGTTTTAAGGAAACTCCATACTGTTCTCCATAGAGGCTGTATCAATTTACATTCCCACCAACAGTGTAGGAGAGTTCCCTTTTCTCTACACCCTCTCCAGCATTTATTGTTTATAGATATTTTGACAATGGCCATTCTGACCAGTGTGAAGTGATATCTCATTGTAGTTTTGATTTACATTTCTCTAATAATTAGTGATGTTGAGCATCTTTTCATGTGTTTCTTGGCCATCTGTATATCTTCTTTGGAGAAATGTCAGTTTAGATCTTCCACCCATTTTTTGTTTGGGTTGTTTGGGCTTTTTTTTGATATTGAGATGCATGAGCTGTTTTTTATATTTTGGAGATTAATCCCTTGTTGGTTACTTTGTTTGCAAATATTTTCTCCCATTTTGTGGGTTGTCTTTTCATTTTGTTTATGGTTTCCTTTGCTGTGTAAAAGCTTTTAAGTTTAATTAGGTCCCATTTATTTATTTTTGTTTTTATTTTCATTACTCTAGGAGGTGGATCAAAAAGGATCTTGCTGTGATTTATGTCAGGAGTGTTCTGCCTATGTTTTCCTCTAAGAGTTTTATAGTATCCAGTCTTACATTTAGGTCTTTAATCCATTTTGAGTTTACTTTTGCGTATGGTGCTAGAGAATGTTCTAATTTCATTCTTCTACATGTAGCTGTCCAGTTTTCCCAGCACTGCTTATTGAAGAGACTGTCTTTTCTCCATTGTATATTCTTGCCTCCTTTGTCATAGATTAGGTGACCATAGGTGCATGGATTTATCACTACGCTTTCTATCCTATACCATTGCTCTATATTTCTGTTTTTTCTGCCAGTACCATACTGTTTTGATTACTGTAGCTTTGTAGTATAGTACAGAGGTAACTTAATAGGGATTGCATTGAATCTGTAGATTACTTTGGGTAGTATATTCATTTTGACAGTATTGATTCTTCCAATCCAAGAACATGGTATATCTCTCTATCTATTTGTGTCATCTTTGATGTCTTTTATCAGTATCTTACAGCTTTCTGAGTACAGGTCTTTTGCCTCCTTAGGTAGGTTTATTCCTAGGTAGGTATTTTATTCTTTTGAGGCAATGGCAAATGGGATTGTTTCCTTAATTTCTCTTTATGATCTTTTGTTGTTAATGTGTATATTCACTTTACAAACCGGGAACCATGTTTACCTATTTGAATAATTCCTTATTTTATATGAAACTAAAAAGAGCACAGAAAGAAAAAGGTTTTATATTACTCTGTATTTAAGTAACAGATATTGAAGATGTTGAATGAGATTGAAACAAAAATTGTTTCCTTGGTACAAATTCTTAGAAAGCATTGTAACTGACTTTTGGATCATGTAACAAGCTGTCAGTGAATCAGTTAAATACCAATGCAAGTGACTGGGTTTAAATTTGGAAAAAAGCCACATTAGTAACACATTACCTAATTACAAAAATTAGAGATCTTGATCAAACTTCTTTTACAAGAAAATTATTACATATTTTCTATTTAGAAAAAGTATTGCTAAACACTGAAGGCCTATTTGGAATAATATTTAATATACTGTTTTACTATTCTGTGAAATAATTTATACACCCTCCAGAAATTCACTCTAATAAGATTTGGCCAGTTTGAACTGTTTTTGCCTCTGAGGATTTTTTTTTTTCAAACTTTCCACTCTCTAATTCTGCCTAGAGTAAAATGTGTTCTTATTAAAGATTATTACCAGGTCATTTAAATAAAACTGTAGAATCAATTGGTTTGAGTGAAATTTCTACTAATTTAATTATTTTTTCAATTCTGGTTCTTTGGTAGAATAACTACTTGCCTTTGTTACTAGCATTTATTTAAATCGTCAGCTGATTTCATGCTACCTAGATAGGGACAAAGCTCATTTTGCTGGAAGCATTCTAATAAAACTGACAATCAATTTTATTTTTGTTGTTATTACTGCTTTTTTTCTTAAGAAACAAGTATTGAACGAATACTAGTTAGAGTCCTTTCCCCTAAAGAGAATTTCTATGGATTAGAAGAAACTTAAGAAGTCAGTAGCTTCTAAATTACACTGCTTTTAATTCCTGTTTTTAAAAAAGGATATAGAATTCCTAAAATAACATTGTATGCAAAAAAGAAGAAAATAACTTCTATTTGGTAGAGTAAGGAAACTCATGGGTTGAATCAGTTCTTTCCCCTGAATTCTTTATAAACTTCCTCTCTATACCACTTTCAGCTTGAAATAAACATTTACAATAGACATTGAAATGTTTTTTTGATATTCTTGAAAGTAACCTCCCACCTATTTTCCTCTTCCTCTTTCCTTCTACTTCCTCCTTTATTGGGTCTTCTGTTTTCAAATATCTGATTCAAACGTGAAAATTGATTCAAACACTTTGCTGGGTCTTCATTTACCATTTTATCAAAATGGAGGCCACATTCTCTATAATGTAGAGTTGAAATTACTCATCCAGAAAAATCTTGGTTTACATTTGTAATGGCACTTACTTTTATTCTTAAAAACAGTATAGATTCAGGTTTATGGATATTTGAAAGAAAAAAAAATCTTTTGTAATTTTTATCAGAGGACTTTTGTCACCATACTTTGTACTTTTCAGAATCACAGTCATGTCAGAGTCACATTTGTCACATTCATTTAGGTTTCCCGTTTTAAATCTTAATGTATGACTAGATTATTTCTTCCTGATCTTAACCCGTAATGCAGTAGAGTTTTCTGGCTAACTCATTTCAATTGACTACAAAATCAAAGTTATTAAGTGCATGTTTCTCCTTTTCTTTCCATATATTTTCCATTCATAATTGATGTATCTAACATGGTGTAACACTGACAAAGCAGATACATTCTTTAATTTGAAGAATTTGCCTATGAACAAGATACTGTTATGTGAACACATTTTGCCAATCATAAAGCCCTATACAAATGCCTGTTATTAGCATTAGTACTAATATTTGAATGTCCAGTGGGTGAATGTGCCTCCTCAAACTTCACTCTTGCACAGACGTTTTCTTATAATTCTTTTGTTATTTGTTATCAAACAGCTAAATGAAAGTTAAAAAAAATAAACAGAATTGTAATTCACAGTTCCTAAGATTTATACAATTAGATAGACACATTTAAGCAACCCCCAAAGCATGGGTATTTGCCCCCTCCTTTGGTGATATAGGATTTCCAGCCTCTGTCAGTCTTACCCAGTTCTCTCTAGGAGTTCACACAAGTATCTCCTAAGAGCTACAAACTATTCTGTCATGTTCTTCTGCCCTGCTGTCACTCTCCAATAGATACCACTTCCTATGAAGTCATGGTAATAGCCCCTCACTGATGCTAATTTTTTGGTGGATAACATTCCAGATGATTTAATATTTATAAAATATAAGCAGTACATAGAAATAGACAAAGACATAGATATATGTGTATGAGTATGTATATATACATATATTTTGTTTGCTTATTTTAAAACACATTTGTAACTTATTTACTGATCTAGAATACCATGGAATTTTTCTTTGTGCTTACATATATATTTACCTAACTGTTTTTTGTTTTGTTTGCTGGTATTTAGAGTTGCATAGTATTTGAGAAATGGCAATACCATAGCTTGTTTATCCAGTCTATTGTTGATAGATATCTAGTTGTTCCCAGGTTTTTGTTGTTGCTGTTGTTATAAACAATGCTCTAATGAACACCCTTGTACATATATTGTTCTACATTTGATTAGATATAAAGTAAATTATTAAAAGTGAGATAACTGGGTTAGATGGTATCTGCAATTTAAATTTTCATAGATATTGCAAAGTTCGTAAACAAAGTGAAATAAGAGTTTGTTTTCCTACATTCCCACCAGCTAAGACTCTCTCTCTCTCTCTACACACACACACACACACACACACACACACACACACATATCAGTACATCTTAACTACTACTGAAGTGATTATCTTGACCATAATTCATAGCGAACCAAGACAGCTATATTTACTGCCCCACCAAGACTTTTACTATGTTTCATTTTTTTGCATATAGAAAGATGTTAATTCATCTTTTTAAGCCATTACAATATTTAGCTCATCATTATGCAACAGCTTAACTTTTACCGAATTCTGTATTACTTAAAAGCAAAATATTCAACTCCCTGCTCTTCCAAACTGCAGAGACTGAAGGTATTTCTGTGTTGACACTATTCCTTAAGGCAATTAGGCCTCTGAGGCAGAGGTGAAGAGAAGGTCAGTAGAATTTTCCTTCATGTGTGTCTGTTTATCATTGGAGCAAGCTAAGTTCTGTTATGTAGAGAACCTGAATAATTCTGAATTTTGCTACGGTTCTGAACTGGGGCTGTTATGAATTGTTCAGTCCAAAGGTTATGGTAACAACCAACTTAATGGGCTGTGGCTCCCTCATCATTCATAATGCTTTTCAAAACTTACACACATCCTTTTCCATTCCTAAAGATGAGTACCTTAATTACAGCATGCCGTTTGACCTTACTCTGAGTTTCAGATTCCAAAAACATATGGATCCTTTAAATGGAACCAGCAAGCAATGAAAGAACAAACTCTGTACCAGAGTCCTTTTTCAAATAGGAAAAGAGGGGATTCTTATTACCATTGCAACATTTCCCTTTATGCACTTAATTTATCTGAATCTGCCTGTGGGTTTACACATGTACTCTGAAGGTGTTTACACTCATCTTCCTGGTACAGTGTGATAGCACACACTTTCTACTTCTCAGTGACTATAAGGCAAAGGAGTCAGAGAACTGAGGAAATTGCCCAACATTAGCAGCTAACACACACACGTACACACACTCACACACCCCTGCGCAAAACTACACAGGATAATGAGCCTCAAATGTTCAGGGTATCGTTTGGAGGACAATTCTCACTTCCATTTCCTGATATAGAAGGAATTTAGTCTGTCAATCAGTGCTGTATCACTGCTTAACATTATTGTACTAGATTTCAGACATTCTTCTATCATACTTGTGACTTTTGCCTTATCAAAAATAGAACTTGTACAATTATCCAATATTTTTCTTTAAATTGACTTGCCTTTTTTACTTAAGTGCATTTATTTATAAGAAAATATATGTCACTACTCTAAATGAAAAACTAGAATCTCTGAAATAAATAGGAGAAAAATAAAAGTAAATACTATCAAAAAATATTATTTAATTCTCGCAAGCTACTATTGTCTGCCAAAGTTCTGAGCCTTAACTCTTCTCTCTTCCTGTTAAAAGAAAAAAAGAGACTGAAAGGTAATTTTAAAGGACTAAAATTTTAATAATGTGATTCAAAATATTTTTCATGCTCCTATACCAAATCACTTCTCAGATCACCAATGGTAAACACCCATATTTTGGGAAACACTCAGTAGTGTTTGTCTGCATGAAACTACCTGGTGGACCCCAAATAAGCTGCATGTTGTTTCATTTACTGATGTATGAAAGAATTACCATTATAACTCAGATGTTATCTTTATGAAGCAGAATGATTTCATCAGACTGTCGTTAAAACAAAATTCTTACTCTAGTTACTAACCGATATATCTTTTTGCATATGAAAATAATGAATTTAATTATTTGTTAAATAACTACACCTATATAGGGTAAAATATGGAAATTTGCTTGTGTGTTGGCATTTGCAATTATACCAATATATATTTAGACCATATTTTCATTTTATCAGCTCCTCCTCTCTCAAGGAAGTCCATAAATGGTCAGTGGGATATAAACGGAAAACATCCAAATTTGAGTTTTCATCACCGCTCAGAAATATTATGGACCCCCAATAGGTAATAGAGATAAGAAAAATATCAGCATTTATTATTTCTAATTTCCTCCTAGAGGTTTCCCTACTTACTCTTTTGTCCAGACATCATGCCATCCACATTTAAAATCCAGATAAAGGAATGAGAAATCCTTGCTATGCTGAAGATATGAAAGTGGAGAATTATGATGGGAGTTATTTTCTTCTCCACTCCCAACTGACCCCACTATTAGACTGTTTTCAAAGAGAGAGCCCTGTATTTTTCTTTAAAAGTCAGTTACCAACATCAAATATTTCACTGAGCAAAAAAGCCACTGTGCATTTTGGGTTTGTCACTGATTATCTAATCTTAAAAATACTTAAAAAAAAATCTGTTTTCTCACTTGACTCGCAAATAGTCTGAACCCACATATAAGAAGAATCACAACAGTCAAGTAAGTTATATATAATGTTCTAGGCAAATTCATTGACTCATATTTCAATGGAATTGTTATTTCCATAATGGCAAACCCCTAGAAATTTATATTTGGATCTTCATAATCTTACATAAGTGATCAACCTACTCTATTCCCTTCTTACTCATCCTTTTTTTTTTTTTTTTTTTTTCCACTCTTATAAGACCAAAACCTTTTAGGAAACCTTAGTATTCCTGGCAGGTGAAACTACAGAACATCTATCCAGATGTCTTCATACCAGTATTACAGAAACTACATTCATCAAACTAATTGATTAGAGATGGCAAATATCTTAGCTGGTTCTTGGTATATTCTTTCAAACAATGCAAGAATGATACATCCCCCAACTCTTTACACACTTATAGATTGACATTTATCATAATTATGTTCCATTTACTTGATTACGAAAATCCATTCCCAGCCTCTCATAATTGCAGTAACGGTGGTGAAGATAGTTTGATACTGCAGTTACATCATAACCCAACTTTCTTTCCTTCCCTTCTCCCTGCCCCCAGCACTCTTCTTTCTCTCTCTCCCTATTTCCTTCCTTTAAAATATGTTCATTGAGTGCCTGCTATGTATGAGGTGCTGTTGTACAAGGATTTGGGAACTAATGGTAGGAGATGGTGGTTAATGATGAATGTTCTTGAGTTGAAACATCTGGAGTTGAAGCTGAGCTCCATCCTTCAGTAGCTATGGTTCTCAAAGAGAATGGAATACATTCTTACTGTACACCTAACCTCTGAGCATTTATATACAGACACGGAAAGTGAATTTTCTTCTGACAATATTTGGATGGATTAAATAAGGACATTCAGGAAAGTCATCTAGCACAGGACCAGGGCCTATAATATACACCCATCAGTAAATGGTAGCTGTTTTGCTAGTTATCGTTATTATGGAGTCCCTTCCCTCAAGTTCAAAGTTAGAGAAGTTAGAAAATAATGCAGTTTCATTATGAGGAGCTAAACCTCATAGTCGGAGGAAGTGGGGGGGCACATAAAAAATGCAAGGAAGACAGCCTTGAGGGGGACAAGGATGCTTTCCTGGGAGGTGACATCTGAGTATAATCCAGTCTTTCACGATTGGTTGGGGGTGTCAGTCCAGAGGGCAGATGGCTAGAGGACAGGAGTGGGGCTGGACAGCATGCTCTGGGCTGATGTGAAGCAGCTGCACCTTCCTAAGAGCTGACTGTCATCTAGGTTGGCTGGAGTGTAGAGTACAAAGGGAAGAGAAATGATCTTAAATAGGTGTTCAAAGATGGATTAGGTAATGCCTTACATGTTTTGCTAAGGAGTTTGAGGAGTGTTGAAAACATTTAGGTAGGGGAGTTACATGCCAGGTATTTTTCCCTTTAAAAAGGTCATTCCTGGTACAATTTGGAAAATAGATTGTGGGTGGGGAGAGAAGCAAGAATGAAGGCAGAGAAAAATCAAATGACATCAACAGATACTGAAGGGCTAGAATAGGAGGAATTGGTGATTGAGTGTATGGAAGAAGAGCAGTTATCCATTTTCCTGGCTTGGGTTAATACACAGGACGAGGATCAGATCTGGGGAGGAAGATAATGATTTTTTTAAATTGTTGTTACACTTGTGTTTAAGGAAAAATGTGGCAAACCCTATGGTCTCAGCACCTAAAACTTAACACCACTATTCTATGACATTCTCATCAAATTTCTCTAAAATAACAGAAATAGGACATTTCAGGTAAAGTTCAGTCCCCTCTGTTCCCATCCCCAGAGTTTTTCTTCTGCTTCCCTCTTCAAAGGCTATCACAATCATAGATTTGGTGAATATCTTTCCATTCAACGTTTTCATATATATAACACATACATACCACATCCATGCATACATGCACATATAGGTTATATATATAATCTATAATATTGCTTTAAAATAATTTTAGATTTATGCTACCAGTGTCACACTACAGCTTGCTTTTATTATTTATCATTGTTTTTTGAGATTTATGTATAGATATAAGTCTAAGGCATTCATTCTAAATGATCTATTACATCCTGTTATATGAATAAAGATTTCTGTGTTTTTACTTTACCTATTTGAATATTAAACACTTTTTTCTAACAGGTAACCATTAAAATGTTTAACAATGCCCAAGAGTATTGCTAACCTTTCCCCAAATTATATAAGGATTGTAGATGATCTTTCTCTCTGTTCCATGTTAATGTTGTCTGGCATTTTAGCTCAATCTTGTTTTTAAGTCACAGAGTCATTATTATTATTGTTAGATTGTCAGATTTTACTTGTATTTACAAATATGTTTACCAGTTTCTTTGCTCAGTATTGTTTCTTAAATCTTATTTCTACCTTCAGGGTTCACTCCGTCTTGATGAAGTATTTCCTCTATTCATTTTTATTTAATTCATTCTCCGATACAGGTTTTTTATATTTTTAACCTCTCTGTAATTAGGATGCACTTTACAATTGAGGGCATATCATAGTTTAATTAACAGCATTTTCATTTTATTGATGCATCATACAACTGATGACACCTTAAATCCAGTGTAATATGGTAGTTCATTTAGTGAGAGTCTATGAGCAGAGTAACTCTCAGACTTTGTATGTCTAAAAGTATCATTATTTCACCTTCACTCATTAATTCTGATCATGGAAGTTTAATTTGACAGTCATTTTCCCCTAGTACTTTGAAAACACTATTCCATTTGTTTCTGGCGTCTATTGATGCTGTCAGTTTCATTTCTCTGTAAGTAATTTATCTATTCTTTCTCATAGCTTTTAAGATTGTTAAGACATATATGAATCTGATTTCTCCATAAGCCTTCTTTATTTCTGAATCCTGGAGACTGTCCTGAGAAAGTGACAGATAAAACTGAATATTTCTAAAGTACAACAGTTCTGAAAATGACTATATCAAAGGTGTGGCTCTGGTAATGGATGGCTGAACTGCTTGGTGATGGAGGGATTTCAACCTGAGGAGGTTAACAAAAAAGAAAACTGGTGTATCGGTTCCCAAGTCTAGATGAACCCAGAAATTATCCAGACTATGACAGGAGTTGTGATAAAGACAAATGCAGAAATAGAGAGGTTGAAATATTAAATACATGAAAAGCCTGAGAAGTTGATAAAATCAGAGAGAAAAGGCGGAGGAAGAAAAAGGTGATATAACTTTACGATATGAGCTTCTAAGATTCAGGTTTTCTCCTATGGATGAAGGAGTAATGGCCTCAGGCAGCATGGAGATGAATTAAACAGTTTGACCCATTCACTGATCTAAAAATTATATGGAAAAGATTCCTTAGATAAGACACTTATCAGGATTTTCTAATCCCAAATCTAACATTTTTGTCTTTCTGCAAAGTGAAAGCTCCAGTGGACAGACTGAAGCACTTACTAACTATTCCTGATATATTCTATGTTCTTAATTTAGCTTTAAAACTGATATGATTACAGCAGTTATTTTTAGTTAGAAAGGTTGTATTAGAATAAAGAATTCAAGATATTTCACATTTCATAAAAGTTGCATTTTTTTATTTTTATGAAATACATATTTTTATGTTACTGTTTTGGTTTAGGTTAGCCCACTTTAAGGAAATATCACTTTAATGACCTACTTTGAGGTGGTTATCCACATAGAATATTTCAATTTATTTGCTGTTTTATATACCGTTTTGGGTGCATTTGCATTAATAACAAGGATCTGTGTTATAGCAAGAGACAAGGCAAATGGAACTTATAAATACTATTACATTTCTACATTGTCTTTTTCTTTATTTTTTTTAAATTTATTTTATTTTTGGCTGTGTTGGGTCTTCGTTTCTGTGCGAGGGCTTTCTCTAGTTGCGGCAAGCGGGGGCCACTCTTCATCGCGGTGCGCGGGCCTCTCACTGTCGTGGCCTCTCTTGTTGTGGAGCACAGGCTACGGACGTGCAGGCTCAGCGGCCATGGCTCACGGGCCCAGCCGCTCCGCGGCATGTGGGATCTTCCCAGACCGGGGCACGAACCCGTGTCCCCTGCATCGGCAGGCGGACTCTAAACCACTGCGCCACCAGGGAAGCCCGCTCTATACAAATCTGTAATCTTCTACCCACTATCAGTTAAAAAGATTTCTGCAATTAATTTTCCGTTGTAATCATATATACTATATGTCCTTTTACTAGCATCTTTGACCTTATTTCTTTATACACATTGGATAAACATTCCAAGTTTCCAGTCAAAAATAAGCACAGACAAAGCAAATGCAATGTAGATTTAAGAAAAGTTGATGGAAGAGACCACATGACTGCACATGAAAGCCAAAGCTATTTGCTGGAATTGGGTGGAGCTGGGTATTTTTATTCTGTATCATAGTTGAGAAGTTTGACTATCTTTACAGTTTTCGATGGAAGCTTCATCAAACCAAAACTAGATACACAGACATATATTTCAACATGTTTTGATTATATAATACAATTAGATGGTGCAAGGAAGGTATATGTCAATTCTCTCACTGACTTGCTGATGTTGTGTTGCAAGCATTAGTGATTGTGTGTGTGTGTGTGGGGGGGGGTTATGTGTGTATGAACTTGTCTGCTAGCAATTACCCTTAACTCTAAAAATTTATAGACACGGTTGCTCAAAATGACAAGAATAATACATTTTTGTTGTAGAAGACTTGCAAATACAAAACCCAAGCAAACAAATATAATCCTAATACCCTGGGGTAAATATTGTTAAAATATTGGTGTATAAATTTGGCAATAGGAATGATGTTTTCAAACTGTTTTCCAGTATTTTATTCCTTTTAATAATAGTCTTGGGTATTTTCTTCCACCATTAACTTTTCTCCTAAAGCATGTTTCATGACATACTTTGTATACTGTATATGATGGATCATGTGTTTTTCTTGTTTTGCCCTCTATCAAAATGTTCTGGTACCACTTGGTACAGTTGAAGATTCCAAGTAAGATAGGTTATACAAAACTCTGTGTCTAGTTTCCCTTTATATAATTCCCATACTACTAACACAAAATATTAAATATTGTTCAAACACTTTTTCGTGACTATGTTACTCTTCCCCTTTTTTATTGATATAATTGACATACATTATATTAGTTTCAGATATACAACATACTGATTTGATATTTTTATCTATTGTAAAATGACCATCAAAATAAGTCTAGTTGGGGCTTCCCTGGTGGCCCAGTGGTTGAGAGTCCGCCTGCCGATGCAGGGGACGCGGGTTCGTGCCCCGGTCCGGGAAGATCCCACATGCCGCGGAGCGGCTGGGCCGTGAGCCATGGCCACTGAGCCTGTGCGTCCGGAGCCTGTGCTCTGCAACGGGAGAGGCCACAACAGTGAGAGGTCCCCGTACCACAAAAAAAAAAAAAAAAAAAAAAAACATAAAATAAGTAAACATCCATCACCATACAGTTAAAATTGTTTTTCTTGTGATAAGAACTTTTAAGATCTACTCTCTTTACAACTTTCACATATACTAACTGTAGTCACCATGCTGTACATTACATCCCTGTGACTTATTTATTTTATAATTGGAAGTTTGTAACTTTTGACCATCTTCACCCATTTTGCCCATTCCTCACCCCCTGCCTCTTGGCAATAACCAGTCTGTATTCTGTGTCTCTGAGTTTTTGTTTGTTTGTTTGGTTGGTTTTAGATTCCACATGTAAGTGAAATGATACAGTATTGGTCTTTCTCTGTCTGACTGTTTCACTTAGCATAATGCCATCAAGGTCTATCCATGTTGTCTCAAAGGGCAAGATTATTCTCTTTTCTAGTACAATGATGAAATAAAATCCTAAACTTTCTTTTTCAAAGAATATGTGTCTTTTTTATTATCTTTGCAAACTTCATATTAGTGTTGGAAAAATTAAATGACTCTAAGACATTTTAAGGTCAAAACACACTGCTATATTTAAAATAGATAACCAACAAGGACCTACTGTATAGTACAGGGAACTCTGCTCAATACTCTGTAACAACCTAAATGGGAAAATAATTTGAAAAAGAATAGATACATGTATATGTATAACTGAATCACTTTGCTGTACACCTAAAACTAACACAACATTGTTAATCAACTATACTCCAATTTAAAATTTAAAAAATCAATCTTAAATAGTTAAGTCTTTTAGTGGGAGTTTGAAATTCATTTCTTTCAATAAATTTTAAGTAATTATTTTGTCAAAATTACTAAAAATACCACTATAATTAGTTACAGTGTAATGGTTTTTGAAATCTCCCCATCTCTTTTTTTTTTTTTTTTTTTTTTTCTGGTAGGGGAGACTTCCATGATAGCAAAATATTATGAAAGACTTGTGTGGCAGCCAAGGATGCGCACTGCTCAGGATCTCCCTTCAGAGAGAACCTGCTGTGAGGAGTTACCTGACAGAGTCCAGCTGCCAAATATTTAGGATTCACCTCAGCATTCATGCTGAGGTTGTGTTCTAGCTAAACTTCTATCAGTTATGGACAGAACACTGTAGGGAAACTAGACTTCAGCCTTGCTTACCCAGTGCAGCCCCCTACTAGTAGTCACTTTTTTTTTTTTGCTCTGGGGCTACCCTCGGGCCTACCTAAGACTTTGCAAGAGCTGCACAGCCATCTGGGGCTCTTTTAACTCAGGCCTCTTCTTTCTCCCCTCTTTTCCTTCTTAGGTGTCATACCTGCATTACAGTCTGAAAGTCTTCTGTGCCTTCCTGCTTACTCTTCTCCCCTTTATCTTTCACAGGCATTTCCCCCAATAAATCACTTGAACTTCTTATCCTGTCTTCATATCTGCTTCTAGAACACTCACACTGATACAGTTATATGTACCTACTTAGTTCATACTTACAGTAGCCTATTTGTTGAGGTGTGTTGTCAATACTATTTCATACATTGCATTTGTTGTTTTACATTCAATCAAAACAACTCTCTCTGAGTATATTAAGAAAATATTTAGAATAAATTAGCATGATCCAAAGAATGACAAAAATTAACATTATCTCATCAATAAAGCCCACCCCAACAGTCAGTGAGAAATTTCCTTCAATGCTAAAAAAAAAGTTTCAAGCAGATGTTCTGTGTATTGGAACTTAAAAACTACCAAGATCAGCCTACAGGATAATGAACAGGAAACATGATCCAGACCTGAGGGCTCAGCATCAAGAATTCTCTGGTTACCACCCCAGTTGCCAAACTCTGAGAAGAGACATTAGGAAATCCCATTCACTGTATTCTCAAAATACTAACAATTCCAAAGGTTTTGTGGTCAAGGAACTCCCACTTCCTGTTGACAGTCTGAGGAGGCTGCAAGAGTTTGGCAGCATCAAATGAGCTCTGCATGTAGACAAATTACCACCATTATGGTTCTTCGGGAGGATAGAAATATACTTCAGATGCCTCCCCATTAAGATAGATTTTAAACTACACAGAGTCCATCAGGAATAGTTTTACTTATAAAAAAGAAATGCATTTTACTCATTACAGTTAAAATAAAGAAGAGAGTTTCTATATACAGTAAACTGAGACAAGGAGTAAGAAGCAGCAGCAAAAACATATGGACTCTGCACAGTAACTCTTACTTTAAGACGAAGGATAAACCAAGAGATACTAAGCTGAGACAACGCTTCAAAAATCTATTTTCAAACCAGTGGTGGAGCAGCAGCAAACACACTATCTGGAAAACAAAGGGTAAGCTAGTTTCCACCTGGGATTTTCCTTTTCATTTTATCCAAACCTAAATAGGCTCTGTTAGTTACCTGCCACGTTCACGTCAGTGTTGCTTAGATGTTGATCCCTGTTTGTCACAGAAACTAAAGAGAAGCTCATAACTGAAGCAACCTTGATTCTCCTGTTATCAAGCTATGGCCTTGTTCCTTCATTGTCCGTATGTCCCTCCTGATTGTACCACCTCCTCCAAGAATTTTCCCACAGACTGGTTTAGGAGAGTCTGGGATGCATACTCTCCAACTGTGTCTCCATGGACCACACACATTCTCTACAGTAACAATTAACATGTTCCAAATAATTATTATGATCTGTCTCCAGAAACAGTGGTATCCTTAAAGGACAGGAATCTGTATTCTACTCATTGTTGGGTCTCCAATGCCTTGCCTAGTTCCTGGTTAGCACTTGATAAATGTTTGTTGCAATTAGAATCACCAGGTACTCACTCTTGAACCAGATGGTCGAGATAATGAGCTCTGTTTTTAGAAAATTTATTTCCAGCAAATAAATATAGTCTATTTAAGTAAATTGTATTACAGTTATGTTTTGAGATTCTCTTTCCAGTGGTAAGATCTGCCTTTTGACCCTGTGTATTAACTCACTTATTGACTGTTAGAGTGGCAGCTGTGCTGGTACATCAGGGAAGGTGCCCCTGTGGGTACCTCACTGTAAGTTAAATGGCAGAGTTCTGAACGTATGTGAGCTCATGACCATGTGGGTGGCACATACTTAACACCAAATAAATGCAGACTAATGTATTTAAAAATAAGCTTTGGGAAAGAGTGATTCAATATCTACTGTTCACCTTTCTTATAATCTCAAAGTAGACTCAATCTTTTTTTCATCCTGAAATTTCTTGAGGAAAAATATAATCATATTTCAAATTTAAAGTTACATTACCTTATATAAGTAATCAGCTTTTTTTTTTTTTTTTAAATGTGGGCAACATCAATGAGGTCCCCAGTGTAGATCCAGGAGCCCTCAGATGTCTGTAAAAGTAACTTACTTTCAAAGTTTTGCCCTCTGGCACTTTAAATGTTTCAAGTTGAGAAGCCATGAGAAAGCTCCTTCTTTTATTGATTATATTAAGATTGTATAGCTGTCCTCATGGAACAGAAAAACCTTCCTTTAAATATAGTTGTCAAGAAGTTGGTGCCTAAGTAAGATATTCACTTTCTTGGTAGAATACCATTTTTTGCTAAGTTACAAATCCATTTAAGTAGAAATGCTATTTTAAATATTCAAATTTATTGAATTAAAAAAAATTTTGTGTGCTCTACATATTTTCTAATTTATAATATGTTTATATTTATATGTATATATGTTTATAAATTTATATTTTATAATCCTCATGACATACCTATGAGGTAAATATTATTATCTCTGTTTTAGGGTTGGAAAAGTGAGAGTAAGACATTTAAGTAACTTTAACAGGTAGTAAATAGCTAAATTGGGATTTAAATCCGGAATTTTGCAAATCCAGACCCATCAACCCTTTACCTGGTAAATTGTGGTGTCATGTGGAATATGTGGACTCTGAACAGAGGAGTCTGAATTTGGATCAATAACTGAACATTGATTATGTATGTATTTCAAAGTACCTTTCACTGTTCAAAGATAATTTTTTTTTTTTTTTTTTTGCGGTACGCGGGCCTCTCACTGTTGTGGCCTCTCCCGTTGCGGAGCACAGGCTCCAGACGCGCAGGCTCAGCGGCCATGGCTCACGGGCCCAGCCGCTCCGCGGCATGTGGGATCTTCCCGGACTGGGCACGAACCCGTGTCCCCTGCATCGGTAGGCGGACTCTCAACCACTGCGCTACCAGGGAAGCCCCCAAAGATAGATTTTTAAAAAATAAAACCAACTTAATATAATCTACAGTTACTGTTATATTTAGAATGAAATGCAGATTATAAATGATAAACTAAAACTGTGTTCATTTCTTTTGTGTTCAGTAAATTTTTATCAACTGTGTTTGATAGTGTTCTTGAAACCTTGTGGCAACTCTAGTTGATCTGAACTGTATAATATGAAAACCTTTCATGACAAAATAAAAAGCAAGAGAGTGCAAAGCACATGCTGCAAAGGAAATAAGGTCTTTTAGGAGAATGGTCAAAAAACGAAGAATTGACCCCCAGATAAAGAAAGTTAAAAAAAACCCAAAACCTGATCAATAATGCAAGTGATATATGAAAACAATTAAAATGTATTACTCTCATGGTAGTAAGAGTGAATTAGTTAAACATTAAAATTATGTGTCCTCTATAATAAAAGAGTTTTTAAAACATTGTTACTTGCAATGGTTTATATATTTTAAATTTTTAAATTAGTTAAGCAATGCAGGACTTGATTTCAGCTTCAGTCCAATCTGGAAGTGTTTTGTTTTTTTTCTTCCTGCCTAAAAAGGTGTGGTTATCAAATATTCTTCATCACTGCAATTTATGTGGAACCCAGAGATGTCTGAACAAGTCTCAGAGGGTTTATCTACAGCACACAGAGGAAAACAACATGATTTCCCATCATAGAAGGCAGCAGCTAGCTCACTGCAGGGTGTTATAGATGGAAGAAAAATCTCCTCAGCGACATACTTGATAAAAATTATGTATTGAAAGTAACCTTTGAATAGTTGCAAAAACAGATACTCAACATATTCTGTAACTAGAGTGTGGGCTCTGAGACAAGCCAGATCCATCACGGCTGGCCTGGGACAGAAGCTGTGCGCAGCAGACAGAAGAGCATGAGCATCGCTCACACTCCTTCTATACCTTTATAACTTCCCATTTCATGAGGAGCAATAAACACAGTTCGCCAGTTACTGCTGGAGATGGGTATCTAGACACAGTGGGTTTCCTCCACTCTGAAAGTTTATGTTGTGAGTTTGATGCCCAGAGAGTCTTGGTGGTGTCTTCTTTAAAACTGAAGGGACGGGCTTCCCTGGTGGCGCAGTGGTTGAGAGTCCGCCTGCCGATGCAGGGGACACGGGTTCGTGCCCCGGTCCGGGAAGATCCCACGTGCCGCGGAGCGGCTGGGCCCGTGAGCCATGGCCGCTGAGCCTGCGCGTCCGGAGCCTGTGCTCCGCAACGGGAGAGGCCACAACAGTGAGAGGCCCGTGTACCGCAAAACCAAACAAACAAACAAAAAAGCTGAAGGGACCTGTCAAATATGTGCAATAAAAGCTTAAATAAATACATAAGGCATTATTAAGTCACACATTTCTTATCTATAAAAACTTCTGCTCTTTCTTATTGTTAGTTTGTTTTAGAGACTTCATCCGAATGGGAAGAAATTGAGCTGAATGCGTTTACATAGCATGAGAATCTATTTAAGGAGAGAGGAGAGGCAAACATGAAACTGAAATTTTCATAACAAAGAAAAAGATAAAAGAAAATAGTTACCCTTTGTTTAGTCTCTGTTAGAGAACAAATACTCATAATTAAACTCTAACTGGAATCAAAATGTAGTTTGGGATAAACAACCTAAATGGCCTCCAAGATAAATTACAGTACTCATTTCCCTATTGTTGGGTTTGTTCTCTCCAGCTTCACCAGGAAACAGAACCGTGGGGATTCTGTACTTGTGTGTCACCACCAAGAGGTTCTCTCATGCCAGCAAGCTTAGCAACTTGCTTGAGTGTGACCACTTGCTCACCATCTGGAACTGCTTCATATTCTCTTTACGGGAGGGGCGGTGGGGGGAAAGAGAGAGAGAGAGAGAGAGAGAGAGAGAGAGAGGGAGAGAGGGAGAGAGGGAGAGAGAGAGGGAGAGAGGGAGCGAGGGAGCGAGGGAGCGAGGGAGAGAGGGAGAGAGGGAGAGAGGGAGGGAGAGGGAGAGGGAGAGGGAGAGGGAGAGGGAGGGAGGGAGGGAGGGAGAGAGAGAGAGGAGGAAAGGAGGCAAGGAGGGAGGGAAGGAAAAAAGAAGGAAGGAAGGAAGAGAGAAGGAATGAGAAGAAAGAAAGGGTAACGTCACTGGATTGCCTTTTTATTTGTAGAGGTTTCTGTGTGCTTATCCAACCCAGTCATCCATGCCACCTGGAGGCAGCCACCAGCCACAGTTCGTCTGACACTGGGCTGGACCACAGAATTGCTCCCTAGAAGTATGTTCATTTCCAATCCCATGTCATTACTGCAGATTGCCAAGAGAGAAATGTAGTTTTATATTTTACACATTCAGTTTTCAGTCTTTTGCAGGTTTTAACCTGTATTCCTCAATTTGCTATGATCTTTATGAAGCTATGTTTGATTTATGAGGAAAATTGACTAAGTGGATTTTTTCAAAAGAAGAAACAGCTTACATGATATGTGCTTTGGCTCATACTTTGCCATGGGTAGGGGATAGGGAGTGGAGGGCAGGGTGGAATGGGATGAGGGGTACAGTGTGTTGTTAGTCTTAAAGAGACTAAGCTCCATTCTAATCAGGACACGTCTTTCACCAAAATGTTTGTCCACACTAGTCATTTCTTATAACAAAGCAAAATGAGGAAAGTGATAGAAAAAGCTCTTTGTTAAAGCCTCATCTGTTTAAAATTTGTGAGAAAACATATGTGTTCATGAATTTATAAATTTCAAAAGCTTTAGTACTTGCTTAACATGTTGATTTATAACTAGCATTGGATAATTTAATACAGAAAATCTTATAGATGATACTGTGCTTATAGCCTAAATAAACCCCCAGATATTATGTTTGAAAATAATTCACCTTAACTCTTACAGCCAATTTTATGATTGTTTCACAGAAAAGGAGAGAACTTCTTCCTTCTTAGCTCCCTTGAGTAGGGGTCAGTAATTAAGACACGTGTGCCAAACAAACACGAGAGCTTATTTTCATTGGTATGCATGCTACTAATAGCCTTCTCTTGAGAGAATAATCACCAGCTGCCTTCTACAACATGTGAGAATGTGTGGGTGGAATAACCATTTCCGCACTTATCTTCTGCCTAGTCTCAGTATCACTCTACCCCACTGGGTTCCCCAGAAGCACAGGTGCTACCAGCGAGGCACACCACTTGTTTAAGGAATGGTCAACCCCAGCTGGGCCCATAGTCTAGTACTTGGTCCATCCTCAGAATATGGGAGGGGATTACAAAGTAAGAAAAATAAAACCAGTATTTGTGGAGCACCTTATACCTGTGAGACAGTCTTTATAATCTTCAGAGAGGTTAAAGAACTTTCCCAGTCATAACTGGTTTGAACCAATGACCTCTGACTCCAAGGCCTATCATAATTCCACTATGTTTGGTTCCATGTCTTCCTAAAGAAGAGAGTTCTTTCGAAGAAATCTCTTAAACTGTTGCCCTCAGGAACCACTGTTCCAAGGGTTATTAAGTTGTCACAAAGACCATATTTTGTGATGAGCTGTTTGGAGATCTGTGTGTTAAAAATCACCTTCTCACATAGGACTTCTTAGAGCCTTCATATATTGATGTGCATTGTGAATCTTCTAGAGGGAGATCAGAATTACGTGCTTCTAAAATTTATGTCCTCAAACAGTACATCTGTTAATATCTCCTTGAATCAGTGTTCCACAGAACAATAGGTGCAAAATACTTTGAAATATCTAGGAAGTACATTCTAAGAGAACAGCTTCATATACTTGGATAATAATTATAAATGATATTAGAATAATCAGTCATAAGATGATAAATATAAAATGAAGAATCTAGGCCCTGCCTCGTGCAGCGGCTACTGGCCACTGGTTGGCAGGACCAGGTCACGAGGTGGCTGACTGTGGAACCCCAGGAGGCCCCAGGGCTAGTACTGGCTCACTGGTGGGCAGAGTCAGGGTCCAGAAAACTCCAGGGGCTATTGCCTACCCATTGGTGGGTGAAGCCAGACCCTGGATTTAGTGCTGGCCAACTGATGGACAGAGCTGGGTCCTGGAGTCTGATTACAGAATCCAGGGGTCCCAGAACTGGTGTTGGATCACTGGTGACCGGGGGACGGCTCCTGACACAGTTGGGTATAGGATTGGGCATTTCCAAAGCTTGTATTGGCCTGCTAATTGGCAGGGCCAGGGCCCAACTGGTTCGGGGCTGGGCCTGACCTGTTGGTGGGCAAGCTGGGTCTGCAAGCTGCAGGATTGTGGTTTTCTTGCCTCTGTTTTCTGCTTCCTGGAGGGCAGGGCCAGGGTCCAAGGGATTCTGGGGACTGGTGCCTGCCTGCTGTGTCTAAAAGTGGCTGTAGGCTCAGGGGGTCTTCAGGCAGCCAGCTAATGGATGGGGCTATGTCCCTGCCCAGTTAGTTGCTAGGCCTAAGGTGTCCCAGCACTGGCGCCTACAGGCTGTTGAGCCAGGGCAGGGCCAAGTCCTGGGGCTAATAAGCTACAAGAAGGATTCTACAATGGTGCTTGCCAGCATTAATGTCCACATGGTAGAAGGAGCTTTTAAGAATGGCTGCCACCAGTATCTATGTCTCCAGGGTGAGCTGCAGTTGCCTCCTGCCTCTATGGGAGGCTCTCCAAGACCAGCAATTAGGTCTGACCCAGGCCCCTATCAAATTACTCCTCCTGCCCTGGGTCCTGGAGTGTGTGAGATTTTGTGTGCATCCTTTAGGAGTGGAGTCTCTCTTTCCCACAGCCCTCAGGGACTTCTGAAAGTAAGTCCCTCTGGCCTTCAAAGCCTAGCGATCTGGAGGCTTGTTTTCCTGGTGCAGACTTCCAGTCTGGGGAGCTCATCATGGGGCTCAGAACTCTCACTTCTTTGGAACAACCTCTGCGATGTAATTATTCTCCAGTTTGTGGGTTGCCCACCTGGGGGTATGGGACTTGATTATATCACGAGTCCGCTGCTTCTACCCATTTCATTGCGGTTCCTTCTTTATGTCTTTAGTTATAGAAGATCTTTTCTGGTAGATTCTGTTCTTTTTTATCACTGGCAGTTCTGCCAATAGTTGTGATTTTGGTGTGCCTATGAGCTCAGGGTCTTTCTACTCTGCCATCTTGTGCTCTTCTGTTTCCCATGCACCATTCTTAAGAAAGTATCAGAAGACACTCTACCAAATTGAAATAATAAGCTGAGAAAGAGGAAATCAGGAATGCTAAGTGAACTAAGTCAGACAGAGAAAGATAAATGCTGTATGATCTCACATATACGTAGAATCTAAAAAATAAAACTAGTGAATATAACAAAAAAGAAACAGAGTCACATATACAGAGAACAAATTATTGGTTAATAGTAGGGGGAGCTAAGGAGGGAAGGACAGATAGGAGTAGGGGATTAAGAGACACAAACTATTATGTATAAAATTTAAAAACTACAAGGATAAAAAAAAACTACAAGGATGTATTCTATAACACAGGAAATATAGCCAATATTTTGTAGTAACTATTAATGGAATATAACCTTTAAAAATTATGAATCACTATGTTGCAGACCTATAACCTAGATAATATTGTACATCAACTAAACTTCAATAAAAATAAATAAATATTTAAAAATCAGACACAAATTTTAAAAAATATTATTTATGTATGCAATATAAAGCTTATTAATTGATTTTGAGCTGATCTATTTGATATTTGGATATGACATCTTTAGATTATTTTCTTCACAGAATTTGAATTGGCAAAATGTTCTCATGGCAACAAAACCCATCACAATCCCAGAGAGTGCATATTTAAGGACTAAAGAATGCTTTGTGTGAATACTGCTCTACTAACTGACAACTTAATTTATTGTTATTATTAAAAGAGAATTTATTATTAAGAGAATTTTCAGTGCCTATGATGGGCCACACATGATAGTAAATACAGAGAAGAACTTAGTGTGGCCTTCAAGGGCCTCACTGCCTAAAAGGAGAAATGGGCTTTTTAACAAAAAGTGTTAACAAGCATTTTTTTTGAGAAAGTGTCCGTCTTTACACCCAAACTAGCCCCATCCCCTGCCTGTATCACACAGCCAATTAAATGACAACAGTATTAGTCTAGTCTACTAAGGATTAAATAGAATTCAAAATTTGTTTTTTGAGTTTGGAAGTTTTCCCCATTTCCAGTGTTCTTGGTCATTAACTTTTTTTTTTAACATCTTTATTGAAGTATAATTGCTTTACAATGGTGTGTTAGTTTCTGCTGTATAATAAAGTGAATCAGCTATACATATACATATATCACCATATCTCCTCCCTCTTGTGTCTCCCTCTCACCCTCCATATCCCACCCCTCCAGGTGGTCACAAAGCATTAAGCTGATCTCCCTGTGCTATGCAGCTGCTTCCCACTAGCTATCTATTTTACATTTGGTAGTGTATATATGTACATGCCACCCTCTTACTTCATCCCAGCTTGCCCTTTCCCATCCCCATGTCCTCAAGTCTTCTCTGCGTCTACATCGTTATTCCTGTCCTGTGCCTAGGTTCTTTAGAACCTTTTTTTTTTTAAAATTCCATACATATATGTTAGCATACGGTATTTGTTTTTCTCTTTCTGACTTACTACATTCTGTATGACAGTCTCTAGGTCCATCCACCTCACTACAAATAACTCAATTAGTTTCTTTTTATGGCTGAATAATATTCCCTTATATATATGGGCCACAACTTCTTTATCCGTTCATCTGTTAATGGACACTTAGGTTGCTTCCATGTCCTGGCTATTGTAAATAGTGCTGCAATGAACATTGTGGTACATGACACTTTTGAGTTATGGTTTTCCCACTACTATATGCCCAGTAGTGGAATTGCTGGGTCATATGGTAGTTCTATTTGTAGTTTTTAAGGAACCTCCATACTGTTCTCCATAGTGGTTATATCAATTTACATTCCCACCAGCAGTGCAAGAGGGTTCCCTTTTCTCCACACCCTCTCCAGCATTTATTGTTCGTACATTTTTCGTGATGGCCATTCTGACCAGTGTGAGGTGATACCTCACTGAAGTTTTGGTTTGCATTTGTCTAATGATTAGTGATGTTGAGCATTCTTTCATGTGTTTGTTGGCAATCTGTATATCTTCTTTGGAGAAATGTCTATTTAGGTCTTCTGCCTATTTTTGGACTGGGTTGTTTGTTTATTGATATTGAGCTGCCTGAGCAGTTTGTATATTTTGGAGATTAATCCTTTGTCAGTAGCTTCATTTGCAAATATTTTCTCCCTATCGGAGGGTTGTCTTTTTGTCTTGTTTATGGTTTCCTTTGCTGTGCAAAAGCTTTTAAGTTTCATTAGGTCCCATTTGTTTATTTTGGTTTTTGTTTTCATTTCTCTACGAGGTGGGTCAAAAATGATCTTGCTGTGATTTATGTCACAAGTGTTCTGCCTATGTTTTCCTCTAAGAGTTTGATAGTGTCTGGCCTTACATTTAGGTCTTTAATCCATTTTGAGTTTATTTTTTTGTATGGTGTTAGGGAGTGTTCTAATTTCATTTTCTACATGTTGCTGTCCAGTTTTCCCAGCACCACTTATTGAAGAGGCTGTCTTTTCTCCATTGTATATTCTTGCTTTATAAAAGATAAGGTGACCATATGTCCATGGGTTTATCTTTGGGCTCTCGATCCTGTTCCATTGATCTATAGTTCTGTTTTTGTGCCAGTACCATATTGTCTTGATTACTGTAGCTTTGTAGTATAGTCTGAAGCCAGGGAGCCTGATTCCTCCAGCTCCGTTTTTCTTTCTCAAGATTGCTTTGACTATTCGGGGTCTTTTGTGATTCCATACAAATTTTGAAATTTTTTGTTCTAGTTTGGTGAAAAATGCCATTGGTAGTTTGATAGGGACTGCCTTGAATCTGTACATTGCTTTGGGTAGTAGAGTCATTTTCACAATGTTGATTCTTCCAATCCAAGAACATGGTATATCTCTCCATCTATTTGTATCATCTTTAATTTCTTTCATCATTCTCTTATAATTGTCTACATACAGGTCTTTTTTCTCCTTAGGTAGGTTTATTCCTAGATATTTTATTCTTTTTGTTGCAGTGGTAAATGGGAATGTTTCTTAATTTCTCTCAGATTTTTCATCATTAGTGTATAGGAGTGCAAGAGATTTCTGTGCATTAATTTTGTATCCTGCTACTCTATCAGATTCATTGATTAGCTCTAGTAGTTTTCTGGGAGCATCTTTAGGATTCTCTATGTATAGTATCATGTCATCTGCAAACAGTGACAGTTTTACTTCTTCTTTTCTGATTTGGATTCCTTTTATTTCTTTTTCTTCTCTGATTGCTGTGGCTAAAACTTCCAAAACTATGTTGAATATTAGTGGTGAGAGTGGGCAAACTAGTCTTGCTCCTGATCTTAGAGGAAATGGTTTCAGTTTTTCACCACTGAGAATGATGTTGGCTGTGGGTTTGTCATATATGGCCTGTATTATGTTGAGGAAAGTTCCCTCTATGCAGGGTTTTTATCATAAATGGGTGTTGAATTTTGTCAAAAGCTTTTTCTGCATCTGTTGAGATGGTCACATGGTTTTTCTCCTTCAATTTTTAAGATAGTTTATCACATTGATTGATTTGCATATATTGAAGAATCCTTGCATTTCTGGGATAAATCCCACTTGATCATGGTATATGATCCTTTTAATGTGTTGTTACATTCTGTTTGCTAGAATTTTCTTGAGGATTTTTGCATCTATGTTCATCAGTGATATTGGCCTGTAGTTTTCTTTCTTTATGCCATCTTTGTCTGGTTTTGGTGTCAGGGTGATGGTGGCCTCGTAGAATGAGTTTGGGAGTGTTCCTCCCTCTGCTATATTTTGGAAGAGTCTGAGAAGGATAGGTGTTAGCTCTTCGCTAAATGTTTGATAGAATTCGCCTGTGAAGCCATCTGGTCCTCGGCTTCTGTTTGTTGGAAGATTTTTAATCACAGTTTCAATTTCAGTGCTTGTGATTGGTCTCTTTATATTTTCTGTTTCTTCTTAGTTCTGTGTCAGAAGGTTGTGCTTTTCTAAGAATTTGTCCATTTCTTCCAGGTTGTCCATTTTTATTGGCATATTGTTGCTTGTAGTAATCTCTCATGATCCTTTATGTTTCTGCAGTGTCAGTTGTTACTTCTCCTTTTTCATTTCTGATTCTATTTTTTTTAAACATCTTTATTGGAGTATAATTGCTTTACAATGGTGTGTTAGTTTCTGCTTTATAACAAAGTGAATCAGTTATACATATACTTACGTTCCCATATCTCTTCCCTCTTGTATCTCTTCCCCCCACCCTCCCTATCCCACCCCTCTAGGTGGTCAAAAACCACCGAGCTGATCTCCCTGTGCTATGCAGCTGCTTCCCACTAGCTATCTATTTTATGTTTGGTAGTGTATATATGTCCACAGCACTCTCTCACTTTGTCCCACCTTCCCCTTCCCCTTCCCCATATCCTCAAGGCCATTCTCTAGTAGGTCTGTGTCTTTATTCCTGTCTTACTGCTAGGTTCTTCATGACCTTTTTTTCTTTTTTCTTAGTTTCCATATATATGTGTTAGCATATGGTATATGTTTTTCTCTTTCTGACTTACTTCACTCTGTATGACAGACTCTAGGTCCATCCACCTCACTAAAAATAACTGAATTTTGTTTCTTTTTATGGCTGTGTAATATTCCATTGTATATATGTGCCACATCTTCTTTATCCATTCATCTGTTGATGAACACTTAGGTTGCTTCCATGTCCTGGCTATTGTAAATAGAGCAGCAATGAACATTTTGGTACATGACTCTTTTTGAATTATGATTTTCTCAGTGTATATGCCCAGTAGTGGGATTGCTGGGTCGTATGGTAATTCTATTTTTAGTTTTTAAGGAACCTCCATACTGTTCTCCATAGTGGCTGTATCAATTTACATTCCCACCAACAGTGCAAGAGGGTTCCCTTTTCTCCACAACCTCCCCAGCATTTATTGTTTCTAGATTTTTTGATGATGGCCATTCTGACCAGTGTGAGGTGATACCTCACTGTAGGTTTGATTTTCATTTCTCTAATGATTAATGATGTTGAGCATTCATTCATGTGTTTGTTGGCAATCTGTATATCTTCTTGGGAGAAATGTCTATTTAGGTCTTCTGCCCATTTTTGGATTGGGTTGTTTGTTTTTTTGTTATTGAGCTGCATGAGCTTTTAAATTTTGGAGATTAATCCTTTGTCAGTTGCTTTCATTTGCAAATATTTTCTCCCATTCTGAGGGTTGTCTTTTGGTCTTGTTTATGGTTTCCTTTGCTGTGCAAAAACTTTTAAGTTTCATTAGGTCTCATTTGTTTATTTTTGTTCTTGTTTCCATTTCTGTAGGAGGTGGGTGTGATTTATGTCATGGAGTGTTCTGCCTATGTTTTCCTCTAAGAGTTTGATAGTGTCTGGCCTTATATTTAGGTCTTTAATCCATTTTGAGTTTATTTTTTTGTATGGTGTTAGGGAGTGTTCTAATTTCATGCTTTTACATGTACCTGTCCAGTTTTCCCAGCACCACTTACTGAAGAGGCTGTCTTTTCTCCACTGTATATTCTTGCCTCCTTTATCAAAGATAAGGTGACCATATATGCGTGGGTTTATCTCTGGGCTTTCTATCCTGTTCCATTGATCAATATTTCTGTTTTTGTGCCAGTACCATATTGTCTTGATTACTGTAGCTTTGTAGTATAGTCTGAAGTCAGGGAGCCTGATTCCTCCAGCTCCATTTTTCATTCTCAGGATTGCTTTGACTATTCGGGGTCTTTTGTGATTCCATACAAATTTTGAAATTTTTTGTTCTAGTTCTGTGAAAAATGCCATTGGTAGTTTGATAGGGACTGCCTTGAATCTGTACATTGCTTTGGGTAGTAGAGTCATTTTCACAATGTTGATTCTTCCAATCCAAGAACATGGTATATCTCTCCATCTATTTGTATCATCTTTAATTTCTTTCATCATTCTCTTATAATTGTCTACATACAGGTCTTTTGTCTCCTTAGGTAGGTTTATTCCTAGATATTTTATTCTTTTTGTTGCAATGGTAAATGGGAGTGTTTTCTTAATTTCACTTTCAGATTTTTCATCATTAGTGTATAGGAATGCCAGAGATTTCTGTGCATTAATTTTGTATCCTGCTGCTTTACCAAATTCATTGATTAGCTCTAGTAGTTTTCTGGTAGCATCTTTAGGATTCTCTATGTATAGTATCATGTCACGTGCTAACATTGACAGCTTTACTTCTTCTTTTCCCATTTGGATTCCTTTTATTTCTTTTTCTTCTCTGATTGCTGTGGCTAACTTCCAAAACTATGTTGAAAAATAGTGGTGAGAGTGGGCAACCTTGTCTTGTTCCTGATCTTAGTGGAAATGGTTTCAGTTTTTCACCATTGAGAATGATGTTGGCTGTGGATTTTTCATATATGGCCTGTATTATGTTGAGGAAAGTTCCCTCTATGCCTACTTTCTGCAGGGTTTTTATCATAAATGGGTGTTGAATTTTGTCAAAAGCTTTTTCTGCGTCTATTGAGATGATCACATGGTTTTTCTCCTTCAATTTTTAAGATAGTTTATCACATTGATTGATTTGTGTATATTGAAGAATCCTTGCATTCCTGGCATAAACCCCACTTGATCATGGTGTATAATGTTTTTAATGTGCTGCTGGATGCTGTTTGCCAGTATTTTGTTGAGGATATTTGCATCTATGTTCATCAGTGATACT
Source organism: Tursiops truncatus (assembly GCF_011762595.2). Classification (NCBI taxonomy): domain Eukaryota; kingdom Metazoa; phylum Chordata; class Mammalia; order Artiodactyla; family Delphinidae; genus Tursiops; species Tursiops truncatus. Next base: position 71,055,091 of record NC_047036.1, read on the forward strand.
GACCTGTAGTTTTTTTTTCTTTGTGACATCTTTTTCTGGTTTTGGTATCAGGGTGATGGTGGTCTTGTAGAATGAGTTTGGGAGTGTTACTCCCTCTTCTATATTTTGAAGGAGTTTGAGAAGGATAGATGTTAGCTCTTCTCTAAATGTTTGATAGAATTCGCCTGTGAAGCCATCTGGTCCTGGGCTTTTGTTTGTTGGAAGATTTTTAATCACAGTTTCAATTTCAGTGCTTGTGATTGGTTTGTTCATATTTTCTGTTTCTTCCTGATTCAGTCTTGGCAGGTTGTGCATTTCTAAGAATTCATCCATTTCTTCCAGGTTGTCCATTTTATTGGCACAGAGTTGCTTGTAGTAATGTCTCATGATCCTTTGTATTTCTGCAGTGTCAGTTGTTACTTCTCCTTTTTCATTTCTAATTCTATTGATTTGAGTCTTCTCCCTTGTTTTCTTGATGAGTCTGGCTAATGGTTTATCAATTTTGTTTATCTTCTCAAAGAACAAGATTTTAGTTTCATTGATCTCTGCTATCGTTTCCTTCATTTCTTTTTCATTTATTTCTGATCTGATCTTTATGATTTGTTTCCTTCTGCTAACTTTGGGTTTTGTTTGTTCTTTCTCCAAATGCTTTATGTGTAAGGTTATGTTGTTTGAGATGTTTCTTCTTTTTGCGGTGGGATTTTATTGCTATAAACTTCCCTGTTTGAACTGGTTTTGCTGCATCCCATAGGTTTTGGGTCATCGTGTTTTCTTTGTCATTTGTTTCTAGGTATTTTTGATTTCCTCTTTGATTTCTTTAGAGATCTCTTGGTTATTAAGTAGTGTATTATTTAGCCTCCATGTGTTTGTATTTTTTATAGATTTTTTTCCTGTATTTGATATCTCGTTTCATAGCATTGTAGTTGGAAAACATACTTGATACGATTTCAATTTTCTTAAATTTACCAAGGCTTGATTTGTGACCCAAGATATGATCTATCCAGCAGAATGTTCCATGAGCACTTGAGAAAAAAGTGTATTCTGTTGTTTTTGGATGGAACGTCCTATAAATATCAATTAAGTCTATGTTTTTTAATGTATCATTCAAAGCTTGTTTTTCATTTATTTATTTTCATTTTGGATGATCTGTCCAGTGGTGAAAGTGGGGCGTTAAAGTCCCCTACTATGTGTTACTGTCGATTTCCCCTTTTATGGCTGTTAGTATTTCCCTTATGTATTGAGGTGCTCCTATATTGAATGCATAAATATTTACAATTGGTATATCTTCTTGGATTGATCCCTTGATCATTATGAAGTGTCCTTCTGTGTCTCTTGTAATAGTCTTTGTTTTAAAGTCTATTTTGTCTGATATGAGAATTGATACTCCAGCTTTCTTCTGATTTCCATTTGCATGGAATATCCTTTTGCATCCCCTCACTGTCAGTCTGTATGTGTCCCTAGGTCTGAAGTGGGTCTCTTGTAGACAGCATATCTTGTTTTTGTATCCATTCAGCCATTCTATGTCTGTTGGTTGGAGCATTTAATCCATTTACATTTAAGGTAGTTATTGATATGTATGCTCCTATTACCATTTTCTTAATTGTTTTGGGTTTGTTATTGTAGTTCTTTCCCTTACCTTGTGTTTCCTGCCTAGAGAAGTTCCTTTAGCATTTGTTGTAAAGCTGGTTTGGTGGTGCTGAATTCTCTTAGCTTTTGCCTGTCTGTAAAGGTTTTAACTTCTCCGTTGAATCTGAATGAGATCTTTGCTGGGTCGGGTAATCTTGGTTGTAGGTTTTTCCTTTTCATCACTTTAAATATGTCCTGCCACTCCCTTCTGGCTTGCAGAGTTTCTGCTGAAAGATCAGCTGTTAACCTTATGGGGATTCCCTTGCATGTTATTTGCTGTTTTTCCCTTGCTGCTTTTAACATTTTTTCTTTGTATTTAATTTTTGATAATTTGATTAATATGTGTCTTGGCGTTTTTCTCCTTGGATTTACCCTCTATGGGCCTCTCTGCACTTCCTGGACTTGATTGACTATTTGCTTTCCCATATTAGGGAAGTTTTCAACTATAATCTCTTCAAATATTTTCTCAGTCCATTTCTTTTTCTCTTCTTCTTCTAGGACCCCTATAATTTGAATGTTTGTGGGTTTAATGTTGTCCCAGAGGTCTCTGAGACTGTCCTCAATTCTTTTATTTTTCTTTATTCTGTTCAATGGTAGTTATTTCCACTATTTTATCTTCCAGGTCACTTATCCATTCTTCTGCCTCAGTTATTCTGCTATTGATTCCTTCTAGAGAATTTTTAATTGCATTTATTGTGTTGTTCATCACTGTTTGTTTGCCCTTTAGTTCTTCTAGGTCCTTTTTAAACGTTTCTTGTATTTTATCCATTCTGTTTGCAAGATTTTGGATCATCTTTGCTATCATTATTCTGAATTCTTTTTCAGGTAGACTGCCTATTTCCTCTTCATTTGTTTGGCCTGGTGGGTTTTTACCTTGCTCCTTATCTGGGTTGTATTTCTTTATCTTCTCATTTTGCCTAACTTACTGTGTTTGGGGTCTCTTTTTCACAGGCTGCAGGTTCGTAGTTCCTGTTGTTTCTGGTTTCTGTCTCCAGTGAGTAATGTTGGTTCAGTGGGTTGTGTAGGCTTGCGGATTGAGGGGACTGGTGCCTGTGTTCTGGTGGATGAGGCTGTATCTTGTGTTTCTGGTGGGCAGGACCACGTCTGGTGGTGTTTTGGGGTGTTTGTGAACGTATTATCATTTTAGGCAGCCTCTCAGCTAATGTGTGGGGCTGTGTTCCTGTCTTGTTAGTTGTTTGGAATAGGGTGTCCAGCACTGTAGCTTCCTGGTTGTTGAGTGGAGCTGAGTCTTAGCATTGAGATGGAGATCTCTGGGAGACCTTTCGCCATTTGATATTACATGGGGTCAGGAGGTCTCTGGTGGACCAATGTCCTGAACTCGGCTCTCCTACCTCAGGGGCTCAAGCCTGACACCCGGGTGGAGCACCAAGACCGTGTCAGCCACATGGCTCAGAAGAAAAGTGAGGAAAAATAAAAGAGAAAGAAGAGAAAAAAATAAAATAATTAAAGTTAAAAAAAATTTAAATATTATTAAAAATCCTGAGATTAGTTCAAGATGGCAGAGTAGAAGGACATGCTCTCACTTCCTCTTGCAAAAACACCAGAATCACAACTGGTGAACAGCCATCGACAGGAAGACACTGGAACTCACCAAAAGAGATACCCCACATCCAAAGACAAAGGAGAAGCCACAATGAGATGATAGAAGGGGTGCAATAACAATAAAATCAAATCCCATAACTGCTGGGTGGGTGACTCAGAAATGGGAGAACACTTATACCACAGAAGTCCACCCACTGGAGTGAATGTTTTGAGCCCCACGTCAGGCTTCCCAATCAGGGGGTCTGGCAATGGGAGGAGGAATTCTTAGAGAATCAGACTTTGAAACCTAGTGGGATTTGATTGCAGGACTTCGACAGAACTGGCGGAAACAGAGATTCTACTCTTGGAGGGCACACACAAAGTAGTGTGTGCATCGGGACCCAGGGGAAGGAGCAGTGACCCCATAGGAGGCTGAACCAGACCTACCTGCTAGTGCTGGAGGGTCTCCTGCAGAGGCAGGGGGTGTCTATGTCTCATCGTGAGGATAAGGACACTGGCAGCGGAAGTTCTGGGAAGTACTCCTTGGCGTGAGCCCTCCCAGAGTCCACCATTAGTCCCACCAAAGAACCGGGTAGGCTCCAGTGTTGGGTCTCCTCAGGCCAAACAACCAACAGGGAGGGAACCCAGCCCCACCCATCAGCAGACAAGTGGATTAAAATTTTACTGAGCTCTGCCCCTGAAAGCAACAGCCAGGTCTACCCACCACCAGTCCCTCCCATCATGAAACATACACAAGCCTCTTTGATAGCCTCATCCACCAGAGGGCAAACAGCAGAAGCAAGAAGAACTACAGTCCTGCAGCCTATGGAACAAAAAACACATTCACAGAAAGTCAAGATGAAAAGGCAGAGGGCTATGTACAAGATGAAGGAACAAGATAAAACCCCAGAAAAACAACTAAATGAAGTGGAGATAGGCAATCTTCCAGAAAAAGAATTCAGAAAAATGATAGTGAAGATAAACCAGGACCCTGGAAAAAAATGAAGGCAAAGATCAAGAAGATGCAAGACATGTTTAACAAAGATCTAGAAGAATTAAAGAACAAACAAACAGAGATGAACAACACAATAACTGAAATGAAAAATACACTAGAAGGAATCAATATCAGAATAACTGAGGCAGAAGAAAGGATAAGTGACCTGGAAGACAGAATGGTGGAATTCACTGCTGCAGAACAGAATAAAGGAAAAAGAATGAAAAGAAATGAAGACAGCCTACAAGACCTCTGGAACAACATTAAACACAATAACGTACACATTATAGGGGTTCCAGAAGGAGAAGAGAGAGAAAGGACCTGAGAAAATATTTGAAGAGATTATAATCGAAAACTTCCCTGACAGTGTAAAGGAAATAGCCACCCAAGTCTAGGAAGTGCAGAAAATTCCATACAAAATAAACCCAAGCGGCTTCCCTGGTGGCGCAGTGGTTGAGAGTCCGCCTGCCAGTGCAGGGGACACGGGTTCATGCCCCAGTCCGGGAAGATCCCACATGCCGCGGAGCAGCTGGGCCCGTGAGCCATGGCCACTGAGCCTGCGCGTCCGGAGCCTGTGCTCCGCAACAGGAGAGGCCACAACAGTGAGAGGCCTGCGTACCGCAAAAAAAAAAAAAAAAAATTAAAATTAAAAAACCCAAGGACAAACATGCCGAGACACATAGTAATCAAATTGGCAAAAAGTCAAGACAAAGAAAAATTATTGAAAGCAGCAAGGGAAAAATGACAAATAACATACAAGGGAACTCCCATAAGGTTAACAGTTGATCTCTCAGCAGAAACTCTACAAGCTAGAAGGGAGTGGCATGATATATTTAAAGTGATGAAAGGGAAGAACCTACAACCAAGATTACTCTACCCAGCTAGGACCGCATTCAGATTCGATGGAGAAATCAAAACCTTTACAGACAAGCAAAAGCTAAGAGAATTCAGCACCACCAAACCAGCTTTACAGCAAATGCTAAAGGAACTTCTCTAAGTGGGAAACACAAGAGAAGAAAAGGAACTCCAAAAACAATCCCAAAACAATTAAGAAGATGGTCATAGGAACATACATATCGATAATTACCTTAAACATGAATGGATTAAATGCTCCAACCAAAAGATACAGGCTTGCTGAATGGATACACAAGCATGACCCATATATATGCTGTCTACAAAAGACGCAATTCACACCTAGGGACACATACAGACTGAAAGTGAGGGAAAGGAAACAGATATTCCATGCAAAAGGAAATCAAAAGAAAGCTGGAGTAGCAATTCTCATATCAGACAAAATACACCTTAAAATAAAGACTATTACAAGAGACACAGAAGGACACTACATAATGATCAAGGGATCAATCCAAGAAGGAGATATAACAATTTTAGATATATATGCACCCAACATAGGAGCACCTCAATACATAAGGCAACTGCTAACAGCTATATAAGAGGAAATCAACAGTAACACAATCATAGTGGGGGACTTGAACACCTCACTTACACCAATGGACAGATCATCCAAACAGAAAATTAATAAGGAAACACAAGCTTTAAATGACACAATAGATCAGATACATTTAATTGATACTTATAGGACATTCCATCCAAAAACAGCATATTACAATTTATTCTCAAGTGTGCATGAAACATTCTCCAGGATAGATCACATCTTGGGTCATGAATCAAGCCTCAGTAAATTTAAGAAAATTGAAATCATATCAAGCATCTTTTCTGACCACAGTGCTATGAGATTAGAAATCATTTACAGGGAAAGAAACGTAAAAACCACAAACACATGGAGGCTAAACAATATGTTACTATCTAACCAAGAGGTCACTGAAGAAATGAAAGAGGAAATCAAAAAATACCTAGAGACAAGTGATAATGAATACACGATGATCCAAAACCTATGGGATGCAGCAAATGCAGTTCTAAGAGGGAACTTTATAGCAATACAAGCCTATCTCAAGAAACAAGAAAAATCCCCAATAAACAATCTAAGCTTACACCTAAAGGAACTAGAGAAAGAAGAACAAACAAAACCCAATGTTAGCAGAAGGAAAGAAATCATAAAGATCAGTGCAGAAATAAATGAAATAGAAACAAAGAAAACAATTGCAAAGATCAATAAAACTAAAAGCTGGTTCTTTGAGAAGATAAACAAAATTGATAAACCATTAGCCAGACTCATCAAGAAAAAGAGGGAGAGGACTCAAATCAATAAAATTAGAAATGAAAAAGGAGAACTTACAACAGACACTGCAGAAATACAAAGCATCCTAAGAGACTACTACAAGCAACTCTATGCCAATAAAATGGACAACCTGGAAGAAATGGACAAATTCTTAGAAAGGTATAATCTTCCAAGACTGAACCAGGAAGAAATAGAAAATATGAACCAAACAATCAGAAGTAATGAAATTGAAATGGTGATTAAAAATCTGGCAAACAAAAGTCCAGGACCAGATGGCTTCACAGTTGAACTCTATCAAACATTTAGAGAAGAGCTAACACCTGTCCTTCTCAAACTCTTCCAAAAAACTGCAGAGGAAGGAACACTCCCAAATTCATTCTACAAAGCCACCATCACCCTGATATCAAAACCAGACAAAGATAGTACAAAAAAAGAAAATTACACACCAATATCACTGACGAATATAGATGCAAAAACCTCAACAAAATATTGGCAAACAGAATCCAACAACATATTAAAAGGATCATAGACCGTGATCAAGTGGGATTTATCCCAGGGATGCAAGGATTCTTGAATATATGCAAATCAATCAATGTGATACACCATATTAACAAATTGAAGCACAAAAACAATATGATCATCTCAATAGATGACGAAAAAGCTTTTGACAAAATTCAATACCCATTTATGATTCAAAACTCTCCAGAAAGTGGGCATCGAGGGACCCTACCTCAACATAATAAATACCATATACGACAAAGCCACAGCAAACATTATTCTCAATGGTGAAAAATCAATAAATTTGGTAAAGTTGCAGGATACAAAATTAATGCACAGAAATCTCTTGCATTCTTATACACTAATGATGAAAAATCTGAAAGAGAAATTAAGGAAACACTCCTGTTTACCATTGCAACAAAAAGAAAAAAAAATACCTAGGAATAAACCTACCTAGGGAGACAAAAGACCTGTATGCAGAAAACTATAAGACACTGATGAAACAAATTAAGATGATACAAACAGATGGAGAGATATACTATGTTCTTGGATTGGAAGAATCAACATTGTGAAAATGACTGTACTACCCAAACCAATCTACAGATTCAATGCAATTCCTATCAAATTACCAATGGCATTTTTCACAGAACTAGAACAAAAATATCTTAAAATTTGTATGGAGACACAAAAGACCCCAAATAGCTAAAGCAGTCTTGAGGGAAAAAAAACGGATGTGGAGGAATCAGACTCCCTGACTTCACACTATACTACAATGCTACAATAATCAAGACAATATAGTACTGGCACAAAAACAGAAATATAGATCAATGGAACAGGATAGAAAGCCCAGAGATAAACCCATGTACCTATGGCCAACTAATCTATGACAAAGGAGGCAAGGATATACAATGGAGAAAAGACAGTCTCTTCAATATGTAGTGCTGGGAAAACTGGACAGCTACAGGTAAAAGAATGAAATTAGAACACTGCCTAACACCATACACAAAAAGAAACTCAAAACGGATTCGAGACCTAAATGTAAGACTGGACACTATAAAACTCTTAGAGGAAATCATAGGAAGAACACTCTGACATAAATCACAGCAAGATCTTTTTTGATCCACCTCCTAGAGTAGTGGAAATAAAAACAAAAATAAACAAATGGGACTTAATTAAACTTAAAACCTTTTGCAAAGCAAAGTAAAAACAAGACGAAAAGACAGCCCTCAGAATCAGAGAAAATATTTGCAAATGAATCAATGGACAAAGGATTAATCTCCAAAATATATAAACACCTCATGCAGCTCAATATTAAAAAAACAAACAACCCAGTCCAAAAATAGGCAGAAGACCTAAACAGACATTTCTCCAAAGAGGACATACCAATGGCCAAGAAGCACATGAAAAGCTGCTCAACATCGCTAATTATTAGAGAAATGCAAATCAAAACTCTAATGAGGTACTCACAGCAGTTAGAATGGGCATGATCAGAAAATCTACAAAAAACAAATGCTGAAGAGGGTGTGGAGAAAAGGGAACCTTCTTGTACTGTTGGCGGGAGTGCAAATTGATACAGCCACTATGGAGAACAGTATGGAGGTTCCTTAAAAAGCTAAAAATAGAATTACCATATGACCCAGCCATCCCACCACTGGGCATATACCCAGAGAAAACTATCATTCAAAAGTAAACATGCACCCCAGTGTTCATTGCAGCACTATTTACAACAGCCAGGTCATGGAAGCAACCTAAATGCCCAGTAACAGACGAATGGATAAAGAAGAAGTGGTACATATATACAATGGCATATTACTCAGCCATGAAAAGGAACGAAATTGGGTCATTTGTAGAGACGTGGATGAATCTAGAGACTGTCATACAGAGTGAAGTAAGTCAGAAGGAGAAAAACAAATATCGAATATTAACACATATATGTGGAACCTAGACAAATGGTACAGATGAACCGGTTTGCAGGGAAGAAATTGAGACACAGATGTATAGAACAGACATATGGACACCAAGGGTGGAAAGTGGCATGGGGTGGTGGTGTGATGAATTGGGAGATTGGGATTGACATGTATACACTGATGTGTATAAAATGGATGACTAATAAGAATCTGCTGTATAAAAAGATAAAATTCAAAAAAAAATATTAAAAATAAAAAAGTCATATAAAAAGAAAGAAGAGAGCAACCAAACCAAAAAACAAATCCACCAATGATAGCAAGCGCTAAAAACTATACTAAAGAAATCAAAACAAAACAACAAAAAAACCGGACAGACAGATCCGTAGGACAAATGGTAAAAGCAAAGCTATACAGACAATATCACACAAAGAAGCATACACATACACACTCACAAAAAGAGAAAAAGAAAAAAATATATATATATACATATTAAAAAAACAACCAAATCAATAAACAAATCTACCAATGATAATAAACTCTAAATACTAAACTAAGATAAACATAAAACCAGAAACAAATTAGATGCAGAAAGCAAACTCCAAGTCTACAGGTGCTCCCAAAGTCCTCTGCCTCAATTTTGGGATGATTCGTTGTCTATTCAGGTATTCCACAGATTCAGGGTACATCAAGTTGATTGTCTAGATTTAATCCACTGCTCCTGAGGCTGCTGGGAGAGATTTCCCTTTCTCTTTTTTGGTTGCACAGCTCCTGGGGTTCAGCTTTGGATTTGGCCCCACCTCTGCCTGTAGGTCACCTGAGGGTGTCTGTTCTTCGCTCAGACAGGATAGGGTTAAAGGAGCCGCTGATTCGGGGGGCTCTGGCTCACTCAGGCCGGGGGGAGGGAGGGGTACGGATGCGGGGCGGGCCTGCGGTGGCAGAGGCCAGCGTGACGTTGCACCAGCCTGAGGCGTGCCGTGTGTTCTCCCGGGGAAGTTGTCCCTGGATCACGGGACCCTGGCAGTGGCGGGCTGCACAGGCTCCCGGGAGGGGAGATGTGGATAGTGAACTGTGCTGGCACACAGGCTTCTTGGTGGCTGCAGTAGCAGCCTTAGCGTTTCATGCCCGTCTCTGGTGTCCATGTCGATAGCTGCGGCTCACGCCCGTCTCTGGAGCTGATTTAGGCTGTGCTCTGAATCTACTCTCCTCGTGCACCCTGAAACAATGGGCTCTTGCCTCTTAGGCAGGTCCAGACTTTTTCCCGGACTCCATCCCCGCTAGCTGTGGTGCACTACCCCCTTAGGCTGTGTTCACGCTGCCCACCCCAGTCCTCTCCCTGGGATCTGACCTCTGAAGCTTGAGCCTCAGCTCCCAGCCCCCGCCCACCCCGGCGGGTGAGCAGACAAGCCTCTCGGGCTGGTGAGTGCCAGTTGGCACTTATCCTCTGTGTGGGAATCTCTGCTTTGCCCTCTGCACCCCTGTTGCTGTGCTCTCCTCTGTGGCTCTGAAGCTTCCCCCCGCCCATCCCCCATCTCCACCAGTGAAGTGGCTTCCTAGTGTGTGGAAACCTTTGCTCCTTCACAGCTCCCTCCCTGAGGTGCAGGTCCCGTCCCTATTCTTTGTCTCTGTTTTTCCTTTTTTATTTTGCCCTACCCAGGTACTTGGGGAGTTTCTTTCTTGCCTTTTGGGAGGTCTGAGGTCTTCTGCCAGCATTCAGTAGGTTTTCTGTAGGAGTTGTTCCACATGTAGATGTATTTTTGATGTATGTGTGTGGAGGAAAGTGATCTCCACGTCTTATTCCTCCATCTTGAAGGTCCCCCTCCACCACTCTCTTTGTATATAAACTTTGGTCAGCCAGCTATTGGCTTACAGCCCTTTTCACACCTAGTGCCTAAAGTGTACAAGCCTCTAGGATCTGCATGTTGATGAGATCCAGTCTGTTTTGCTTGACAGATAGCTCTGGATTTTGTAGCTGGCTAATGTCCCTGGCAATCTTTACTGTTGAACACTGAGTTCCAGTTCTGCTTTTGTATATCCTTCTCTTCCCTCTTCTCCCTCCTGAATAGGATCTTTTGGACCACCTTATTTGGTATTACACCTCTAATTCTTCTACTGTCTATGGGTGGGTAATCTGTACCAACACTCAGCTTACAGACACAAACCTATACACAGTTTTTACTTAGAAGGTACAAATTGGAGGTTAGTATGCTCCTATTTGAGAAATGATGTGAGCCTGAATTGGTAGTTGAACCACAACTTTACTATAAATAAAATATGAACACTAGAAAACAGACTTTCTTTTCTGCTTTGTTCACAACTGTATCTTTGGCACCTGAAAGAGTGCCTGACACCTAAATTGAATGAATGTAAACAAGAGGGTACTCATTATTTAGCTACCTATCCATCCATCCATCTATCAAGCACTGAATACTTGCACTGTAGTAATCATATCCTAGGTTCAGAAAGAATGTATAAAGTAGGAATAAAAGAGGGCCAAGGACTGAAACTTAGAAACATGAATATATAACAGTGGGGTGAAGAAAAAGATCACTGAAAGAGACTGTAAAAAAAAGTAGAAAGAGAGAAGATGAAACTAACAATTTGCCACACTGAGAACTAAAGGTAACAAAATTTTGTGGATGATAAGGTGATTGCCAGTATTTTGGTGTTTGGATCAGATTATGATACTAATTGGTCACTGTCCATTGGATTTTTCCCTTTTTTATTGAAGTATAATTTACAAATAGTGGAAAGCACAGATCATTATAGTTCAATGAGATTTGACAAATACAACTCTGTGACCCACACACTTACCAAAATATGGGACATGTCCATCTTCTCAAAAAGTTCCCTCATGTCCTTTTCCAATCAATTTCTCCCACAAAGAGGTAAGGACTTCTCAGATTTTTTTCTCCATAGACTTCTTTTGCCATTTTCTGTCTCCTGTCCTATCAATGAATGTTAAGTCCACTTGATACTGTGCCACAAGTCAATGATTTTCTCTCTGTGCTTCAATTTAGTTTTTCTTAACTGATCTTTAAAGTGTCCAGTCTGCTGTTGAGCTTATGCATTTGAGATGTTTATCTGAATTATATTATTTTTCAGTTTTAAGATTTCCATTTGTTTTTATTTTCATAGTTTATATTTCTCTGTTGAGGAATGTATTTCTATCTTTTTACATATTACCTTTGTATTTAAATTCATGAATATATTTATAATAACTTTTATAGTCACTGTGTGCTAATTCCACCATCTGTGTCACATCTGGGTTTGTTTCTGTTCACTCTAATTTTCCTGGTTATGAGTCTTATTTTAAAAGTCTTCTTTGTATATCCAGTAAATTCTGATTGAATTTTGGGCATTACTTAAAGCCTAAACTATGCTGTCCTTAAAAAATGTTGAGATTTATTCTAGCAGGCTGTTAATTTGCTGGTAGCTCAACTTGATTCTGTTGAGGGTCAGTTTTAGGCTTTGTTAAAATGGTTCTAGAGTAGCTCTGACTTTAGGGCTAGACTTGTCCTACTCTTAAGTTATGGCCTTTCTATGATTTCAACTGAATGACTGAGTTTTTCAGAGACGTTGGAACTCCAGTGTATTCCAGTACTGAGTATGCTCTGTAATCTCTGTTCAGCTAATAGTCCCCTCAGTAACTATGTTTTCCCAGGCCTTGTGGTGTTTTACTCTGTGTATGCACAGCTTATTATTTGGCCAAATATGGAAGGGGATCTTTATGCAGACGTCTGGGCAGCTCCCTGCTTTCTGATATGCTACTCTTCAAATTCTGGCCACCTGAGCAGCCCTGAATCTGTTCTCTCTTTCCTCTGCCATGAGAGACCAGTGCTCTCTGTTTGGACTCTAGTTCCCTGTGCTGCAATTTGAAAAATGCCCCCAAGCAGAATGATGAGGTGAATTTGTGTGTTTACCTTCTCTCAAGGATCAAAACCCCTGTACTGTCTGTTGTACAAAGTCTGAAATCAGTTGATTTTTATTTTTTGCCTATATTCACAGTTGTTTATGATGGGAGAATTATTCCAATACCCAATAACAGATCATAGCCAGGGTGAGAAGTTATGTTCATTGGATCTTGCAGTTGGAATGTTTTTGGAAACCAGATTACTTTCAGGATCAGAGTGGCAAATGTCAGTCCTTCACTTTATAACATGACAACACTTCTGCTTCCTCTAAGCCTCTATAGTCTCTGAGGACCTTATGGAGGTTTGTTGTAGTTAAATCTTATGGAACCTAGTACACATTTATTAGCACTGTTTTTACAAAGTTATATAGTTCTTTACCCCCATATTACCACATCTTTGTCTAAGTCACAGCCTTTGTGTAATCAGATGGCACTTTTTGGATTACCTTGAGCAAGGGTGGAAAAGAAGCAAATAAATTTGATGGATGGATTCAGTCAATGCTAAAACTGAAATTTAAGTCATTCTCATGACGGCAAAACCATTGATCCATTGTTTTTCACTTGCAGTAAGTTAGAGGGGTTTTATGTGGACAATCTGTATTCACCAGTTGTACTGGAGTCACATACACATAGCTTAAGTTATGCATAACAGTGCACTCTGCCAAATGACTGCACAGCTGGGGAGTTCACTGGGGGTAGCAGCTGGGTGACGATCCTCAAAAGATGGGTGGGTATTGAAGGAGTTCCGTCTTGCTTTTGTGCCCAGAAGGCTCACTATTAGCATCCCGCAAACACAAAGAAGAGATTAGAGTTCATTGTTCATTTTCCCCTCATGGGCAAACCATGTATGTTTATGCCCTAAAGATTGCACATTTTAAAGAAAAAGCCACTTTCACTGTCAAATTAACCAAATTGACTATCTTCCCAGTTTGAATTCACTGGATAACTGCTAATCCCCACTTTACATTATGCTCTAAAGTTTCAGCCAAAAGATTCTGAAGGCCTGCATTTCCAGGTTTTCTCATCTGTAATACAAACACCAGTTAAAGACATAATATCATTTTATGCTAGTCTCAAAGGGCATCTAGCAAAGCTGGCTAGCATTACTGCAACATTTTAATTACTGGTGCTTATCACAATTTGCAATAATTACAGTTCATTTAGTGAGCTGGTTCTTAATTGCAGACACTGCTAAAGAAACAATTGAATAAAAAATAAAATGCACTTTCATATATATTATATATATATGTAATATGACTGAGAAAGATGTAAGCCTATAAAGAAATAAAGGAAACTATATCTACTAGACCAATTTCTAAAGCAAAGATATTAAAATCAGTTTTCTAAACCTAAGGCCCAAAATTAAATTTAATCATCTGGACAAGTTGTGCTATCATTTATGGAATTTTCTTTCTTTAGTACAATTTCTAATTCTATGCTTCTTTGTATTAAAAGAAAGCTCAATGGGTGAATTCTATTTCTAATATAAGTCAACTTTCAACTAACTTCTATTCATTATCAGGTGGTAAATCTCAAAGATAGAAATAACTCCTATAAGAAAAGGATTTTCATCTTAAAAAAAAAAGCAGTTCTGGAAAACTCAATAAAAACTCTGTTTTTATTCGTTCTTCACTTCATTGAATACCAAATAATCATGAGACCTTACCGTACATAAATGTAGGTGATCCGGGAATCAGAATGTTTGGTGGGTGAGAAAGCAAAGGAAATGCTAAGAAAAGTTAAACCAAAGTGAAAAGAATAGTTAGTGAGAGCGTTTACTCTCTTGATAAGAAAGTACATTAGGTTCTAATTTTTCAATAGTCATACTTTTCTGGATATCCTGGAGCAACTGCCTCAAATTCTCTCTGCTTCAGTGTTCCTGAAGACAAAAGACGATAGTGGATTCAATTCTTGTCCAGGGAAATACCTTCATTTTGATGACCCCATGGTTTAATATACTTGAGAGCACTTTGAATAGATAAGAGGCCCCAGGATTCCTTTCTGGTAGGTGACTAGATTGCTGCTCACTATGGCCAGTTTCATCAGTTATCCTTGGCAGTTTGGTCCCAAAGGTGGGAAGCCAAGGAAGGACTTTGGGAATAGAGGTAACATGGAGAATAATTCCATCAGGCAACTCAGTAAGCATAAGGATTAGCTTCTAGGTTGTGGAATTCTGTTATAAATGGAAAAAGGAAACAGTCAAGAAACCAAAGGAATTAGAAGCCAGTTTTCCCTCTGCTCTTAGGAAGCTTCTTCTGAAATTAAAAGAAAAACTTAAGCCCTGGGCTAATTTCATGAGTGTTTTCCAATGGCAAAATATTCTCAACTCATATCTAGTTAACATTGAAAGTTATCTTAAATCAGTACTCATAGTTGTTTTTTTTTTTTTTTTAATTCTAGACACTAAATGAGAGAAACTGTGGTTGACTTAACAAAGAAAATGGGAAAAGAAAAACTTTTATCTATTGGGCACATATACACATTTATTTGTTGACCTGGGCTTGAAGGTGGGAGCTCTTTTTCAAAAAATTGGTCCCTTCCCTAACAGGTATTATAATTACATTATAGATCTTTAGCAAGTTACTTGTCTTTAATTTCCAGTATTCTTGAAGAGAACATTTTAAGTCAAAGTAACAAAACAAAACAAATGCACAAAAAGAGTTGTCTTCTGAGTAGGTGGTTTTGATTAGAGTAGGTAGTAATTTGAAAAGTCATGCATCTCTCAAAATAAAATAATTTAATTCAGATTAAAACAACATTGTGGTCTTTATAAGAAGAAATGGCAGCCTGGCCCTCAGAAAGAAAAGAGTGTTGTGGTTATAGTTCGAATATCTTAGCACTTCATGGAGTAGTAAGAATGAGGCAGACTGGCCTAGTGATAAAGTGTGAGGCCGTGAAATCTTAATGATCATTTAACACTGTGTGATCATGGGTAAGTTATTTAACTTAAGATTAGTATTTGTTAACATTAAATATTAATAATATTTACCTCATTGTTTTTTGGTGAGGACTAAGTGAATTAACTGAATTAAACAGAATTAAATGAATATCTGTATAAAGCACTTAAAATAGTGTTGTTCATAGTAAATGTGGAATAAGTGTTAGCTATTATCGTTATTGTTACTATTATGTAGAAGACAGAAAACTACACTGTAAATTAGGAGACCTGAGCTGTATTACAGCTTCTTGGCTTACTTCTTGCCCCAACCATTCAACATCCTTGAGCTTTGGATATACTGATTATGAAACTCAGGGGATGGGTAATATAATTATGTAGGTTCCTTCATGTTCTAAAATATTTGATGATATATGCACATTTGAGTTTTATGTAGTGTTGGCTTTGAGCAAAAATTGTAATATATGTAGTATGATTCTAGAATCTGCATTTTCTGTGTAGTTTTTTTAGTTTCCTGCTCTCAAAAGTGTACTTTGTGCCATCAGGAGAAGATTTGTGTAAGTAGTATCCAAACATGTTTTGAAAGCATTTGGGGTATATCACAGATTCATTTTGCTTACATGAAAGGTTCCCTGATAGTGGCAAGTAAGCAAGAAAGTGCCAATGTTAAATCCCACCTTAAATGTAACAATCAGCTTTCAATATATTATACTGTGGTAGTAAATGACTCGCTAATATCAATAGTTTATAACAATGATTTATTTCTTATTCAGGTTAACATGCCAGCTGCTGCTATTTATGGTCTGCTGAAATTAGTGAGAGTTGGCTGCACCTCTACTTTTCATGTTTCCTCATTCTAGCACCCAGGATGAAGTAGCTGCCCTTATACAAAACATTATATTTTCCAGGCAAAGATAAGAGCAAGACAGCTGGCATACAAGCATATGCAAGGGCTCTTAAAGCTTCTGATCAGGGTGCCTTACTTTGTGTTCACTGACATGCCATTGGCAAAATCAATTCACAAGGCCAAGTTTAAAGGCAATGGGTAGTGATGTAGAACTGGAAGGAGGACTGAACAGCTGAATATAGTCCATCCCATCACAGTTTTCAGAAGACCCTCTTTATTCCTCGGGGTTGTTAAAGAGCCAAAGCCTTCTAAATTTAATCAATTCAAATATTCCTTCTCAACAAAGCCTTCCTTAATTTCCCTGGTCATTGGTTCACTGATCAATTCATTTGTATTCCTAGAGCGTCTTATACATATCTTTCTGACAATACATATCACAGTGTGTTATAATTAGATGAATTGATATGCTAGCAAGTGTTTAACAAACATAAGTCTGAGGGAAAAAAGTCTTAATTTGTAATAGTCGCCAATTTTCATGGTGTAAATACTCTCCCATAGCTGATTTCAAGTGACCAACATGTTAATCATGACACATGGAATTGGGAAAAGATGTATAGCAATACAACATCATATGAAATTTCCAGCATGTAGAAATAATGTAAATAAACTCAGATGCATAGATAATACGTAAAATGTACTAAAACAATAAAGTGTCGAGTTTTGAATATTTATGACCTGTATTTAATGTAACTTATTCAACTATAAATTTATAATTTAATTAAATCAATTAATACAATTAATTTAATAAAAAGTAATTAAAATTAATTAAATTAATGGGACTGTTTAATAACCAGCTCGCAAAATTCCCAGAATTTTAGCAGATGGTTCTCATGAGCAGATACAAGATGGCTCCAACATACCACTGAAATTTTTATGTCAATGTTTATCTTTCTGCTAAATCTTGGGTGCCCTTAAAGATAGGGGGTGTGTCTTACAAACAATTATCTTTTTATTCACAGTGCCTAGTATGGTGCCTGGCATTTGGCAGCCTCAATTAATATCAGTTGAATAAATGAGTGAAAAGATAGTGAATTAACAGGCATTGTAGAGAATAGTATGAATGGATAGAAATAAACTTCACTGGACTGGTATCCTAATTGAGAGAATTATGGAAACCACACATACTTCAATCCATAAGGATGAGAGAATTTTTTTTAAAATAGGGAAAAAACCTTAAACATTGCCATATAGATGACTCAGACACGTTCCCCAGAGATGTTTTTGCCACTAGGCATTTATTTTCCCTTTTTGATAAAATACTGAGCTGTACTGGATAACTTATTTAGTCATAATAATAACATTTATTGAGTAGTATTGGCCAGGCATTAAGTATTCTTATTTTATTTTATCCTCATGGCAACTCCCTGAAGTAAATTACATTATTATCCCCCATTTTATAGATGAATACTGAACATTTAGAGAAGCTAAGTAACTTGCTCAGGATTCTAAAATCAGAATGAGTTAGAGCCAAAATTTTATTCGGAATCATCTGACTCTGGAGTCATTTTTGCTCCTGAGGAGCAGAGTTGGGGAGGGTTTTTAACCTTCTTATTTTACACTGAATGACATGTGCCACTTTAATGAACTCCTTAGTTTCAGACATATGTTTTATTTCTAAACATGTGGAGACTTTTGTTTTAACGTACTCTGATACACTTCCTCTAGGCAGAGCTTCACTTTAATGATGCCAAGTTAGCAATAACACAAGGTTATTGAATACTACCATGATTCTCCAAATCATCAATTGCTTTCCATTTATTGATTTCCTGATAATATAAACCCTTTTCATTCAGTAAACCAAAATGTAATGCTAATCTTTTTTTATTGAAGGATAGTTGATTTATAATATTTTATTAATTTCAGATGTATAGCGAAGTGATTCAGTTATATATGTATATATATTTTTTCAGATTATTTTCCATTATAGGTTATTGTAAGATGTTGAATATTTCCCTGTGCTATATAGTAATTCCTTGTTGCTCATCTATTTTATGTATAGTGGTTGTATCTATTAATCCCACCCACCTAATTTATCCCGCCTCTCCTCCCTTTCCCCTTTGGTAACCACAAGTTTGTTTTCTATGTCTGTGAGTCCATTTCTGTTTTGTATATAGAGTCAGTTTGTATTATCTTTTAGATTCCACATATAAGTGATATCATATAATATTTGTCTTTCTCTGTCTGACTTCACTTAAGTATAATATTCTCGAGGTCTATCCATGTTGTTGTAAATGGCATTATTCCATTCCTTTTTATGGCTGAGTAATATTCAATTATATATATATACACACATACCAATTATCTTTCATTATATGTACCACTTTTCTTAAACCAATCATCTTTTGATGGGCACTTGGGTTATTTCCACGTCTTGGCTATTGTAAATAGAGCTGCTATGAACATTGGGGTGTGTGTATCTTTTCGAATTAGAGTTTTCATCTCTTCTAGATATATGCCCAGGAGTAGGATTGCTGGATCATATGGTAGCTCTATTTTTAGCTTTTAAAGGAATATCCATAATGTTTGCCATAGTGGCTGCACCAACTTACATTCCTACCAACAGTGTACAAGTGTTCCTGTTTCTTCACACCCTCTCCAGCATTTATTATTTGTAGATATTTTGATGATAGCTATTCTGACCAGTGTGAGGAGATAACTCATTGTGGTTTTGATTTACATTTCTCTAATAATTAGTGCTGTTGAGCATCTTTTCATGTGCCTGTTGGCCATCTGCATGTCTTCTTTGGAGAGATGTTTATTTAGGTCTTCTGACCATTTTTTGATTGTTTTTTTTTTTTGATATTGACTTGTATGAGCTGTATGTATATTTTGGAAATTAACCCCTTATTGGTTGCACTGTTTACAAATATTTTCTCCCATTCCATAGGCTGTCCTTTTTTTTGTTTGTTTATGGTGTCCTTGGCTGTGCAAAAGCTTATAAGTTTGATTAGATCCCATTTGTTTGTATTTGCTTTTATTTCTTTTGCCTTGGGAGACTGATCTAAGAAGATATTGCTATAATTTATGTTCCAGAATGTTTTGCCTATGTTCTCTTCTAGGGGTTTTATGGTGTCATGTCCTATATTTATGTCTTTAAAACACTTTGAGTTTATTTTTTATATATGGTGTTAGGGAGTGTTCCAATTTCACTGATTTACATGTAGCTCTCCAGCTTTTCTAACACCACTTGAACACAGTTTCTTTTCTCCATTGTATAATATATTCTTGCCTCCTTTGCTGTAGACTAATTGACCATAGATGTGTGGGTTTATTTCCGGACTCTCTATTCTGTTGCATTGAACTATATGTCTGTTTTTGTGCTAATACCACACTGTTTGGATTACTGTAGCTTTATAGTATTGTCTGGAGTCTGGAAGGGTTATGCCTCCGCCTTTGTTCTTTTTTTTTTTAAATTGGAGTATAGTTGTTTTAGATTCTACTGTACAGCAAAGTGAAGTAGTTCCCTGTTCTATACAGCAGGTTCTCATTAGTTATCCATTTTATACATATTACTGTATATATGTCAATCCCAGTCTCCCAATTCATCGCACCCCACCACTTTCCCCCCTTGGTGTCCATACGTTTGTTCTCTATGTCTGTGTCTCTGTTTCTGCCTTGCAAACCAGTTCATCTGTACCATATTTCTAGATTCCACATATATGCGTTAATATACGATATTTGTTTTTCTCTTTCTGACTTACTTCATTCTGTATGATAGTCTCTAGGTCCACCCACATCTCTACAAATGACCCAATTTGTTCCTTTTTATGGTTAAGTAATATTCCATTGTATATATGAGCCACATCTTCTTTATCCATTTATCTGTCGTTGGACATATAAGTTGTTTCCATGTCCTGGCTATTGTAAGTAGTGCTGCAATGAACATTGGGGTGCATGTGTCTTTTAAATTATGGTTTTCTCTGGGTATATGCCCAGTAGTGGGATTGCTGGGTCATATGGTAGTTCTATTTTTAGTATTTTAAGGAACCTCCATACTGTTCTCCATAGTGGCTCTACCAATTTACATTCCCACCAACAGTGCAAGAGGGTTCCCTTTTCTCCACACCCTCTCCAGCATTTATTGTTTGTAGAGTTTTTGATGACGGCCATTCTGACCAGTGTGAAGTGATACCTCATTGTAGTTTTGATCTGCATTTCTCTAATAATTAGTGATGTTCAGCATCTTTTCATGTGCCTCTTGGCCATCCGTATGTCTTCTTTGGAGAAATGTCTATTTAGGTCTTCCGCCGATTTTTTTTTTTCTGCCAATTTTCTGATTGAGTTGTTTGTTTTTTTGATATTGAGCTTCATGAGCTGTTTGTATACTTTGGAGATTAATCTTCTGTCCGTTGATTAATTTGCAAATATTTTCTCCCATTTGGAGGGTTGTCTTTTCGTCTTGTTTGTAGTTTGCTTTGCAAAAGCTTTTAAGTTTCATTAGGTCCCATTTGTTTATTTTTGTTTTTATTTCCATTACTCTAGGAGGTGGGTCAAAAAAGGTCTTGCTGTGATTTATGTCAGAGAGTGTTCTTCCTATGTTTTCCTCTAAGAGTTTTATAGTGTCTGGTCTTACATGTAGGTCTTTAATCCATTTTGAATTTTTCTGTCTGGTGTTAGGGAGTGTTCTAATTTCATTCTTTTAGCTGTAGCTGTCCAGTTTCCCCAGCACCACTTATTGAAGAGACTGACTTTTCTCTATTGTATACCCTTGCTGCCTTTGTCATAGATTAGTTGACCATAGGTGCATGGGTTTGTCTCTGGGCTTTCTATCCTGTACCATTGATTTATATTTTGGTTTTTGTGCCAGTACCATACTGTCTTGATTACTGTAGCTTTGTAGTATAGGCTGAAGTCAGGGATCCACCTTTGTTCTTTATCCTCAGGATTGCCTTGGCAATTCTGGGTCTTTTCTGGTTCCATATACATTTTATGATTATTTATTCTTGTTCTGTAAAAATGTCATGTATTTTGATAGAGATCACATTAAGTCTGCAGATTGCTTTGGGTAGTATGGCCATTTTAACAATATTAATTCTTCCAATCCAAGAGCATGGGATGTCTTTCCATTTCTTTCTATCATCATTCAATTTCCTTTATAGTTTTCAGTGTATAGGTCTTTCACCTCCTTGGTTCAGTTTACTCCTAGGTATTTTATTATTTTTGGTGCAATTTTAAACAGAATTGTTTTCTTACTTTCTCTTTCTGATATTTCACTGATAATGTAAAGAAATGCAACATATTTTCTCTATATTAGTCTTGTATCCTGCTATCTTGGTGAATTCATTTATTAGTTCTAGTAGGTTTGTGTGAAATCTTTAGGGTTTTCTATATAGAGTGTCATGTCATCTGCAAACAGTGATAGTTTTACCTCTTCCATACCAATTTGGATACCTTTTATTTCTTTTTCTTGTCTCTGATTGCTGTGGCTAGGAAGTCAATAGTATGTTGAATAGAAGTGGTGAGAGTGGGCATCTTGTGTTGTTTCTGAATTTAGCAGGAAGGTTTTCAGCTTTTCACTGTTGAATATTATATTGGCTGTGGGTTTGTCAAAATTGGCTTTTATTATATTGAGATATGTTCCCTCTATAGCCACTTTGGTGAGAGTTTATATTTATCATGAGTGGATGCTGAATTTTATCAAATGGCTTTTTCTGAATCTATTGAGATGATCATGTGGTTTTTTGTCTTTCCTTTTGTTAATGTGATGTATCACACTGATTGATTTACATGTTAAACAATCCTTGTAACCCTGGAATGACTCCAACTTGATCATGGTATATGACCCTTTTTATGTATTTTTGGATTCGGTTTGCTAATATTTTGTTGAGAATGTTTGCATCTATATCTATCAAAGATACTGACATGTAATTTTCTTTTTTTGTAGTGTCTTGGTCTGGCTTTGGTATTGGGCGATTGTGGCTTCATAGAAAGAATTTGGGAGTGTTCCCTCCTCTTCAGTCTTTTGGAATAGTTTGAGAAGGATAGGTATAAGTTCTTATTTGTCTGTTTGATAGAATTCCCCAGTGAAGCTATCTGGTGCTGGACTTTTGTTTGTAAGGAGTTTTTGTTTTGTTTTGTTTTAAATTACAGATTGATTCTATTTGACTTCAATGATCAGTCTATTCAAATTATGTATTCATTTTTGACTCAATTTTGGCAGGCTGTATGTTTCTAGAAACTTGTCCCTTTCTTCTAGATTGTCCAATTTGTTGGCATCTAAATGTTCATAGTATATTCGCTTATGATTTTTTGTATTTCTGTGGTATTGGTTGTTATTTTTCCTCCTTCATTTTTATTTTGTTTATTTGGGTCCTCTCTTTTTTATTCTTGGTGAGCCTGGCTAGAGATTTGTTAATTTTGTTCATCTTTTCAAAAAAACAGCTCTTGGTTTTATTTATCTTTTCTAATGGTTTTTTTTTTTTTTTGTCTCTATTTCCTCTCTGATCTTTATTATTTCCTTTCTGTTGCTGATTTTAGGTTTTGTTTGTTCTTCTTTTTTTAGTTCTTTTAAGTGATTGGTTTGGTTATCTATTTGAGAATTTTCTTATTTCTTGAGGAAGGCGTGTATGGCTATGAATTTCCCTCTGAGAACTGCTTTTGCTGTATTCCATAGATTTTGTATGATTGTGTTTTCATTGTCATTTATCTTGGGGTATTTTCTGACCTCTTTGACTTCATCATTGACCTATTGATTTTTTAGTACCATGTTATTTAGTCTCCACGTGTTCATTTTTTTCCCATTTTTCTTTCTGTGGTTCATATCTAGTTTCATACCATTGTTATCAGAAAAGATGCTTGAAATAATTTTTTCCTCTTAAATTTGTTGAGGCATGTTTTGTGACCTAATATGTGGTCTATCCTATTATAGAAAATGTTCTATGTGTGCTTGAAAAGAATGTGTATTTTTTTTTTTTTTTGATATAGTGTCCTGTAGATACCAATTAAGTCTAACTTTTCTATTGTGTTGTTTAGAGTCTCTGTTGCCTTATTGATTTTCTGTCTGGAAGATCATTCCATTGATATCAGTGGGGTGTTAAATCTCCTACTATTATTATATTCCTGTCAATTTCTTCTTTTATGTCTGTATTTGTTTTATGTCTTTAGGTGTTCCTGTATTGGGTGCATATATGTTAACATCTGTAATCTCTTCTTGTATTGATCCCTTTATCATTATATAATGTCCTTCTTTTTCTTTATGGACTTTGTTTTAAAGTCTACTTTGTATGATATGTGTATTGCTACCCCCTCTTTCTTGTCGTTTCCATTTGCATGAAATATCTTTTCCATCTTCTCACTTTCAATCTGTGTGTGCCTTTCACCCTGAATTGAGTCCCTTGTAGGTAGCATATTGTAGGTTCTTGTTTTTTTAATCTAATCTGCCACTCTATGTGTTTTGGTTGGAGCATTTAGTCCATTGACATTTAAAGTAATTTTGATAAGTATGTACTTATTGCCATTTTAAACCTTGTTTTCCAGTTGATTTTGTAGTTCTTTATTTCTTATTCTTTTTTGTATTTCCTTTTGGTTTGATGGTTTTCTTTCGTATTGTTTTTGAGTTCCTTTCTTTATGGTTTTTGTGAATCTGTTGTTTGTTTTTGATTTGTTGTTACCTTGGTTTTCAAGTATGTTGACCCATTACTATATCTACTTGCTTTAAACTGATAGTCATATAAGTTTAAACACATTCTGAAAGATCTGCATTTTTTACTCCCCTCATTCACATTTTGTGATTTTGATATCCTTTTTTAAATATCATGTTTATCCTTTTGTTGTTAATTGTAGTTAAAATTGCTTTCACAAAGTTTTTTTTTTTTTATTGTTTTTCAATCTGCGTGCTGGCTTATTTAAGTGATTTTCAATCCTTTTATATATCTGCCTTTTCTATTGTGATTTTCCCTTTCATATACATTTTTGCTTCTTTTCTATTTAGTGAGAACCTTTCAATATTTCTTTCAGTGTAGGTTTAGTATTGCTGTGTTCTTTTAGTTTTCACTTGTCTGCTAAATTCTTTGTCTCCTTTTATTCTAAATGATAATCTTGCTGGGTAAAGTATCCTAGGTTGCAGGTTTTTCCCTTTCAGGACTTTGAGTATATTATGCCACTTCCTTCTGACCTACAAGTTCCTGCAAAGTAAGCAGCTGATAGCCTTATGGGGGTTCCCTTGCAACTTTTTCTCTTGCTGCCTTTAGAATCCTCTCTTTAGCTTTCACTTTGTCATTTCACTTATGATATGTCTTGGTGTCAGTCTGTTTAGGTTTATCTTGTTTGGGACCCTGTGTGTTTCCTGTACCTGGATACCTGTTTCCTTCTTTAGGTTTGGGAAGTTTTCAGCCATAATTTCTTCAAATACATTTTCGATCCCCTTCTCTCTCTTTTTTCATCTGGAACACCTATTCAGCATAGATTGGCATGCTTTATATTATCTCATAGATCTCATATGTTGCTTTCATTTTTTTTTTCATTTGTTCTGATTGGGTGATTTCCATTATTCTATCTCCAGATAACTTATTCGTTCTTCTGCATTACTTAGTCCACTATTCTTTGCTTTTAGATTGATTTTTTTTCTTGGCAACTGAGTGGTCTAATTTTGATTGGTTCATCTTACTCATTTCTTGTTCCTTGTTACAGTGATCTGCATTTCTATTGGTAATCTTTCTTAATTCCTTCAGCATTTTTATTACCTCCTTTATGAACTTGGAATTTAAGAGACTGGTGAGGTCTGTTTCATTATTTTACTTTCAGGGGATTTCTCTTGTTCTTTTAATTGGGAGTAGTTCCTCCGCTTTGTCATTTTACTTGATTAACTTCCTCTGTCTCTCTGAATTTAGGAGAAACAGTTCTCTATTGCAGTCTTTTATTTTTTTTAACTTATTATAGTTGATTTACAATGTTGTGTTAATTTCTGCTGTACAGCAAAGTGATTCAGTTATACACACACACACACACACACACACACATACATATTCTTTTTCATATTCCTTTCCATTATGGTTTATCACAGGATACTGAATATAGTTCCCTGTGCTGTACAGTAGGACTTTGTTGTTTATCCATTCTATATGTAAGAGTTTGCATCTGCTAACCCCAAACTCCCAATCCATCCCTCCCCCTTGGCAACAAGTCTGTTCTCTATGTCTGTGAGTTGAGTCTATTTCTGTTTTGTATATGGATTCATTTGTATTATTTTTTGGATTCCACATATAAGTGATATCATATGGTATTTGTATTTTTCTGACTTCACTTAATCTCCAGGTCTATCCATCTACTGTGGTCTTGGAGGGTTTTTTTTATGTGGGAGCATCCCTGTATAGATTCTGTGAGTCCAGTATTTTTGGTGCGAGGGCTGTTTTCGGTATGGTTGCTAGTCATGTCTTTCCTCAGAGTGTGGTGGCCATTATCCCCTTATAGGGAGTATGATTGGTGTTGGTGATATTCAAGGCCTGGACTGTTGGGCAGGGCCTCCTCTTTGGTCTGTGGCTCTTTGGTCTGTGGCTGTCACAACCCTATCGGGGACAGGGTCTGCTCCCCAGTTGTTGGAGTAGAAGCCCTGATGGTTGGGGCCAATAAGGCTTGAGTTCAAGGCCGTTGAGTGCATGCCCTGTCTCAAAGGAGGTAACTGCTGAAGCAAGTTAGGCCCATGTGGTCAAAGTGAACCTATGCACCACCCATGCAGGAGTCCACTGTTCTGCACAGAAACAGCCCAATAAGGCTTGAGTTCAAGGCCCTTGAGTGCATGCCCTGTCTCAAAGGAGGTAACTGCTGAAGCAAGTTAGGCCCATGTGGTCAAAGTGAACCTATGCACCACCCATGCAGGAGTCCACTGTTCTGCACAGAAACAGCCTAAGGTCATGTCCCTTTCTCTGGTGCGTTTGTCCCGGACCTAGTGCTAGGATGTGGTGTGGAGTGGGCTAGTGCTGAGGGCAGGGTTGCTGTGGGTGGAGGAATCGAGGTGGTTGTGCTGTAGCCTGGGACTTGGGCTGCCACTGTCAGAGGCCTTTCCCAGATCTTGTCCACCACAGATCCAGCTCCAACCTGTGGTTTGGGGTGGGTGGAGCTGGAATGCTTCACCAGGGAAATGAAACACTGTGTACTACTTCCCAGGGGCTGTCTGCCCGAATTGTGTATTTCTGTGGTGCCACCTGGATTGTGCACTGATAAAGTCCACTGTGGCCTGACCCACTCCTGCTGTGTGCATACTAACAATGAGCTCTGAGTTTTGGCCAGGACCACACCCCAGGCCCTCAGGACTGTTTCTGCACAGCTAAACTGAGTCCTCTCCCAGGGTCCATCCTCTGAGATTTAGTGCCTAGCTGCTGCAGCCCTTCCTGGTGAGCATTTTGGACTGGAAAGTGCAGGGAGGTGGCAGCCATCAGCACCAGTCTCACTCCGCCCTGATTGCTAGTAAACCAGCAGGAACACACTCTTGTGAGCAGAGTCCAGGCCCCTCCAGCCCCTCTGCTGTCCCAGTGGACCTCCCAGCATGAAAGGGGGGCTTCCAGGGTAAGAGCCTGTCTGTGTGGCCCTTCCCTCCTTCACAGATCACTCCCAGGGGCACCAGTGCCATCCTACCTTGTAACATTCGTTGTATAAGAGATCTTCTTCCAGTTTCCATCTGGTTTTCTGAGAGAATTGTCCACATGTAGTTGTATTTTTGATGTGTTTGTTAGGGGAGGTGAGTTCCAGGTCCTCCTACTGCTCCACCATCTTGATCCTCCCTCCTAGTCCTAATCTTTAAACACACTGATAAGAAGGAAAATCTTTGTTGCTTTCAATAAGAAGTCTTCTTAAGGCTTTTTTTTTTCACGTACAGTCTGATTTTGCAGGCTTGGTTAATAAATCTTGCTCACCTGTTGAATTTGCTAATGTTTTTCACAAAAATAGTAAGTCAACCAATTAATAACACAATAGTTCAGGAAACTATATTTAGTGATATGGCAAAATATGACTAAGCTATCCAGTCCTTGTGAAGAAGGCAGGTGAAGTGAATAATTGAATACCAAAATAGAATAAAAAATCAGAGAGGTAAAATATGGATACCTTTCAACAATTTGATGAATAAATAGGCCTAACACAGAGTTTTGAAGAAACAGCTTATCAATCTGTCAAAATAATAATTTTTCTAAATACTGTAAACACGAATACCTGAGTTAAGAACACTAGGCTAAAATTAGATAAAATAACGAATATGTTTGGATGTTCCCAAGTAAAACAATTGTCGTACTGACAATTGGGAATCTACCTTGGCTTCTACATTGCCTCATGACTGGTTTGCCTCTGCCGCCACATGAAATAAGTTTTATACCTTGTAGTGCCTAGTAGATTGCTTTGCTTGAAGTATCTGTTCTATACATATTTCTTGTATCAAATGACTGAGTTGGAACTGGTTATAATTTATATTTTTATAAATGTCTTATATTAAAAGATCTTACATTAAAATGAAGACCAAACTACCACAGCTTAAAAAGAATTCCAATATGGCACAACTTTTAAAAAAATATATGGTTGTTTGTTAGTATTTTATTATTTATAACATGGTTATAAAGTTTATTTTTAAACTTAACCATGGTTTTGATTCTGGATAAGACACAGTAAGCACAGTTTTTATACTCTATCACTGAATGCAGCTAGAAATTTTGGGCAGAATGCATCAAGCAGCTGTCTGAGGACTATAAAGAGTAAGTAGAAGACCAACTGAAGAAAAACAGAATATGATGTGCAACCAAACTAGCAGTGAGTTTACCATTTTTTCCTTCCAATGACCCTGAAATTTGGAAGTGGGCATAAGCATGAACAGAGAAGGCTCTAAAAAAACCTCTTGAGTTCAGGCTTGAGGGGTAGGAAAGGTGTATCC
Source organism: Tursiops truncatus (assembly GCF_011762595.2). Taxonomy (NCBI): domain Eukaryota; kingdom Metazoa; phylum Chordata; class Mammalia; order Artiodactyla; family Delphinidae; genus Tursiops; species Tursiops truncatus. The sequence continues at coordinate 71,083,398 of NC_047036.1, forward strand.
TATTAGCAGTAGTATCACAGTGGGGAGCCTACAGATCTATAACTCTGAGGGAGGATAACCTTCCTCTCCTGTCATGAAATATGTGGTCCCATGGGGGGGTTGGACAAATCTGTTTCTTTTCCATCTCTTTGTTCTCCTGCTTCCTGGCCCTGGATGAGAATTCAGTAATGTAAAGTGTATATCAGAAAAAAATAGCTAAATCCCCAGCTTTTTGGATGGAAAGTACTGGGGATATCAATGGAGAGGGAGAAATTTGGAGGGATTACCCATCAAGTTGTTTATAAACTCTTGGGCTCACTCCTGAGCCTTGTATACGTGGACCTGACCCCAAACATTAAAACAAAACCTCTGAGAACTGAAATAAGACATAGACTACCACCAATCTCAGACTGGCCACTGGGTGTAGCAAACACAGGGCAGATATAAATAGCATTTCAAAGGCTTTGAAAATGGAACTGACACTAAAACCACAACCCTCAAAAGGCTAGTCAGAACTTGTGGCCTGAATCCAGCTGAGTTGATCGTCTGCTAAACAAAATATCAACATTCTCCTAAGGATTTAACCAAGACCCAGATTATCATAACATAATATTTAAAATGTTCAGAACACAATGCAAAATTTCTCAGCATAGGAAGAACCAGGAAAATCTCATATGTAATGGAGAAGAAAATCAGCAGACACCAACAAACACCCAATTGGCATAGAAGTCACAATTATCTGACAAGGACTTTAAAGCACCTATCATTAAAATGATGCAAGAAGTAAGAGCAAACACTCTTGAAATGAATATAAAGATAGAAATTAACAGCAAAGCAATAGAAAAATCAAAATAAAAACCAAATAGAAATTTTAGAACTAAAAATTATAATATTGAGGATAACGAAACTCACTGGATGGATTCAATAGCAGAATAGGGATGACAAAAGAAAGGATCACTAAATATGAAGATGGGTCATTAGACATTATCCATTCCCAATATAAAGAGAAGATAGTTTGCAAAATAAATGGACATAACCCCAGAGACTTGTGGAACAAATACCAAAGTTTTATAATTCATGTCATTGGAGTCCCAGAAGGAGAAGAAAAAGTGTGATGAGGAAAAACATTTGAAAAAATAATGGCTGAAACTTCTCAAATTTAGTTGAAAATAGAAACCTGGGCTTTAGTAAACTCAATAAACCCCAAACAGGATAAATGTAGAGAAATTCAGGTCTGGAGACATCATAATCAAACCACTGAAAACTAAAGACAAAGATAAATTACTAGAAATCAGCTAGAGGAAAAAATGATGTTCTATAAATAGATAAACTATAACAGAACAATGATTTGAATGATTGTTGATATCTCATCTAAAAGAATGGTGGCCAGAACAAAGTGCAACAAACTTTAAAGTGCTAAAAAGTCAATCTAGGGTTCTTATCCAGTAAAAATACCCTTTAATCATAAACATGAAATAAATATACTCTAAGGTGGAGAAAACTAAGAGAATTCATTGTCTGATGACCTGATCTATAATAATTGTGAAACAGTTCTTCACAAAGAAGGAAAATTTTTTATTAAAAGTACACATAAAACATTTGGAATTAAGGAAAAGAAATAGAACTGTTAAATATCTGGGTAAATATAATAGAATTTTTTTTCAGTTATTTTTCACTGTAGAAAAAGTTATTATGTTTTCTGAAGGGGTTTTCAATGTATGTAGATATAACATATAAGCCAACATAAAGAGGGGAGGGTAAAGGAATATTTAAATTGGTAAGTTTTCTACATTGCACTTGAAGTGGTTAAAAAATTAATTGTAGTTAGACTGTCAAAAAGTAAGTATATATAGTATAATCCTAGAGCAATCACTAAAAACTTGTAAAATATTTATAGTCCAAAAATATTAAGTTCATTAAAACGGAATACGAGAGAGAGAGAGGGAGAAGGTAGACCTAAATCCATACAAATACTTAATTGCACCATGAAGTGCTCAGATATTTGATCAAAAATGTTATTCCAGATGTATATAGGAGGGTGTCTCTGCTTGAGATTAACATTTGAATGAGCAGACTGAATAAAGCAGATTGCTCTTTCTAATATGGTGTGCCTCTTCCATGCTGTTGAAGGCCTGAATAGAACCTACATGAAAAAGATTGACTCTCCACGAGGAGAAGGAACTCCTTCTACCTGACTGCCTTAGAGCTGGGACATTGGTTTTTCCCTTGCCTTCAGACCTGAAATGAAAGATCAACTTTTCCTGAGTTCTGAGCCTGCTGCCCTTGGGACGAGAACTATACCACTGGCTTTCATGGTTCTCAGGCCTTCAGACTCATTCTTGAACTGCATCATCAGTGTATTAGTCAGCTTGGGCTGCCATAACAAAAAACCATAGACTGGGTGGCTTAAACAATATATATCTCACAGTTCTGGAAGCTAGGGAGTCCAAACAAGATCAAGGTGCTGACCAATTTGATTCCCTCCTGAGAGCTTTCTTCCTGGCTTGTAGATGACTGCCTTCTTATTGAGTCCTCACCTGGTAGAGAGAGGAAAGGAGCAAGTTCTGGTGTCTCTTCTTATAAAAGCATTAATCCTCTCACAAGGGCCCCACCCTCATAACCTCATCTAAACCTGATTAACTTCCAAAGGCCCATCTTCACATATCATCACATTGGGGATTAAGGCTTTAACATATAAACTAGGGGCAATTCAGTTCATAGCAATTGGCTTACCTGGTTCTCAGACCTTTGTACTCAGACTGGAACTACACCATCAGCTCTCTTGGGTCTTCAACTTTCAGATCTTGGGATTTTTCATCCTTCATAATCACATGAGCCAATTCCTTATAATAAATCTCTTTCTATAGATATATTCATCCTATTTCCCTGGAGGACCCTGACTAATACATAAACTATGTTTTCTACAAGAAATTTACTTCAAATGTAATGATACAGTTAGGCTGAAAGTAAAAGAATGGAAAATCCATACCATGCAAATGTCAAAGGGAAACTAGAGTAGATTTATTAATATCAGACATATTAAAATTCATACCAAATAAAATTACTAAGGAGCACTACTAAGTGAAAAAAGGGTCAGTTCACCAAAATAATGTCATGATTTTAAATGTATAAGCACAAACAACAGAACTTTAAAATACATGACGTAAAAATGATAAAACTGAAAGGAAAACTAAATTCACACTTATAATTGGATCCTTCAACATTCCTCTCTGTAACTGATAGAACTATTAGACAAAATATCAGCAAGGATTTAGAAGAACTATACAGCACTATCGATCGCTTGGGTCTAATAGACATTATACAACACTCCATTCAACAATAGGAAAATACACATTCTTACCAAGTGCGGATGGAGCTTTCACCAAGATAAACCATTTGTTATGTCACAAAATAAACCTTAGAAAACTTAAAAGGAATTAAATCATACAAAATATGCTCTCTGACCATAATGAAATTAAATAAGGAATAAATGGAAGAAAGAAAAAAGAAATATCCTCAAACACCTGGATATTCAATAACAATTCTAAATAATCCATGGGTCAAAGATGAGGTCTTAAGAAAGTATTTCTACCCAAATAAAAATTAAAATACCACATATTGAAACTAGTACTGTTTGGCTAAATAGAGGCATATTTATAACATTAAGTGCTTATATTAGAATAAAAGAAATGCCTCAAATTATTAAGTTTCCACCTAAAGAAATTAGAAAAAAAAGAACAAAGTTAACCTAAAGCAAGAAGAAGGAAGGGTTAATAATAAAAATAATAAATATAAAAGCATATATTAATAAAATTGAAAACATAAAAATAATTGAGAAAATTAATGACACTATTATAAATAGTTCTTTAAAAGGTTCAGTAAAATTGACGAGCCTCAAATAAGACTGAGGAAGAAAAATCAATACGACAATGTTATAATTAGAAATAAAAATGGACTATCACTATAAACCCTATATTACTCTTTTATTATCATCATTATTCTATTATTCTATTTTTAAAAAATAAGTAAATACTACAAACTGCTCTATGTACTTAAACTGGCTAATCTGTTTTAAATGGAACGATTACTTGAAGAGAATTTCTCCTATGATTGAAAAATATCCATAGGCTCAAAACTCACCCAAGGTAAATAGATAACTGAATAATCATATAACCACTTAAAAAATTGAATTCATGGTTAAACTCCTCTGAAGAAGTGCTCTTCAGGGCCAGATAGTTTTACTAGCAAATTTTAGCAAACATTTAAGAAGAAATAACACCAATTTTACAAAATAAAAAATAAAAGGTAGGAAACACTTCCCAGCTTATTTTATGAGTGCAGCATACTCTAATGACAAAACCAGATATAGAAAGTACAAGGGGGTAAAAATTAAAAATATTTTACATGAACAAGGAGACAGACATCCTTAACAAATATTAGCAAATTGAATACACCATGATCAAATGGGGGTTTATTGTGAGAATGCAACTTTGATGCAACACCCAAAAATCAATCAATGTAGTCCACCATTTAACAGTTTAAAGAAGACAAACATGATTATATCAATTGATGAAGAAAACATATTTGAGAAAATTCAACCCATTCGTAATAAAAAAATTCTTAGCAAACTAGGAATAGAAGGGAACTTTGTCAATCTGATGAGAGAGATTGACAAAAATCTTGCAGCTAACATCATACTTAGTGGTGAGAGATTGAATGCTTTCTCCCTAAGTTTGGGAACAAGATAAGGATGTCCATCTTTACTACTCCTGTTCCTCATTAAATCGAAATTCTACCCAACGTAATAAGGCCAGAATTAGAAATAAAAAATATGGAAGAGAGAGGAAGAAATGAAACTGTCCCTATTCACAGGGGATATGATTGTTGACAGATAATTTCAAGATATCTACAAGGGACCCTTTAGAAATAATAAGTGAGTTTCAAGGTTGCATAGTACAAGGTCAGCACACAAAAATCAATTGTATTTCTGTATACTACTGAACAACTGGAAACCTAAATTGTTTTTAAAAAGTAACATTTGCAATAGTGCATTCCCAGATTATACTTAGGCATATAAATCTTATAAAATATGTATAAGATTTATATACTGAAAACTACAAAATGTTGATGAAAGCGATCAGAGAAAACCTGAAAGAGTAGAGAAAAACCATGTACCTGGATTGGAAGTCTCAAAAGAGTAAAGATGTCAGTTTTTTCCCCCAAATAATTTATATATTTAACATAATCACTATCAAAGCCCCAGCAGGAGTTTTACAGATATAGACAAAAATACATGAACTTTATATGAAAAGTCATGGGAACTAGAATAGTCAGAGCAATTAAAAGAAAAAAAAAGAATAACATTGGAGAAATAACTGTACTTGATTTTAAGACTTTGAAAAGCTACAGCAGTAAAGACCAGTGTGGTAATTGTGAAGGGATGGACACATTAAGCAAAACAATATAATAGCCCAGAAATAGAAATACACTAATATGGCTAACTGATTTTTTTTTTTCACTTATAACAACCTTATAGAGATGTAATTCAGGTAGCATAGTATTCACCCATTTAAAGTACATACAGTTTAGTGATGTCTAGTGTATTCAAAAACTTGTATAACAATCACTAAAATCTAATTTTAGAATGTTTTCACCACCTTAGAAAGATCCCTATGCCCATTAGCAGTCACTCCCCGTTTCCTTCTTTCCCAGCTCTGGTAACCGCTACTCTACTTTCTGTCTCTATAGCTGTGAATATTCTAGACATTTCATATAAATGGAATCAAACGGTATGTGGCCTTGAGTTTGAAGGGAAGTAGGTGTGGCTGCAAAGGGCCCATGAAGGATCTTGGTTGTGATAAGAATGTTTTGTATCTTGACTGTGTCAATGTCACTATCCTGGTTGTGACTTTGTACTATAGTTTTGCAAGGTGTTATCCTTACAGGCAACCAGGTAAAGGGTACATGGTATATTATTATATATTATCTCTATGTTATTTCTTACAACTGAATGTGAATCTACAGTTATCTCAAGATAAAACATTTGTTTTAAAAAAAAAAGAAAGAAAGAAACAACTGTATGGCCTAAAAGGCTGAACTGGATTTCTCAACCTTGGCATTGACCTTTTAGACTGGATAGTTCTTTCTTATGGGGGTTGTCCTGTGCCTTATAGGATGTTTAGCAGTATCTTTGGCCTCTACCCACTAGATGCCAGTAGCACTCCCTTGGTAATGACAACCAAAAAGGTGCCCAGACATTGCCAAATGTCCCCTGAGGGGTAAAATTGCCTCAGTTGAAAACCGTTGTGTTGATACTGTTATTGATCTTTACCTCAGTGCTAATATTATGAGGTATTTTCCTTAATACATTTTCCTTGTGACAAAATTTTGAAAAACATTAAAACTCATATACAGCAAAGAATGATAGACACTTTCGTCCCTGTGAGCATATCTTTGCATTAACTCTCCATACCTTAGCATATTAGCTAATTTGTTTCCATGTTCTCTCAGACATTTTATTCTATAATGAAGGCTGAATACCATAAATTGTTCACAGGACCTGTTTTTAGATTCCCAATGTTTATTTACCATATAGGAAAATGTTCTAATTCTCCAAGAATAATGATGATATAGTTTCAAATCTATTTATAGAGAAGAATATGGCAACAACAATAAAAAAATTCTGTGCCCAATATATTGCTCATTATATGTCATCAAGGTAGTTCAACATAGCTTCATAATCTAGCAGAGGGACTCTTCACTAATTACATTGAATAAGTAATAAATATTATAAAATATCAAGAAAGAAGGAGAATTACATTAGAAAAGTATTGTGTCTAAAGTAAGAACAGCAAAGGTTGTTGATTAAGCAATAAAGGTTATTGATTAAGATGAATTGTTGGAAAGGAGGGGTGTCTTCTTGGTTCCTATATCCCTTTCTTTATATTTCTCTTATCACACTTCTCATATTATTTAAACGTATTGTATACATTTAAACTAGAGTTTGGCAAACTATGTCTTATTGGTCAAATCTGGCCTACCACTTGTTTTTCTAAATAATGTTATCTGGGACACAGCCATGCCCATTCATTTACATATTGTCTATTTTTGCTTTTGTGTAACAATGGCAGAGTTTAGTTGTTGCAACAGAGACTGGCCCAGAAAGCCTAAAACATTTGCTATCTAGCTTTTTACAAAAAAAGTTGGCAATGCCCATGTAAACTATAAACAAATTCTGACTAGAATATTAGACTACAAATTCTTTGGGAAAGAAGGAGCCGAGCCGTATCATTCATTTGTTTCTTCTTCATATTTGACTCATATACAGAAATGCAAATGATGTTTATTAAATGAAAGAAGAAAAAACAATTTGAAGAAAGGGGAAGAGGAAGAGAAAGAAAAGTTGGAAAGTATAAAGGACTCAGGAAAAAAGAACAGACTCATGTAATAAAAAACTAATTAACTGGCTAGAGCAAGGAGCGACATCTCGAATGTAGTAGGAGATGAAGAAAATTAAACAAAGGGGGGAAAGCTATCATGATTAGTCTTAAACCTTCTAATAGAAATTTTAGTTACCGTAAGTAGCAGTACAGTTTCCCTGCCAGGACTTGCCTTAAAAGGCAGCTGGCTGAGGCAAAGCTGACTATGACTCAGAAGGAAAATCACGATGTGTGTGTGCATTGAGCTAAGAGCAAAAGGGACCTGTTTTCCTGTCTCTACTCACGTACCTGCCAGGAATAAAGGCATACCACTTGTTCTCTAACGCCTTGTTTATAATACAGATAAAAAAAGCGGTATCAATCTGAAGGCAGGGCACTAAATCAAAAAATATTAAAGATCTCTTGCATCTTTAATGTTAACGGTTCTAGTCAGTAAGGCTCTGGATTCACTTTAGTATGCTGGTGGTTTCTCTAGTGTACTTTTCAAACTTTGTGTTCTACCTCATTTAACTTCCCTTCTTTTCATTATCCTAACTGGAGCCTGTTTTTTTTTTTTTTTTTTTAGAATGGCTAAAATATATTTATTTAACTTTTTTTTTTGAATTTTATTTTATTTATTTTTTCATATAGCAGGTTCTTATTAGTCATCCATTTTATACACATCAGTGTATACATGTCAATCCCAATCTCCCAATTCATCACACCCCCAAACCCACCCCCCGCCACTTTTCCCCTTTGGTGTCCATATGTTTGTTCTCTACATCTGTGTCTCAATTTCTGCCCTGCAAACTGGTGCCTCTGTACCATTTTTCTACATTCCACATATATGCATTAATATACGATATTTGTTTTTCTCTTTCTGACTTACTTAACTCTGTTTGACAGTCTCTAGATTCATCCACGTCTCTATAGATGACCCAATTTCGTTCCTTTTAATGGCTGAGTAATATTCCATTGTATATATGTACCACTTCTTCTTTATCCATTCATTTGTCGCTGGGCATTTAGGTTGCTTCCATGACCTGGCTATTGTAAATAGTGCTGCATTGAACATTGGGGTGCATGTTTCTTTTTGAATTATGGTTTTCTCTGGGTATATGCCCAGTAGTGGGATGGCTGGGTCATATGTTAATTCTAATTTTAGTTTTTTAAGGAACCTGCATACTGTTCTCCATAGTGGCTGTATCAATTTACACTCCCACCAACAGTGCAAGAGGGTTCCCTTTTCTCCACACCCTCTCCAGCATTTGTTGTTTGTAGATTTTCTGATGATGCCCATTCTAACTGGTGTGAGGTGATACCTCATTGTAGTTCTGATTTGCATTTCTCTAATAATTAGTGATGTTGAGCAGCTTTTCATGTGCTTCTTGGCCATCTGTATGTCTTCTTTGGCAAAATGTCTATTTAGGTCTTCTGCCCATTTTTGGATTGGGTTGTTTGTTTTTTTAATATTGATCTGTTTATATATTTTGGAGAGTAACCCTTTGTCTATTGATTCGTTTGCAAATATTTTCTCCCATTCTGAAGGTTGTCTTTTCGTCTTGTTTGTAGTTTCCTTTGCTTTGCAAAAGCTTTTAAGTTTCATTAGGTCCCATTTGTTTAGTTTTGTCTTTATTTCCATTACTCTAGGAGGTGGATCAAAAAAGATCCTGCTGTGATTTATGTCGAAGAGTGTCCTTCCTATGTTTTCCTCTAAGAGTTTTATAGTGTCCAGTCTTACATTTAGGTCTCTAATCCATTTTGAGTTTATTTTTGTGTATGGTGTTAGGGAGTGTTCTAATTTCATTCTTTTACATGTAGCTGTCCAGTTCCCCAGCACCACTTATTGAAGAGACTGTCTTTTCTCCATTGTATATCCTTGCCTCCTTTGTCATAGATTAGTTGGCCGTAGGTGTGTGGGTTTATCTCTGGGCTGTCTATCCGTTCCATTGATCTATATTTCTGTTTTTGTGCCAGTACCATATTGTCTTCATTACTGTAGCTTTGTAGTATAGTGTGAAGTCAGGGAGTCTGATTCCTCCACGTCCGTTTTTTTCCCTCAAGACTGCTTTAGCTATTTGGGGTCTTTTGTGTCTCCATACAAATTTTAAGACTTTTTGTTCTAGTTCTGTAAAAAATGCCATTGGTAATTTGACAGAGATTGCATTGAATCTGTAGATTGCTTTGGGTAGTATAGTCATTTTCACAATGTTGATTCTTCCAATCCAAGAACATGGTATATCTCTCCATCTGTTTGTATCATCTTTAATTTCTTTCATCAGTGTCTTATAGTTTTCTGCAGACAGGTCTTTTGTCTCCCTAGGTAGGTTTTTTCTTAGGTATTTTATTCTTTTGTTGCAATGGTAAATGGGAGTGTTTCATTATTTTCTCTTTCAGATTTTTCATCATTAGTGTATAGGAATGCAAGAGATTTCTGTGCATTAATTTTGTATCCTGCAACTTTACTATATTCATTGATTAGCTCTAGTAGTTTTCTGGTGGCATCTTTAGGATTCTCTATGTATAGTATCATGTCATCTGCAAACAGTGACAGTTTTACTTTTTCTTTTCCAATTTGTATTTCTTTTATTTCTTTTTCTTCTCTGAATGCCATGGCTAGGACTCGCAAAACTATGTTGAATAATATTGGTGAGAGTGGACATCCTTGTCTTGTTCCTGATCTTAGTAGAAATGGTTTCAGTTTTTCACCATTGAGACTAATGTTTGCTGTGGGTTTGTCATATATGGCCTTTATTATGTTAAGGTAAGTTCCCTCTGTGCCCACTTTCTGGAGAGTTTTTATCATAAATTGGTGTTGAATTTTGTGAAAAGCTTTTTCGGCATCTATTGAGATGATCATATAGTTTTTATTCTTCATTTGTTAATATGGTGTATCACATTGATTGATTTGCATATATTGAAGAATCCTTGCATCCCTGGGATAAATCCCACTTGATCATGGTGTATGATCCTTTTAATGTGTTGTTGGATTCTGTTTGCTAGTATTTTGTTGAGGATTTTCGCATGTATATTCATCAGTGATATTGGTCTGTAATTTTCTTTCTTTGTAGTATCTTTGTCTGGTTTTGGTATCAGGGTGATGGTGGCTTTGTAGAATGAATTTGGGAGTGTTCCTTCCTCTGCAGTTTTTTGGAAGAGTTTGAGAAGGACGGGTGTTAGCTCTTCTCTAAATGTTTGATAGAATTCACCTGTGAAGCCATCTGGTCCTGGACTTTAGTTTGTTGGAAGATTTAAATCACAGTTTCAATTTCATTATTTGTGATTGGTCTGTTCATATTTTCTGTTTCTTCCTGGTTCAGTCTTGGAAGATTATACCTTTCTAAGAATTTGTCCATTTCTTCCAGGTTGTCCATTTTATTGGCATAGAGTTGCTTGTAGTAGTCTCTTAGGATGCTTTGTATTTCTGCAGTGTCTGTTGTAACTTCTCCTTTTTCATTTCTAATTTTATTGACTTGAGTCCTCTCCCTCTTTTTCTTGATGAGTCTAGCTAATGGTTTATCAATTTTGTTTATCTTCTCAAAGAACCAGCTTTTAGTTTTATTGATCTTTGCAATTGTTTTCTTTGTTTCTATTTCAGTTATTTCTGCTCTGATCTTTATGATTTCTTTCTTTCTGCTAACTTTGGGTTTTGTTTGTTCTTCTTTCTCTAGTTCCTTTAGGTGTAGAGTTAGATTGTTTGAAATTTTTTCATGTTTCTTGAGGTAGGCTTGTATTGCTGCAAACTTGCCTCTTTGAACTGCTTTTGCTGCATCCCATAGGTTTTGGATCGTTGTATTTTCATTGTCTGTTTTGGATCGTTGGGTTTTCATTGTCATTTGTCTCTAGGTATTTTTTGATTTCCTCTTTGATTTCTTCAGTGATCTCTTGGTTATTTAGTAATGTATTGTTTAGCCTCCATATGTTTGTGATTTTTACAGTGTTTCTTCCTGTAACTGATTTCTAATCTCATAGCATTGTGGTCAGAAAAGATGCTTGATATGATTCCAATTTTCTTAAATTTACTGAGGCTTGATTTGTGACCCAAGATGTGATCTATCCTGGAGAATGTTCCATGCACACTTGAGAAGAAAGTGTAATATGCTGTTTCTGGATGAAATGTCCTATAAATATCAATTAAATGTATCTGATGTATTGTGTCATTTAAAGAATGTGTTTCCTTATTAATTTTCTGTTTGGATGACCTGTCCATTGGTGTAAGTGAGGTGTTAATGTCCCCCACTATGATTGTGTTACTGTCGATTTCCTCTTGTAGAGCTGTTAGCAGTTGCCTTATGTATTGGGGTGCTACTATGTTGGCTGCATATATATTTGTTATATCTTCTTCTTGGATTGATCCCTTGATCAGTATGTAGTGTCCTTCCTTGTCTCTTGTAACAGTCTTTATTTTAAAGTCTATTTTATCTGATACGAGTATTGTTACTGCAGCTTTCTTTTGATTTCCATTTGCATGGAATATCTGTTTCCATCCTCTCAGTTTCAGTCTGAATGTGTCCCTAGGTCTGAAGTGGGTCTCTTGTAGATAGCATATATATGGGTCTTGTTTTTGTATCCATTCAGCGAGCCTGTGTCTTTTGGTTGCAGCATTTAATCCATTCACATTTAAGGTAATTATCGATATGTATGTTTCTATGACCATTTTCTTAATTGTTTTGTTTTTGTTTTTGGAGGTCCTTTTCTTCTCTTGTTTTTCCCACTTAGAGAAGTTCCTTTAGCATTTTTTGTAGAGCTGGTTTGGTGGTGCTGAATTCTCTTAGCTTTTGCTTGTCTGTAAAGTTTTTGATTCCTCCATTGAATCTGAATGGGATCCTTGCTGGGTAGAGTAATCTTGGTTGTAGGTTCTTCCCTTTCATCACTTTAAATATGTCATGCCACTCCCTTCTGCCTTGTAGAGTTTCTGCTGAGAGATCAACTGTTAACCTTATGGGAGTTCCCTTGTATGTTATTTGTTGTTTTTCCCTTGCTGCTTTCAATAATTTTTCTTTGTCTTTCATTTTTGCCATTTTGATTACTATGTGCCTCAGCGTGTTTCTCCTTCGGTTTATCCTGTATGGGACTCTCTGCACTTTCTGGACTTGGGTGGCTATTTCCTTTCCCATGTTAGGGAAGTTTTTGACTGTAATCTCTTCAAACATTTTCTTGGGTCCTTTCTCTCTTTCTTCTCCTTCTGCGACCCCTATAATGCGAATGTTGTTGTGTTTAATGTTGTCTCAGAGGTCTTTTAGGCTGTCTTCATTTCTTTTCATTGTTTTATCTTTATTCTGTTCTGCAGCATTGAATTCCACCATTCTGTTTTCCAGGTCACTTATCCATTCTTCTGCCTCAGTTATTCTGATATTGATTCCTTCTAGTGTATTTTTCATTTCAATTATTGTATTGTTCATCTGTTTATTTGTTCTTTAATTCTTCTAGGTCTTTGTTAAACATTTCTTGCATCTTCTCTGTCTTTGCCTCCATTGTTTATCCGAGGTCCTGGATCATCTTCACTCTCATTATTCTGAATTCTTTTTCTGGAAGGTTGCCTGTCTCCACTTCATTTAGGTTTTTTTCTGGGGTTTTATCTTGTTCCTTCATCTGGTACATAGCCCTCTGCCTTTTCATTTTGTCTATATTTCTGTGAATGTGGTTTTTGTTCCACAGGCTGCAGGACTGTAGTTCTTCTTGCTTCTGCTCTGGAGCCTGTTAAATTGATTCCATTCCATGGATTTCTAGTTCCATTTGGAGTTGTTTCCCTCAGCATGATGACTAACCTGGGCCTAAAGCCCAATGCCCTCTATCCTGACTAAGTCTACTTCAGTCTTCTCCCTGGGAGCTGCACTCAACAGCATATATTTTAATAATATAATTAAGCTGAGTTTTGTTCCTGGTATCCCTTCTGACCCTAGCTCTTCAATGTCAGAGACACTGATTTTTGAAAGGAATAGCTGCTACCTGAAAGAAATCACCTTTACTTGGCTTTCTGGTTTCCTAGCCACAGCAGTCAAACAAGAAATAAAAGGTATCCAGATTGGAAGGGAAGAGGTAAAATTGTCATTGTATGCAGATGACATGATACACTATATAGAAAATCCTGAAGACTCCACACAAAAACTATTAGAACTGATAAATGAATTCATCAAGGTAGCAGTATACAAGATCAACATACAGACATCTGTTGTATTTCTTTACACTAATAATGAAATATCAGAAAGAGAAAGTAAAAAAAAAAAATCCCATTTAAAATAGCATCAAAAAAATACCTAGGAATAAACCTTACCAAGGATGTGAAAGACTTATTTATACGCTGAAAACTATAAAACATTTATAAAGGAAATTGAAGGATGATACAAAGAAATGGAAATATATTCCATGCTCTTGGATTGGAAGAATTAATATTGTTAAAATGGCCATACTACCCAAAGCAACTTACAGATTTAATGTGATCCCTATCAAATTACTCATGATATTTTTCACAGAGCTCGAACAGATAATCAAAATTTATATGGAACCAGAAAAGATCCAGAATTGCCAAAGCAATTATGAGGAAAAAGAACAAAGGTGGAGGTATAACCCTTCCGGACTCTAGACAATATTACAAAACTACAGTAACCAAAACAGTGTGGTATTGGCACAAAAACAGACATAGATCAATGCAACAGAATAGAGAGCCAAGAAATAAACCCACACACCTACAGTCAATTAATCTATGACAAAGGAGGCAAGAACATAAAATGGGGAAAAGACAATTTCTTTAGCAAGCAGTGCCGGGAAAGCTGGATAGCCTCGTGTAAATCAAGTAAGTTAGAACACTCCCTCACAGTATACACAAATATAAATTTAAAATGGCTTAAAGACTTAAGTGTAAGACACGGCACCATAAAACTCCTAGAAGAGAACATAGGCAAAACATTCTGGGACATAAATCATAGCAATATCTTAGATCAGTCTCCCAAGGCAAAAGAAATAAAAGCAAATGTAAGCAAATGGGACCTAATCAAACTTATAAGCTTTTGCACAGCCAAGGAAACCATCAGCAAAAAGAAAAGACCACCTATGGACTGGGAGAAGATATTTGCAAACAATGTGACCAACAAGGGGTTAATTTCCAAAATATATGAACAGCTCATATAATTCAATATAAAAATACAATCAAAAAATGGGCAGAAACCTAAATATACATTTCTCCAAAGAAGACATGCAGATGACCAACTGGAACATTAAAAGATGCTCAATGTTGCTAATTATTAGAGAAATGCCAATCAAAACTACAATGAAGTATCATCTCACACAAGTCAGAATGGCCGTCATCAAAAGTCTACAAATAATAAATGCCGGAGAGGGTGTGAAGAAAAAGGAACCCTCATACACTGTTGGAGGGAATGCAAATTGGTGTAGCCACTATGGAAAACAGTCTGGAAGTTCTTTCAAAAGCTAAAATTAGAGCTACCGTATGATCCAGCAGTCCCACTCCTGAGCATATATCCGCAAAAGACAAAAACTAATTCAAAAAGATACATGCACCCCAATGTTCATAGCAGCACTGTTCAGAATAGTCAAGACATGGAAGCAACCTAAATGTCCATCAACTGATAAATGGATAAAGAAGATGTGGTATATATATACACGATGGAATATTACTCAGCCATAAAAAGGAATGAAATAATGCCATTTGCAACAACATGGATGGACCTAGAGATTATCATACTAAGTGAAGTCAGGCAGAGAAAGACAAATATTATATAATATCATCACTATATGTGGCATCTGAAAAAAGTACAAATAACTTATTTACAAAACAGAAACAGACTCACAAACATGTAAAACAAACTTACGGTGACCAAAAGGGAAAGGGGAGGAGGAAGGATAAATTAGGAGTATGAGATTAAGAGATACACACCACTATATATAAAATAGATGGGCTCAAGGACTTGCTGTATGTACATGGAACTGTATTCAATGTCTTGTAATAACATATTCGAAAATAATCTGAAGCTATATATCTGAAACTAACACAATATTGTAAATTGACTATAGTTATGTAAGTAAAAATAAAACCGAATAAAATAAACCAAAAAGAAAAAAAATAAGAATGGCCTCAGAAACTTCAGAATAATTTCCTTGTCCTCAAGAACTGCCATATGACAATGGGTCCCAGTCAACTAGGCTCTAGATATCTGGAACTTTTTAAAAGGGATCTTACCATCAGGTTAGTTCCACTAGGGTAATCTCCTTAATTTCAGATCAACTGATTAGTAACCTTAATTACATCTGCAAAATCCCCTTTTCTGGGACTTCCCTGGTGATCCAGTGATTATGACTTCACCTTCCAATGCAGGGGGTGCAGGTTCGATCCCTGGTCAGGGAGCTAAGAACCCACAGGCCTTATGGGCAAAAAACCAAAACATAAAACAGAAGCAATATTGTAATAAATTCAATAAAGACTTTAAAAATGGTCCACATTAAAAAAAATCCCCTTTTCCATGTAAAAGGGCTTTGCTTTGTTTTTGCTTTTAATTTAAGAGACATTAGGGTACCATGGTGGAAATCTTAGAAACGTCACCAAATATAGCTGGTAAGCCCTGCCCATCCCTGGGCAACTGCAAGTTCTTGATAGTTTCCAGGGAGCAACCCTGACACAATATTTCACATCCTGCTCTCTTTTTGAATCCTGATTCTGCTTATAGCATCATGCATGTGCACCTGAATAATGCAGTTAGGAGTGCTCAGTGGATCCATCTGCAGATCATCATTTTATATTCTGCGCTCACATTCACCAATCAACTACAGATTTGAAATAACAAGGATAATGTTTAAAACCCTCTTTGCAAATTCATTCAGCCTTGAATTTATATACTCACCATTGTACTTTCTATAGGCACTTAAAATTAATCATTCACTACATGTATACCCACTGGAAAATAACAAGACTGAGCCAGAAGAAAGCTATAAGCACAGTTTTAGGCAATGAGTTTGAAATAGTGGGCAATCAAGGACAAAGGGTTTTTGCCCGAGGTGCAAGAGTCTTTGAGTTCTCACTTTTAGGAGAGGCATCTAGTTGACAGTAGAGAACCTGGCTGACAGGTAATGACCAGGCTATATTCCCTACCAGCACAAAACAATGTGGACAAAATCCATTCCTGCTAGGTAAAGATTTTTAGAGTGGCTAGCCCTTAACGCTCCTGGCTCCAGGAAAATGCCCAAAGTGTATCCATGTGTTAGGTCAAGTCATCCACAAAGAAAACCTGAGCCAAGGATTCAAATGCAAGTGATTTATTAAGGCAGCACCCCCAGGAGAAAATGTTAATGGAGTTCAGAATGGGGAGGGAAGAGAACCAAGGAAAGGAGCACTGTCAGGTGAAATTCCAGGCTCAGCCTGTGGAACATAAATTGCAAGTCAGTGTGTCATGTCTCAAGGCAAAGGAACTAGGGTGTGTATCTTTTCACCAAACAGTCTGTAACTCCACGGAGATATAATCTCCCAGGCATTTTCAGCTAGCTCCCCACAAAAGTAAAGTTGCTCCAATAACCCTAGGGCAATCCTTTGAGAGATGTTTGGAGGAAAACATACAGAAGGTGGAGCACACATCTTGGGTAAAGGGGATTGTAGGATCCGGCCAAAGTACCAACTGGGGGCCATTATGTATCTTATTTCTGTAGGTCTCTGGGAAAATGCTCATCTATGTCCTGCAATCCTATCTCTTGCATCCATGACTCTTCCTGGCTGTTCCTCCGAGAGTCACCCTATTGCTTGTGTGGACTTTTAGGCGGGGAAGTGAGAAAGACATGGACTGAGACAGGAACCAGCGTTGCAAGTTACCACAACTAGTATAAATAGAAAGAGGTACAAAGGGATTCTGGCTCTGTGGACAAGCTCCTCCACAAACATTACGTTTATTAATGAGCTGTTGTGGATGTTTTCTAAAGACTAGTGGTGACAAAGTGCTTTGGAAGGCAGTGTGTTAATGGCAGATAAGAGAGCATGGGCTTCGGATATGGTAGCACCCATGTCCTCTGCCCCTGGCGTTACTCCCTGATGGTTCTCTTACATGGCACAAAGGATTTTGCAGATGTGAGTGAGGTTACTAATTTGGTGACCTTAATTTGGGGAGATTATCCAAGTGGGTCAAACTGATCCAGGTGATTCCTCTCAGAGCCTCCTGGTAAGATCCCAGCATACCTAACCCATTGATTTCAGCCCAAGCAAAGAACTACAGTTGAGGCCACCCTGAACATCTGACCTACAGAACTGTAAGATAATAAATGGGTGCTTTCTTAAGATGCTAAAGTTGTCGTAATTTGTAAAGCAGTAATAGAATGCTAACATGCTCAATTCAAATTCTAACATTGTTACTGCCAAAGTGCTGTAACCGTATATTAGTTTCCTGAGGCGGCACTGAAACAAAGTGCCACAAACCTGGTGAGTTAAAGCAACAGAAATTTAATTTCTCATAGGTTTAGAGGCCTATAGTCTGACATCATATCACTAGGCCAAAATCAAAATGTCAGTAGGACTGTGCTCCCTCTGGGGACTCTAAGGGAATCCATCCCTTTACCTCTTCTCTTCTGGTAGCTGTTGGAATTTCTTGCTTGTGGCTGCATCACTCCAATCTCTGCCTCCCTTTTATAAGGATACATGTCATTGTATTTAGGGCCCATCTGGATAATCCAGAATAATTTCCCCATCTCAAGATTCTTAACTTAATCACATCATATCTACAAAGATCTTCCCCCTTCCCTTCCCTTCCCTCCTTTTTTTGCTAAATAAAGTAACATTAATAGATTCTGGAGATTAGGCCATGGTATCTTTGGGGGGAGCCATTTCTTAGTTTTATCACACACTGTGAGAAGTCATTCGTTATCTCTGGATTTCATTTTCCTCCTTGAAGAAATGGGGCTGAACATGACTACTTCAAGGGGTTAGTGTAGCAAGAACTAAATAAGGTGTATAAAACATCTACCATAGTGCCTAGAACAGGGTTGACATCCAATGAAGGATAATTATTTTTTCCAGAAAAGCTACGATCCGTGGGGACACAGGGATTTGAAAATCCAAGGTGAAAAAAATTAGGATCTTCTAACATAAAGATAGGAGCTCATCTTTCTTTAATCTTTTTGATGCTAGAAATTGTCCATTTATCAGCTGTGTCTGTTTTAGAGAATTGTCAAATGACTGCTGTCTTACTACCATTATAATTCAATTGGATTCCACTTTAACTCTGCAAATGTTCACTCATTCTGCTATGTGCAAGGAACTCTGCTGTTCACCAGGACATGCATATCTAAGCAGGACACAATCTGTGATTTAGTCAGCCTCACAATCCAGCAGGGGAACAAGAGTTTTCCATAAATACTTGCTTCATAGAGCACATACTATATCCTAAGTCAGTTGAATATTAATTTAGGTATTCCCCATTTTATGAAGTTTGCAGCCAAACTTGAAAGCAAATACCATCAACAACAAAAAACAAGTACAAGTGTTAGAATTTTTAGGTTTATGGTCAATGAAACGATATGACACAGTAATCATGCATTTTTTTTTGCATGCGAATTTTCTATAACTTTACAAATACACATGGTTCTAAGGAAAATCCCCATAATAAAGGTTTGAAAATAATCACAATCACTTGTTTAATTTACCAGCTATCTAAGCCAAGCCTGCCTGCCCCTGCGTCTCACTGTAGGGATGCCTTGGGGTGACTAGAAATCATAAAGAAACAACCGGCTCCTGGACTCTCACTGAGTCCCTGGAAATATTTTGTGAAAACTTAGGCATCCTCAATAACATGAATACTTCTGAAATAATTTTTTTTTGCTATAAATATTTTTGTCATAAAACTGTACTTGTGGTATTGCTGTCTATGTTGGCAGTAGTGTTTTAAGTCAACGGAATTTCCTATAAAACAAAACAAAAAGACAGTGACTCACTAATCTGTTTAAAGCAGACAAAACATTAGATAAAATAGCAGAAATTGTTCCAAGGTTTCGTTTTCCCTTTCTTCTCTCTCTGTTTCTTTTCTTTCTTCTACCTCTTCTTTTGTTTTTTGTCCATTTAGACTTCTGAAATTAAATTTGCCTTAGTTTGGTGATACATTAAGGTTAACTGTCTCTGTTAACCCTCAAAATATTCCAATGTGGTCTTCCCTCTCCCATCATCATCTGGTGCTCCATAGACATAAATATAATATAGCATATAGGGACTGGGAAGAAAATGCAATAAAATTAAAATTTATGCAGAGATTTTGTTGTTGTAGAAATCTTTATCTTTTACAAGGGAGGCCAACTGCCAGCTAAAGCAACTGGCAAAATAGCATACAAGCTGGTAAGGTGTTGGATATTAATATCTGAACTATGATTCTTTGAATCTGGTGAGATGGAAATACTTTAACTTATCTTCCCCATGCTAGGTTAACACCTCATGAAACAGACCTGAATAACAGTATATTTCAATGCTCAGAAAGATTCTTTATATATTTGTGGGATGATGCAACTTCCAAGTACAATATTTTTGAAACCATATTGTTAAGCAAATTATTAGATTGATATCATAGAATTTCAAAGCCACGTATATTATTCTGCTTGATTTGTAACTTCCACAATACAAGCAATTCAGAGGATATAGAAAGAGAAGTTTAAGAAAGACCAGCTTCTTTCTAAGTTCAATGTGGGTAGAGTAAATTATGCTTTCCCTTTTGAAAAATGAAAGAAAAAATCAGACACACTTTGCTATTGTTACTATTCCCTGTCTAGGCATAAATTCAGGATACCAGATGAGCATCTATGATCTGACAAGGAAGTAGCAATTTGGCGGCCTTAAGCATGTCTGTATGTCCTGTCATTTTAAAAGTGCCCCACACATTTTGCTCACTACTATAACCAGTTTATGGGTTAATGATGATAAAAGAAGGGCTTGTTCTGGGCTAGGAACAAACATAGAATCATAAAAGACCTGATTCTCATTTAAGACCCACCTCACAGATTTCAGGCTCCCCTCCTTTGCCCTGCCTTTTGTACCTAGCCCCACCTATAAGGATGTCAGGTAAGTGCAGGGTTGAAAGAGTATGATTAGAGATGTCAAAATTCATTTTGCCAGATGTTTTTCTTTTGTTAACAGATGTCATTTTCCTTTGCAATTCATTCACTTTGTTTCTCATTTATTTGAATAAAGTTGCTTGACGTAATAGTTAAATAATGCAGATACGCTAGTCAATATCATTATAAAATATGATTCTACTTTAAATAAACCATAATTTTTCTACCTTCTCAGAAGTGACCAACAATAAAAGTGCATATTATACATCTGAAAAACGTGAAGAATTAGCTCTCATTGACTCCAACCAGACATTAAAATCTGTTTTTATAGGCTAGAGCCCATGAGCTTCACTGGCCTACATCTAGCAGGGGCAAACTTCTAAAACTTTCAGGATGGGAGAAAATCACCCACATACATTTCAGAAAGTGTTATTACTTCCATTCTAATTTAAGGAGTAAGCAGACCCCTGGATTTTGACAAATTCACCTCTGCAACATGTTACAAAAGAAGAAGAGAAAAAGGCATGGGATCCACATCTGACTCACATCTCACTGTGCAGTCCTGCCAACAGGAGAACAGATTCAGTGCTACAGGCGTGGCACATTACTACTCTTTGTCCTCTCTCAAACACTGGCATCTAAAAGCATACTCAATAGTCATCGGATTTCCCAGGTCAGTTTACAAAGAAAAAGAGAAAATATTGCCACCAAAGCTTGGGATCTGGGTACTTGCTATAACAGTGAATTTCTGAAGGTGACAGGTTACATAATGAGTTTGCAGTTAGGATTGCACCTGGCCCTGGAAGGTTGCCATGCCATGAACAGAGAATATCAGCTCACTTGCACTGGTGAACAACAGACCAGCGCTGCCTTTGCACACTTGATAAGCTGTTCTTGTTATTAGGGACACTGATTCAGCTGTTCCAGCTGTATATGCTATTGTTTGTTCTCTCTTATTTGCTCACCATATATAATGATTTCCTCAGATATGCAAGAGTACTTGGGCTTTGCTTTTATTTAGAAACTGTTTTTCTTTCGTACGTGAGTGATTGCCGAGCATTCAATTATAGCTGAATTTGAAATGGTTAGGATCCAATTCTAATTGATTTCATTGTAAATCAATAGAGTTTCTAATCAAGCACAAGAGCTGTCTGAAGTTCAATGCTGAATGACTAGTTAAGTCCCTACCATTTTTACTTATGCCTAAATCAGTAAGTAGTATTTTATTTCATTTTTGACGGGATCTTTTTGTGTCTGGAATTGAGGCATTTACAGCTATTTGTTGACATTAGAATGTGTATTATTTTGTAAACCTGTACATTCCAGGCCAGACAGAAGCACTTGAAATGCAAAAATGATAAACAAAAGAAGTACTCAGGAATATTTTTAAATCTAAGGAACATTTTTGTAGAGGAGGTGAACAAACCCAGCAGCTATCTGACATTAGAGGTTCAGATTGCCAGTTTATGGTGGGTAAGGGAAGTTAAGTGTTATTTTTTTTTTAATACATAATGTCAAGATTACAGAGCATCACTGCACAGAGGGTGAGGCTTCAGAAGATAGCCAGACAAACCAGTTGTTAAGAGGGTGGCTGACTGGCTGCTTTGCTAAAGATAAATCTTTCCTCTTCCAAATATTCTGAAAAAAAAAGTAGACTAATAGCGAGAAGTGTAGTGATTTGCACATGATCCAAGCCATTGAGTTATTCCTGCCTGTCCTCATTCTGGTTCTTGATTTGCAGGCCAGCTATGCTCTGCAGCTGGAGCAAATTATATCAGCAGAAGTGCTGATGTGACCACAAGTTGACAAAAGGACATGATTTCTAGTAGTGAAAAAGCAACTAGATTTTATGAAATTGTATCTAATAATGTTGTTTAACTCATGGATCCTGCATCTGACGCCTGCTTTTTATCCAGTCCTTTCAGCGGCCCTTTGTTAACAGTCACTCAGAAGAGGAAATAAAATGTAGCCATTGAAATAAAAATTGCTCTACTCTTTTTAATAGCTCAGCTGCAGGCTCTATTGTTTTATTTAATGGATTGTATAACTGAAGTCTCTCCTCCTGATGATTCCCATTTGGCTTCTGAGTCCCCAAACTCTGTCAGAATCTTGGGGGTTCCAGAAAGGAGGGGACCCTGGTGCTTTGCTTGTTCAGAGTACAAGTGGGTAGTGAAAGTGATAAGATTCTTTAAAATATAATTCCTGCTCTGGACTCTACAGTACTATGTGCAAGAAGCAGCGATTTCTCATCAAAAGAAAGCAAGATTAGATAGACTGTCCCATGATTCAACAATTTTAGTTCAGGACACAGGAGAAGTTTGCTTGGCTTAAATATACAGAGGCAAATACGGTTGCTGGCAGTAGAGAGGGGATAAAAAGGAAATAGAAGGACTAGAATAAACAACTGTCTTCTTTCTTGTCAAAATCTCTGTGTTGTCCTCTAATTGATAGATGTGTTCTCTGCCCTGGGAACCCTCCAGTGCATCTCTTTATCCTCTTGCCTGACTAGCCACGGACAGTATATGGGAATGTACCTGTGAATCTTTGCCTGACTCTCATCCTGAAGGGTGTCATGTGAACATATTATATTTTGAATTATTTAATTTTTGTTTTTTAGAACAGTTAAAATGTGTCTGGATTTTGCTGGAAGAACTACAGGTGATTTTAAAAATATATATGTTGCTTCTCCTTTTCTAAGATAAAATTGTACTCTGTGTGTATTCAAAAGATCAAAGTTAAAAAAAAGTGCTTCCTACCTAAGAAAAGTGGTATAAAATACCAAAAAAAAAAAAAAAAAAAGGATTGACCTCCCCCCTCCCTGCTTCATATTTATAAATATTTAAAACATGAATGAATTGCAGACTACCTGCAATTTACCTGACTAAAATAAACTGTTATGCTATGGTTCTTGGAGAATCCTGCAAAAAGCTTTTATAATTTATTTTTGTCCTGCTTTGATATGTTTCGTCAAAGCAGGTTCATTGTTTTAGGGAGAGGAGGAGAAAGATTTGTTAAATCATGAACTGCTAAGAAGCCTTTCAGCTGACGAAGATATACAATGTACAAAGCAGTTAAAACAAATCATATGGTATAACCTGTTAAGGGTGTAATTGAGATACATGTAATCATTAACCTTGGAACAGACTGGGAATCTGTTAATGAATCAAATCAATACCCTTTCCACTGATCCATAATAATTTGAAAGAAATGAAAAATTTAACAGTTACTGTATGTGAGGTTATCGTGGGCTGCAATTAGCTAGCCTCCAGGAGATTATGTTACCTAGTTACCAAAAGGTAAGCATAACTTCCGTAGATCTTCTGGAGAGATTGTCATAGAGACAGGTGCCAGACGTGGAAATGGGTCAGGAAAAGATATTTGGTAGGGCCAAAACCTGGGTCATCTTTCTGTCATTTCATTCTGTACATCCTTCTTATGACATTTCATATAAAGCAATGTGGATGTATTGCTTTGAAAAGGCATTACAATTGGATTTTGTCAGTTTAAAAAAAGTGATTATCTCTTTTTATCTTAGTACATGTCTAGATCTCACAAGAGATGGCAAAGAGGTCAAGGCAAAAATTCTGCATTTGGGAACAGAATAACACATGAGCTTTCTGCTGCAGGCAAGATACTTGTGTATGAAAATATTTCATGTCTGTACAACTCCCTCATCTTAACATTCCCAACATGGTCATTATTGCCACTGGAATTTTATAGAAGGATAGTGAAAAGGAATGAATGTCTTGCCTCATTGAATATATACTGAACCCCCCAATTTTTACATCCCCATTTGGCAAGTAGCAGATAGCACCCTGCAAAAGTGTAGAAAGAGCAAAATGATCTCAGGGCCTATGGCTTTTATATATATTGCTTTTATGTAAATCTTAGTTAGAAAAAAACAATCTTGGTATGTGAAGTTCCATAGGAAGATCTCAATTTGGGGGAGATATAAAAAGAGATATTGCCATTCTCTAGGGAATCAGTAAATAAAACAGAATTTTAAAAAATGCATGTAAAATGTATGCGTATGGAAATGTTAAGAGCCTTATTTTATAATGCCAAGGAGGGCACAAGATAAAAACTGTTGTCATTTGTTTCCAGGGAAAGCAGTCGGTGAGACCCAGGCACAGGAGGAGAGTTCGTTAGCTACCACATGTAAAGCTGAGAGCAGATGGCGCCGTTGATACAGAACGCAGGAATGTGCGTGTTTATGCGGGTGCGTTTCTGTGCGTGTGCGTGTGGAAACCAGCAAGGAGTTTGACACTGATGTACTCCATCAAGTCCAGTTATAAAGAACAAGTAGATAGAACAACATTCTGTGCATCTGGCAGCCTAACTAGCTCTGTCAATCTGTGGATACTGCTGACATTGTACTATAAGCTTCTATTCCATCTGTGTTGTTTATTTTGAGCTGGATTTACTGCACACTATGTGAATTGATGATGGCTAGAAGGTCCAAAAGATTCTGAGTCTGTTTAAAGTTCCAAGGTGTCAAGTTACACAGGATTGTGTCACGAACATTATGAAAGGGTAAGTGGAGAGGCAAACTGGTTTCAGTACTTGTTAGGCGTCCAAGAAAAATTGCCGAAAATATAGATGAAGAAGGTTTATGAAAACATCTAAAGAGTACATATGAACTCCTGCAATCAAATGTTTCTTTTTCAAGTTGTATTGTGTCATTTTAAAAAATTCAAAATATGTACAAACAAATAGACAAGTCAAATCAGCTCTCCACTCTGAGGTTGTGACATGCATAGTATTCAGAACTTCCTGATCGGTACCATACTAAATTGCCAGAATAAAGGAATGGACTTGACGGGTGAGGGCTACACCTGTCTTCTTTCTGACTAGCTAGAACTGAGAAACAAGTACGTTTCTATACATTCACTATTAAGTTATTCTGTGAAATTCTTTTCTTGCTTCAGCTTCTTTCTAATATGTAATGAGACATTTATAAATCTTTCTACTGTACAGTTAGGAAACAGGCTTTGCTATCTTCACCAAGAAATCCCTGAATAGTTAAGAATACAATTTCTAATGAAAATTGTATACATGTATATGAGAAAAACAACACTCTTTGATGTAGATCATCTATATCAAGGCTTTTGTCTGTTTTAATTTTCAACATAATGGGCAGCTTATGCTAGCCTGCATAATCCAGAACATTCCTATGAACACAGAGAAAGGGGATTTAATGATTCAGGTGCTATATAAGCATCTCTATACCTGATGTCATTCATTTCATGTGGTGAAATGTCTGCTTGTGTGGTGAGTAGCCCAGATTAGAATTTTCCTGCACCACAAATGATACAGACTAGACTATATGCAGTTTGGCTTATAATCATTGAGGGAAAAAAACCATTCTGCTTATGGTATACAAATTTCAATTTATGCTTTTAACCCCCATTCAGTTAGTGGTTAGTTAGGTTGAATTGTGTCATTGATTACATATGTATTTATATGTAGCTCTGTCCTTCTTTAAGGAACATTTTTAGTTATCCTGCCTCATTTGTCTCAGAGCTAGGACATCAAACAGAACCTGCGAAATTAGTTCATTTGCTTGGTAATACTTAATATTCATTGTTCATAAGTATTTATTCATATTCACAATATATGCTAGGTAATGTGAAATACACAAACTAATATATTATATGATTCCTATCGTCAAGAAATGTAATATCTAGTTGATGAGTTAAGATATTCTTATAAAAATGTGAATAGCAATACATGTATTAAATATCAATTTAAAAAGACAAGAATGGCACAAAGTAGACTAAAATTAAGTTGGAAGCATTCCTATAGTCTTCTGTCTGCCAAACTAGACTGGAGGCTTCCTCTCCATTAGATATCTCACCTAACTCCTCAACAACTCTGTGAGATGTCTCTTTCTTCCCCTAGATGACAGAGGCTGGGAAAATGAATGTAACATGCCTAGACCACATAGCTACCAAGTGACTGAACAATGCTTTACTGCAATTCACCTCTACAAACATATATTGAACATCTGTTCTATACCAGGCATAGTTCTTGGCACTGGAATAAGTAAAATGAAAACGCTGTTTCAAGAAGTATACAGGCTTGTAAGGAATAAAATGTAAAGTGTTTCATGTGAGCACAGTGCAGCAGTGCTGAAATATATATATGCATAGGGAATGAATGATAAGAACATAGGAGAGGGCAACTAGCTCAGAAAGCTGACGGAGCTTGACAGAGAAGGAAAAGGTACTGGCTTCCCAGACAGACACAGGCATGAGCAAAGGTATACTGGTATGAACAAAAGGGGTAGCAAGAAATATAATGTTTGTAGCAAACCCTGGTAATTCATGTAGGCCACTGAGGGAAGCACATTGAATATTATGCATTCGTAACAGGACATAATAGGAAGTAATCCCAGTGGGCTGAGGTAGTGAGGAAAGGCTTGAGTGAGATTGGTCTTCAGTTGACTCATAAAATTTGGGTAGATTTTGAATAGAAAGATAAAGAAATAATTGGATATTGTAGATAAAAGGGACCAACAAATATGTGGAGATAAAAATGTATTAAACCGATGTGGCAGATTGAGGGATGAACAGGCCAATATGGTAGATCTGCTCACTTTCCATTTCGGCCATTTTGCCATGTACAAACTTGGAACTTATTATTATCTAGAACTAGTCCATCTTTAAAATCTTAAATTCCTTTCTCTGACAACAGCTTCTTAGCCTTTCAGTTCTCATTCAGTCATCCCCATTCTCCACACTGATCATGACCTTTAATTAATTCCTTAACCCTCAAAATTGTGTGTCTCTATGATTCCCAATCTAATTCCCGACTAATTTAGATTCCCTGGCCTACCACTTTAAGCTCTCTTTTTACCTCAAATTCCTTGCCAAATTTTCTGTTTATATTGCACCTTCCTGGGGAAAACAAACAAACAAACCCTGAAGATTGGATCAATTTTTCCTTAGTTCCCTACCTCTCTTTCCCATTATTCCAAGAAATGGTTATTATCTCTATTCTCCTTTATGTTAGCTAACTTTTTACCATCAGTTTATTATCTCTTCACAAAGAAAACAGAAGATATCATCCAAGCATGCAAGCAAACGGACGTCCGTACCCACTGCTTCTAACTCTTCCATCACACATGTAGGTGTGTTATTCCTTCTGCATGAGGCCAATCCTTTCATCTGTGCTCTGGATTCTCCTTCTCCCTCTTCTATCTCAGGCTTTCAAGGACCATACTTCCTTGAAAATCCTGTGTTTCCTCCTTCCCGCCCCCCACACTCCGATTTCCATGTTTTTATTGGTTCTTCTCAAAAATATTGTCTCAATATACCTGTCTCTCTCCATTTTTAAAAAACAACCCAATACCCTTGTCTTCAAGTCACTCTTCACCTACTGTCCTATTTTTCCCTTTCATAGGGAAACTTCTTAAAAAAGTGTCCTAGAACCAGTGTTTCCCCCTTGCCTCACTTTCTGTGCATTCCCCAACCCATTACAGTCTGGAAACCACCCCCAAGAATTTCCTGAAACTGTTGTTACATGCCTTGTTTCTAAATCCCTAATGGGTACTCTTACCTTATTTTACTTGTAGAACTTGGTATTGCTGACTAATTTCTCCTCTTTGAACATGATTTCCTTGGTTTATTGATACCACACTCTGTCATTTTCTTTGTCTTTCTTTCTCTTTCACTGCCATTTCCCTAAACATCAGTGTCTTCAGGGTTGTCTCTTAGGCCCTTGACTCTTACTCTATACATTCTTCTGAGGAGCATCATTTATAGCTTTAATTACTATCTATATGCATATAGCTTTGTTTACCACCTCCACGTGAAAGAATCCAATCCAAGGAATAAATCCTTTAATATATAGTACTGAGCTCAGTCAGTCCTATATATTAAACTAATTACTCAACTCCTCTCCTTGGATGTTCCATAGGCATCTGAAAGGCTACATGTCCAAAACTGAATGCACCATCTCCTTCCTTCATTCTTCTAGCCATACTTCCTAAATATTTCTCAAATACATGAACTTCTGTTTTTCTTTTCTAAAAAACATTAGTCTCATCCTGATTAAGGTAAACCAAGGGACTCAATAATTTAAGACATCTATAATTCAGTAAGGAAGTTATACTTCAGATGGCTGGAGGAAACAAAATTAAATGGAGCTGACAGTATAGCTCTCTTAATTAAATTGAAACAGTTGAAAGAACCACAGCTAAAATACTAAATTTCAAAGGCCTAACCCATTAAAAACAAGTATTTTAAGTAAGTTAAGGACAAAAGGCATATCATCTTTATATTTCTATTCCTAGCTCAAGCACAGTGATTTACAGCAGAGTTGCTGGTCAATTAATACTTATTTAATGAATTAATAGGTTTGTTCTTAAATACTACAGAAAAGCAAGAAACGTTACAAAGTTCTCACCAATTCATTCATTCATTCTCTTATAACTTATTCTATACACCGAATGGCTGATGAAATAAGGATGTCAAAACTGTTTCTACTTGTGTCTGATGGAATTACCAATTTCCTTAGAACATAATAATAAAAAGAATATCAGGCATTAAAATGACTAGCCATGTTAGCTTTGTATAAAAACGAAGTTCTATTCTACAGCCTTACTTTGCAAAACTAACCACTATTCAAAATGTTTTTGATGGCTCAACCTAGCTTATTGCTGTAAGTGGAAAACTAGTGTTTTACACATCTTGCTAATGAAGAAATCTGACGCTTCTTTAGCCACAACAAACTTTATCTTCTTTTTCCTCAGTAAAGTCATTTCCTCCCTGAGCAGTGATACAGACTGACATGCTGTAGAAACTGGTAAGTCTAGTTCGTCTTTCAGTAATGCTCTGGACTTAAAGCAAACAAATGAAATTTTACTGTGGTCCTGTCCTCCTTTTATTATGAGATATGCAAATACAAGAAAAACTATAAAAAAGATAAGTGCACAATTTAATGAATTATAATAAAGCAAACATCTGTGTAACGATCAACAGGTTACAAAATAGAACTTTGCCGACAGCCTGCCAATTATAACTCCCACTCAAAGAAATCATTGTCCAGACATTTACGATAATAATTTTCTTGCTTATCTTTATAGCTTTACCACCTAAAAATATATCACTAAATAATATAATTCAGTTTTGCCTGTTGTGAACTTTATATAAAGGGACTCACAGAGTATATATTTCTTTGGTGTGACTTCCTTCACTTAATGTTAGACTTTTAATTAAGGTTTCTCCATAATGCTAAATATCTGTAGTTCATTTGTTTGACGTGCTGTCAAATAATCCATTGTATGAATACACCTTAATTTACTTTTCCATTCTATTGGTGATGAACATTTTGATTAGTTACAGTTTTTGGTTATTATGAATAAGGATGGCATTTGTGCATATCTATCCTCGTATATCTAAGCATGCCTTTTTGTAGGGTATATAATTAGAAGTGAATCTGGGTCTGAAAAAAATATATACTTAAATTTACTACAATGAAAAACAATGAAAATGAATATTTCATTAGTTGTACTAGTTTAACTGGTTTTAAAAAATAATTTCTTAAATTCTGAGGGTAAATTCCATCTATTATTACATATTTCACATGGAAACAAGTAAATAGTCTGACAAAAAATTTCAAAATAAAATGTAAAATAAAGTATTAAATGCCTAAAAGAGATGAACAAATACTGGTACCTTTTCCTGATGAAAATACATATTTATTTCTTATAAAATGGTGAGACTGCATCAACCACCCACACTTATCTGAATTCTTAAGCAACAGTGCAGACAGAAATAGATAGATCCTGTGGATATTCAAAAGTAGACTACAATGCTTAGATTTTCATTTTATGGAATTCACATTTCTCTCATACTATTAACGGAGTTTGAAAATCTTGCTTAACACCAATTAAACAACCACTGTATGGGTTTATTAAAGAACTTGCTCTTAAAATATAACTTCTACTTTTATATTTATAAAATTTCAACCATGAGAAGCAGCTTTACACTGAAAACAGTAAATCAAATCAGTACTCTCTTTGACCTGGGAACTACCAACTGGTTCTCCAGAAATGAAAGAAAAAAAAAAAAAAAATTCCCATGCTTTGATTTACCATGAAACAAAATCCCTTTTCTTAAGTTATGTCAGAATTTTTGGAACCAGTATATTTTTGAAGAATTTTTAGAAAGTATGTGTCATGATACGAAAGATGCCACTGAGAACAAGGTAGATTTCGTCTCTGCTGTCACACAGCTTAGCATCTAAAGGTAAATGCAGAAGAGTAAAGAAGCTGAGAAATTATGGCAGAGTAAAAAGGCACATTAAAAAGGGCACTTGAGCAAGTAAGCCCTCAAGGATGAAAAAGGCGTGATGGAGGGGAAAGGATGAGGTGAATTCTAGGATGAGGAACAAAAGCCCAGAAATGAGAAAGGAACTATAGGAGGATCAGAAAAATAACATAGGTTCTTTGAAGTCAAGCAGACATAGGATGAAATCTCAAGTTCACCAATTAATAACTGTGTGACTTTAGTTAAGTCACTTACCCTTTCTACTTCTCACTATAAAATGGGGATAATAATAAATAAGATTTTTGCAAGGATCAGCTAAGATAATGTTTATAAAGCACACATTAAAAATTCCTCCACAAAGGTAAGTAGCAACTTTTATAGCAGAATCAAATGTTGTGGAGTTGGGTAGGGGTTCATATAAGGCAGGACTAATGGAGAGAGAAGCAGTCATCAAAAGCATTTGGGCCATATTAAATAACCCAGTCCAGATGCTGAGAACAATGGGGAATGACCCCAAAAGATCTGCATTTCAGAAAGGATGCTCAGGTTGTAGTAGAAATGGTTGGAAGGGCAAAAGAGGCAGGAAAACAAGTGAGGACCTGACTGAGGTTAGTGGCAGTAGAAATGATGGGAATTGGGTGTTTTTGAAAGATATTTAAATACAGGATGTCCATTTCTTGCAGTATGGAAGACGAAAACTAAAACTCTTCCTCTATATTCCTAAATAATAATGGTGTGTGTTTCTGTCTATCTGTATTTTTTCTTTAATAAATAAGTTATTTTTCAAGTAAGAAAAGGAAAGGCAAATGCTATGGGGCCAGAAATGGAGCATGAGTGTGAATCCAGGGAAGTTAATAAGCACTGAGGATAATTGCTGCCCTGGGTGTATCTACTGATCTTGAGTAGCCTAGAGCTAGGTTTTTATGCCGGGAACATATGGGGGACAAGAGACAAAGCCTTGCTCTATACCCACTCCTCAGCAACCTCTGCATGGAGCCTGGATTCATAAAGACCTAGTTTAAGAAAAGGATGATCTAGAAAACAATGTTATACAATGTTAATATCAGACAAGTAGTTTTTAAGGCAAAAATCCTATTGCTAGAAATGAAGAAGGTAACAATATATAATGATAAATGTTTCAATTCATCAGAAATATACAATAATTTTTAGCTTGTAAAACACCTAATATTATAGCTTCAAAATATACAAAGTGAAAATTTGACATCAAAATGAGATACTTCATCACAGTCCTCTTAAAAATTATTAGGTCAAGATAAAATAATCAATAATGGTCTAAAAGATTTTAACAATATGATTAACCTATATTTTGTTTGACAAATGAAATATATGTGTAAAGCACATGTAAAGAACTGTGTATCCAACTTTTGTGGTATACTTAAGTTTTCTCAAGCACATATTGAACATGTTGTTTCATTAAAAAGTCTTAAAAAATTCCAAAGAATCAATACACACAGACCAAAATTGCTTAATACTAAATTACTTACCATCTAAATTGCTAAAATTTAGATACATTTAGAAATCAACAAAACCAAAAATATGCTAAAAAATCTAAAGTCATATATGTCATAAACAACTCATAGGTCAAAGCAGATTTCATAACAGACATTAGAAAATATTTAGACCTGACCAGTAATAAGAAATATTTCAAATCTTGTGGGATGCAAAAAAATTCTCAAAAGTAAATTATAGTATTAATATCTATCTCAGAATAAAGGTTGAAAATTAATTAGTAATCAAACTTAAAAACTTAGCAAAAAGGATAAAAAATGGTAAAGTGGGAATTCCCTGGCAGGCCAGTGGTTAGGACTTCATGCTTTCACTGCCAAGGGCGTGAATTCAATCCCTGGTTGGGGAACTAAGATTTCACAAGCCGTGTGGCACCCCCCGCACCCTTCCCTCCAAAAAGGTAAAGTATATAAAAGACATAGAAGTAAGGATATAATAAAGATCAGAAATTAATAAAATAGAAAATAAAGCTACAGTGTTCGCAAAGCTAAAAGTTGAATTGTGGGGGAAACAATGACAAAATATTGGCAAGTTATCACTACTTCCAAGATATCACTTTACACTAGATGTTCTGAGTTCTCCATAAAACATAAATAAATAAAGTCTCACGTATTGGAAAGGAAGAAATAGCAAATGACATTATTTGTAAGATAAACTCAAAAGATGATCATTAAAATTAATTAGAGTTTAGCAAGTTAA
This sequence comes from Tursiops truncatus, assembly GCF_011762595.2. Lineage (NCBI taxonomy): Eukaryota > Metazoa > Chordata > Mammalia > Artiodactyla > Delphinidae > Tursiops > Tursiops truncatus. Next base: position 71,116,321 of record NC_047036.1, read on the forward strand.
TATATATAAAGTATACCATATTCAAGAACATGGAGATTCAGTACAGTAAAGTTGTCAAGTCTTTGCAAATACCTTCAACACAAATCTAATCAAAACCTCAAAGAGAAGTGAACTTACTCTACTGGATATCCAGACTTATGATAAAGCTATAGCATTTAAGAGTGTGATTTTTGCCTCAAGGATAGAAAATATACCAACAAAAGAGAGCCAAGAAATAGACCCACCAATGTATAGCAACAGGATCTAAAGCAGGGAAACTGACACATTGTGCAATCAATGGTAACTGACTTGAGTTTCCATTGTTTAAAAAAAAAAGAATTTGTCTTTTATATCACACCATATACAAAAATCAATCCTATATCAGTTAAAACTTAAAAGCTGAATATTTTAAATTTTTATGAGAAATTGTAGGATATTTTTATGACTTTGGGGAAGTGAATGGATTTCTTATATAAGACAAAAAAATCACTTAGTATAAAAAGTAATCATAGGGGCTTCCCTGGTGGCGCAGTGGTTGAGAGTCCGCCTGCCGATGCAGGGGACACGGGTTCGTGCCCCGGTCTGGGAAGATCCCACATGCCGCGGAGCGGCTGGGCCCGTGAGCCATGGCCGCTGAGCCTATGCGTCCGGAGCCTGTGCTCCGCAACGGGAGAGGCCACAACAGTGAGAGGCCACAACAGTGAGAGGCCCGTGTACCGCCCCCCCCACACACACAAAAGTAATCATTATTTTACTTACATTAAAATTAAGAACTTCTGTTGATCAAAGGAAAGAAAAGTTTTCTGTTGATTACAAATAAATACAAAAAAGCCACAAACTGGGAGAATAACATTTGCACACCTATAACTGAAAAATGTCATCCACATACAGTATAAAGAACTTCACTATAAAATTCACTAAGAAATAGCAAACAACATAATAGAAAAATGCACAAAAATACATACACATAAATTTTACAGAAGGGAAGACAAATGGCCAAAAATAAACTAAAATATATCCACCTATGTTAAATTTCAGAAAAATGAAAATTGAACCACAGTGAAATACTATTTTATACCCACCATACTGACAAAAATAAATATCTTTAAAAATCAAGTGTTGGTCAGGATACAGAGCAACTGGAACTCTTAAACACTCCAAGAGGGAGTTTAAATTTTTATCTATACACCGGAAAATAATTTGGCCTTAACTATTTACCTTGGAAATTTGCACGTATTACAATCCAGAAATTTTACTTCTTTTAATAAGAAGTAGACTGGACTTTTAAAGAATGGACTTTTAAGATTCCTGTTCATGACATGTGAATTGAAGATAATAGTAAAAGAAAAATTAAGACACAAATGACTATTGTTAGGTAAATGTATAAATAAACTGTTATATATTTATAAAATGTATACTATACAAGTTCCAAGTTAACTATCCCTACATGCAACAATATGGATAAATCTCAAGGAATAGTGTCGAGTGAAAAAAGCAGGTTGTTGAAGAAAGCCTGTGTTAGAATACCGTTTTTATAGCCTTCAAAACCAGACAAATATAACCATTATTTTGTCGGAGGATACATATGAAGAAGAACGTGGCAATGATGAATACAAAATTTGGAATAGTAATGAGATGTGGGGGAATGAGGAGGAAGTGAGATGTTCTACAAAGCAAGCACCAAGTGGAATTCAACAGAAAGTAACAGTAACTTATATTTCTTAATTTGAGTGATGGGTTCATGGATCTTAATTGTAAATATTGGGAAGCTGAATCGCTAGTATATGTTAAGTTGTAAATGGTGAGGAAGAAGAAAGAGCAAAGGAGTCCCACATTAGTGAACTGAGCCATTGAGTGGGTGTTGCTGCTCTTTTAATGAGAGGAAGAAGATGATCAGGCAAGAATGGGTGGGAGCAAGTGAGTGGGGAGAATGGTGATGAATAAGGTTTGAACTGTCCAGATTCAAGTATCTGCAATAATCTTAGTAAAATATTGGGGAGTCAATTGTGATATAGGATTGAATATGGAAAGAGACTCTGGGCTTTAGTTAGATAGTTCTAGGAATCTTTGGCATAGAGATTGTCTTTAAGGCCTTGGAACGGATGAAATAATGTGGGGGGTGGGTGGAGGCTGAGTAATATTGGAGAAGTGAGGGGCTGGTATACCCCTTTACAGATGTTATAAGTTGGAAGTCCTAGGGAGTCTCATCTCAGGAGGTAAAGGATTAATAAATGAACTGAAACTCTTGAACTGAAACTTATGTGCAGCAATTTATACAAGTCCTTCTTTGAGTCCCAGAATATATAGCCAAATGATGCAGAGAGATGACCACAGTGCAAGAGTCTTTACAATTCCTAGTTTCAGAGTGGCTGCAAGAAAACCCCGAATAAATTTCTCTCTCCTTGATGTGGCCTTCTGACAAGTAGTAATCTCTTCATACGTTTATTAAGACCAGAGCCTAGAGAATTTCAAAATGCTCCACTCTCAATTCTTCTGGTTGCCTTAAAGAAGCAGTCAACGTTGTGAGCTACCTATGGAGAGGCCCAGGTGGCACGAAGTACAGACAGCCTGTAGGACCTGCAGGCCTCAGTCATACAGCCTCAAGGAGATGAATTCTGCCTGAACCTGAATGAGTTTGGAAGTGGATTCCTCCCCAGTCAACCTTCCAGATGAGTACCCAGCCCTGCTGACATCTTGATAGAAGCCATATGAGACTCAGAGCAGAAGAGCAAGCTTAGGCGAGCCCAAACTCCTGTCCCACAGAAACTGTGAGATGATAAATATGTGTTTAAAGTGCTAAGTTTGTGGTAGTTTGTTACGCATCAGTAGAAAACAAATACAATATTGTGTGTGCACTCTGTGTGTGTGTGTGTGTTATATTCATCAAGATCTATGTGGAAGGTAGGGAAAAGATAAAATATGTCAGATATATTTTTATAGGGACATTTTTCCTTAAAGTTTAGTGGTTAGGAGGAAGCATCTCTCTCCCTCTAAAATTGTATATATCAAAGTAAGAAGCCCTCATTTAGGTAAGGTGATTGAGTCAGAAACATCAGTTTCTGGATGGGCAAAGGAAGAGTGCTAGAACTTTGCTTGCACATTGTACCACTTATTCTGAGATTTTTATTTGTTCATTTTGGATTTTTGCCCATAACCTCTCTCTCTCTTCTAAGATACATATTTGTAGTAGTTTGTAAGAGCCAACAGCCAATGGCAGTGCACTCCTGGTTGAAACCTAACTTACAGTGAGTAACATTTCTCTCAGTTTAAAATGCTGTAAAGTCCAAATACGGCTGATTACATAAGCAGAATTAACTCACTTTTTCTGTACCCGTGACATTGATTGATCGCTTTTATAAATTGATTCAAATTAACAACCAAATAAGAAAACCTTGGGAGTAATGGCGAAGTACGTTGACAAACAAAAGTATTTGATAATATTACGAATTCTTTAATATTAAATTGTATTTAATATTAATAATAAGGAACTATAAGAAAAAACCTATAACCTGAATCTCACTAAACCTTAGTACAAAGAAATTCTCTGAATGAAATATTGGACCTCTTAAATGCCTTTCTTTTTTATGTGTCTTTCACTGATGCTATAAAGAACTCACTGAAGGTCAGCAATTCTTTCTGAGGTCTCCATAGTAACTGTGATCTTAGCCATATCTTTGACTTAGAACATCAAAATGTCATAATTGATATCAAACTCATGAACACTAGATCAGGGCACTGGTGCCATATTTGGTGCAACCTGAAAGCTGCTTACTTGTTTGTTCCTGTCTGTTTTTATTGCTCCTGGCTCTGTTTTTCCATTTTACTTCTTCCCTATCATAGGGGATGAAACTTGGAAATCTTAAAATAGTGACAATGGAAAACTTTATCTAGAGTCTGAAATACACCAGAACAGCTGGAGAAGGAGCTGATGTTACTTTACTCGAGAGGAAGCCTCCAGGGCTGATCTTACAAGGCAGGAGCAGCTTTTGTTTGAACCATTAGGTGAGATTCATATAAAAATTAAGAGTGTGTGATGTGATCCTGGAAAGAAATTTTAGTCAGAGAGGTTAAGTTAGATGAATAGAAAGAATAGAGAAGGACAATATTCATTGGAAAAATAGAAGAAAGAACAACCACAGAAATGAATGTAAAAGGTTTATATTAACAAATGAAGTTGAGAACTGCCCTAACAGTATAACAGGTGGGGGAAACATCAGACCTTGAAGGGAGCAGAATCCCTTGGAACTACTTCTACTTGTGACCTCAAAGGCTGGTGAAACTGGGAGACGGCCTCAGCTTTAACACAGCTGCTTTCTGGCATTATCAACGGCACAAGAATGGATCTGGGAATTGGTAAAATAGTAACAGCTAACCAACAGTTATAAAGTAGAATGACGTCTCCAAGTCATGAAGCCTATCCATGAACTGTACAAGAAAGGTACATTCTTGCTGGAAGTGAAGACAAGGCAAGAATCTTCAGCCTACATCAATTTCAACAACTCTGTCTTTATTTCATTTTGATTTTAACCCAGCCTAGTTTGTGTCTGTAGCTTATGGTTTGAATCCACTTTGGGAATCAGCTGAGTTCTCCCTGAACTCTCCCCCAACAGCTACCCAAGGGGACCACCCTGGCAAGATAAGCAAAAAGGTAGGATGGGCCTCTTAATGGTTCAAGCACTGAAAACAATCTTTCTCCCCATTTGTTTGTTATTTATAATAATATCATATGAATATTGGACCCTAAGGAAAAAAAGTGAGAAGAGTGTGCGGCTTTTCCAATGGTAACAGCTCACTGAGTAGTTTCTCTATCCTTCAAAAAAAATAATGGGCTACTTCAGGACTCAGGAAAATTATCCTGGAGACCAGTGCATCTCAAGCCTTAATGTTTATAATAATCAGCTGGGGAGCTTGTTAGACCAAAGACTTGGCCCCTGTGCCCAGAGTCTCTTGACAGAGATCTTCAGTGATGACTTTTTTCCTTATCCACCCATACCAGTCAAACCCTTAGCGTGAGGCTTGGCTAGAGAAAATTAGGTCTGTGGGAAATTCTGTATCTCTCACTTTTTCCAAACACAATTCAGTAGACGCTAAAAAGGCAATGTTGTTATGGATCAGTGCATTGGCCTTATTAACATTTCTATTTAAATCAAAACCTTTCATAGGATTGCATTAGCATCTTTCTGATAGAGGCTAAAGATTAGAAAACTCTGATAGAATTGCTTAGCTTCATGTTCCTTTAAGTGCTTTCCTAGCCAGGAAAGTAAGCTGGTTTTCTTCAAAATTTCCCCATGTTTCTGAGGAAACAAAAAGGGGTGCTGATACTTATTGGGCACCTACCATTTGTCAGGCATAGTACTAGTCCCTTATTTAAATAGTCTTATTTAATCCTTACAATAGCTCTTATGAAATAGCACTCTTCTCATCCTCATTTTATAAATGATGTTACTCAGTACAGAGAAATTGAGTCACTTAATAAAATTACATGGCTCAAAAGCAAATAAACTATGATTTGAATCTTATTTCTTACTATTTTGCTACATAATTTGTCCCATTTTCTGAATTGCTTTAAATTACAAATTACCCCAGGGTCATTATAGTTATACTTCTAACATCTTTTCTATCTTAAAAGGTAGGAAATCTCCCAATTTATATTAAATAATAATTCTATCTGTTCCTAATCTCAGAGCCTGGAGAAATCAGTATTGCATTTCTTGTGTGTTTTTTTTTTCTCTTATTATTCATTGCTAATCTAGACAAATTAAAGTACAAATGAAAATTTCTCTGTTTGCCATAACAGCAGGTCAACACTTCATTATTCCATGCTTAATAAGGGTTATCACTACACTCCTCGATCTATTTAAAATATCTTTTATGAATAAAGAATAAGAGAACTTTCTAAGACACCATTTCATATGTTAAAGCCAAATTTCTTCTATTTAAAGAAAAAAATGCTTTCAAATGCTCCATAAAAATCTGGCATCTTTAGACATAAGACAATTATGAAGGAGACCTGTATGTTTCTCTTTCTCTTGAAAAGATCAGGAATTTTCAGCTACATTATAAACTAACAAAGCCTTCCAAGAAGACTGATACTGACATTTTTTATATTCTCAGCTGTCTCCAGTTTGTTAATCTAGTCATGCATTCAGCAAAACTTTAAAGAATACTTTGGTGAACAAACTGATTAAATGTTATCCCCACTTTCATGAAATCCAAAGGCATGAGTGATCATCACTCATTTCCTCTAAGTTTCTAAATTAAATGTAGTAATTAAAAGCTACAGCGATCTTATGAAAAATTTTAACTTAAATATAAATGTTAATATGGCCAATGCAGTGATCCATAGTAATATTACCTTTTTTTATTTTTTTTTTTTTGCGGTATGTGGGCCTCTCACTGTGTGGCCTCTCCCGTTGCGGAGCACAGGCTCCGGACGCGCAGGCTCAGCGGCCATGGCTCACGGGCCCAGCCGCTCCGTGGCATGTGGGATCTTCCCGGACCGGGGCACGAACCCATGTCCCCTGCATGGGCAGGCAGACTCTCAACCACTGCGCCACCAGGGAAGCCCAGTATCACCTTTTTAGCATCATAAATTTATACGTTAACTGTGTGATTAAATCACAAAACTAAATTTTTCCTGTTTTTTTCTTTTCTTTGGTGGTAGAGTTTCAGGTTTCACATAATAGTAATAATATTAAATCCAATAACATTCACAGGAGGAACAACCTGTTAGACATTTTGTATAGTGCAATTTCTACCCTTAACTTACTAATTAGAATAAATCTTTAGAAACTGAGGTAAATATAATTATATTGCTTATTTTTAGGTATCTTTAAGTATATACATTGTTTTTAACCATCTACTTCAAAGCTAACTATCTTCTATCCAAACTCTTTTGATTTGTCTCTTTGTCTCAAATAGTCCCTCCTTAACACACCGCTATCTTTCATTCGTGCAAAGAAGAAATCATCATTCTAGTGACCATTAATCAGACTGCCAACTCTCTTGGATAAAGACCTTATAAAGAATGCATTTGACAAAAGAGTCAAGAATATACGATGGGGAAAGAATAGTCTCTTCAGTAAATGGTCTTGGGAAAACTGGTCAGCAGATGCCAAAGAATGAAACTGGACCACTGTCTTACACCACACATAAAAATCAATTCAAAATGGTTTAAAGACTTGAACACAAGATCTGAAACCATACAACTCCTAGAAGAAAACATAAATCCTTAACATCAGTCTTGGCAATGGTCTTTTGGATTTGACACCAAAGCAAAGGCAACAAATGCAAATATAAACAAGTGGGACTATATCATACGAAAAAGCTTCTACACAGCAAGGGAAACCATCGACAAAATGAAAAGGTAATCTACCAAATGGGAGAAAATATTTGCAAGTCATATATCTGATAAGGAATTACTATCCAAAATATACAAAAACTCATACAACAGAAAAAGAAAACAAATGAACAATCTGATTAAAAAATGGGCAGCGTATCTTAAAAGGAATTTTCCCAGAGAAGACATACAAATGGCTAACAAGTACATGAAAAAGTGCTCAACACCACAATCATCAGAGAAATTTACATCAAAACCACAGTGAGGTATCACCTTACACCTGTCAGAATGGCTATAATCAAAAAGACAAGAAATAACAAGTACTGGTAAGAATGTAGAGAAAAAGGAACTCTTGTTCATCATTGGTGGAAATGTAAATTGGTGAAGCCACTACGGAAATAGCATGGAGTTTCCTCAAAAATTTGAAAATAGAGCTACCATATGATCTAGCAATTCCACTTCTGAGTATTTATCCAAAGAAAATAAAATCACAAACTTGAAAAGATACCCCCGTGTTCATCGCAGTATCGTTTGTAATAGTCAAGACATGGTAACAGCCTAAGTGTCCTTCAGTGGTTGAATGGATAAAGAAAATGTGGTATCTGTGTACAGTCCTACCTCCAAGATATTGCAGGTTCTGTTCCAGACCACTGCAGTGAAGCAAATATCACAGTAAAGTCATATGCATTTTTTTGTTTCCTAGTGCATATAAAAGTTATGTTTATATGGATCAATGGAACAGAATAGAAAGCCCAGAAATAAAGCCACACACCTATGGTCAATTAATCTATGACAAAGGAGACAAGAATATACAATGGGAAAAAAGTCTCTTTAGCAAGTGGTGTTGGGAAAGTTGGACAGCTGCATGTAAATCAATGAAGTTAGAACACACCCTCACACCATACACAAAAATAAACTCAAAATGGCTTAAAGACTTAAATATAAGACATGACACCATAACTTCCTAGAAGAGAACATAGGCAAAACATTCTCTGACAGAAATCGTACCAATGTTTTCTTAGGTCAGTCTCCCAAGGCAAAAGAAATAAAAGCGAAAATAAACAAATGGGGCCTAATCAAATTTACAAGTTTTTGCACAGCAAAGGAAACCATAAACAAAATGAAAAGACAACCTACGGAATGGGAGAAAATATTTGCAAATGGTGAGACTGACAATGGCTTAATTTCCAAAATATACAGACAGCTCATACAACTCGACAACAAAAAAACAAATAACCCATTTGAAACAAGGTATTAGACCTAAGTATACATTTCTCCAAAGAAGACATACAGATGGCCAAGAGACACATGAAAAGATGCTCCATATTGCTAATTACTACAGAAATGCCAATCAAAACTACAATGAGGGGGCTTCCCTGGTGGCGCAGTGGTTCAGAGTCCGCCTGCCAATGCAGGGGACACGGGTTTGTGCCCCGGTCCAGGAGGATCCCACATGCCGTGGAGTGGCTGGGCCCGTGAGCCATGGCCGCTGGGCCTGTACATCCGGAGCCTCTGCTCCGCAACAGGAGAGGCCACAACAGTGAGAGGCCTGCGTACCGCAAAAAAAAAAAAAAAACAAAAAAAAAACTACAATGTGGTACCACCTCACACCAGTCAAAATGGCCATCATGAAAAAGTCTACAAATAGCAAATGCTGGAGAGGGTGTGGAGAAAAGGGAACCCTCCAACACCATTGGTGGGAATGTAAATTGGTGCAGCCAATTTCTGCTACAGAAAGCAGTATGGAGGCTCCTTAAAAAATTAAAAACAGAGTTGCCATATGATCCAGCAATCCCAGTCATATATCCAGACAAAACTGTAATTCAAAAAGATACATGCACCCCTATGTTCATAACAGCAGCACTGTTTACAATAGCCAAGACATGGAAACAACCCAGGTGCCATCAACTGGATGATTAGTTTAAGAAGATGTGGTATATATACCTACAATGGAATATTACTCAGCCATAAAAAAAGAATGAAATAATGCCATTTGCAGCAACACAGATGGACTTAGAGATTATCATACTAAGTAAGTCAGAAAGAGAAAGACAAAAACCATATGATATCACTTATACGTGGAATCTAAAATATGACAGAAATGAACTTATCTATGAAACAAGAAACAGACTCACAGGCACAGAGAACAGACATGTGGTTGCCAAGGGGGAGAGGGGTTTAGGAGAGATGGAGTGGGAATTTGGAGTTAGCAGATGCAAACTGGTGTATATAGAATGGATAAATAACAAGGTCCTAATTTATAGCACAGGAAACTATATTCAATATCCTGTGATAAACCATAATGGAAAAGAATATAAAAAAGAATGTATATATGTATAACTGAATCACTTTGCTGTACAGCAGAAATTAACACAACATTGTAAATCAACTACACGTTAAAAAATTTTTTTTTTAAATCATTATGCTGTATACCTTAAACTTACACAGTGCTATATGTCAATTATATATCAATAAAACTGGAAGAAGAAACAATCAAAAGAAGTTATGTTTACACTATACTGTAGTCTGTTAAGTGTGCAATAGCATTATGTCTAAAGAAGAATTACATACTTTAATTAAAAAGTACTTTATTGTTAAAAAAGGCTAACCATCATCTCAGCGAGTTGTAACTTTTTTTCCTGGTGGAGGGTTTGAAATATTTTGAGAATTACCAAAATGTGACACAGAGACACGAAGTGAGCAAATGCTATTGGAGAAATAGATTGGCTCAACAATCAAGCTGACAGGTATGCCTTGCAATGGAATACTATTTGGTCATAAAAAGAAGGAAATCCTGCCACTTGTGATGTGGATGGGCCTCAAGGGCATATGCTAAATGAAATAAATCACACAGAGAAAGACAAATACTATATGATCTCACTTATATGTGGAATCTGAAAAAAGAATCGAACTCAGATACAGATATCAGATTGTTGATTGCCAGAGACAAGGGTTGAAGGTAGTCAAAAGTTTCAAACTTCTAGTTATAAGATAAATAAGTCCTGATGATGTAATATACAGCATTGTGACTCTAGTTAAAAATGCAGTATTGTATGTTTGAAAATTGGTAAAAGAGTAAATCTTAAATGTTCTCACCACAAGAAGAAAAAATTGTAACTGTGGTGATGGATTTTAAGGAAACTTATTATGGTAATCAGTTCATAATATACACGTATATCAAATCATTATGCTGTACACCTAAAACGAATAACTCACAAAAAATGCATTTAAGTTTGTTTGTAATGACTCTCCTAAACAGAATATACAGAATAAAGTAGGGGCAGGTAGATGAATAGTAGAACATTTCTATAAGTGCATTAAATATTATAGATATGTGAAAAATGAAATTCGATAAACTAAATATGTCCATTAAAATACTTATTAGGATTATAGGGTTTAAATGAGAACAAATAAAGATACTCTGGTTCTCTCAGACAAGATGAGAATCATTCATTTCCTTAAACCAGCTAGAGCAATGAAAAGAAAAAGAAACTGAAACTGAACATTTTTATAACTATAGAATTGACCCCATTCTCCATAACGTTACACTAATTTCTATCATCTGGCTTAATACAAGGGGCTTTGTATACACTGAAAGTGATGGAGCATCCTTGTTACTTATTACCTGTGAAGTAGGGATGCGTTTTACTCTGCCCGTGTTTTCAAAGAGGAAAGCAAATTTCTGCTCTACTTCCCTAGAAACGAAACGTCTGAGAAGGATACTTTCAATTTCTCTCCTTCCTCTTTTTCTCCCTTCTTCTCTGAAAGTGGAGTGACTTACCTGAGAGATAAGTTTGGGATAAAAAGCTAAATGTACTTGACTTAGGCCCCGGTGGCCTTTTTCAGAGCCAGACTGTCTGCCTGGTGCATGAATTCTTTTCTGCTGTCTACACTATGGTTAAGCTCGTGAGAGCAGCTGTATCCCTGTTGGGGCATCTGTTCTTATCCAATCAAATCTGATTAATTTAGCTAACTCATTTGGTCACAGATCAAAAGTCATTCTCTCTGATAAACTTTATTAGTAGTAAAGTTAATATTTTGAGCTCCATTTGCCAGTTTTTGATTATATACAAACAATAAAGAGACAAATATGGGTGTCATTTATTGGACCCCTAAAACTCTTCAACTATTTAAATAAACAACTTGCTTGCATTAGAAAAGTCTATTTCTTTATAGAGGAATTCTGAATAGTTTTTAGGCAACCTCAAGCATAAAATTCAGTAAGTGGCCTGGGCTTAAGAAAAGGATGATAGAACTGTCCTTCCATATAAATGTGAATTTAGCATAAATGTCAAGAATATGTAATGACCATAGATAAAATACAGAGAACAAGAAATTAGAGTTTTTAATATTATTTTCAGTAAGTTATCCAATTTATCAAAATTGACACATGAAGCTTATGCACAATTAATCAAATTTTTGAAACATATCATTATAGGAGAAACACATGCAAGTTTTCAGTTGATTATTTAATCATAATTCATTTATTTTAGTTTTTGATTATAATTCTTCAAGTGTTTTATTATAATCATCATTCTCTTAAAAATTGCTTTTCCTCCCACTAGGTAAAAAATTATGCATGTGTGTGTGTGTAATGTGTGTAGTTTGTGTACACACACACACACTACATACATATGAACTAGAATTTACAATTGAATTATTTAAGGATTATTTGCTGTTGAGAAGATCTTTCCCTGGGGAAGCATGTTTTCTAGCATTTATATGACTGAATAGGGATTCTTTGGGTGACCTTAACTTTACACCCCACTAGAAGCAGAACTATAAGCAAAGCAACATACCTACACAACAAACATTTCCTTCCTCATCCTCCGAAAACGACTGTTCCCCTTAGTCCTTAAGAACAATTTTTTTTTGTATTTCCTCGTACATGTTCATCCACAAGAATTTTATGTATACACAAACATACATACACAATGTTTTTGGTTGCACACTCTCACATGTGCACAAGGACACACACATACAAACAAGGATACATTGCTCCTCTTTCTCTGGTAAGTAAACATTTAAATGCACAAATGACTGAGGAAACGAATCCATTAAATGCCAATTGTTTGCATACAGTAATTTCGTTTTCAAATGAAGTTTTACGTAAAGATAGTTCTTAGTCTGCTGTTCCTTGTTAAACTGTAGTTTAAAGTTTCAAAAATATTAAAATGAAATCATGTTGTCTGAGCCTCAGAGGTCGTTTTTCTGGGTGATCTTCTCACCAACTATGTACATTCTGCATACATATATCTTCAGAACTGTTCATCTTTATGCCTGCCGGATGTCTCCGATATGTCTTAAAGTGAATATCAAAAATCAATGTGCCTAAAAGTAAATTTGGCATCTTTCCCCTCACACATGCTCACCTTCTTATGTTCCCTCTCTAAGAAAGGGCATCTCCACCCAAACCAAAGATCCTGCTTTCATCCTAGTTACCTTCCTCTCTCTACTTCATTCTTTCCCTCATATCCAATTTGTCATCAAACTTTAGTCCTGCTAAACATATTCTCTCTCCTTTTAGACCGTGAATTCTCACTAGATTTTTTTTTTCCGGGTCTTGTTTTTATTTTTATTTTATTTTTTATTTATTTTTTTTAACATCTTTATTGGAGTATAATTGCTTTACAATGGTATGTTAGTTTCAGCTTCACAACAAAATGAATCAGTTATATATATACATATATTCCCATATCTCTTCCCGCTTGCGTCTCCCTCCCTCCCACCCTCCCTATCCCACCCCTCCAGGCGGTCACAAAGCACCGAGCTGATCTCCCTGTGCTATGCGGCTGCTTCCCACTAGCTAACTACCTTACGTTTGGTAGTGTATATATGTCCATGCCTCTTTATCGCTTTGTCACCGTTTACCCTTCCCCCTCCCCATAGCCTCAAGTCCATTCTCTAGTAAGTCTGTGTCTTTATTCCTGTTTCACCCCTAGGTTTTTCATGACATTTTTTTTTTTTAAATTCCATATATATGTGTTAGCATACGGTATTTGTCTCTCTCTTTCTGACTTACTTCACTCTGTATGACAGACTCTAGGTCTATCCACCTCATTACAAATAGCTCAATTTCGTCTCTTTTTATGGCTGAGTAATATTCCATTGTATATATGTGCCACATCTTCTTTATCCATTCATCCGATGATGGACACTTAGGTTGTTTCCATCTCTGGGCTATTGTAAATAGAGCTGCAATGAACATTTTGGTACATGACTCTTTTTGAATTATGGTTTTCTCAGGGTATATGCCCAGTAGTGGGATTGCTGGGTCATATGGTAGTTCTATAGTTTTGGAAGTTTTAGCCACAGCAATCAGAGAAGAAAAGGAAATAAAAGGAATCCAAATCGGAAAAGAAGAAGTAAAGCTGTCACTGTTTGCAGATGACATGATCCTATACATAGAGAACCCTAAAGATGCTACCAGAAAACTACTAGAGCTAATCAATGAATTTGGTAAAGTGGCAGGATACAAAATTAATGCACAGAAATCTCTGGCATTCCTATATACTAATGATGAAAAATCTGAAAGTGAAATCAAGAAAACACTCCCATTTACCATTGCAACAAAAAGAATAAAATATCTAGGAATAAACCTACCTAAGGAGACAAAAGATCTGTATGCAGAAAATTATAAGACACTGATGAAAGAAATTAAAGATGATACAAATAGATGGAGAGATATACCATGTTCTTGGATTGGAAGAATCAACATTGTGAAAATGACTCTACTACCCAAAGCAATCTATAGATTCAATGCAATCCCTATCAAACTACCACTGGCATTTTTCACAGAACTAGAACAAAAAATTTTGCAATTTGTATGGAAACACAAAAGACCCCGAATAGCCAAAGCAATCTTGAGAACAAAAGAAGGAACTGGAGGAATCAGGCTCACTAGATTTTGATGATAGTTTCTTGATTTAGTTCCACTGTGTTCTTCCTATAAGCTCTTACCAATCCACCCTCCATCCTAGTCTCGAAATCATCTTTCTAATGCAGATATGATCACGTTGACCCCCCAAAAGTGATACGGATCATCCTATTACTGATGTCACTGTAACACAGAAAGGTCAGATAATTTAGTAACTTAAGGGCATGGAGACTCTTACCCTCTTATCTATTAATCTTTAAATTATGCCATAACGTGATGTTCTAAAACAAAAGACGAGTCGAATGATCAGCATGAAAGGCATTCCTACAACGCATGTTTTAGTTTAAGGAAGAAAACTAGATGCTGCTTTTTCTCTTTGGTAGAAGGAAATAGTTGAGGCCCTCCTGAGTCAGCAATTGTGCAATACTGTCCTGACTATTTCAGGCTCTGATTTCTGCAACTAGATATAGTGCTATAGTTTGCAAATCTTCACTTTACCAATTAACTGCCAATTTATTTGACTTCCCATAGCTTAGTCATTCCAACAGAATTCCTGGAGCAAGGAGGCCTAGGCTCTCCTGCACGTAAGGTCTCTGTTTTCCTTGAGAGCTGAGCACGTAGAAGGCTGTGTGCTGAGGGGCAGTCCCACAACAACCGCTCTTCCATCACGAAGCTGTCATCAGCAACAGAGCCAAGCAGAGGAAGCAAGTTTACAAGATCACACCAACACCTCAGTCCCCAGTCAGGCCTCTGGGGTTTCGAAAAGCTTCAAATTCTGCCAACAGCAAAGACTACATATCCTGTTTCCTGTTCTACTAGGGCCTTCTAGTTTATTCCCCAACTCCAACATCTGTCATTCCTTACTCTAGTCATCGCCGAAGGTGACAGTCAAATATTCTCCGCTTTACCCTCTGATATGCTGGTTCCTAAGGTTCGAACTCACACCTTATTCCTTAGGCACACTTCTACTCTGACTGCCCCTTTATTCTCATCTCTTCCTCTGATCTCATGAATTCATTTTTCTACACTATCAAAGACTTTTGCATTACTCTGCCTTTACAGGAACTTGGCTCTATCTGTGATTTTATTATTTTCTTCATGACGCTTCACTAAACAACTTTTAGGGAAAGAGGAGAAGGCAGTGCACACCGTTTTTTTCTCATTGAAACTTTTATACCATTGTTTCAAACCATTTCTGAGAGCCTCTGTGTTCACAGAGGCTCTCTGTGGTTTAAACTGCCACCTTAAGCATCCAAGACCCAATAGCCAACCTTGTACAGTGCCGTGAATAACTTGCTAGATTACCATAGATTCACGACATATTTACTATTTTCATATGTAAATATTTTAATGTCTATATGTATTCCCTTTTTCTAAAATAAATTGAATTTACAGTATGAAAAGGACTGTTTTTATAAAAATTAATGTATGCAGTAGGTAACCCACAACTTTTTTGTTATCCAGCCTAATGGATTACTTCATCACCATCATCACGTTCTTGACATTCATCTCTAACCTCTAACCCTGGAGTTTACTCTGTCCCTAACATTTACCTTCACCTTAGTATGAGACCCAGATTTAGGTACTGGTTATTTAAGACTAGGACCAGTCATGTGTCAGGAATGGAATAGAGGCCTAAGAACTGAACTCAGTGATGGGGTGGAGATCAAAGATGGAGTAACTGTCAAGTACGTTTGACTCTTAGGGATTTGTTGGAGGTCAAAAATGGAGTTAACCTCAGGGAGAACCTGAGGCTCAGTGATGGGATAAACACCCTCCAAAATGTTGAACTCATTACTTGCTAATGCAAAAACTATGAAAGCTCATTGTTTTTTTCAGATCACGAAATGCCCATAATCTTAAAATGGTCTCCTTAATCACTTCTCCCTTACATATTTACTCATTATCTTCTACCACGCCAGCTCTTCTATCTCCCTGGACCTGAATGACATTCTACTGACCATTTCCTCCAACTTGATTTTCAAGCACCTAAGCACCACTGCAGAAGGTTGTGAATCTAAAATCATCTATGTCTACTATATACCTATATATCCTAACACACTTCAGAGGAGCCTGTAGCTCACAGAACCTCTGATTTGACTTTGTATGAATCCTCCTTGTCACATTGCCATTCAGTGTTTTCTCCAAAGTTTTCTAACATGCTCATGCCCCAAAGCCATGCTGTACCTTCCCTTTGTTCTACAATTAGAATGACTTCTTTATTGCCATCGAGTTATCTTCTGTGAGCTCCTTCAATGTTCATTCTGTCCATGTCAGAATTTCTTTTTAAATCATCCAGTTCTCCTTCCTTCTGGCCTCAGATAAAGGATACTCTTACCCTTTACAATATTACACCTTGTACATTAACCACCATCTCTTCCCATCAATTTCAGCACTGATTGCTCAACTTGACTTCACCTTCAGTCACAAAAAGCGTTTAATGTGTGTGTGTGTGTATGAATGAATGAATGAATGAATAGCTTTTCTGTCCCCTCACTACCATTTGTTTGTGGGCCAGAGATATTTTATGAACACTACAAAAGCATGTTCTATTCCCAGCTGGCTGATGTCCTCGCACTGGCACTTCCAGCTCCAGTATTGCAGCTGTAGAGTGTGGGCATCAGTCAGCACATGGTGATGGTTTACCGGTTCTACCTTTTACTCCTTGGTCACATATCTGAGCTGGACACCAGGGTCAAACACTAGGCAATGAGGGCTGACTTGGCTTAGACATTTTATCCACTTTAGAAGTTTGAGGGTGGGGCTGTGGATTTCTCTGAGGACTAAGCAGTGGCCAGATTAAGCCATGTTCAACTTCTGGGCTGGTGTTAATCACAAGCCTTTTGTAATTTTCAAGGAAGTTGGAGCTGGGGTTGGTGAATTTTTTAAAAACCAATCTATGGTTTAAAAAAATTTGGTTGTATTGACTCTATTAATTGAGATTTTCCTCTAAAATGTGTTGAACAAATCATAATTCTTAATAGTTTTGTTTAACTAGAAGGTATAAACAGATTGTATGAAAAAAGGATTTAAAAAAATCAAGAAAACCAAGAATTTGAGGAATGTTTTATACCTATGCAGAATCCATTTTACAGTTTAAATCTTATCAAGAATAGGTATTGTGTTTTATATGCATTTAATTTAAACACTCATAAAATACTGAACTTACCTATGATACTGATTTATATTCTAACACTGGAAATAAAACAAGATTATTTTTCTTTCTTTTGCAAAGAGCAAAGGGTTTCAGAATCGAGTTTGTCTTCAAGCAGCAGCAAAGGCTTGCTGACAAGATATTTTGGAACAACTTGCTATTAGGAAGGAAGTATGAGTGGGAGGATGAGAAATAGCTCATGCCCATATGACACATACAAGTTGTGAATGTGTTAGAAGTCCATGATGTAGAACATAAAAGAGTGTAACAATTTATCTCAGTGACATAAAGGACCTTATTGTTTTTTGTTTTTACAACTCTATTCTGAATTAGATTTTCTTTCTCTCTCTCTCTCCCTCTTCTGTTCTCATTTACCTCAATCAGGTCATATGCTGATGGTTATAAACATTACAATTTATAACTTCATGAGAAAATGTAGAACCTGTCAAAATATCTTGAACAAATGGCATGGACTTTCATGGCAAAGCTATTTGCCCTTGTTACTCTAGGTATATGGCAAAATCGTTGCTGCATGAGCAATATCCGTGAATTTCGTCTTCTTTTTCATTTAATAATAATTTATAGTTTTAGCATTTCTTTATCTGAAACTGTCACAAGGGCTTTATATGCAAGCTTCTCTGCATCCCACAGAAATTGGTTGTGAAAATATACTGTCAAATTACTATCCCAGAACAAAAGATGATCAAGTGATTCTTTTCCACAATGTAGTACACACGAATTGGAAATCCATCCCATAATTTGTTCAACAAACAGTTATTGAGCTTCTATAATTTTCAAAACTCTTTGACAGATGCTTGAGGAATTTGTGAGAATCATGGTATTCCTGCTCTTGAGGACTTTCGAGTCTACTCTGGGCCAAAAGCCTCTGTAATCCCAGTTTCATCTCAACTATATCTCCTACATATATACTTTTTTATATCCTCTAGCAAAGAGGCTCTAGTCCCTTTTAATACTCTGAATTTCCATATGGAACAAGTTTTGTCAATCTTCTGAAACAGTAATAATATTTACTTATACAAGTAGACCGAATAGCTTGTAAGACTTTGGGTTCTCTGAGGACAGGAACAATACCTTATATGTCTATCTTCTGAAATACATTAGTACCTCGTACCTTAACCTTTGTAATGTAATATGAAATATTTTATACCCATATCACAAGGCAGTTTATAGGGAATGCCAGATGGATGGTGCAGATAATTAAGAGTTATGGGTTATAAAGAAGTTATAAAGAAGATGTGATATCTATCTATCTATCTATATCTACACACATACATACAATGGAATACTACTCATCCATAAAAAAGAATGAAATAATGCCATTTGCAGGAACATGGATAGACCTAGAGATTATCATACTAAGTGAAGTAAGTCAGACAGAGAAAAGCAAATATTATATGATATCACTTATATGTGGAATCTAAAATATGATACAAGTGAACTTATTTACAAAACAGAAACAGACTCAAAGACATAGAAAACAAACTTACGGTTACCAAAGGGGAAAGCAGGGGGAAGGATAAATTAGGAACTTGGGATTATCAGATACACACTACTATACATAAAACAGATAAACAACAAGGTCATACTGTATAGGATACGGAAATATATTCAATATCTTGTAATAACCTATAATGAAAAAGAATATATGTATACATATAACTGAATCATTTTGCTGTACACCAGAAACTAATACAACATTGTAAATAAACTATAACTCAATAAAAAAGAATTAAAAAAAAAGAGTTGTGGGGAAAAAGAGGAGAGGAAGGCAATTTCCAACCTGAGGCCACATAGAAATGCTAATGGGGAGACAGTATTTGAATTACAGATGGATTGATACCCTTTGATTCATAACATTAATATGTTTATCCCTCCAAGTTTTTTTTTTTAAATAAATTTATTTATTTTATTTATTTTTATTTTTGGCTGTGTTGGGTCTTCGTTGCTGCATGCAGGCTTTCTCTAGTTGCGGCGAGTGGGGGCTACTCTTCGTGTGGTGCACGGGCTTCTCATTGCAGTGTCTTCTCTTGTTGCGGAGCATGGGCTCTAGGAACGTGGGCTTCAATAGATATGGCATGCAGGCTCAGTGGTTGTGGCTTGTGGGCTCTAGAGGGCAGGCTCAGTAGTTGTGGCTTACGGGCTCTAGGGCGCAGGCTCAGTAGTTGTGGCACACGGGCTTAGCTGCTCCGCGGCATGTGGGATCTTCCCAGACCAGGCCTCAAACCCGTGTCCCCTGCATTGGCAGGCAGATTCTTAACCACTGTGCCACCAGGGAAGCCCTGCCCCTCCAAGTTTTAAAATTTAAATTACCAAGTTAGCCAATGGGAAAAGAAGACATTCACAATCTATTTTTTGTTTGGACAGGTTACAAAAGTAATACATATTTGTTTCAATTATATCTTGTATATTATTTCAGTTATGGATTTATTCCATCCCAAAATTTAGTGAAAAAAGCAACAACATTTTATTTTGTTTATACTTTGAATTCATGAATTCAGTCAGGGCATAGCAAAGATGGCTTATCTTCTCTACATGATGTCTGGGTCTCAGCCGAGGTGGCTCAAACAGCTAGACATGGCTGAGATGATTTGCCTGGGGCCTCCGTTCTTTCTGCCTGTCACTAGAATTGCTTGGTTCTTCTCCACATTGCTCTTGCAGGCACTGGCCCCTGGGCTGGGGTGCCTGACACAGTTAGGGGCTCGCTGGCAACTCCATTTTCACTTCAGCCTCTCTATGTAGTTAGCTTGGAGATCCTCATAGCAGGATGGTCTTAAGGTGTACATGGTATCAGGAAAACTTCAGTGCACATTCCCATTCAAAAGGAGGGAATGAGAAGTCAGTAGTAGTCACCAGTCCATAGCAGTTCTGAAATCCAGCTAGGACAACGATGCCAGTTCCTTAATTAGAAATTAGAGCCCAGTCGTGCTCCTTGGGAATTGTTTCCTATGTTTTTATTAAAAAAACAAACAAACTATATATATATATATATATATATATATATATTTGTCCTTGCCATTAGGTTTATTTATTAGTTTTTAATTTTTAAAAATTTTATTGGAGTATAGGTGTTTTATAATGTTGTGTCAGTTTCTACTATACAGCAAAGTGAATCAGCTATACATATACATATGTTTCCTACGGTTTTAAACTCCACTCTTCAACCTACTGGATCTACACTTGGACTCATCCTTCCTTTCCACAGGAAATGGCCCAGGATTGCAGCTGTTTAACTTTCTTAGGTTGCTCTTCACCCACAGAAAGTTTGGAAAGCCTATGATATTTTTATTTTGAACTAACTCCCTTCCATTTAATTCAATTTGTCAGTCCTTCCACCAACATAATTGGCTTTCTCAGGAATGTTACTGATGTTTATACTTCCCACAAATCTCTTTGAAACAGGTCACTCTCTATCTTGGGCTGAGAGTCAGTAGAAAGGGTGAAAGGGTCTAAGAGACAAATTTACTAGCACTTTTTTTTTTTTTTTAGGTCTAGTGGAGAGGGTCTGTGAGGCATATCATTAAATCAACCTTCAGTCTCAACAAGGGTTAGAGCTGCATTCTCAACCCCATCTTTAAACTGAGATGATATTCTACTAGTAGGTCCCTGGATTTGGTCAGTACCCTGAGTCCATTTCTTAGTCTACGTGGTTAACTGTCCTTGACCCTCTATAATCCCTCTAAATTGTGCTAAAATACTAAATACTTCCTTCTTAAGTTTATCTTTCTTTTCTCACATCTACCATATGTAGTTAGAAGAAGCCAGTTAGCACTTTCAACATTCTCCTTAGCCAGATCAATGAGTTCCTTAGGTACTCTTTCTATTTACCACATTTCCACAGGTAAGATAATATTTCTGCCAATACATAACTTAAGTCCCCTTCCTCCGACTTCCAATAATAGTTTCTATATTGTCCTTCTTGTCTTCACTAACAGACTCTTTAGGTCCTTGCAGTGTCTTTCTATCACCAGTGTCAAAGTGATTGCCACATGTTTTAGTTTTTATGACAAAGAAACCCAGTTCTGGTGCCAATAGCTGTATCAGTCAGAATTCAATCAGGTATGCAGAAGTACTGTGCATAATAGGAAAAAGAAATGGGTAAGAGGAATCAGAATTTCAACACCTGTGAGAGAAGCTAAGAATGTAAAAGTCCAAAAAAAAGTAGTCATCATACCAGAGGACACCAGCCAGCCCTGACCCAGGTTAACGAGTTGGTCCTATGTGGAAATCTGGAAGCTGTGCACATTCAGCTGAGAATCTGGGTCACGAAGGGAGGGGGAGGCAGGTGTAGAAATCCGTGGAAGGTTATTGGCTCTCCATGGCTGTTGTCTCTGTGAGTTCACAGCAAAGCATGTGGTGGTAAGCCCAGGGCTGCTGTTGGCCAATACATGTGTCAGTCAGGCAGGAGAGCTAGACATAGGGGAGAGGGGAAAAGCTGGAAAGCACCTACAGCTCTGTATCTGCCTCTCATTTCCTCTAACTGATGATGACCACTAGGGTGTATTGACTCTGTTTTGCTTCCACCTTCCAGAATGCACACAGCATTACATTGGTCAGCTAGAACTCAGAACCACACATGGAAGGAGCGGACAACAGAACAGTATGTAACTGTGGTGACTGAAGAAAATGGGAAACTTATAAAAACATGTAAAGAAGCAGAATAAAAGTAACCCATATACTCAGTACTGAGAGAGAAATGCTATTAACATGGAACAGAGTCTCATCTCTTTTTTGAAACATTTCTATTTTATTATAGGAGATTTAGCATCAGCAATTTGCTTATGAAGTATGACATAGTGATTAAGGGCCCAGGTTTTGGGTTGCTTTGCTAGGTTTGAATATTAGATCCCTCACTAATAACTGTATCACCTTTGGGTAAAATAATGAACACCTGTTCCCTCTGTTTATTTTATCTAAAATGAGGATAAAAATAGTACCTACGTGTGTTAGGTAGAATATGGCCTTCTAAAGATGTCCATGCCCTAATCCCCAGAACCTATGAATATGCTAGGTTTCACGGTAAAGGGGAATTAATATTAAAGATAGAATTAAGTTTGCTAATCAGCTGACTATGAGATGGGTAGTTTATACTGAATTATCCAGGTGGAACCCTAAGGTGACCACAAAAGTTGTCATAAGTAGGAGAGGCAGGAGAGAAAGAACCGGAGATATGGTAGTCTGAGAAGACTCAGCCTGACCTTCCTGCCTTTGAAGATGGAGAAATGGTGCCACAAATGAGGAAGGAAGGCTAGAAAGTATCTAGAAAAGGGAAGAAAATGGATTATTCCTTAAAGCCTCCAGAAGGAACATAGCCTTGCCAACACCTTGAGTTTAGTCCAATGAGACCCAGTGAACTGTAAGAGAAGAAACTTGTGTTGTTTTAAATCACTAAGGTTTTGATAATTTGTTACAGCACGAATAGGAAATCAATATGTGAATTCATGGGATTGTTGTGAGAATTAAATGAGATGATATGTGTAATCATGATTAAAATAGATCCTCGTACATGGTAACTGTTCAATAAATGTGATTATTTTCTAGAAAAAATTATAATTATATATGTCATACATATAGTTATAATTCAATGTTATATGTATATATAATCTCCTGTTGTTGCATAGTTAAGTTGTATTCAATTTCCTGTTATTAGAAAAATACTTCAATGGAAAAACTCTATGGAGACCTGTCTGTCTTGATGCCTATTACAGACTAAGTGGCTAATACAATGTTGGACACATAACAGGGGTCTATAAATATTCATTAATAGATAAATAAATAAATGATTTGTGCCTATGTATTTTTTTCACATTTGTCTTTTGTCTTTAGGCTAGATTCCCAGACATGGAATTACTGGATCAAAATGAGCTGAACATTTTCATGCTCTTTATACCTACTGCCAAATGGATTTTCAGAAAGGTTACACCAATTTACACTCCCACAGCATTGTATGAATGTGACTTTGTCATCTTACCTATACTAACACTCAGTATCCTACATTTAAAAATCTCTGATAACCTTTTGCCTGTTTTTATCATTCCTTTAATTGTCTCTTACTTATAATGTTGAAAAACTCATTAATGGTTATTTTATTTTTTATTGGTCATTTTTATAATTTCTTTTGTAAATTCTTTGATGGTTATTTTCAAATTACAATTTATATTAAACATAAGAAAGGTACAGAAAATAATCAGCCCTTCTGAACCCACTGGCAAAATTTGACAAATGTTAGCAATTTTACAATATTAGCTTCATTTATTGATTTATTTATTTTTGAAACAGAATGTTTTAACTATATTTGAAATGTCTTCTATTCTCCTTTCTTCCCCCACCCTCTTCCTAGGGAGTACTTACTTCTGCAGATTCTTGTTTATGTTTTTGTTACTTTTATGTGTTCACATACAACACACGTGCACTCACTGTTAGTATGTGTGATTCTTTTCCTCATATTATTTATTTGCTTTTCCAGAGAGTATTTTCAGTCAGTATTTTTCATATGAATCAATTAGTTCTTTGTGTCATTGGATTTTAACTCTTTGCTTGTCATATTTGCTGTACACATTTTTCCAGTTAGTCATTTTAATCATATTTGTTTCTAAATTGATTTCCATCTGATCACATTTCTTTGAAAGTCAGTTACTTCAACTGATTTTTTTATTGTGTAGAATTAGAACTAAAATTGTATGATTTTCATTCATATATTTGGTTTAATGGCAAAGCATCACGGTAGTAATTATTAATGTTTTCTGATTTATAATTTCTAATCTTAGAATGAACTGCCGTAAGTCTTGAAGAGACTTGAAGGCAGCTATTAAAATCTGTTATCATCTGATTATTTTAATGTGGAATTTGCAAAACTTAAGATCTCTAAAGGTCTTATATCTTAATTCTCTCTTTTTACAATCTTATAGTGGAGGATGAAATGATAGTGATTTCATTAATTAAAATTTATCAAAAGAAAAAAAATTCCAGAGACAATTTAATATTCATCCAATTTCAAGTAATACTGGTAGAACACAATTTTCTGAGCTATTAAAAGTAAAGGAGTGAAACGTGAGATTTTCAGTGGTAAGCTCCCCTGATCTTAATGGAAAGGTGCTAGAAGGCAATGAACATTGTTTAAGGGTGTGACATTTTCCTGAAAAATGAAAATGAATTTAATCAAATAGATGTAGGTATAATAAAATGGCTTCCTAGTATACACAGGCAAGAGGTTATAAAAGAAAATGTATTCAGGACTTGTGACTTAAAAATAAAAAAAACTTTATGTTAAAAAATCAGATGAAATTATCACATAATTTGTCAGTACTTCCACTAAACCTGTAACATATCGTCAGTGGGTAAAAATCTAGGAGCCACCTTCTAGTAAGTTTTTTTTAGATGCAAACTACCACAAAAGAGAGGCAAAAATGAACCAATACTTTGTTGTGGGCATTTGTGGAGAAAGAGATGATTTCCCCTTGCCCCCAGGAAACATATAAAAATATAACCACTTGTCGGACTAAAAGAATAAGTGTAATTTTAAAATCTCTCATTGGAAAGTGTGTTCAGTGTACAGTAGCTCTGTTTATGAATGTTCAGAAATCTGCAGGCAGAGCTACAGGGATATATTTCCACCTTTGAAAATAGCAATTACCTAATATGAAAGTGCTCAGAATTTTGAACTTATGCCCATAAAACAAAACAATAAAAAGCGGCTGCATCTAATGTTGTATCTTTGAACAGAGATGTAATAAAAGCAAAACAAAAACTGAAGAATTAACAGCTAGAAATTAGATTTAGCTGATATTACCATGTGGAAATACTTCATTTAAATATATGTGAACTTTTAATACATTTCAATAAAACAAACATACAGGCACAATTAAGCCTACACTTATTAAGTAATAATAAGTACAAGAAATTAAAATGTGTTTTGGTGAACTCTCTGTTAAGAATGTACAACCACTTAACCTATCCACTCTGATTTTAAATCAGCACCCTTCAGCTTTCCCTCAGCCAGCTCTGCTGGAAACTGGCAAAGAGCACAAAGGGAGACTAAACTTAGATTCTATTGCTTTCCTCCAAAACGGCTCATCAATTTAAAATACTCGGGCAAATAAAACTGACAAGTGGCTTTCTACACTGAAAATACCTAAGCGCTATGGAAATGTTAATAATTTGTCTTTTACTTCTCTATTCATGTAAATAAGAAAGGTCACAAATTTCGAAAGAGATAAGGCACTATTTTGGGAAATAGTTTCAGGAGTGAAAACATTAGAAGGTAGGCTATTTATAAACTGTAACTTTCTATAATCTGATGTAAATATGTATTGGCAGTGGAATAGCCAGACTTGAATTTGAAAACTTGCTACTAATATTCAGAAAGCTTGCTACTGTTTCATTATGATTTATTTATTGATTTATTTTTCTGTCAGGATTATATATGGCAGGCTATCTTTAGTAACCTGACCTAATGGTCTATTTCATCTACTCCTTCCCAAACCCACCCTACTGGAGGGAACCTTTCCCAAGTGCCCTGGGAAGAAATCTCCTTGGGAAATTCTTCAGAAGGCTATTTAGAGAACACATGGTGACTGAAATAGTTTCTGAGGAGATGCATTGGCTTTTCTTGAGGGAGGGACTGTCTGGGCCTCCCTTGCCAGATTCTTCTGTGGATACTTTGCTCTCTCTGGTCTTTAGCCTGGTGGAACTTTATTCCATTAGATTTAAATAATTTTTTTTTTTACAGAAAGAAATTTCACATTAAATACTCATTTATAGTAAGAAGTATGGAAAAGAAGTAAAAAGGGAAAACTGAAGAGAAGGAATGGGAGGATGTGACTGGAATTCTAAAAGTTTAGAAAGCATTAGAAATGTAGAGTTCTGGGTGCCACCAACTGGACACTGGGATGGAAACTAGAGAATGCCTCTATGACACTTTCTGCTAGCAGCTCTTGAACAGTAGAAAGATGAAGACATATTTTAATAAATGCGTATTTTGGGTGAGATCTAGCCTGTCTGGCAGAGATTGTAAAATAAGGGAGTCTGAATTTTTAATTACACTTGTAACCTACATCTTATTAATTTCTAAATAGTTTTGTCTCTAACCCATTAGCAAATAGATTCCCCTATGAACAATATAGTTCTAAAGATATTGACTTAATTTCCAAGGATGTTGTATTTTTATTTTGTTGTGTCTTTTTCTTCCAGGTCCACAGGTAGCATCCCTACTGTGGACAGCCATGATCTTTTAAAAATAAGCTTACATTTTTTAAAAGAAACTTTTAAATTAGGTCTCTCCTAAAGCTTTCCACATACATCCAGTTGTCCAGGTCTAGCAATTAATCATGAAAATAACATGTGGAAAATGAATAAAGTACATAGACTAATGTGGAAACTTCTACTATCTATCCAATACTAGCCTCAATTTCAGAACTGATGATGGGAAATATCTTGTTGATTGAGACTGATAATATCCAATTCAGGTCTTTCCATCAGGAAGACAAAGATCCTCCAAGTCAAATATTATCTTCATAAAGAAAAGAAGGAGAGGCTCAAACGACAGGCTCA
The DNA here is from genome assembly GCF_011762595.2 of Tursiops truncatus. Taxonomy (NCBI): domain Eukaryota; kingdom Metazoa; phylum Chordata; class Mammalia; order Artiodactyla; family Delphinidae; genus Tursiops; species Tursiops truncatus. The sequence continues at coordinate 71,143,237 of NC_047036.1, forward strand.
GCTCCTGACTAATTGCCACAAGAATACAATGTGTGGCTTTGCTGCTAGAGAGCTAAATTGGCACACTGTACCTTCTTATTGGAATTAAAAGATGGCTGGGGGGGAATACAAGAATACTCTTATAAAAAAAGTTAGGAGGTAATCTCGTTATAAGTTTTCCAAACTTCCCTACTGAATGTTTGTTCCAAACTTTATTTAAATAGCATGTTACAGCGATACCTCATTTACATGGTATGTCAAAGTGTTATAATTTCCACATTTCTAGAATCCCAGGTCCAAGACAGCATTGCATAATGAAGGGAAAGGATACAAGATTTCTAGGAATGAATTTCAGTGTAAATAATAATCAGTGATTCTATCAACCTTCCAAGGACAATGAGGAATCTATGATGTAGTGTTTGTTATATGCTCACTCTTTTTACCTTCTATGGATTTCGGCACTTCCCGTAAACATGGAATAGGGCTTTATTACACGATGGAGTATTTTTTAATTCTGTTATTTTTTTTTTTTACATTTGTGTTCTATCACAAAATTCATCTAAGCATAGAAATGGTTGTTTCTCATTGGGGAGTTTATCTGCCAAAATGTTATTGCTATAGGAAATGTATGTCACATTGGATTATCACTTGGCACTACCAAGCCAGAACAGTGTGAGCTTTAAACTTGGTTTAAAGAAATCTAATTAGTATCAACTGAAAAAGAAGATCCCTAAAGATATTTCTTTTTTACTTTTCCTAATATAAAAGGTGATTTGTGATAAAATTGTTAATCTATTATCATTTTTACTACACAAGATCAAATTTGACATTTTTGGAACATATTATTCTTAATAATAGTCAAATTTCCTTAAAACAAAATTAAAAATATAGAAGTGGGGGAAAATGAAATGAATAGAAAATATTATTCTTAGTGAAAAGCAGCTGTGAGGGAATTAGTGAATGAAAATATTATAAGACTGTAAAGCACTTGTAACTCTATTAAGTACAGTTCTCCAGACAAATTTATTGTTTTATTTATTCAATCAATAATAATTTATTGAGTAACTACTATGAGCCGGGTACCGTGTTAATGAAGGAAAGGCAAAGACACTATGAAGACTGCAAAGACTATAAATAAGACTTTATCATTGCCCTTACCCACTTTATGATCCAATCTTGGGGTAGACATATATATATATATACACATATATATATATATATATATACACACACACACACACACATATATATGTATAAAACTAGCTTCAATCTTGAACAAAATTCAGTAGGAGTATGTGTGTGTATATGTTTTATATATAGACATACCTACATATTTGCACATATATACACACATTCATACATATATTAGAATATATTTGTACACACATATTTGCACATATGCACAAGTAAAAGGATGAGATAAAAAACACAAACAGCATGCTGCTCTTTGGAATCTGACACACCTGAATGTTACTTGATCCATGCAGAGCCTCAATTTCCTTATCTACAAATGCCTCCCTCAGAGGATTTCTGAAAGTATTAAAAGGGATAAGAGATGCAAAGCATTTAGCTCAGGGTCTGTCATATAAAAGCAGTAAGAGAGCTATAGCTGTTATTAATTATTATTTTTATTTTGGGCAACTTCTTGGAGGAGGCAGTGTATAAGCAGATGTAGATGTGAATGTAAAGGAGTACTATCAGGAAAATGAAGTAATATGAGAATAGTATATCCTAAGTGGAGAAGGAGAAAGTAATTCAAGAACAGGTGTGAACTTCTATTACCACCAAATAGTATATGCCAATTTACTATTCCACCTGAAATAGTAGAAAATTGTAAGGGCAAAAAGAGGGTGTTTTTTTTAAAAAAAATTCGTGTTTACTTTGAAATAAAGATTTCAGCTTAGATGTACTTAAAATACACTAGAGAAATTAAAATATAATTAGTGAGGAAGATACATTATTTATTCAGAAATGTATACTGAAGATGAAGAAACAACAGGAACTTAAGGCATAATTTCAAATTTAAAAAATACATTTTTTTGTGGTTAAAAATACAGAAGATATTTTGGTTATAAGCAGAATATAAAACCAACCTGTCCAGTTACAAACACACACACACACATACACACACACACACACACACACACACACACACACACACACACACACACACACTTTCTCCCTGTCAATCTCCCTCTCTCTCTCTTTCTCTTTTACTAATATCTCACATTTCTGCTCATTTATTTTTTCTTTTGATCTAGCTTGTCCATAATTCAAATCTTGTCCTTTGGGGTGACTTCTTTCAGATAGTGAGAGAGATGAGAATTTATATTTAAATTGAGAGTCTTTGTGGTACAGAATTTCACTTATACATTAACTTAAAGGTGTGAGTTTTAGGCACGGTCCTTTTGGAAAATTTCTATGAAAGTATTTTACAGAGTGAGCTTTGAAGCATTATAATTACTTTGGGCATGACATCTGGGAGTGGTATTTTGAGAACAGCAGGCTTCTGTAAAATATACAGACACATATATGTAACTATAACTACAATGTTATAGACAAAGTTAGGTAGGTGCTACTTTATACATATATAATACTTGAAAAATAGGAATTGATATATAGAAAAATAGATGATATTAGAGATAGAGATAAGAAATCAAAGTCCATTTTACACAAGCTGCTCATTCATGAGCCCTGGCTACTGAGGGTCTCCTGACTGTTTGGATAACTGAGTATCACTTCCTCTCTCTTATAGATCGTTTGCCTTCTACTTATTGAGTCAAAGTGAGTTAATGACTTTATAGCGTTTTATCATAGGCAGTTTTACAAGAGTAGACTTATACTGGCTTTCATCCTTAAATTATGCCCACCCCACCCCGTAACTCTCCTTGTTGAATTCTTACCCTTTTTAACAGTACAATCTCAAATGCCAGCCCTGCCACAAGGTCTTCCTGACACTTCAGACCTTTTAGATCCCCATAAATTACCACAGCATTTTGTTTGTTCTTTTGGAATAATGTGACTTTGTCACGTCTTTTTGTGTTTGTATGTGTGGGGGATGAAGTATTTCTTCCCTTCCTAGAAATTGTTGGAGGGAAAATCTAGCACGTACCATGCCCTTTTTTTAAAATTTATTTTTAAATCTATTATTTATTGATTGATTTATTTTGGGCTGTGTTGGGCCTCTGTTGCTGCGCACAGGCTTTCTCTAGTTGCGGAGAGCGGGGGCTACTCTTCATTGTAGTGCGCGGGCTTCTCACTGCGGTGGCTTCTTTTGTTGTGGAGCACAGGCTCTAGGCCCACAGGCTCCAGTAGTTGCAGCACATGGGCTCAGTAGTTGGGGCACGTGGGCCCTAGAGTGCGCGGACTTCGGTAGTTGCGGCACGTGAGCTCTAGGGCGTGTGGGCTTCAGTAGTTGTGGCGCATGGGCTTGTTGCTCCATGGCATGTGGGATCTTCCCAGACCAGGGATCAAACCTGGGTCCCCTGCATTGGCAGGCGGATTCTTAACCACTGCACCACCAGGGAAGTCCCCGTACTACGTTCTTGATAAACATTTGTCTAGTTGCATTGAACTGAATTGAATTGAATTTGTAGGCAACTTGTAAGCTGATTGGTTTAACAGAACCTTTCTAAAAGCCCATCTATCTGCTCTTTTATGTTTTATCCTCCTAATTCTAGTTATATGTATACAGATATAAGTAAATTCATTTCTTTATGTATTCAAATTCCTAGTCTTTTATTAGTTTTTCTGAGTATATTTATGTCATTTATCAAAAAACATTATGGTAAAAATTTCATACTAACAAGCACCTAGCACTATTCTATTGTACTCTATGCAGCTGTCATATTTTAAATGGTTTAATGATAGGAAGGCACACATCTTTCGAGTGTTTTTTATCAGCCTATTTATCAGTATTCGTATTTTTTTGAGGTATAAACAATAAATAATACATGAATCAATGTATAGGCATGTAAATGTTAACATCATTGTGAACCAACAAAGTGTGTAATACTTTAAAACGTTATAGCAACATAGTGAAGAGTTAAAACAATTCCATTGATTTTTATTTCTAGCTCTTAATGCATCACTGGTCTTCTTCCTTTCATGAGTCAATTTCCTTTACTACTGTTGCTCATTCAGGAGAAATGTTTTCTAGCATAGTTCTATTACTCTCACTAATAATTAAAATATATGTGAGTATCCTGGTGCTTAGCTGTAATGATACCTCCAGAATCAATGTCAATGGAACTACCATTTGTGGGAAACTGCCTTATACTTTTGCTTTCCAAAAGTCATTTTTGGTACCCTCCTTTGATTAAGAGTCCATGTTTCACTCAAACAGAAGTCTATCCTGAAATTCTGGTCCATTACATAATTTTCAGAAGCTGGAAGAAAAGCATTTGCATCATTTCTGTTCCCAGATCTGTTCAATATATACTCCCAGTCTGTCATGCCTGAAATTAATTTTTTACAATCTGGATCTTTACTATATGCTAAAAATTCAGTACAAAAAAGGACCTCCTTCTGCAGAGAATATGTAAGCCAGAACACTATGTTCCATCTTTATAATGAAACACATAGTTCCTATCAAAAGGCAAATTTTTTTGTTTCAAAATGTTTGAAGAGAATAATGCTTTAAAAGATTTCAAATGCTTATGCTTACTTTTGTGAAAGTGAAAAGATTCCTATCTCAAATATATTTTAGCCTGAATCATACAATTTGTGTGTAACCTGAACTACTTTTTATTTATTTCAAGCTATTTCCCTCTCTGTATTTCATGCTTCTGAAGTTGGAAAACAAAAGCAAATAACTATAGAAATAGTTTCTCTCAAAATATTCAGATTCAAGTGTATGACTATTAAAAATGCATACTGATTGTTAATATCAATCTAGTTTTAAACAAATGAAAATATACCACTTTGACTCATTAATCATGAAGCTTATCACACTCGCACCTAAAACTCTTGTTTTCCCAAAAGTATAAAATCAATTCTATTGATTTTTTTAAACAAGTAGAGTAGTCCTAAAAAGTAAATTTCAAATATCAGAAAGAGAAAATATGATAACATTAAATACAAGGCAAACAAACAAAAATCCTTTGTATGATCTTGGGAAAATTATTTACCTCTGAGAGTGTGCTCATTCTTCTGTTAAATGGGGATAGGCAAATATGAAGATATAATAAAATAAGGCATATAATGGCCATAACACAGGACCCGGATTAAAGTCTTCCTTCTCTTATTTTTCCTCCTTCTCCTCCTCTGCAACTCCTCTTCCCCTCCTCCTCCTTCTACTCCTCTTCCTCTCATTTCCTTTTCTCCTATTCCTTATTCTTTAATTTCAAAAATAGAAATTTTGGAGGCTTCAGAAATGTATAGCATTTGACTTGGATCCAGGATTCAAACTGAGACCTATATCACACCAAAGCCATTCTTCTCCCTAACAATTAATTTCCTCTAGAGCTTCTATTGATTTTTACATAGTGAATTTGTTACAGACTGATTATAAGAACAATAAAACTTTCTGTTGTTTTTGACAAATACTATATTTCTGAAAATGTTTGCCTCATACTTTTGGGTATTATATTGTTTGGTGCATGGGTGTTTGTTAATGTTTGGCCTTTGTAATTTTTCAAACCTAAATAATAAATAATAGACCTTTTTAGTTGATATAGTGTTTTTTGCATTAACTTCTAATTTGTTTAATAATAATTAAACAAATATTTAATTATTAAACAAATAATTAAACAATATCTAATTTGTTTAATAATAATTAAACAAATATCATATCATGGCTTTCTACAAAGTTTATTAATAAATATTTGTCATTATTTTATTTTTAACTTCCTGGATTCGTTTTGTCCTGAATCCATATCTTAAATGTAGCTAGCGTTTTCCCCCTAATTCAATCTGATATTTTTTATTATTTGTACTTTATTTCCATTCATCTTTATATACGTACAGCTCTTCATCACCTATTGCATATTTTTACTAGTTAGACTTAAGTTATAATTCCTTTTGATGTTTACATTATGTTGACTAATTTAAGGCACTGCACAAATATCCTTATTCCACAATTATGTATATTGGTCTAAATTTTTATGGCATATAAAGAATACTATGCTAGCTGGATAGCTATATGTAAATCAATGAAATTAGAACACTCTCTCATACCATATAAAAAAGTAAACTCAAAGACCTAAATATAAGACATAACACCATAAAACTCCTAGGAGAGAACATAGTCAAAACATTCTCGGACATAAATCATAGGAATATTTTCTTAGATCTTTCTCTGAAGGCAAAGGAAATGAAAGCAACTATAAAAAAATGGGACCTAATCAAACTTAAAAGCTTTCACACAGCAAAGGAAACCATCAACAAAATGAACAGACAACCTATGGAATGGGCGAAAATATTCGCAAAAGATGCACCCGACAAGGTAATTTAATAACCAAAATATACGAATAGCTCATACAACTCAATATCAAAAAAACAAACAACCCAATCAAAAAACGGGCAAAAGACGTAAATAGACATTTCTTCAAAGAAGACATACAGATGGCCAAGGGGCAGATGAAAAGATGCTCCCTCCACATTGCTAATTATTAGAGAATGCAAATCAAAACCACAAGGAGGTATCACCTCACACTGATCAGAATGGCTATCATCAAAAGTCAGAGAATGACAAATGTTATATGATATTAATTATATGTGCAATCTAAAAAATAATACAAGTGAATCTATATACAAAACAGAAACAGACTCACACACATAGAAAACAAACTTATGGTTCCCAAAGGGGAAAGGGAGGAGGAGAGGGATAAATTAGGAGTATGGGATTAACAGATACAAACTACTACTTATAAAATAGATAAGCAACAAAGATTTACTGTATAGCACAGGGAACTATATTAAATATCTTGTAATAACCTATAATGGAAAATAATCTGAAAAACATATGTATAACTGAATCACTTTGCCATGCACTTGCAGCTAACACAATATTGTAAATCAACTCTACTTCAATTTTAAAAAAATACTGTGCTTTTGCACAATGCCTCTCCCTGCTTTTTTAATTTTTCACTGATTTTATCTATATATTTGACAGCCCTGTTTCTCGTTTTTTTTTGTTTTTTTTTTTGCGGTACGCGGGCCTCTCACTGTTGTGGCCTCTCCCGTTGCGGAGCACAGGCTCTGGACGCGCAGGCTCAGCGGCCATGGCTCACGGGCCCAGCCGCTCCGCGGCATGTGGGATCTTCCCAGCCCGGGGCACGAACCCGTGTCCCCTGCATCGGCAGGCAGACTCTCAACCACTGCACCACCAGGGAACTCCCTGTTTTTCTTTTTGTATTTTGATTACCGTTGCTTGTCCCACTAGTTGTTAAAAGTAAGTTTTCTTGGATTTTTTAACCCGTGAAAATCCACTTCTCTGATATAGCTAGGCATCACAAACTGATCACAAAGGGGCACTATTTAAGTCATTTGGCTGCATGTAGCTGAAAACTCCGTTCACAGTGGCATAAGTAAGCAAAATGTTTATTTTTGCCATATCACCATATTCTGGAGATGAGAACTCCAGGACTCTTATGGTAGCTTTTCCAGGACCTGAAGGACTTGGTCTCCTTCAAGTTTTTCACTCAGCTGAGTTTAGCATAATCTTTTGCCATTGGCCTTGTCAGTCCCTCTGCTTGTAAGATGGCTAGACACTGCCAGCATTGTATCTGAATCCTGAGGAAAATGAATATTAAAAGGCCTTTTAAGTCTTTCCCTTTAAAAGCTTCACTGGAAAATTCTACTTATATTTCATTGTGCCAGAACTTTGTCAAATGGCATTTTTATTCATAAGAGAGGCTAAGGAATGTTGTATTTTATCTGGGAACATTGTTGCCCCATACGAAATCATTGTTTCCCTATACAAAAATCATAAAGCTGCAGAGAAAAGATACCGCATAGGCAAGCAGCAAAGTCTGCCAAGTGAGCTAACTCTAATGTTAATATCACGATTCTGCTCTCCCCCCACCCACCCGCTGCCACTGCTGATTGGTTGTGTGGTGATCCCCTAACTTTGGTTCAAACAAGACTTTCATGGGTGTCAATTGGGAATCATGGTTCAAAGAGAATAGTTAATCTCTGTTGGGTGCTGGTGCTAAGAACCGGGGCTGGGATGCTCTTTGTCTACCATACATATACTGAAATAGGGACAGTCTGGGGAAGGAAATAGGAACAAAACCTGAAATTGCTCAGCAGAAAGTTTCAGAACTGAAATATCATGGAGTCTCAGTAAGACAAAGAGTAATTCCTCCCTCTGTTCCTTCAACACATTACTGTTTTTGTTCCAGCTAGTTTGATATTGTTTCTGTTTCTCAATTCAGATACATAGAGGAATATAGCATCCTCCTCTCTTGGTGTTTCTGTTTTATTTTTGTTTTGTTTTAGTACTTCTGTTTAGTTAGAATTTTAACTCTACAGGAGCAAATACCCATACGTCTGTTCAACACTGAATTTTGTTTGCCTAGCATGGCATGTTATCAATAAATATTTGTTTAATGAATGAGGCTTTATTATAAACTGAGCATCCCCTAATTCTCTTTATTTCTTATCTTTAATTTCTTTTATTGGTTTTACTAGTTATTTTCTAGCACAGCATTCCCTTTGAAGAGTACTTTGGTGAATGATTTCTGGACAAGGCTCTTAATGGTCCTGTTAGGAACGGTGTATTTTGGTGTAGTCAATTATCTGAAAGTATAATTAAATGAGGAAATTTTTCTTTTGTCTTCACATAGGTTAGTATTTGACGAGATAGCTGCACATTTCCTGCCATGTTTTTAAACCAACTGAGAAATCATACAAGGAGAAAGATAGAGATAGCAACCAAAATATCATCCTGACAGAAGGTCTTCACAGAAGAATCAGATTATATCTGTATTCTAGTCTGCTTCCTAATGCTAAACCTTAGAATTCGGCATACTCATCCACCCAGCACTTCTGGAACAAGAAGATCATGAGTTAAATTACATTGCCCTTATGAGCTAAACTTCAAAGATATTAAATAAAGAAACTCACTTGGGAGGACTCTCCCAACAAAAGGTTCATCTTGGCATACACATTTAGCACAAGGCAGGGCCTATAATCCACCTATGCATAATTTCTCCTCTCTCAAAGAGTTCCATTTGAGCCATCATTTGATTCTTCTATGTATTTATAAATTTGACTTGGTGACATCCCCACTGTGAGGTGTTTTACAAAGTTCTTTTTTTTCAGCATGGTATATTCAGAGTATCTGAATTCTCATTTGAGTTAGCTGATCTGGCACTGTCTGTCCAAGGATGGAACTCACAATTTAAATTATTATCTCACTAGTCCACGAAACTCATTTGTTTGTCAATTTAAAAGCAGTGATATTGTTCTTATACTCGTTGCCGTAAAGACATCCAGCTCACCTTCATTAACCCTCCCCCTGCCTGAATTAAACCTCTGCCTCAGTGACTTAATTTTGTGTGATCTGGGAAATGGAAATAGGCCAGTAGTGTTAAGCAAATAGAATTCAGACCTACAGAAGAGAAAAAAGCTTCCCCTCCTCCCTAATCCCCTATCCCTTCACTCCAGCCAATACATGAATGACAGTTTAGTTTTGCATGACATTTATGTATTACAGTTTTGCTTTAAGCATTCTGAGGCTAACCTTTCATATGTTCTAACATTGACTTTATACCAACTTTAGATCCAATTTAGATTTAGATTTGGTTGTTATGTCTCTCAAGTCTTTTCTAATCTACTCTCAACTTTTCTTTTTCTCCCCAGTTTATTTGTTGAAAATACTGGACTACTTCTTTTGTAGAATTCCCCATGATTAGATTTTTCTTACTGCATCTTTATAAGTTCCTTTGAACCCTGCATATTGGAAATTAGATCATAAGGCTCAATCACATTTTAGTTTGAGTTTTTAGCAAGAATTCTCCCTAGCTGGTGTTGTATACTTCCTTCATGAGATATACAATTTCTGGGTATCTCAATTTGCGATGTTAATTGTGTTGTCTATCATTGCCCAGATATAATTTCATTAGACGTTTTTAAAATGGTGATAATCTTTCATTGTCTACCATTTCTGTCATTTTATCTTTTTTATCTCATGAAATTAATAATCTCCACATTTCATGTGTTTCTCAATTCTGTTTCCTATTTTATTAACTGATTGTCTAAACCATTAATTTTCACTACTTAATTATTTTCAATGATGACAAGTTGTTCTTTAACACGGTTTAATCAGTTCAGTTTCTGTTTCCCAGCTACTCTGCTTTCTTCTTTTCTTTGCAAAAAAATAGCAGCTGTTTTCAGAATCTACTTTTGTGTTGGTGTTCTATATCAGGGATGGCACAGATATTTTTTTTTCCCTCACCTTTTTCGTTTTACTCGGTTCTTTAAAAATTTATTAAGTTATTATTATTGTTCCTCATCTTTCCTAGTGATCATCTGGCTAATTCTTAGAGACCAAGTGTAAGTGTAGGCAGATTTGTGGTACTGTGGCCAGTGCTCAGCTTATGGCTCTGTTTGGCAATGGCGTAAGTCCTGCTGATGCCATTGCTAGAAGAAAAATGCCAATATACAGTTATGTACTCAAGGAAGGGCTTAGTGTGGGGACAAAGGAAAGATTATATTTTGTTTCTTTCATTCTGAAACTTTTGTTCTTATGTGTGGGTTTTATATCCATAGCAGAATTATCAGCATGATGTATCATACGGATTTGGGAGTGGGGAGCACACTATCACGGAGAGACATTTTCATTCCTCTTCCCGTACCCTACACAGTAAATGGTGACTCTACTTAGTAGCAGAGTACAGCTTCTGTATTTGCAAACAAGGAGTGTGTCAACTGGAGATGAGCATTGCACTCCTGCTCTCTTTCTTATACCCACAGAACTGGGTTAAAGCCATTTTTTAGCTTTATGGTGGTATAATTGATATACAAAAACTGCACATATTTATATATACAATTTGGTGAGTTTGGACATATGCATACACCCATGATACTATCACCACAATCAAGGTAATAAATCCATCGTCTCCAAAAGTTCCCTTGTGTCAATGTGTTTTGTTTTGTTCTATTTTTGTGTTAAGAACACTTAATATGAGATCTACCCTCTTAGCACCCAGGCCAATTTTTGCATCTCTTCTTTCCATCTTCCAGCCATGACATTATTGACCATATCAGGAGCTGGGATGATGAGGCCATCCTCAATGTTATATTTCTGACGCTGGACACAGTGGATTGGTCCTACTGAGCCATTTTTTGAATCCAAGAGCTGCAGTAGTTGCAGTTCATTCTCCCTTGTTTGCACACCCTAACTTCTGGCAGCATGCCTCTCCAGAAAGGCTGCCTATGGATCTGACTGACCGAAAACACCATTCCTGGGTCCTAACCCATTAGGTGAGAGAATACAGAAATTCTCCCAACACTTGGGAATTTGATTTTTCTCTGCCATCCTTTTAGACAATAGTTGGGAACTGTTTTTCTCTTTAGGAAAATTTTATGGACATATTAGAGAGAAATAAAAAAAGGGGAGATTTGGTTATATTTGTATCTTCTATGAAGACCATTTTCTTTATCTATAAAAATCTATTCATTTCTTAATACACATTTATTATAATTATTTTACCTTTATATAAGAATGCGATATCTAAGTAGTGCAATATTACTTTCTGTAATTCCCACCCTAGTTTGGTAAAAGTGACTCTTTCTAGACAATCATACCAGAAAATGACTTTGTCCTGCACCAAGCCAGGGAGCTGCTGTGAGAAGCCCCAAGGAAGGCAGGGGTTTCCTACAGTCAAGGAGGTTCTTTCTGTGGTGAATTTTACCTCCTTCCTTCAGGGCATCATCAGAATTATCAACAAAGAGCTAACTGGAAACAGTGTCTAGATTACAATTCTGAATATCATCCTTATTTTGTGTAAAATATAGTTCTCTTATTTCCTACCAAGTTAAACTTGAGATTTTCATTTTGATTTTGAAAAAAAGGAAAGGAAATTTCAACTATTAAGTGATCAAAGGCCACATTCAGAACAAGAATATTTAACACTGGAACTAGTATATTTACAGTGTAATTGTATAAGTAGAAATTTTCTTTCTCTTTTCCCTTTCCCCTTTTCCCTTTCCTTTCCTTTCCTCCTTCCTTCCTTTCTTTTTGTGAGGAAGGAGTTTTAACTCCACATTTTGTGTTCATTCCTCACTTAGGGAGGAGAAATGGGTTAGAATAAAGAAATGTGTGAAAACTGTATTCAGAGTTGCTCTGTATAATTAATGAGTCAGTATCTCCCTTAATCAGAGAATCAGAATGTTAAACTTTGCTGACTGTGATTATTAGTATAAAAACCTCTACATTTTGACTCACTATTTTCTCATCCTTAAGATCTTGATCTTCACTGGTGTTCATGTCACAAATGTTTGAACCCAAAAGGATCTGACTCTAACCTAAAAGACTTTAACACCAGTCTTTTTTTCAGACTTGTGGGCCTCTAAAGAGAAATAAGAACATTCTTTTCCAAATGCTACTAACCTCTGCTGGCTGAGTTACTGGACTGACTTATTAATGTTTAACAACTCAGTCATCAAATGTAGGTAATAATAATTTTATTTAATCAAAGTCCCACATTGAAATTTATGGGATGAACTTATTTTTCACAGTGCCGATAATGAAGTCAAATTAGGTAAATTCCTTTATGAGTAAAGGAAACATGTCATTTCCATTTTTTAAAAACAAAAGTATCTCATTGAGGACTGCCCCCATCACATCAGGTGTGTGGTTCAGCAGTCTTAGTCACTTTTCAGCCACCTTTTCTCTCCTTCCTGTATTTTCTCTTTCTAAATGATTGGAGTTATTTTCTCTTTCTTTTCTCACGGTGTTTGCTTCACACGCTCTACCAAATGGTTGATCAATAATACCACGTCATCTACATAGTGTCTCTTGAATCAAATCACTTTGCCATTTGTTATATTGTCAAATGTGCAATATATTTAATTAAAGCAAAAATGTTACCCTGCCATGTTGAATTTATTTCATTTGTGGAGATTACATTGCAAATTTTCCAAATCTGTGTTTGCCTTTCTGCCTTCACTACTACGGTCTTACACCATTCTTCAGGACCTCCTGCTTTGCCTGAACTCCACAGCTTGCAACAACTACCTATTTTCCTGCCACTATTTTTTTTTTTTCTACACCACTGTTTTGCACCATTTTGCTTCTAGAGTTATCCATTTAAAAAACAAGTGTGATTATATCATTCCATGACTTAGAAACCTCTACTAACTGCCTTTTGCACACTGAGCTCCTCCGTTTGATGCACACTGCCTTTGGAATCTGCCTCAAACTTTGATGAGGTAGATTGTCTTTTCTACTGTTGAGTGACCCTCCGGTACTTTTAATAAGAGAAAAGCACCAGTCCGGGTAGAATTCTGGTTTTATGCCTGGCAGGAGCAGAGGTTTAACACACTTAAATGTCAGTTGTGGTATTACTCCTCCAGAATAGTCTATAAATAAAGGCAGATTCAAATAGAAAGTCCAAAACCAAGCAGTTCAGCATAAAAGCCCCACATGTGAGGGAGGACTATCCAATGACAGTCTAAAGTCTTAAATGGCTCAATAGCCACCATAACCAAGGGCAAAGGAGTCTAAAAGATAAATCCGTGGGTGCAGATCAGAAGGTATTACCATATTAAGCCTGCAAGCAACTATGTTCATTAATTTATATTTACTGAGAGGGACGGTAAGTTGATGGAGGGGCCTGGATGATTAAAAGATCAACAGTGAGTATAGAATTACCTCTTGCATTTGTATTAGTCAACATGTACTGCTTTAACAAGCAATTCCGTAATCTTAGTAACTTACAACAGAAATTAAAACTTTAATTTCTTGCTTTCGGGTTTGCAAGTTAGCTCTGCTTTCTCCACATGTCTTTTCATTCTAGCATCCAGGCTGAAGGAGCAGCCACTACCTGGGATATGCCATTCTTTTAGCAGAAGACAGAAGCAAGAAGCCCAACCACACCATGAAGCACAGTTAAAGCTTCCCCCCAGAGGGTATAAGTCACATCCACTGGCCAAAGCCAAGTCACATGGCTAAGACTGACAAGGGCTAGGATAGTACTACCTAAAGCAAGGCATGGTAAGGGTGGGGGTGATACATACTCCTAAGAGAGAAGAGACTGGATAATGGGGAACAATAACAAAATATACCACAGACCTCAGATACGCTATACTTTATGATTCTTCCCTACTCCTCATTGGGAATTCATCATTTTAGGAAGATAGTACGTATGCTCAGCCTTGTCTTGGGGTAATGTGAATATCTGGTATCTTAAGGGTTAAGGTTATACATGACACCAGGTCATCAGCTATAAGAGAATGAATCACAACTTTGAAGTAATATGTAGTTATTTTTTATAATTATTTTTGTACATATCTTTACTCAGGTTACTGGAGCACAACCTAAACTTTTTAGACGTTTATATACCACATATAAGGCATTTTCTTGTACTGCATTCTGGCAACTTCTCTGGTACATGTTTCTTCATTTTTTGATACTAAAGTGTCTTCAAATACAATTTGTCATCCTTTTTTCTCTGTATGCAAGGTTAGCAGTGGGTACACTGAGTGACCATAACACACACTACCAACATATTGGACTCATATAATATTTTAGGAAAATTCCCTGTGCTTCCATGTTAAATGAATGTCATACTTTGTACATTTTTATGCAGTGGAAACATCCTTTAGAGATATTACTTTATCATTAATAATATTATGAACACAGATTTGAGACAATGATATTATACCATATACGAAGTCTCAAAATAAGTACATTACTTTGAGAATCAGGGTGGATCACCAAGTTAGACTTGTATGAAACTCTAAAGATTCTGAAGAATTTAATAAAGTTTTATGGGCATCTATTGAATAAGTGAGTTTCACTTTCAAGTTTAGCCATTCGTATGTAAGAAATTAAAGAGAAATAGCGCTCTCTGAGTTTCTGATAGTATAGTTATGCATGAGACATACTGCCTCAGAATGGGTTAGAATAAGGCTCTGTAAGTGAGTCCATTTGAGCAAAAAACCCAAAACAGAAAAAAAAAAAAATTAGGAATAACTTCTGAATAAAGAGTATGCACTGAATCATGAAAAATTAAACCTTTATTCTAATTTGCAATTTGGTTCCTATTAGTTTTTTACCTCTTTTTAAGTCCCTATCATTGTTATGCTGATCTTCTTAGGAGTCGTAAAACAGTGATGACATGCTTATGAAATATGAGTAAAACTATCATAATATTTAGTTCCTGTATTGGGAAGATGAAATTTGGAGAATTATTTACTTTTCCATTTATCAAGAAGAATCTCAGGATGGAGAGATTTTTAGTTAATTTATGAAATTATCTAGTTTGTGGATTATTCCCCTGGTGCTTAATTTGCTAATTTTCTACAGACTGAATGAAATCTATCTATTGTGTTGTTAAGTGGATAGCAATACAAAAGAAGTAAATATTTCATCTATGTGTTTTGCTACAAGATAACTGTGCTAATAAAATTCCATAATAAATCACTGACTAGAATTCTTGGTCGAAATACTAGTCCTGTAGAAAGAGAAAATTTTACTTTGCTTAATTTCTCTTTGATTTTTATGTGTGTCCCATAGTAATTTTGCTACATGTTTTTTGTTGTTTGCTTTCAGGACATATAATAATTTCAAAATCTGTTAACCTTCAAATTTTACACTAGTTAACATTTATTTATGGTGTTTTTGGAAAGAGAAGGCTATCAGTAAATATTAATTAAATATTTAGTAATCAGAATGATAATGAGTTAAATAGAGGACCTATTGATTACATGTCAAATATGGAAGAAAAGACAGTGAAAGACACACTACTTATATAGCATCTTTTTACTGGCCCCCTCACATTCCCTTCTAAGTGGCATGTTTACTTGTTTGGTCAGTTAAGACGTCCCTGGATGAAAGGTAGAGAGGACAAGAGAGAGATCAGGAGGAAAGTTCAGTCTTTAGCACCTAAAAATAAAAGAAGGCAATACTTGGAGGAAAAAAATATACGTGTGTGTGTGTGTTTGTGTGTGTGTATATACACACACACACACAAGGGGTGATTAAGTTGGAGAAGCTTAGTAAAAGAGAGAAAAGAAAAGTGACTATTTATCCAGGAGGTGATGGAGCATGTCAAAGGAATACAAGAGCCAACCTGAAAGATCTCCTAATGACCAAACCTGGAGCAAGTTGAACAACAAAATAAATAGCATGGTTGCACTGGCTTCCTAGGGCTGCCATAACAAATTACCACTAACTGGGTGGCTTAAAACAACAGAAATTTATTCTCTACCAGTTCAGTAGTCCAGAAATCATTGGAAATAAAGGTGTTCACAAAGCCACGCTCTCTCTGAAGGCTCTGGGGGAGGGTGCTTCCTTGGGCACTTCCTAGATTCTGGTGGTTGTCAGACATCCTTGGCATTTCTACTTGTAAGACACATCAGTCTAATCTCTGCCTCTGTCAAGGTGTTCACGCCTGTGAGCATGCTAATCTCTGTTTCTAAGTTTCCCTCTTCTTGTAAGGAGATCAGTGACATTGGATTTAGGATCTATCTTAATCCAGCAAGACCTCATTTTAACTTGATTACATCGGCAAAGACCCTATTTCCAATTAAAGTCACATTCACAGAATCAAGTGGACATGAATCTCTGGGAGCTCTATTCAACTCAGTACAATTATATTACATTATAATCCAAAGTATAAAACATGTATATGAATACATACTGATATAAACAAGTAATAAAATAGATAAATATATGGGGGAGAAGAAACAAATGTTACTCACAAAAAAAATTCCAAATACAAATGTAGATCCCCCCCCACCAGGAGGTGGAACTTATTTCTCCAACCTCCTCCTCTATCACGACACATGCACCTTCAGTGACTCATATCCAAAGAACAACGGAGTATGGAAATGGAAAACCTAATAACTTTACAGTGGAGAAACCAAGCAAATATTGCCTCAACCAAATGGTCAATGTTAACACCACCAAGACATGTCACATGGTGACAAGAACACCCTGACATTTTGTGATGAGGAAGGAAATTCATCTATGTGTTATTCTTCTCTAAAACCATAATCCCAGACTAAACATGAGAAAAAGATCAGACAAGCCCATGTGGAGGGATATTCTACAAAATACCTGACCAGTACTCCTCAGTAACATTAAAAAGATGGAAAAAAATGCCACAGATCTTCAGAAAAAACTAAGGAAGGAGACACAATGACCAAATACAAGGTAGTATCCTGGAATCCATCATGGGAGAGAAAAAGAAGATTAGCATAAAAATTGGTGAAATTCAAATGAAGTCTTGAGTTTAGTGAATAGTAATGTATCAGTGTTGACTTCTTAGTTTTCACAGATGTACCACATGGCAGTGTAAGATGCGAACATTAAGGAAAATTGCATGAGGAGCATAGGGAACTCTCTATATTACCTTTGCAATATTTCTAAAATCTAAAATCATTTAAAAGTTTAAAAAGTTTATTTAAAAAGCACCTGGTATTTTTTGAAAAGAAAAAAAATTACTAACAGTTGTTTGATGTGTGAGACTCTGAGGAACACGCTAGGCGAAGAGTGGTCTAATGAAGTTTTACATTATGCAATGTGCTGTGCCTTCATTGCCTTCTTAAGAGATGATGGAAATCAATTTATTTCTAAACTATTTTCCTCTGATTTGTGTTCTTTTTGGTGTGATTCTATATTGAGATTGACCTTAAAGTGGGAAGCATAAGTTCAGTTTTATTTAGGTTATATATGAAATTTGAAAACAACTTATACCTTCATTGTGTAGTTATAAAGGTTTAAGAAATAGATGCTCTCTTGTACAGAAGTTTAAAGCAAACTTGTAATACCTGAAAAATTCTTAACACCACGGAATTTACCTCTGCTCTTTCTGTGATTAACAATATTATGGAATTCTATCTTTCATTTTAAGTGCTAATCTCTTCAAATGAAGAATTATTCCTGGCTTCTCTGTATCTTTCTCCAGAGCTCTATATAATGCTTTACTTATGAGAAATATACAGATATTGACTGTTGGACTTGTGATCATGACCCCCAAAACTCTTAAAGTGTGTAGTCCTGATGAATTGCTTATTTTAATATTAATTAAAATTTCTATTTTTCAGTCATCTGATAGCTTTGAGTAATATTTAATATTTCTGATTTTTAGGCATCCTAAATTGTCAGGTTGTGTGAACTCTCTGAGACCAAATTATTGTATAGAGAAATCCAGTCAGTATTAATAGCCAACTTCTCATGAAAATGTTTGAGGTAGAGCTAGGTTGTTTAAAAGTAAAATGTGCCCTTAGTTCTTGAATTAAATTCCATTTGAAAAATCTTCAGAATGATTGAAAACTAAAACCTTCCTTTTCAATCTATTTTGCCTAGCCTTGTTTAAATTTACCTATTGTTGAATTTTAAACCTCTCTGGGTAAACATATTTGCATGTATGTTAGAGATACTCATTTTTACCTAAAATACTTAACTATTGAAATGATTTTCCAAAATACACTAAATGGCAAACTGGGAAGCAACTTTGGTTTTAGGAACAGAAGAGAAAAATATGTGAGAGCTGTTATTATTAATACTAGTAGAGAGAAAAGTTGATTATCAATATATTCCCGGCTGAAATTTCAAAGTGTGTTTTAATTACAACTCTAATGAAAAGGCATTATTAGGTGCATGCTTAATTTAAACTAGATATTTGCACAGATAGATTGGATAGAAAATGTTTAAATAGTTGTATTTATGCACCACTTTTTATACTGTTTTGAGACAGAACTATTTCTCTTCAAGATAGAAGATGTAGACCCTCTATAATGAATGATATGTATAATTTGTAAGATATTTTGGACAGATAGATCAGTAATAGAAATAATAATTACCTTCAGGAAATTTTAGTCTTGAGTAATTTAAATTATCATTACACTTTTGTCATTTACCATTTACAATTTTAGTCTACAAAGCTAAGATCCATGAATGAAACATCAAACCAAATCTGTATTCGCTGCTCATAATGAATGGTGATGAGATAAAAGATAATCACAGGAGGGAGGGATGAAAGAATAAGGTGGTTTTCCATACACACAGATCTATGAAGGCTAAGACAACCACTGATAGATCCTGGACAAAGGGGATATGACTATGGAGAGAGTGGGAGAAGCAGAAGTGAATAGAAATGAATATATGCCCATCAAGAAATAAAGGGGTACTGAAGGTTTTTTTTTTTTTTTTTTTTAAAGCAGAAAAAAGCAGACAGCAAATTGAACTAAGGGCCATTAAACAGGAATCACTGTCTTGAGCAATCAGTTTAAAATAACATTGGTACAATTTTATTTAACCTTTAGTTAAAAGTAATTTCTTACCACAGAACCATTTTTTGCTGGTCCCATGGGTTAGCTCCTCAGAGAGATTTAATGGAATTTCTGTGTGAAATGTATATACAATCTGTAGACTAATTTCTAAGACTAGATTTCAGTGAGGATTAAATGTTCGGTGTCCATCAATAATATTTTGTAGCCATTTTGAAAAGAAAGACCCCACACATTTGATATTTCTGGTTTCTTCTTTTTTTAAACCATCTTGGATCCCTTAAAATAATCAATTCCTATGGGTAGATTATGATAGTTTTCAAATCTTCACTGAATCATTTATCAATAAACTCCTAGTCGTTAGTAGAGTTCAAAAATGTATAGAATTTAGCTAATTCCTATTAATTACTATAACTTCAGTTGACTTAAAAAATGTGATAACTGAAAACTCATATCTGTCTGTATTTTCTTTCTCTCGAAGTCTCCTTGAATTAATAGAATTGATAAATTAGAATGAATGACACCATGACACTCTGGAAAACAAGAAATGAATCATCAATGAATCAAAATTTTATAAAAATTCTGGGAGGACAGAAAATAAATGATATGCGATTGGTAGGGAAATGAAAGATTAAATTTAATAAAAGTCACCAGAGATCTTCAAGGTGAATCAACAAATACAGATAAGCCAGGGGGCAATCCTCGGTCATTATTTAGGAGTCTACTTTCCAAACAACTGGGAAAGTTGAGCTCTTCCCCCAACACAGATGTAAATAGAGCTATGGCTTGGCAGCAAATGCTTATTCTCTGTGGCTGAAGCCAAGAGTTATTCTCAAAATCAGGTGAACATATGGATGATGTTCCTAAGAAAGTTATCTTCTGAAGATGCTGGGGTCTAAGACAGAAGTAGAACAGACCTCAGCCTAACTCTAGGTTGCACACAGACACAGGAAATATAGGTGTAAGATGACAGGCAGAAGAGCACTTCCTTTTGGTAGTGTAATGTACCAGGCCTGAAGGAGGTTCCTGTTCTGAAACCTGCTTTTTTCCCAGGGGTACTTCAAAGAGACTGGTTGTCAAAATATCCCCCTGACTTCTCAACTTATATAGAAGCTTCAGTCAGCCTTATCACTCAGCTTAGAGGCCTCATGGGGAAAGAGTCCTAAACGAGAGCAAACAGTATACATGCGAGCTACCTTGACTATTCAATATAGTCCATCATTGACAAGTGTGACTACACATCCAAGAATCTTGAGGTAGTTGAAGAAAACTAGCCACACGAAAGACAAGGTAGAATATGAACAAATAATACAAACGGATCCATTTGTCCCTAGGGTTCAGGGAAGCAGTATATGAGACTTTTCGGTAGGGGAGAGATTTGATATTATTTGAATTTTTGGATGATTATATTTACTGCAATGTGGAAAATTAATTTCAGGGGCGCTAGATGATAAGAAACTGTTTAAGAAACTGTTTCAGTGATTCAGGGGAGAAATAATGGTGACTGGAGGGGGTGTGCTAAAGAAAACTCATGAATATAAAAGGAGTTTAAGAGATAGACTTGGTGTTGTTGATTAGAAGTGTGGGTGATGGAGAGTCAGGAGGACACCCAGATTTCCGACTTACTCTTTCACCTCCATTATTTTCATTTTGGAAGTCAGTGGATTCTTCTGTGACTCCCTGGGCTGAATTACTTAGCAAGGGACATAATGGAACCCACCTTGTCCAGTTTGCTTTCTGCTGACGCTATGAACAATACACTGATTCAAAGGTGGCCTTAGGTCTGCTACATTCCCAAGTATTGGGTTTTGGCACTCAAGTCACTTTAACGTCCAATAAGTCAGTGTGTATTAAATTTCTGGATATTTTATAGAGTTACCAGAACTCTTCATAGATAAAGAGAATAAGAATAATTTAAAAATACAAAATTAACATAAATCCAGGAGAAAACTGACTTTGTGATAGAATAATATTGAGGTTTGAGATTATTAATTATATATGAATATGCTTATGTGTATTTCCACATGTGTATACCAATATATGTAATATATTGAACATACATTATAAATACATATTTAAAAATCTGCTTCTAATTGGTGGAAACATATCATGCTTTACATTTTAGAAATAATATTATCCATTGTGAGATATTTTGGAGCATGAGTATTGAAAACTGTAATTAATTCAGATTTTTATCAAATGGAGCTATCCATTACGCATATAATATGACACATGTCATAGACCCAAGTCTGTGCAATTGCAATCTATAGAAACTAGTCATACAGTGTGTGGTTTTGCACCATACCATCTCTTTGGGTAAAGTAGAAATGTCTAGTTGAGTTAATGGCACTGTGGCTTGTATTTCCTAATGCTTCATGGACGGCGGGTATAAACGGACCTCGGTGACAATGATACAGAAATCTTTACTCTTTCCTGTCTCCATTTCAATCTGTTTTACACAGGACCCAATCCTCGAAATATTTCCTTACCTACATCTTGAAGTTACCAAAGGCTGTTTCTTGGGTTCCAAAATAAAACCAAGCACTCTAATAAGTGCTTTGTCTGATATAAAATTAAGACCGTATTTTTAATTTTAGTTCAGTTTTAGTTTAATTTTAGTTTAGTTTATCACGTATGCTCAAATATCTTTGAATCTTTACCTAGAATAAGACTGGTACCCCAAGTATAAAAGAAAAAGACACAGACCATAAAAGGGAGAAAAAACTTTTGTCTTGAGTGTTGAAGGATCCTGAGAAGTACATTGCATTCTCTGGCATTCTGAAAGGTGGAAAGCAAACAGCTGCATAAAGGTTTCCCAACAATTACTTTACAAAATGTGAAACTGCATCTTATTTTCAGTTTAAGAAAGTAGTGATATATTGACTTCACTAAATCTTGACCTTGATTTCTATAAGAAATTAGTTCTAATACTGAGTTAGAGAAAAATATTTAATGCTGCGTTTTGTTCCTTTTCCTAGTTTTATTAAAACACGTTAAATTTGCATAATGTTCCTAACGCTGTCTAAGCATGTTAGCATCTAATAGTCTGTCATGTCTCCACCAGCATAGAGCACAGCTAGTATCACGATGCCATTTGGCTCATGAGAGAACTGAGATCCAAAGAGATGAAGTGATTTTCCCCAGAACATAGGATTAATGAGTGCTAGGACTATGGCTATGAAAGCCAGGCTTATGATTTACAAACTTCATCCATTTCACTTAGAAATTAGAAAAATGAATATTTGAGTTACAAATAAAGGGTAACTCAAATGGTATGATTTGAGGGACTTCAATATTTTCTCAACTGCCTTCCACAAAGCCTGAATGTCTCACAGTTCCAGTTAAGGCACTATCTCCAGAAAGTCCCTAGTTGAATGCAAATACCCAGGGTTTCTGATTTACCCCAAATCAATGTACACAATACCTTCTTTCCTGCCACACTTTTCCCACACACCAGTGCCTTGCAGCTGCTGAAATGGGAACTACAATGAAGACGAATGGGACTTTTTAGAGATTCTCTGGTGCAAAAAGTTAAAAATAAAAATGGTACCCAAATAGTGAGCATTATAGACAAAAAGATCCAGAAACAAGTCTACACTGATATGATCTGCCCACGTGCTGGCTGAAAAGTACATCCTTAACATACTATCTGAACGTTTTTTACTTCAGTTTATTATCTTGTATTAAGATTCTACAAATTCATTATTTATTTGGGTAACAATTACTCTACTCAACCTTTGGGAATTTAAAGGATTAACGGTCATTCACACTTTCATGAATTAGTGGAAATTGGTACTCTCAGATAATTTTCTATTAACAAAGCTGAGATCAACCTTTTTAGAAGACTGACATTTCTGACCAGGAGATGGGGCACCTAGGAGGGGAGCACACATACTAAATGTAACATACAAGTTCAAGATTTGTTTTTATCTGTTTCCTGTGAACTTAGAAACGTAACGACCATTTGTAACATTATTTCTATAGAAAATGCTATGAACAAAATCCATTGATAGGATGGATATTTGCTTGCATGATATAGAGGATGTGTAGCATATTGATATCCTTAATACACTACAGTCCATAGCACTTAGAGCTCTAGTCTAGTAAATTTGTAACAATAGATGAAAGTGAGTAAAATCTATAGATCAGCACTTTCTATAAACCCTATTATTTCTGGGGCACTAAACTGTGGGCTCCTAGGAGCTTTGAAGGGGGAATAAAATCTAAAAAAATATACTAGAATAATACAAAGAGATGCAGAGAGCAATAGAGCAGAAATACACTTTTCCCCCCATTATATAGGACCAGCCTTGACAAAGAATAATTCTCATGACAAAACATACATAAGAGATCTCGGGCACTATTCCTAGCCTCCATTTCCAATTTTGATTTCACAAAGAAATATAGGACATGTGCCCTAATGAAAGCGCCATCTTTATTTCAAAGCAGCATGTGAACAAAGTGAGAAATCTCACAAACAGCATCACAATATAAAACAGCAGAACACAACTTCGCCAGTTTCAGTTTGAGATTCTCCGTGTGTGTGTGTGTGTGTGTGTTGAGTTTAGAACAAATCTCAATTTGTCCAAACATCATGGACCCACCCTCACTTTAAAATGAAATCATACAACTCACATTCAGTCAATTCTCAATTATCCATAGTGAACTTAAATCCAGTTTGACTTGTCCTGTCACCCAGCATGCACCTAAGTTACCTTACCCTGGTGGTTATGTATTTAATCCTAACTTTAATTATGATCTAAATTTTTTTTTAAAGAAGCTTCATTTTATTTAAGAACATACTTATTTTAGAAATTATAAAGTATCTCTGTTGTTATAACCCTTTGTATATGTACATATGTAATAAAAGTATATATACCTATATGGATAGTTTACTGTAATTAAGCAAGCTTGATGGAAACTTCTTGAACTTTTGGGGTCATAGCTATAACATATCTAATTATCCTGTGAAGAATAGATGGATGGATGACTATTATTGTAAGAATCTTATTTTTAATCCTAAGTAAAATTCCAACTGGATATAGCAGTTGAATTCTTCCATAGGTGACTGTCTGATACAATTTGTTGGTGGATATGTGCTGTCTTCAAAATCCAAAAATCCTAAGGTCAAGATTTCTCATAATATTCAATGTGCTATAAGTGCATTTCTGTAGGGGAATTTTCCTTTGCTTCTCAACTGCTTGGGTTGAGAGCCTGGGTGTCCAAAATTACAACTGATACTAGAAGCACAATGTCAGAGATGCTTTCTCCATTCTGGCTTACTGCTCCACTTAAAATTGTTGTATTACATTTCTGCTAATAAAAGCCTTTCTAAGGATTCTGTATCACTCTTCTGCAAGGCACATTCACATCCTTCAATGAAAGTTGCTATTATCAGAGCAGTGTGCTCTTACTATTTATTTATTACAACAGCCCTCATGACTGCTTACCCAGGCAAGCACTAGAAATATCTAACTCATTACCACTACGTAAAATAGCATGGGGTATTTTCAGAATGAAAGAGATCAGAGCATGACAAATTCTAAAGCTGCCCGTGTCCCTGTTTCCAAAGAAAAAGACTGCTATTCAACAAGCACTGGTAACTTTTAACTATCGAAAGGGATATATTAGACTCAGTGAAAAATACTGCCAAGACAAAAGCTTGTTGGAAACACCTATTTGCTACCCTTTTGTCATTTAAGGTCTGAACACCCTTGGACTTTCTCAGCCCAGCCAGTGAAAGAAAACTGACCCAGAGGGAGCCAGAAACTGAAAATGCTTATTGACTTATTCAGCTGGAAGTTGATCCTGGTCGCTATTTAAATCTACTGCTTTAAGTGTCAGCAGACATGCTGCATTCCTTATGATGGTTCAGAGGGCAGACATTCGGGTCAAAATTTTCTTACCAATTCTGTACCTAATGTGGGCTTTACAATGTTTACAAACAGCTGTTACAATAACCCAAAGATCCAAAGAAAAATGTGACACATCCAAGAATCTGACAGTTAAAACCCAGCATTTGTTCAGATAGCACCTTGTGGTTTGACGTAACAAGACCCATGATGATAATGGTATTTGTCACATTCAGAGCAGCTGTATTCATGAGAGTGGAAGTGACTACCCTCTTACACACCCAGTTACTACTTTGAACCCAGGTCTATATTTTGGCTGCCTTGGCAACATCACAGCAGTAACAATTGGAGCCATAATGGCGATGTCAATCCAAGGACATTTTTGGATAAAGCAGGAGCCCTGACTTTCCACACAGAGAGACAGAAAAGAGCTTACAAAATAAACTGAAAAAATGATGTCCATAGCACTGTTATACTGTGTATACTGAGACTCATGTACTGAGACTCTAGGTTACTTATTGTAATAGTTAAGTTTTTACAAGTCCAATAATTTTCCAGTGGCTGTTCTTTTGTGGAAAAACCATTTCAGGGAAATGGATACATAGGAAACTATTTTTTTGTCTGAAACAAAACTATAAAGGATAAATTCCTCGTTAATTGTGACCACATTAATCAATGTAGGTTTCCCATAATTATTACAATGAAAGGGATTATAAACAACAATTAAAATAGACAAAATTAATCATTCAGCCTTCTCACTGGTTGGTTTGTCTCGTGTGATTGGTCACTCGTAACTCTTCTCTTGGTCACATGGCAAAATTGCATTTCCCTGTCCTCATGACATGAAACACATTTATGTCCTTATGACTTGCTTTGGTTAATGAAATGTGAGAAGAAGTGACAGGTGTCATTTCAAGATGGATCCTTTAAAAGAAAAGTTCAATTTGCTGTTGTTCCCTTCTCCTGCCAGGGCAACCAGCAACTTTCCAGATGGTAGAAGCATCATTTGCCTGGAGTGAGAAGATGTAGAACAGAGTTCCCAGTTGTCCTGTGATGAACATGTAATACTAGCAAGAAGTACACTATTGTTATGCTAATCTACTGCGTTTGGGAGCTTTTATCTCCGTATAAACTATACTGTCCTGGTCACCCTCACAGTGTGATTTGGAGAAATTCAAAGACCATTCTTTATGGAAATATGTTTGACATATAACATTATGCAAATTTAAGTTTCAATTAAAAAAACTAAACACACATGTTAAAAAAAGAACACCATTCTTTATCTTTTTGTAGAATCAGAGGTTATAATGAAGAATGCTTCAAACCTCTTCACCAAAATGAGATAGACTGTTTCTGTCCTGGCTAGAGACAAGTGCAAAATCATGGGTTTATGGTCAAACTATGTTCTCTAGACAGAAACTCAAATGCACACTTAGACCAATCCAAATGAACTGTTTTACTACTTGAACTAGCCAGAAACAATTTCTTTAACTTATCTTGTAAAAAAGCCAAAGTTTTATGAAAAAATATTCCTTGTCAGGGAGACCCCTTTTATTTTCCCTTGAATTAGCCTTTTTCTTTGTATACTTCACACTCTATCCTTTTCCCTTACAGCAACTTTCTCTCTCCTTTACTTATGTGGTATTCTCCTGTCTGACAACAAGAGAAAGTAATTACTATTACTTTATAGCACAGATTCTGGCAAAGTATCTGTGCTTCTGTTTCCACAGTAATTTAAACTGTTTCTGCTGTTAGTGGAAAGCAAAGTTAGATGTTGGCCTTATGGAATCTTTGTGAAGTGATGTCAATTCCACTAGGTTTTTCTAGGCTCCAAAAATATTTGAACCCCTTGTAATACAGGTAAAATAGAACACAAGTAATGTTAAAGCAACTCTACTATGTTTCTCTGTTGATTTCTGAGATCAGCCTGGAAAAGTAGCTTCAGTAGTATTTCTTTGAGCAGAGTTAAATGCATAAAAAGGGAGTGTGTGTGTGTGTGTGTGTGTGTGTGTGTGCACGTGTGTGCCTATGTGTGCATACATACATGTTCATGTGTTTAAAGTAAAAGAGAAGACATTGTAATCAGCTAAAAATGGACATTTATCAATTTTTAAGTTATGACAAATAACACCATTATATTTGTTCACACTCTTTCTCCAGAATTACTACAATAAACTCCACACTTATAGACTTACTTGTTGGAAGGACAAAATGACTTCCAGAAAAATCTAAATAGTGGCAAAGTATATTCTTTATATTACTGACTAGAACTAAATTCCTTTTCTCAAGCCACAGAAAAGAAATTTTAAAATTTTATGAAGCATTATGGTATGGTATAATTTTTTCAGAAAGGTTATTTTTCTCAT
The DNA here is from genome assembly GCF_011762595.2 of Tursiops truncatus. Classification (NCBI taxonomy): domain Eukaryota; kingdom Metazoa; phylum Chordata; class Mammalia; order Artiodactyla; family Delphinidae; genus Tursiops; species Tursiops truncatus. The sequence goes on from NC_047036.1 coordinate 71,170,841, forward strand.
TTGCAGAATATCAATTTTTCTATAGAGTAGTGGTTTTGCATAAGATTTACTAGTTGTCAGCTCCATCTACGTTTTATGTACCAATGTATAGAGTCTTTAAAAGAGATTTTTAAAGGTAACAGATACATTAATTTCACTTTTTTAAAAAAAGTTAAAAAACAGTTTAAAATAACTGGTTAGAAATAAATTTATATTTCCCCAAATTAAATATATGTATTAATTTCAAAATTGCTTTATTTCAATGATTTATTAATTTATCACAATACTTAACACAAGTATCTAAATTTAAAATAATTTGAATTCATTTTTCATTGCCAAATATTGAGAGAAGCTCAGTGATCATTTTGTAAAATAATAATAATCCCCCTTTTACCCAAATCTGTATATTTATAAAATTTATTCAACTGTGACAATATCAAAATTCTAAGTATTATATGAATAGCTTATATTCCATATTCATACTGTTCTCTCTGTAAATCCATGGAATAGGATACATGAATTAAGGGGAATTTGTTACTGAAATAGTAGTTTTGATACCTTATTAGAACTCAAGATAGTCATGGCTTTCAATAGGGGATTTTTTTTAAAGAAAACTCCCCTACTAGAGTTACCCACATACATCTTTAAAATATGAAAATCCACTTTACATTGATCATAGTCTTTATTAAGAAGACTGTTGACTTCAATACTAAAAGTATCTGATAGTTCCAGAAAATTCTTAAGCAATCATTTTTTTTGGTGATTAAACTGATCATGTACCATTACATAGTCCAGGTTGAGGGAGGTAGAGGTTGGGGACTTTACATTTTCAGAGCACCCACTATGGCCCCAAACCTCTTTTGGACACTTGACATATATTATCATGTTTAGTATTCATAATCAGTCCATGATGAAGCTATTACTATCCCCTGATTACAGAAGAGGAGGCTGAGGCTCAGAGAAGTGGGTAATTTGATAAGGGGCATATACCTAGTAAGAGGTGGAGTAAGAATTTATGATTTAGGTCTTGTGATTTAATGTCTGTATTATTCCATTATTCTATGTTGCTTCCCACAGAATGCAATTGCTCCTTCACTAATTTGGGGCTTATTTTCAATTGGACTATCTGTAAGTTCTCAGCCAATTATTTTTCTTGTATAAAACTTAAAACATACAGAAGATGTATGGTTCAAATTCTTTATCCATTGATATTCATAAGAATTTGACACAATAAACTGAAAAGAATTATGGAAGAAAAATTCATTAATGGGGCCCACAAATGTACAAGAAATGCCTTACACTTGTAGCTTGCATCTTAAGTCATATTAGGGAGGGTTGGACTGGCCCTCAGAGCCAGAAGTTTCTACTCCCTGGTCTTTCTTCCCAACTTCTTTTCTTCTATTAAAAAAACACAAAGGTTTGGTATAGATGAAGCAGTTCCTTGATTTCTACCCATTTATCCAGGATTTGGAAAACTCTGAGTTAGAACTATAATTTGCTCTCCCCCTGTCAGCCAAAACGAAACTGTAAATGTATGGGCATTTTATCTACTATCTGTACAGAGTTCTGCTTGCTTGATCCTGCTTTCTTCCCAAATCAGTTCCCGAACACATCTCTAATTCTAGCTTTATATTTCTCAGAGGGTGCTGTGCTTTTTCTTTTCAAACGTATAAAATCCTTTGGTATTTTTCCACTCATGTTTATAATTCTGACTTTGATTTTGGCATTCACATTTTCTAAATTTTAAAGTAAGACCTTTCTACCATACTTTGTTCCTCATTTAAGACTTGTTGCAAAATTCTAATTAACAGACTGAACAACAAAAGAACCCACTGAACACCCACTAGATTTTTTTTGAAGGGGGAAAACGTTCTATAAAAAACACTGAACATTGTAAGACACACACTGATGAACACCTACTGCTTAATGAAATTTATCACCAAATTCAGTTCCTTCTTTCCCACCTCGTTGCTTCTACCCACTACACACACACACACACACACACACACACACACACACACACACACACACACACACACGCTCTCATAAGACCAGTTCTAATAGCACGTATACCAAGATTTTTCAAAGAGGGTTTGTAAAACTAAAAATCCTGGCTTGTGTTTCAAAGAGATGAGATGATAATTTTTCTGCCTAACTTCTGTTTTGTTGCATCAAAAGGATGTCTTATTGTTTGTGCCATCGTAATTTAAGGACCATCTAAAAAATATTCTTTTCTTTATAGAAATTATAAAAATACATTTTGCTAAAATCTTTTTACTGTAGACTTTTTTAAAGAAACAGATTTTTTCCAGCAAATTAACTAGTAATAACTGGAAGTAAGCCAAAAACACTCTAAGAAAAGATTTATGATGGTCTATATAGATAACAGCAACGTGGAGCAAAGTTTTTTCTTTAACATGAAGTACATGACAGGTCGTGTTCAGCCATTTTGTAACTTTAGTTCTAGAAGATACCATTTTGGGCTATACTTAGGATAGGTGGAAGTATATATAGTACAGGTGTAAGAATGAAGAAACACTGGCTTATACATAATTTCTTAAGTTTCAGGGAAAAAAATGCCTAATGCATTTTACATAAGCAAGGTTTAGTCCATAAAGAGGATAGGAATGTCTTATCTTCTATTCAGTTAACAGGTTTTAGCAGTTTTCTGAATACTTATGAGTAGCTCAGAAATTCATATAAGTTCGTGTAATTCACACAGCATCTGTTGTGAAAAAATAAAGTGATAATTTACATCCAATTAAAATATTTTTCATTAGATAAAATGCTTTAATAAACTAACAAACTTATGTAAGAAGATAGTATTCATTGGGAATAAAACAAGTCAATTTTCTATAGAGCGTGCAAAAAATCAAGGACTGGTCAACTGGAAAAGAAAGAGAGTCAGTCTTTTACGTAAAATTTTAATCTATTGAATATTCTTTTTAAAAACTCTGTGTCCCATTATGTCTTACAATTTATGTAAGTTATTTGAAAGCATATCTGCTCATTGAGTGCATTCTTATTAAACTGTTAAAAATATATATCTACCAATCCCCTCATATCTACTATAGAAGTGGAAATTTCAGGGGTGCTTCTTACACATAATTACCTTTCTGTCTTTTAAATGTTTGCCAGTTATACTACAGGAGAATATACGCAACCATGGTTTAAAAGGAAGTTAAAGGTTGTTTTTTAAAAAATTTTTTTTTATTAATTTCTCTTCTCTGATATAAGAATTCTTTAACTTTAAAAATAAGCTTACATCTAATTTGGCAGGCAATTATGCAAATGAATTCTGTTAGGGCAGATTCCAATGGTAAAACATAAAATAAACTTAAGAAAAAAGGGGGAGTCAAGTAAAGAGAAAGTTGGTGGGTCTTGCTATTTTTTTTTTTTTTTTTTTGTACTTTAAATATTTTTAGGCCTCTTTACCACTGCTGTTGGGTCATCTCTCTCAGCTATGCTAAAGAGCCTTTGTCAGTCTGGAGGAGGCAGCCATGTGTCCACGAATGCTTATTTAGTATGGTGAGGACAGATGGCCTGGACTTGCTGAAGAAGACCTTAAGATATATTTAAAAGAGGAAAGGGAAAGAAATGATAAAGGAGGAAATAAATTAGAGAAGAGGCAAATGTTTGGCCAGGAAAAGGACGTGCCCATAAAGAAACACACACATAGACATACACATGTACTCAAATGAAGACAAGCTATGAAGTGGTAAGTGGGGCCTGATTTCTTATAAATTTCCTTTTTCTGTAGAAACTTGAATTTCCATTATTGTTGATATATTGTATTTTCAGCAGAAACCTGACAATCACAGTCACTGCTGGTCTGAACTTCGTCTGTTCTGGTTGATATATAATACACCTTTGGCTTCTTATAGTATCCAAACTTAAAATATGAATTTGGATTCATAAAAACTCAAGACAGTTACCTAAAATCAAACTGAATTAAACTGAACTCCCTGACGCCCTAAGAGTCAATGTGTTAACACAATTGTTTTAGAGTCTATCATTATTACGTTATCTTGCTAAGCATTTTATTTCATTTTTTTCTATTCTTTCAAGAAAACGTACACACTATTACCCAATCAAAATATCATGAAGGGATGTTTCATATGTATTAAGGATAGGAGAGGAAGTGAGGGTGGAGAACGGTTGGGCATGGGGGCACCAGTGGGTAATACTCTGTTTTCAAATAGGAAAACTCTGTGAGATGTTGTAAGATGATAAAAAGTGACATTAGTGGATTTTTGTTATATATTTTTCTTTACAAGTTATCAGATTAACATTTTCCCATTTTCTTCAGATTTATTCTATTTCAGCCATAGTCCTCTGTCTCCTGACTGTGCCAGGCAACAGAGGACTGTGGCTTCAATTGCTAGGTTTTCTATTGCTCATAAAACAAATATTAGATTCCAAATTTCTTCTTATTGCCTTCTGAGTTGTCATGGGTATCAAATGACACCTTCTCTAAATTCTCTCTCATTTTAACTCTTTTCCATGCTTTGTGTAAACAGGATGCTTGAAAATCAAGAAGGAAAAAAAAAAACATCGAGTTTGGGTGCTATAAGAAGCACGAAGCACAAGAAGAAAAGAAATATTTTGTTAACCACAAACTGAAATCGGAAGGATTTTATCCAGAAGCATTCAATGTCATTAAATACAAGAAGTCTAAAAAATACCTGCTTTATATAATAGTTCTCTGAGCAAGCTCTTGGTAACTTGCAGCCTGCTAAGTGTCTGACTCTAGCATTGTGGTTAGAGTCCTTCTACAACTACCATCCCACACGCCCACCAAGGAAGCAGGCAGCAAGGATGCTTGATCATTCTAAAGTAAATATAAGGACTATTTCTTGGATACAAGCACCTTTAAAAATAGAAAGGCAAGAAGATTCACACACAGAGCCTTTGAAAATGTACAATACTTTTTGTCTTACAAAAACATCTGTTGCTCAGATGAGTATTTGGAACACTGAGTGCTTCAGATTATCCCTCAGAAGGTGTGCTGGGTGGTGGCTCTCTGTGGATTTGGCCCCAGAGGAGGTCAACCCGACTCCCTAACCTGTTGGCTCAGCAATTTCCCAGTGGTCAGCCCGTCTTGCCATAATCATATGCTGGCGCCCCAAGCTTGTTTCTTAACTATACTCTGTACCTTCTAATGAAAGCATCCCAAAATATCCCCAACCACTCAAATTCTGGGGCAGCCATGACCTCAGACTGGACTGCTGGACACACTGCGTTTACTCAGACAGAATGGATGATAAAAGTCTCCCTGCCACTATGCCTGAAGTGCTCACTCTCTCTCTGCTAGATTTCATCACTTCATAGCTTATGATTACTTGCATGAATTCCAGCATCTTTGATATGAGAGCTGATTAGGAAGCGTTAACCCAATACACAACACCACAATTTCATGTGACTTGGAGTCTTTACAATAATGAAAAGAAAAAATAGGGAAAAAAAGCAATTATAAAGTAACTTTTTGTGCTTAAACCAACAAATAGAGTAATAACAACAGAAAATAACGTGATAATCAAAAGAGATACTTTGTTTGAAACTTATTTGAAAAATGTAATTTATCTCCTATACAAATGAGAAATGATATTATTATCATTCCTTTTTAGGGAGCATCTCCAATATTTATTAATTTATGGAAGAGCTACACTAAAGTCGCTATGGGTGAATATGTGCCATCAGACTTTACTAGAACCTTTAAGTAAGCTTTCAGAAGCTTTGAGGATGATAAAACAAAATGGGGATGTACCATTTTTCATGAAAAGTTCAATTGGAATAGCAGGCGAATAAACAAAAAGAAGCTGTATTTAAATTCAACAGGTGCTCCTCTGGGTAGTTTATCTTGTCAAGCCTTTGTGTGATCAAATAAGGTAACTCAGTGTTTTGTCCAATGTGACTTGACCAGGGGGGGAAAAAAAGATTAATAACCTTTTAAGGAAATATGTAAAAAAAAAAAAAAAGTAGATAAAAACCATAGAGATCCCAATTGTTATTTTGCCATGTTTCATATGCATTTTGAAAGCTTTGAAGCCTCTACAAAATAATGCTCATAGATACACAGCACAATTCACACAACTTGATTCTTAAAAGTGCCTTTTGTACTTTGATAATATCAGCCAGAGCATATGTTTGAACTAGCCTCCTAGTATTAACGCTTTTATTTTCTTCAGGAACAAAAAATTTACTTATAAAAAAAGGGTAACACCAAATACACTGACATGGTTTTGTTAAAAATACAACGCATTATCATTTATATGATAGTGACTTTCTCCCTACAAGTATGCTTTGTAAACGTGATTGAATGAGAAGAAAAAAAATCTTTTATTATCTCAGCTCCCGAAAGCTTTATTGTTTAAGCTACACTTGCTCCTAAGTATAGCAGAATTAAAACACGTCAGGATGTTGTATAGCAAGTAACTAACAAGGCACTAATAGAGATTCCTTGCATGCATTTAAATACAGCTTGGCAAAAATAATTCCTCTATTACCTATTTTAGAATAGAATATTAAAGACCCAAATTCTAATTTAGATTTTCTATAACTAACCCAAGATTCACAGATTTCAAACCTATGTACCTCACTTTGCTGAGAGTCAGTGTTTTCCAAATGAATGCAAACATATTTATATATAGTATGCAAATATATATGTATACATACAGGCTATATATTATATATATCATTGTATATGTCTTTATATATGTGTATAATAATTATAGTCCACTTCTTACAACTAGAAGAAAAAGCACAAATTCACTTTAACCTAGAAACTCCTTGGGCATTTGGCTCCTATCTACTTATTTTTCTTTCTCCGCTGGGGAAGAGGGGTGAGGCAAACTTGCTAGAGTCACAAGCAGGATTGAAAACAAGTGAAAGTTAATTTACCTTGCCAATTTTTCATATGCTTCTTTCTTCAACTGCAGAACTCTCTATTTTTTTCCTCTTTTTCTTTTCAGAATCACTTTAAAATATTTTTTTTCAATCTATTTTTTTCCCCTAGAAAGTAACCCCCTGTGTCCTACCTTAGGCTCCTCACTGAATGATCTTTTTTTCTTCTAATTATATTTCTTCACCTTGGGAGGGACTCACACCGCTTCAGGATAAGCAACCCAGAAGAGCCTAAGGTCAGGTGTGCCCTAGAATCTAACTCCAGAAATTGCAATCATGGAATAAGAGCAGGAGAGGGAAAGAAGCAGAATGGGGAATTTGTAACAATATTGAGGCTCATTCTAAGGAATAATTAACCGAACAGCATCCTATGTTGCATCACTTGCTTGAAATCTCAGAGGACAGACTAAGAATTTAGGAAGATGATTTGAGTCTGCTTCCTAAAGCCATGGGGTTAACAAATCAGCTGTACCATGGTCAAGCCTCAGAGTTTTATTTCCTAAGTACTACCTGCTCCGGGGTCCAAAAAAATAGAGTTCTATTCATGAAGCAGCAGAACACAAAGAGTGCCAATGGCATATTACGTGTTAAAGATGTTCAAATTTAAAACACCGAAAAAAAAAAGGAGACTTAACTTGATAGGAGACTTTTATTCCTGTTAAAATGGAGTTCAGTGAGAGAGCTAATGGGGGTCAGCAAGAGAGAAGATTTCTCAGATAACTCTTGAAGTAAAAGGGACTGATATTTTGGGAGAAGTATGGGGACATTTGTAAAATACAAACTCTTCAGGTAGAGGAATCGTAGGTAGAAAAGGGAGAAACAGTAGCTGAGCTTTTAAACCAAATCTTCAGCTGGGCTTTTGTTTAAAACATATGCAAATGTGTGCACTGCTTCATTTGAATATTTATTTACTGCATTTGTGAAGGAAATTGGGGGATTATAGCCTCTTCCCAGCTGTGTTTTAGTTAATGACTGGTCAGCCTATTAGCCTGCTTCACTAAGCGAATTCTCTGCACAAGCAACACCTTTTCTTACCCTGACTAGAAATTCTTCACATAAACAACAGGAGGGGAAAAACAGCAAACCACATCCAGAGAGTTTTGTACCAAAAATCAAAATATTCCCCCAGAATCATTAGAAATAAGCAAGAAAGTTATTTGACAATGGTGACTTTTGTATTTTTATAATAAACAAAGCAAATATTTGCTATCAAGTGTGGGAGTGGGGAGTTAGCTAATCAGAATTTCTCTTTATTGAGAACTAATTCTGGTTGCTGTTCTAAGTGGTCTTTTTCTTCCTTGCCCGGGACTTGTTCACTGATTTTCCCCTATGAGCATAAACACACACACCAATGAAAATGTCATGAATTACCTGGGCAATGATTAATATTTGAAAAACTTATTGGAATGTGAATTTTACAATTTCCCCCTGTCTTCTCACTGCCAAAAAAGCACAGAGGGAGAAGAGTAAATAACATTTCTTTAGCAAGCAAACCAGTGTACTGTCATTACCTAAACCAACTTATTTAGAGCCATCAGTGGTGGTTATGAGGTTAAAGATTTGTATCATTAGAAGCTCATTTCAAGGATTAGTGGTGAACAGATCTTTAGGTCAAAAAGCCCTAATATAATAACTTAGGTGTGGCAGTCTATCATTTGTTGATTGTTATTAAGAAAAGTAGCATCTATTTTCTGAGAAGTTTATATATCTCAATAAACAGGAGAAAATTTATCTTGTTCCCAAAATGTCCCTCTTCTTTATATCCTTTCAAATTTTATTTACTATTTATTCCACACTTCCAGGTGAGAACATGCACTAATTCTAATACAGTCAGATTTAATCCATGGAAATGAATTAAATTCTTACTATCAAAATTCTGAATTTTTCTGTCTGGGTCGAAGAAAAACCTGGGCTTTGATTTTTTTTATTAGTGAGGTGATCTTTATAAAACAAATGTAAACTACTTATTTATCAAAAGTATTAATACTTTAGACGATTTATGTAAGCAACGATTTGTGCTGGTTTATGTATGAAGTATTGCTGCAAATAAAGAGACAACAACAGAGAACCTGAGAGCAACTTGGACATGAGGAACTGTTCCTGTAGTGAAATGATCATTTCTCACGGTTGGAACAACTGTGAATCATATATTAGACTGACAACTCAAATATTTACAGAACAAAAACCCATAAGAAAGGAAGAGATGCTGTCAGACCTCAAGATAAACAGAGAAGTAGTAATTATGTTAATGAAAGAATATTACAAGAATAAATATTCTACTTAAGAAATCTATTTTAGTGACTTCATTGCTAAGATCATATTAATTCTGCTCCTAATACTTAAAAACATTCAAAACAGCAGAAAGAAGTTTCAGGTATACATTTCATGCCCTCCTTCTACATCAAAAGTGAATGGGGTGCACACCTCAATGGTATCATTATTTTCACCTTCATACATGAGTTTCTAAACCATCTCATGAGCTCGTCAGGCATATTTCTTGTTCACTCCTTCTGTGGGGCAGAGGCAGACAGATTGCTGGATCAGATAGTGCAATACGCTGTATACTACATTTGAAATGTGCCTTTTTTTACAGCAGCAGATTTATTGATTTTCTTAAGTAGAAAATATGCACCCGGACATTAGACAAACACAGACTAAACACAGACTGAGGAAAAGCTGATAATTTGATTAAACTGACTGAGCTTTTGTTGTCTGTGTTTGGGGAATTTCCAATAATGCACAAGTGCCAAGCACCCTTCTTCTTTTGAATTTAACAAATGTAATCCCTAAGCACAATGAATTTTACATTACACTGTATGTGGAAAATTCTTTTTCTTTAGAAAAATATTTTGATGGACCCATATACTGCTTTGAAAGGAAGGTAAGATGAAAATCTTGCCTTTCTCAAGATGCAGGACTTTACTTAGAAAGGGGTAAGTATTAACTAGGCAAAAAGCATTTTGTTGTTCTAAGGTTAATATTTTCTTTCTTCCTATCTATCTGTCTATCTATCATCTATCCATCTATCATCTATCCATCTATAACTATCATCAAGATTACTGAGATATAAGAGATTAGATGCAATTTGCTCAATTTGGGGGCCAAATTGAGTTAAATATTTAAGGTTTATACTGCTTTACAGTGTAGGTATCATTTCATGTGTCTTAGAGAGTGGTTTGACTGTCTCAAGATGTCAAAAAGCTCTGGTTATTTAATTTACCCTGGCAGATGCCTGCAAAGAAATTAGTGGTAGCAGGTGTGTGTGTGGGTGTGGAGCAGCGGGGATGAGGGAATAATAGCTGAATGTACGTGAGGATTACTGAGTTTTATGAATTAGTTGAATGAGACCTTGAGAACTTTTATTGTGAACACCTCTGAACTGTCCCCGTATCTTTTTTCCCCCTCATTTCTATTATGATATCGAGAACAAAATCTAATTCCCTAATATTCTGCAAGGACCATGCTATAAAATAACTATTCCTATTTGCTTGACCAGAAAGACTTTCATCATTATTGCTTTCTAGGCCTACAGGCACTAGGTTTTTTTTTTTTTTTTTTTTTAGCATCTTTATTGGAGTATAATTGCTTTACAATGGTGTGTTAGTTTCTGCTTTATAACAAAGTGAATCAGCTATACACATACATATATCCCCATATCTCCTCCCTCTTGCATCTCCCTCCCACCCTCCCTATCCCACCCCTCTAGGTGGTCACAAAGCAGCGAGCTGATCTCCCTGTGCTATGTGGCTGCTTCCCACTAGCTATCTATTTTACATTTGGTAGTATATATAAGTCCATGCCACTCTCTCATTTCATCCCAGCTTACCCTTCCCCCTTGCTGTGTCCTCAAGTCCATTCTCTACGTCTGCATCTTTATTCCTGTCCTGCCCCTAGGTTCTTCAGAAGCATTTATTTTTTCAGATTCCATATATATGTGTTAGCATATGGTATTTATTTTTCTTTTTCTGACTTTCTTCACTCTGTATGATAGTCTCTAGGTCCATCCACCTCACTACAAATAACTCAATTTCATTTCTTTTCATGGCTGAGTAATATTCCATTGTATATATGTGCCACATCTTCTTTATCCATTCATCTGTTGATGGACACTTAGGTTGCTTCCATGTCCTGGCTACTGTAAATAGAGCTGCAAAGAACACTGTAGTACATGACTCTTTTTGAATTACAGTTTTCTCAGGGTATATGCTCAGTAGTGGGATTTCTGGGTTGTATGGTAGTTCTATTCTTAGTTTTTTAAGGAACCTCCATACTGTTCTCCATAGTGGCTGTATCAATTTACATTCCAAAACTTAAAAGCTTTTGCACAGCAAAGGAAACCATAACCAAGACGAAAAGACAACCCTCAGAATGGGAGAAAATATTTGCAAATGAAACAACTGACAAAGGATTAATCTCCAAATTTTACAAGCAGCTCAATATCAAAAAAGCAAACAACCCAATCCAAAAATGGGCAGAAGACCTAAATAGACATTTCTCCAAAGAAGATAAACAGATTGCCAACAGACACATGAAAGGATGCTCAACATCACTAATCATTTGAGAAATGCAAACCAAAACTACAATGAGGCATCACCTCACACCAGTCAGAATGGCCATCATCAAAAAATCTACAAACAATAAATGCTGGAGAGGGTGTGGAGAAAAGGGAACCCTCTTGCACTGTTGGTGGGAATGTAAACTGATACGCACTAGATTTTTAATCATTCTTTTCTCTATTGTTCTGCAGATTCTAGTAACCATTCTTGCACAACGATATTTTATTCCTTCTTTTCCACTGGCTCAATCCTCAGGCTTTTATGTCTTATGAAAATGACATTTCCCCTCTAATTTTTGCCCACTCCAGTTCATATTGGATATCTCTTTCAGAACTCTCTACTCCAGCTAATTTGGCTAGTAAGGTATTGACTACAACTTTTCACAAATTTTTTGGGCTTATATTTGAAAGTCTGGATTCTTTCCTTTAGCCTATACCAACTATATGTTTTTCTAAGGAGAGACTTAGACCCCTAATAGGTAACCATTATAGTGACGAGATATAGTCATAACCCAGAAGGTCATCAATTTCTTAACAACTACTGATTACTGACGAGGTAGGTATATTTCAATAACATATTCTGCACTCTTTTTCATTTCCTTTGACTAAAGGATATTTATGCACAAATTAAGGTAATACTGATGCTGAAAATCACTTTGCCTTCCTTGTGTTAAGATAGAAGTTTATTTAATGATTGATCTCACCTGGCTTGAGGATGTTTAAACAAAGCCACACAGGAGACAGATTTAAAAATAATTTAAATCTATCCTTTTTCTGATTTGCCTCTCTGCCTTTTCAAGTGTATGACAAAGGTAATTTCCACTAATGCTTTTTCACCCTACATGAACTCATTAGGGAAAATAACATGTAAGGAAAAACAAGTCAATTTTTAGAGGACGTTTTATAGTTGTGTGAGGCTTATCCCAATAACTTCCAATAGCAATTTAGATATATTTCATCTCATCCCATCATTTATAATTTTAGCATTTAGAAATTACATCTATTTTATATAAATAATATTTACATAATCTTTTGGGGGTTCTAAGAACTAAATCGTACGTAACCAAATTATGGCCCATTTTAATTTGACACGTTCTTGCTTTTTCAGTAAGGAGCCAGGGAAAAATGTAGTTTTCACTAACTGTATTAAATGTGACATTCAAGTGCTTAATATTAAGGTGATAATTTTCTTTAGAGAAGTCAAACTCTGAGGTCAAATGACTAAAAGTCAGGAAACCTATGTTCACCTTGTGATTCTACCTTGAGGAAGTTATTTACCTTTTCTCAGTCTCCATTTCCTCATCTGCAAAATCACAAAGTTAGAATAAATATCCCTTCCAACTTAAGGATCTAAAGTCATATGTTTAAGTTCTATGGATTTTTGTTTTCTTCTTGATGAAAACTTTTTTTGGCCATGATGAGAATCTTTGAATTCAATAATCAGGGCTTCACTACATTCTCAGATATCTGGGTGTTGAACCACATTCCCATGACCCCCACTCTATGAAACCTAATTCAAATCAAGAAACTGCTGTGGGTGGTGGAGGTGAGTGCTCTGGTGGCACACAGGAAGCCTTACCGGAAGGTATCAACTGAAAGGAAACACACATGGAAATATCCTGTCACCCATACTGAAACCTCCCTGCAGTAGACCGAGGCCTTTCATGGGCTCTCCCAAGCATGGCCACCCACAGCTGCCCTGACATCATCCAGCTTCTCGTCTCTCTTTTAAAAAAATTACTAAATATAGATTTTTATAATGTGTGTTTTGCTGATGATGTATCTCCTGAATACCATGAAATAACTGGCTTCTCTTACAAGGTTTTAATGCATGTTTAAGCCCCAAACTTTCTACATAGTTATTCCTTCATAATACTAGAAATTTCTTGGACTTTGGTGGAATTGAGGGAAGATAAAGACTTTGTAATCTTTATTAAGGAAATTGGTTTTGATAATAAAAATTTCCTATGTCTCAAAACGAAACAAAACAAACTTTGCCTTACATATGGCTTATTAAATTATTAAGTAGCAGAAAGTTTTTATTAATATTTGTTTTTAGAAATAATCTTATTTCTTGCCAAAAACAATTCTTCAATATAGACTCTTTAATTTTTATTGTCTTCATTAAATGAACTGTATACTCCAGATTAATGTTATGACATTAACTGATTGATATGATTCTATTACAGATTAAATATGACTAAATTTTAGCCATATTCTCTTATTTTTTAAAAAAGTTATTTTGCTATTCAAAATTTCATTCCTCCTAATGCAGATATGTATAGCCATGCAAACAAAATTATAGTTACCCATTTTACATGCAAACATGGAGATTTTTAGAAACAGAAGGATGCAGCTGCCCATATCATGTCATTCTACCAATAAAATGCATTCAGAAAACTAAAGGCTGCTTCCTCTAACCATCATACTTATTTTAAATAGTCTATCACCTAAGAAGTAACATGTAGTAATTAAAGCCCAGAATTTTTCTTAGTAGTCATTTAATTATTTTACATTTATTCAAAAGATATTTATCAAGATTTAATCTACATTATTTGAACAGATATTTATGGAGCCAGGCAGTTTTATTTGGTGGTGGAGAAGGTGGAAGGTAAAAATAAGATCTGGTTCTGGACACAAAAATATACCTAATATATTAGAGGAGATAAGGAGGGGGCAAAAATAACTGTAGCATAAAGTCAAATACCATAAGAAATTTAAGTTTTAAAATGTGTGTCTTTTGTTTGTATGTGTATGTAACTATAAAAGCTTTGGCAGGTAGAAAAAGGGAAGATTTCATCTGAGGTTGACATCTGGATTGCCCTTTGAAGGAAAGAACATTTCACCAAGGGGGAAAAGTGGAGAAGCCTTTTGACCACATGAAGGCAGCAGCATCACCAAGGCGTGATTAACCAAATTCATTTAAGAATGGTAAGTATAATTTTTAACAGTGTAGGGTGATGGAAGGGAACTTCTGGGTGCATAAAATTTAGGTACAACCTGATCTGTTGAAGGGCTTGAAAGCCAAGGTAAAGCCTTAGGGTTTGTTGGATAGGCAGTGAGGACCCACTGAAGAGGATAAAGATATGAGAAAAGGAGTGGCTTACAGCAATGAACTAGGAGACAGGAATGAGCGGGCAAGATAGGATGACCAGGAGAGGCGTCATTTAGGGAGAGAATACAGTAAAATGGGTAAAAAGTAAAATAAAACTCTAAACAAAATAAGGACAAAATAAGGAAATTAAATGGAGGTGTTGGACACAAGAGAAATTCCAGGAGAATCAGAGAGCATGATGACCATTGAATATGTGTGAACTTAGGAGAATGCAGGGACACTGAGAAGATTTGAGCTTGGATTTCTGGCAGAGAGATAAAACTACTAACATAAAATATGGGGATGGTAAAAAAATAAGACAAATATGGTAAAATTAACTGTACACACGTACTATTTAGGAAACATCCAAGTGGCAGCTGGAAAAGTGAGTCAGCTGCAGCAGTGTGACTGTGACACAGGGAAGTAGAGGGAGTCTGAGTTTTTTTCTCCTGGAAGGAGTAGTTAAAAGTGTTAAATAACATCGGTGGCCAGATCATGAATCAGCTAAGACGGTTATCAAAGAGAATTGTCTTTATTATTTAAGTGTTCTGTCACCAATAAAAACTTCACATCTCCTTCCTCCCTTCCCTGACCTTGTCATGTTCCCAGTTCCTAGGCCTGATCTTCCCTCAAGCCTGGGGCTCCTGATAATGCCCTGAGTCTTAAAGTCTGGAGTTACAAAGTTAGAGCAAGGAAAAAGAGTCCGATGTCGTCTTCATAAAGGTGAAAGTAAAACTTTCAAAAGTGGATGATTTCACTAAAATCACTGGAAATAGGGACAAAGGCAAGAGGCCTTAGGGGAATGCTTAGGTTTAGGTTTGTAAGAGAATGGTGAGAAGCATTGGAGGAGAATCTGGAAAGGAAGTGTCAGGAAAGCTGAGGTTTCCTAAAAAGTTGAAAAGAGAAGTGGTCAAGAAATCCAAAATGCAGAGTTCTGAGAAAAAGCAACAAGACAAGAGATATAATAATAAGGGGTTTAAATAAGGCAAGATTTCCAGAGCTGCTAAAGGGAGACTCAGATTATATCGACTAAGACTGAGTAGGATAAGGTGAGCCCTAGGTGAGGAGGGAGGAGATGGGTAGATAGGATAAAGCTATAGCTGAAGAAAGATTAAGAAAACAAACAGTGGAGAGAAAAGTCCAGAATTTGTGTCAGACTGGTAATTGTGCTTAACGCTTAATGGAGGAGTCTGAAGGAACTTCTTGTGAAAAAAAGAAGAATGTGGCCAAAATAATGTATAGAACTAATCAAACTGTAAGTTGCAATTGTAATATCAAAATGCCTTACAATGTGGAATCTTGGTGATCAAGGTTTATTGGTTCCATTGAAAACCTTGCTATCAAGCCGATAAAATCAGGTCTCAGATTTTAAAACAAGAGTCTGCTATGGACTGAATTGTGTCCCTCCTAAATTCATATTTGAAGCCCTAGTTCCCAGTGTGATGGTATTTAAAGATGGGACCTTTGGGAGATAACTAGGTTTAGATGAGGTCATGAGGGTAGTAGTGCCCTCATGATGGGATTAGTGCCCTAATAAGAAGAGACACCAGAGAGCTTTCAATCTCCTCCAGAAATGTGGGAAAATAAATTTCTGTTTTTTAAGCCACTCAGTCTATAGTATTTTGTTATGGGAGCCCAAGCTGATTAAGATGCAGTCATTGATTCCCTCTCCCACCCCTTGTGGGGTATTTACAGAATAATAGTCAATTGTAGTCTAATTTAAGATTTTGAAACTTTATAAAGCTTCAAAGCAGAATCCTACTCACTATATGGTTTGAATAGTAATAAACAAGCAGGAAGAAATGAAAGAAGAAAACGAAGGAGCAAAGAAACAGTTGTTTGGAAAAATTTTAAGCACCTTACAAATGTCTTAGAATAGACTAATGCTAGTTGAAGTTCATTGATCTTTTGCTATGTTCCTAGCATCTTCCCAAACGAACTCACTTAATCCTCACAATAACTCTATGAGGTAGGTAAAACAGTATAGTACCCTCTTTTCATAAGAGAAAAAAAGAGCCAGGAAGGTAAAATAATACTTGCTTAATATTACTACATAAGCCAATGAAAGAGCTAGGATCATGCTTCTATAGTATCAAATGCTTTTAAGATTTCCCTAAATAAAAAACTATTCTTCCCTAATTTTTGTAACTTCCATATAAAGCTACACTTACATAAAGTATTCCATGCTAACATTTACTTACTGCCTCTCAATCTTGAAATGGAGGTAGTAAAGCAATAGGGGTAGAGGCTTATATATATATATATATATATATATATATATATATATATAATGGATGGATAAAGAATGAATGGATGAATATCCAATGAATGGATAAAGAAAATGTGAAATATATACATATATATATACACACAATGGACTACTATTCAGTCTTCAAAAAGAAGAAAATCCTGTAATTTACAACATGGATTGAGCTGGAAGACATTATGCCAAGTAAAATAAGAAAGACATAGAAAGACAAATACTGTATGATTTCTCTTATGTGTAGAATCTAAGAGTCAAACTTATAGAAGCAGAGTACGATGGTTATTGTCAAGATCCTAGGGGAAGGGAAAATGGGATGATGCTGGTGAAAGGGTACAGAGCTTCAGTTGTGTAAAATCAAAAAGTTCTGGAGATCTACTATACAGCATGGTGATTATAGTTAACAATACTATATTGTATACTTAAATTTGCTAAGAAGATAGATCTTAAGTCTTCTCACCACACCCACACAAGGTATGATGGATATGCTAATTAGCTTGATTGTCGTGATAATTTCAGAATGTATATGTATATCAAAACATCAAACCTTAAATATATACAATTTTTTAATGTCACTGATATCTCAATAATGCTGTTGAAAAGCTATGTTTCTGAAATGTCCATCATTTAGTTAAACTTTAGTTACTTTTCTACCCTATACAAACCCACAGCAAAGATCTAGTATCTTGATCAATCCAAGTGAAAATGAAGAACTTTTAACCCTCCTTTCTTACTAGTTTTTAAAAAGCTGTCTATCCAAAACAAGTTGTAACTTTCAAACCTGAATTTTAAAAAAAGAAAAGGGAAGTATAATAATCTTCTAAGTGTAAGTCTGACAGTTTAGGTGCACTGTCATTTCATAGAGCAAGTTAGAAGCTCCTTCTCCATCAGCCCAGGTAGTTTTACACTTAACTGTTTTTATTAATGAGAGCTCATTCAACCCCTCCAGTCTCTTGGCTAGAATAGTCATAGAAGTAGGCGGCCTCTGCTTTATTTAGATCAGCACACTGTGTGGCCATAGGAGAGTGACAAACTTCCTTAGGGCTCAGGGTTGCGAAGGTAAGAAAATTTTACTAGGTAGCCTTTGGGGGAATCTGTGGTTTTACACTTTTTCCAGGAACTGAAGAGCAACGGGAGTGACTTGATCCTGCTGGAGACGTTGCCCAAAAGTCCATCAACAGGAGAGTATGTCTAGGGCAGAGCTGGCCAACTCTGCCAGAGGCCAGCCGGCATTCATGTGGTTTATCAAGATCATCCCCATGAATGTCACTGAGGAAACAGCACTTAACTTCTTAAAATATCTCCTAAAAAACTAAAAGGAAATTGCACCAAGTATGGCATCTGGGAGTGAGGTACACAGCTGCTAAAGGCAGGAAACTTAAATTAAAGCTGCCTCTTCCCCCTACTCCCCTCCCTGCCCCCCATGATTAGATTCCTTTTTATATTTTTTTCAGGTCCCATGATAATATAAGATGAATACAGAGTATCAGAGAGATTTCTGAATTTCTCTGTTTTCTAAGCAGCTTAATCTAATGAGCCTCAAATTTTCCATTGGTGGCTGGTCTGATGATGCAAGCAGAAGGAACAGGTTTGTGGTTTGAAGAAAACAGAGGAGACAGAACAACTTCCAATTGCTTACAATTTACAGTTGGCCAAGCAGTAAACACAACTTCTAGACTTGCCAGCCCCCTCAAAACTAACCATTTTTATCTCCATTTCTCCATTAGCTGCTCAAAGCCATACCCCAAAGTGCCCTAACAGAAAACCACTGGAGGGTGTGGTCTCTGCTTGTACTGGGCAATGAACAGGGAAGCTATTTATTTCTAGGGCATCTCTGTTCAGTGACTCATGTTTCGACTGGAAAATTGGCCACAGCTTTCTAGCAGCTCTTTCCTGCCAGCTCTCCTGGCATCATACCCAGTGCTTCTGCCACCCCTCCCCCTTTCTCCTTGCCTGGTCTGCTTTTATATTCCTAAAGCCCCCACTTAATAATAGTCATTGTTCCACGTTAACCTTGAGGATCTGGGAGGAAAGACAGTGAAGGGCGTAGCTGTGTGCTATAATGAGCATTTGGCTCTATAGCAGGTGGAAAAGGCTTTGGGGATCTGGGCAGATTAGGAGAAGAGGGGGCTCTAGCAGATGTTGAAGGAGGATGATGTATTGCTGCTCACTCTGGGATTCAGACAATACCAGTGCAAAAGTAGAACAGGGAAAAGGGGGAAAAATTGATCCCTTCTGATACAAACTGGGCTAGAAACCAGACACACTTGAAAGTGAGCATTTAAGAAAGACAAATTTGTTTCCAGGCCCTGGGTTTTTTCCTGTCCATTTTTTCTTCCTAATGGCAGATCAATTGCCAAATTGTTCTTTTAATTTGAATGTTAACTACATCCAGGGCTTGACTTATTTCCCATCAGCTAAAGGCTCTTATTAATCTGACTTCTTGGAGTAAAAGAAAAATAGAAATCAATGCATCAAAAATTTCATTTTAGCACGTATTCAGAACCAAGAAGCCGTATAAAGCGAAGGCAAATGGCACTTAATGATTGGTTTTACCATTTGGAGGAACATATATTTAAGTTATTCTTTTGCTTTGCACTAGGCAATAAAATATTAAAGAAAACGCTGATATAAACAAAAATGCCATTCACTTTACAGAGAATCTTAATAGATTTATACTGACTATTCCTAGTTCTGTTTTTTAATATTTATTTCAATGTGTTTTATGAAATTCTAGATATAGAGATAAAGATAAATTACCTGCTGTACTATATGGTTTGCATAATTATTCACATATATTTGTACATATACACACACACACATATATATATACACATACATGCATATAAGCATATAACATGTTTGGAATGTGGAAGAACAGATGGGATCCAAGGGCTAATCAAATGTAACAACAAAAAAAAATCACAATCTTCAAATGTTGACAACACTGATGAAGACAGTTATGACCAAACTATTTTAGGGAATATTATATACGGACAGTTGTATTGTAAAAAAATATATTTCCAGAAGTTATAGGCTCTTTGCTTTTCCCCAGCACTCAAAACATGTATTCTACCAAATCAATTTGGGCAAAGGGGGGAATAAAATCTATCTATATTTCACTCTAGTCAAGGATGACAATTAGAAGCTAGAGACTATAATCTCTAACCCGTGTCTACTTGGGCCACATTGTTTATGACTAAAATTGTTTAGGGACGATCTACATGATAGGGAAAAATGACACAGCAATAAAGAAATTATTATGCTAAAACTTATTATGAGAACTCTGATATGAGAACCCTGTATTAATCAGGGTTCTCCAGAGAAATAGAACAAAAAGGCTATTTATTTGTTTGTTTGTTTGTTATAGGAATTGGCTCACTGATTTTGGGGACAAAGAATTCCCATGATCTGCCTGGTGAAAGCTGTAGAACCAGGAAAGCCAGTGGTGTAATGTAATTCAGTCCAAGTCAGAAGGCCTGAAGACGAGGGGAGCTGATGGTGTTAAGTCTCAGTCCAAAGGTCTGGGAACCAAGGGGCCAGTAGTATAAATCTTGGTCTGAATGTGAAAGCCTGAGAACCAAGGCAGGAGAGGATGGATGTCTCAGCTCAAGCAGAGAGAGCAAACTTGCCCTTCCTCCACCTTTTGGTTCCATTCACGTCCTCAGTGGATTGGATTATGTCCTCTATCCTTAAAGACAATCTTCTTTACTCTGTCTAGGGATTCAAATACTAATCTCTTCCAGAGAGTCCCTCATAGACAAACTCATAAATAATGTTTTACCGGCTATCTGGACATCTCTAAGCCCAGTCAAGATGACACATAAAATTAACCATCACATACTCTATAGTAGTAGTTAATTAACTAAAAATCTCTTTGAGTTCAGAGTGAATTATTTGGGTCTGCAAATTTAAACAGCAGCAGTTAATCAAGTATTACTATTTGCATTATCATAAATCTGAAGTAAATCAAGTCCTGTAGAGTTTGTGTCTGTACTGCCACACCTATAAAGTATTAATAGTCACTAGCCAGTTAGGTAGTTATTAGGAAAAACTAATAAAACTTTTCATTCTAAAGTTGTTAAATTTCCCATTTTGAGGAGTTGGAGTGGGAAATGGAGGAAGTGTTCAGTATTGAGGTACAGTAATTTGAGTGACCTAATCATTACATCTTTTCCATTATTAATTAAAATAACTTTGAAATTTTTGTTTTCAAGAATTAGATTTGTGTGATAGTAGGTATTCATTCAGGAATAGCCTTTCATGGAATTTTGGAAATACTATTTTGATCTTTGGCAGGCAGAATCAGGTAACTCCCTAAGACTTGAGTAATAGAAAATAAAATCACTAGTACTAATATGTCTGATAGCTGCTTTGTGGAAAAAACCACCCAATTTTAGTATCATAAAACAACAACCACTTTATTAGGCTCAAAAAATCTACGGGCCAAGACAGGACAGACTGGATATGCTTTATCTATTCTTGATTATGTCTGGGGCCTTAATCAGGAAACTCAAATGGCTGGAGGTGACTAGTGTTGCTAGAGGGTAGAAAAATCTGGAAGCTGCTTCATTTATGTATGTTTCCTGGGTGGGATAACTCCATGTCTGGGCTCAGCTGTGACTATCAACAGAGCGTGTCCTGTGGCCTCTCCATGCAGTTTGGGTCTCTTAAAGAACGATTTGTGGAATCCAAAAGGGAGCAACTGGAGAGTGAACAGCCAGAGGGTAAGTGGTCCAGGAGGCCAAAGAAGACGCCTCAAGGCTCCCCTGACCCAGCCTTAGAAGTCATGCAGTGTACTTCCTATCTCATTGTATTGGTTTCAAGAGTCACTAAGGCCAGACCAGATTCCAGAGGAAGAGAAAAAGACTGTAATTTGATGGGGAGTAGCAAGGTCACACTGCAGAAGAGCATGTGGGATCAGAATCTACAGTTGTGGCCATCTTCGGAAAATGCAGTGTGTGGCATGTCTTTCTTACAACATACTACAACCAGTTCTTGTATTTTTTAAGCCATGTTTTACTCCCCACAAATCCTGGAGATAAAATTATGTGCATATCCCCAAATATCTGTACATATCTGTAGATTTCTAAAGCATTGCTGGTTAGTGGTGGTATTAAAGTATACTTTTTTGAAAGTTGATAAATCAGCTTGCATCCCAGTTTTGCCACTCATTAGGTGAGGGCATGGGGTAACTTTCTAAACTCCCTGGAGCCTTAATTTTTCTTATCTAGAAAATGAGGATGAAAATAATACATGTTCCATACAATTACTAGGGTTAAGTGATATATTACAATTATACCACACAACTTTCAGGCTACTAAACCGTATTTGTTGTCTATATAAGTATAGGCATTGTTTGTGACTATAGAAATAGGAATTAGACATTTCTAAATAAACATCAACAAGAGTATTATATGGTACAATTTGTGACAAATGTTCAGTAAAGTAATAAAATGCTTTATTTTATTACTTAATAATATTAAAATTTTGATGTCAATTTTTTTCTGAGATTTACTAAAACCTCCAACACTAAGTACAACAAATACCCAAATCATGTAATTCCTTGTATACAGACTACATTATTGTCATCTCCAGAGCTATTAAATCAACACCCATCCACTCAATGACTATTAAACTCTTTTAAGCCAGGCCTCTGGTGATACACTGGTGATAAAGACAAACTTTTTTTTTTTAAAAAAAACAGAGCTTGCAAGTTGTGGTAAGGAGAACATCTTGTATTAATTCTGCTATGTGGGAAGGATTAGCAGGGATTAAGATGATGGAGCCAACAAACACAAGAAAAATTCATTCATTCATTCAATAAACATTTAATTGAATGACTATTATAATGCAGATTATGTGGTAGACAGTTAAGATAGAAACATACTCAAGACAAAAGCCCTGCTCCAATGAAGCTCTCCTTTTTAAGGAAAGTTGATACATTAAAAGACAATTCCAAAATAAAAATTAGTAGAAGTAATATACACATGTCTGTTTGGGTGATGAAGGCTTCCTGAAAGAGGTGATGCAGAAATTTTGTCTCAAGGACAATTATGAATTTGATGAAATCAGGTGGGAGAGAGGAGTGAGAAAAAATGGTTCACAAAACTTCCCTTGAAGGTTTATTCTGAAATTACACTACTTGTCTAAATAAACATGATAGAGTATATGGTGGACAGTTTGTCCAGATCATGAAATTTTGCCCAGTTCATCCTTTAAGGAAGAGCTTGTTGTCCAGCTACTGGGCATGCTATTGTCAGAAAACCTTTATCTGTAAGCCCCTTTAAGAAATTGCCTAAGCTGGGCAGAGCTGCCTCGTTCAAGGCCATGACCTTATGGGGGAGACTAACATCCCACATCTGATGGAGGGTTGGCCATTTTTGGCTCAACTTGGGGGAACAGTGAAGGGCCATTTTAGCCCCAGAGCCCCCAGTAGGGCCAACCAAAGATGACATAAGGCCTGTGATACACTTCAGCTTCTCCCTCAGTATCCTTCCCCTGCCCAGGTGATAATATCCAGAGCTCTTCTCAATTAGCGTCCTGCACCTCAGAGTCTGCTTACTGAGAAACTCAACCTGTGACAATGTGATAAGCAGAAGAAATTTAAAGGAATTTAATTGTGAATTTCTCTTTGTTCTTTGGATCCCTATAATATGAGCATTTTCCCCACACTGTGTTTTTAATAGACTGCTCAAATATTAGTCACATCAGTCTGCATTGTACAAATAATTACTCAAATTTGGTTGAAAAATATTACTTAGAAAGCACAGCATAAAGCTGGGTTTTAGTCACGAATTTCTCATCCATTTATCATTTGATCATATTTTTGGATAACTGCTTGCCAAGCTAAAAATTTTAATCAGAGCCATTTTTGAGTAGGAAAAGCAGAAAGGATGCCTTTCAAAGCAGTAATCCATTTTTTGTTTCTTTTTACTTTTATACAATTTAAAAATAGTCAACTGGATTTTTAAATTTTAAATTGATAAATAAAATTGCACTTGATCCTCGCCAAGTTGACTCATATATTTTATGCACAAAATTAGATTAATTAAGATACTACAAATTCCATGAAGTTATTTATTTCACTCTTCTGTTGAATAGCAAATATTAGCTTTGGTTACACAATGATCATGAGAAATAATTATCTTGAGAGGTTTCACAATACTTATTATGATAATTTGTTATATTGCATTTACATAATATTTTAAAATATTTTGTAGTCATACAGCCCACTCTTTCCATGCATACTCACAAGGAGGGTTTGTTTCTCAATGTGTGTATATAATGATTTTCCCCTTATACTGTGATAAAAATATAGAAGAAAAAACACAGCTCTTTTGCTTTGCTATCTTTGCTTTGGCTGATAACAACGTGGTTCCATTTTTCCTACATTTTTGCCCTGTTACTTTCTATAAAACCACAGGGACCATGTGAAAGATAATAACAATAACAATGACACCAACAATAATAATAGCTAGTATTTCTTGAACTCATACTGTCCACCTGTCATTGTTCTAACTCCTTCACATGTTTCAATTCATTTAATTCTTATAACAAAACTTTGGAAGTTGGTGCTATTATTTTCCTTATTTTAAAGATAACGACACTTATCTAGGATGGGGCAGAACCACTGCAAGACTGTACATTATGATCACTTCATTTTGGGGGTTAAATAAAATTTTCACCTGCTAATCAAATGGGATGCATAGCTTGTATGTCTATTAGGAGAGGTGTGAAAAGAACCAGAGGATTAATGTTTCAAATTCTTCCCAATATAATATAAAGAATTCAGAAAAAAAGAAATGAATCAGAGAGACAGGTGTTTTCTTTAGGTGTATTTAATATGAAAAATAGTTATAGTTGTTTGTGTTTGTGTGTGTGTGTTTGGAGAGGGGGGCGTTGCTGAAAAAATGGGAGGGAATTTACCAAATTGTCCAAGTATCTGTCCATAGGTGTTGGAAATGTGATAGCTTTTCTTCTTTCTAATTTTCATATTTTCCAATTTTATATAATGAGCATGTCTTGCTTATGTATTTGAAATATTCATTTGAAAGAGTTTTAAATGCTAAGATTCTACTTTCATAAATATTTGTCTACCACTATGACAAATAACTATGTACTGTCCCCTTATTTCCAAAGAGTGACTCACTTCTTTCACTGTATATGATGGTAAGACTATGTGTGTCCTATTCAAACAGTGATGAGAACTGATTAAAGGAAGATTCCAGAATCATATTTATCAAATTCTAATGTAACAGGGAACGTCACGCCACTGAAACCTCTATATACTTTTGTAGTCATTAACATTTTAATTGGAAAGTTAATGTTACCAATACTACTAATTTATATTTTAGGGCCTCATTATAATGCCATCTTCTCATTCTTTGTGTTAGCATTTTCTGAAGCTAAACACATTCTGTGCCAGGCACACAGGGAATAGAGTGTTGAAAGAGAGCAATGTGATCCTATCCTTATCAAAATATAGGCAGGGGTGGTGGACCAAACTTCATTTCAGAATATCATTCAGATCTTTCATTTCACTTGGCTTTTTATTATTACTTATTTATTAGTTTAAGGATGGTAAAAATTTCATGTTGTATTAAATTTCATACTGTAACTGATTTCTGGGAAGATCCTGATCAATAACCAATAAGAACAAAAACAAATCAACTAATCAATTTGCTTAGCACACTCCAGCCAACTTCACAAGCAAAGCTAAGTAAAGATGGAAGTTTTTTGGATAACACAGGTAGACACGGTGATTCTTCTTATTTCATGGAAAATATTAACTACTAGTTATTTGTATATTGACAAATAGCAAAACCTCTCACTCTGCCCAGTGTATACACTTCTGTACTCCACAACTAAAACTTCATAGTAACTTGAAGGTTTGAGTTTTTCATTTTTCTGGAGAAAATGTTAGGTTCTAGTCTGTTACCATTTTTAAATGTTAAACTTTTAATGAATTTCATCTACGTATACCAATGGGCATAAAATTCTACTCTGAAATATTTACTATCATTTTGAATTTATTCAAAAGTCACCATGAACATGCATAAATTTCTTTTACCTTACTTAGCAAGTGTTATTGGTGAGATAATCTCTATGTGTCAATACCTTGAGAATAGGGACTTATTCAGGCTTGCCTCTAGCAAGTTCTAAGTGCCTGGGAACACATAATAAATATTTGATGATAGGAAGATGTTAGAATAAGAGGAAAAACCAAATTCTTAACCAAAGAAATTATACCTATTATATTCTTATTTATATATTACTGTAACCATAACACATTTTTACTTGAGTTTGTTTTATTAATATAAATACCTGTTTTCTGGATGTAAGAGTACCATGTCCATACTACAGAAAACTTAGAAATTACAGAAATTATATATATATATATATATATATATATACACACACACACACACACACATACATACACACACACACACATATACACACACAGAGAGAGAATAAAATGATAATTCTACTATATGTAAATTAGTAAATATATTTACTAATTCTAAACCTTATTTCTGGTTTCCTTTCCTGTGCCAAAGCTTTTAAGTTTCATTAGGTCCCATTTGTTTATTTTTGTTTTTATTTCCATTTCTCTAGGAGGTGGGTGTGATTTATGTCACAGAGTGTTCTTGCCTATGTTTTCCTCTAAGAGTTTGATAGTGTCTGGCCTTACATTTAGGTCTTTAATCCATTTTGAGTTTATTTTTGTGTATGGTGTTAGGGAGTGTTCTAATTTCATTCTTTTACATGTAGCTCTCCAGTTTTCCCAGCACCACTTATTGAAGAGGCTGTCTTTTCTCCATTGTATATTCTTGCCTCCTTTACCAAAAATAAGGTGACCATATGTGCGTGGGTTTATCTCTGGGCTTTCTATCCTGTTCCATTGATCTATATTTCTGTTTTTGTGCCAGTACCATACTGTCTTGATTACTGTAGCTTTGTAGTATAGTCTGAAGTCAGGGAGCCTGATTCCTCCAGCTCCATTTTTCTTTCTCAAGATTGCTTCGGCTATTCGGGGTCTTTTGTGTTTCCATATAAATTGTGAAATTTTTTGTTCTATTTCTGTGAAAAATGCCATTGGTAATTTGATAGGGATTGCATTGAATCTGTAGATTGCTTTGGGTAGTATAGTCATTTTCACAATGTTGATTCTTCCAATCCAAGAACATGGTATATCTCTCCCTTTGTTGCTATCATCTTTAATTTCTTACATCAGTGTCTCACAGTTTTCTGCATACAGGTCTTTTGTCTCCTTAGGTAGGTTTATTCCTAGGTACTTTATTCTATTTGTGGCAGTAGTAAAAATGGGAGTGTTTCCTTAGTTTCTCTTTCAGATTTTGCATGATTAGTGTATAGGAATGCAAGAGATTTCTGTGCATTAATTTTGTATCCTGCTAATTTACCAAATTCATTGATTAGCTCTAGTAGTTTTCTGGTAGCATCTTTAGGATTCTCTATGTATGGTATCATGTCATCTGCAAACAGTGACAGCTTTACTTCTTCTTTTCTGATTTGGATTCCTTTTATTTCTTCTTCTTCTCTGATTGCTGTGGCTAATACTTCCAAACCTATGTTGAATAATAGTGGTGAGAGTGGACAACCTTGTCTTGCTCCTAACCTTAGAGGAAATGGTTTCAGTTTTTCACCATTCAGAATGATGTTGGCTGTGGGTTTGTCATATATGGCCTTTATTATGTTGAGGTAAATTCCCTCTGTGCCTACTTTCTGGAGGGTTTTTTTTTACCATAAATGGGTGTTAAATTTTGTTGAAAGCTTTTTCTGCATCTATTGAGATGATCATATGGTTTTTCTCCTTCAATTTGTGAATATGTTTTATCACATTGATTGATTTGCATATATTGAAGAATCCTTGCATTCCTGGGATAAACCCCACCTGATCATGGTGTATGATCCTTTTAATGTGCTTTTGGATTCTGTTTGCTAGTATTTTGTTGAGAATTTTTGCATTATGTTCATTACTGATATTTGTCTGTAGTTTTCTTTCTTTGTGATGTCTTTGTCTGGTTTTGGTATCAGGGTGATGGTGGCCTCATAGAATGAGTTTGGGAGTGTTCCTCCCTCTTCTATATTTTGGAAGAGTTTGAGAAGGATAGGTGTTAGCTCTTCTCTAAATGTTTGGTAGAATTTGCCTGTGAAGCCATCTGGTCCTGGGCTTTTGTTTGTTGGAAGATTTTTAATCATAGTCTCGATTTCAGTGCTTGTGATTGGACTGTTTATATTTTCTATTTCTTCCTGGTTCAGTCTCAGATGGTTGTGCTTTTCTAAGAATTTGTCCATTTCTTCCAGGTTGTCCATTTTATTGGCATAGAATTGCCTGTAGTAATCTCTCATGATCCTTTGTATTTCTGCAGTGTCAGTTGTTACTTCTCCTTTTTCATTTCTAATTCTATTGATTTGAGGCTTCTTCCTTTTTCTTGATGAGTCTGGGTAATGGTTTATCAATTTTGTATATCTTCTCAAAGAACCAGCTTTTAGTTTTATTGATCTTTGCTGTTGTTTCTTTCATTTCTTTTTCATTTATTTCTGATCTGATCTTTATAATTTCTTTCCTTCTGCTAAATTTGGTGTTTTTTTGTTCTTCTTTCTATAATTGCTTTAGGTGTAAGGTTAGGTTGTTTATTTGAGATGTTTCTTGTTTCTTGAGGTAGGATTGTATTGCGATAAACTTCACTCTTAGAACTGCTTTTGCTGCATCCCATAGGTTTTGGGTCGTCATATTTTCATTGTCATTTGTTTCTATGTATTTTTTGATTTCCTCTTTGATTTCTTCAGTGATCTCTTGGCTATTTAGTAGTGTATTGTTTAGCCTCCATGTGTCTGTATTTTTTACAGATTTTTTCCCTGTAATTGATATGTAGTCTCATAGCATGGTCGGAAAAGATACTTGATACAATTTCAATTTTCTTAAATTTACCAAGGCTTGATTTGTGGCCCAAGATATCCTGGAGAATGTTCCATGAGCACCTGAGAAGAAAGTGTAATCTGCTGTTCTTGGATGGAATCTCCTATAAATATCAATTAAGTCCATGTTGTTTAATGTATCATTTAAAGCTTGTGTTTCCTTATTTATTTTCATTTTGGATGATCTGTCCATTGGTGAAAGTGGGGTGTTAAAGTCCCCTACTATGACCGTGTTACTGTTGATTCCCGCGTTTATGGCTGTTAGCATTTGCCTTATATATTGAGGCGCTCCTATGGTGAGTGCATAAATATTTACAATTGTTGTATCTTCTTCTTGGATCAATCCCTTGATCATTATATAGTGTCCTTCTTTGTCTCTTGTAATAGTCTGTATTTTAAAGTCTATTTTGTACGACATGAGAATTGCTACTCCAGCTTTCTTTTGATTTCCATTTGCATGGAATATCTTTTTCTATCCCCTCACTTTCAGTCTGTACGTGTCCCTAGATCTGAAGTGGGTCTCTTTTGTAGACAGCATAAATACAGGTCTTGTGTTGTATGTGAATGTATCTTGTATGTGAATGTATCCATTCAGCCAGTCTATGTCTTTTGGTTGGAGCATTCAATCCATTTACATTTAAGGTAGTTATCGATATGTATGTTCTTATTACCATTTTCTTAATTGTTTTGGGTTTGTTATTGTTGGTCTTTTCCTTCTCTTGTGTTTCCTACATAGAGAAGTTCCTTTAACATTTGTTGTAAAGCTAGTTTGGTGGTGCTGAATTCTCTCAGTTTTTGCTTGTCTGTAAAGGTTTTAATTTCTCCATCGAATCTGCATGAGATCCTTGCTGGGTAGAGCAATCTTCGTTGTATGCTTTTCCCTTTCATCACTTTAAATATGTCCTGCCATTCCCTTGTGGCCTGCAGAGTTTCTGCTGAAAGATCAGCTGTTAACCTTATGGAGATTCTCTTGTATGTTATTTGTTGTTTTTTCCTTGCTGATTTTAATATTTTTTTCTTTGCATTTAATTTTTGATAGTTTGATTAGTATGTGTCTTGGCATGTTTGTCCTTGGATTTTCCTGTATCAGACTCTCCGCACTTCCTGGACTTGATTGACTATTTGCTTTCCCATATTAGGGAAGTTTTCAACTATAATCTCTTCAAATATTTTCTCAGTCCCTTCCTTCTTCTCTTCTTCTTCTGGGACCCCTATAATTCGAATGTTCGTGCGTTTAATGTTGTCCCACAGGTCTCTGAGACTGTCCTCAATTCTTTTCATTCTTTTTTCTTTACTCTGCTCTGCGGTAGTTATTTCCACTATTTTATCTTCCAGGTCACTTATCCGTTTTTCTGCCTCAGTTATTCCGCTGTTGATTCCTTCTAGAGAAGTTTTAATTTCATTTACTGTGTTGCTCATCATGGTCTGTTTCCTCTTTAGTTCTTCTAGGTCCTTGTTAAACATTTCTTGTATTTTCTCTATTGTGTTCCCAGGATTTTGGATCATCATTACTATCATTATTCTGAATTCTTTTTCAAGTAGACTGCCTATTTCCTCTTCATTTGTTTGGTCTGATGGGTTTTTACCTTTCTCCTTCACCTGGTGTGTGTTTCTCTGTTTTCTCATTTTGCTTAACTTATTGTGTTGGGGTCTCCTTTTCGCAGGCTGCAGTTTCATAGTTCCCCTTGTTTTTGGTGTCTGCCCCCAGTGGCTACGGTTGGTTCAGTGGGTTGTGTAGGCCTCCTGGTGGAGGGGACTGGTGCCTGTGTTCTGGTGAATGAGGCTGGATCTTGTCTTTCTGGTGGGCAGGACCGCATCCAGTGATGTGTTTTGGGGTGTCTGTGACCTTATTATGACTTTAGGCAGCCTCTCTGCTAATGGGTGGGTTTGGGTTCCTGTCTTGCTATTTGTTTGGCATAGGGTGTCCAGCACTGTAGCTTGCTGTTCGTTGAGTGGAGCTGGGTCTTAGCATTGAGATGGAGATCTCTGGGAGAGCTTTCGCCATTTGATATTACATGGAGACGGGAGATTTCTGGTGGACCAATATCCTGAACTCACCTCTCCCACCTCAGAGGCACAGGCCTGACACCTGGCCGGAGCACAAAGACCCTGTCAGCCACACAGCTCAGAAGAAAAGGGAGAAAAAAAAAAAAAGAATGAATGAATGAAAAAAAATGAAATAAAATAAAGCTATTAAAATAAAAAATTTTAAAAATTATTGAAAATAAAAAAAAATTAAAAGTAATAAAGAAAGGAAAGAAAGAAAAGAGCATCCAAACCAAAAAACAAATCCACCAATGATAACAAGTGCTAAAAACTATACAAAAACAAAACAAAACAAAACAAAACAGACAGATGGAACCCTAGGACAAATGGTAAAAGCAAAGCTATACAGACAAAATCACACAAAGAAGCATACACATACACACTCACAAAAACAGAAAAAGGGGAAAAAATATCTATATATTAAAAAAAGGAAGAGAGCAACCAAATCAATAAACAAATCTACCAATGATAATAATCTCTAAATTATAAACATAAAATCAGAAACAAATTAGATGCAGAAAGCAAACCCCAAGTCTACCATTGCTCCTGAAGTCCACCGCCTCAATTGTGGGGTGATTCATTGTCTATCCAGGTATTCCAGAGATGCAGGGTACATCAAGTTGATTGTGGAGATTTAATCTGCTGCTCCTGAGGCTGGTGGGAGAGATTTCCGTTTCTCTTCTTTGTTCACACAGCTTCTGGGGTTCAGCTTTGGATTTGGCCCTGCCTCTGCGTGTAGGTCGCCTGAGGGCATCTTTTGGGAAGTCTGAGGTCCTCTGCCAGCATTCAGTAGGTGTTCTGTAGGAGTTGTTCCACATGTAGAAGTATTTCTGATGTATTTGTGGGGAGCAAGGTGATCTCCACGTCTTACTCCTCTGCCATCTTGAAGATCTCTCTCTGACATGTTTACTAACAAACTTTTACATAACCATTCTTTGGTGTCAGACACAGTTGAGGACATTTTATATTTACTCCTCGCAATTTCCCTTAATGTTGGGTACTATTATTATCCCGTCTTTACAGATGAGGGAATCAGCGCACACAGAGGTAAGTAACTTTCCGCAGCTCACAGAACTAGCAGGTAAAGAAGCTAAACTCTGGCAGGGTGGCTCGAGCGATCATCCTTTTATACTATGTATGTCTTGCAAATATTTCCCAAGCTTCACATTTTCCATTTTATTTGGTTTATTACTACATAAGTTAAGAATTCAGTATCATATAATCAAACCCATTGATCTGTACATTCCTCTTAGGTGTAGTAATTCTTTTAAAATATATCCTAAGGAAATCAAACAACTACAGAAGGTGTTTTGCCAGGTACATTTATATCAATATTTTTACAATAGCAAAACAACTGCAAGCAACTTAAATGTTCAACAAGAGGACTGAACTGTTTAAAAGACATATGTGTGGATACTTGTTTGTGTAAACCTCTTAATATATTAATAAAGGTTTCTTTTGGCTGCTCATCTCTCTTTTAAACATTCTAAAATGAGAACGGATTACTGGTAAAAGATAGCTTTTTTTTTAAAAAAAAAATCAATGTCCTAATCTAAGTGTAACATCACCAATGCAAATGGTACACTGATTAAGAAACACCCTTATTTCCAGAAAAAGCCTTCCTTTATCAAAATTCCAAAGAAATATTCACTTGTTTTTTGGTTGATAGTCTTTTTGAAATACATACAAACAGTATTAAACAAATATGTTTTTTTGCACTGCTCTATAGATCTCTTTATGCACTATAGGTGTCAAATACAAGCAATCTATTTGTAGGTGAGACTGGACATGCCCTCTTATACACAGACCTAAGAACCCTCCCAATACACCATTATTAACTGGATAATTATTCTTGGAAACATAATAGGCACTTAGTAAATACATACTGACTATTGAATGAAGAGCCTGTACCAGCACACTGACCAGAGTCCAAATTTGATCCCACTGCAGGTTAAATTCAGAAGCCAGTTCTTAAAATAATTATGAAACATGTATTATGTACACCAAAGTGTAAGCTTTGAGAGGAGAGATTTTTATCAACTGATCACTTTTGTGCTCTCAGCTCCGAGATAAGTGCCTGGCACACAGTAGGTGTTCAAAACTATTGTTTCAAAAAGTAAATTAATAGGTAAAATTACCCATTCATCCCAACAGCTAACAAG
This sequence comes from Tursiops truncatus, assembly GCF_011762595.2. Taxonomy (NCBI): domain Eukaryota; kingdom Metazoa; phylum Chordata; class Mammalia; order Artiodactyla; family Delphinidae; genus Tursiops; species Tursiops truncatus. Next base: position 71,203,789 of record NC_047036.1, read on the forward strand.
GGAGGTCAGTTTTATTGTTACCATCTCACAGATTACAGAACTAAAACTAAGAGAATTTAAGTAACTTGCTCAAAGTTTCACAGTTGGTAAGTGCTGGATCTGGGACTTGAAGCCACATGGTCTGACTTTAAAGTTCCTGTAAGCACACTGTACATCCTCTCAGAACAGACCACTCTGGGAGTTCCCTGAGGACACAGACTTAATAAACATTTTACACTGCTCTATTGCTATGCAAATATCCTTTCGTTCATTTCTTCAGCAAATATTTATCAAATGCTTATGATATGCCTGTTTTAGACACTGGAATTACAATGGTTAGAACAAAAAAGTCAGGTGAGGCCCAGTCACACAGTTCAAACATTCTTTTGGAAGGAGACAAACAACAACTGTGCCAACTAGGGAATAAATAAGATAATTTTAGAGACATACATGCTCTGAGGAGACTTTAAATAGGTCGATCAGGGGTGGCTCTTCTGAGGAGAAGGGGCCCTTTACAGGAAGATTTAGTGCAGACCGTCACAGGCACAGGATCAAATAGCAAGTGCAAAAGCCCCGAGTAAGAAATAAGCTGGGCACGTTGAGGATATAAAATGGCCAGCATGCTTAGAGCAAGGAAACAAGGGAGAAAGTGGGAGCTGGATCGGAAGTCCTTCAAAGTCATTTTTCTTTGGAATTCTTAACGCTACCACAGAATAAGTGTTCAATTTAGGAATATTAAGCTAATAAGCGATACTTTTAAAAAACTAAGAGGGAAAATAGAGATAGTATAAACTAGCATTATGAACTCTGTGAATTTAAAATAAATCACTAAGGATGTAAGACTGGTTACAGAAAACGTTGCTTAAAACTGGCATTGGCTTTCTAGAGAAATCATGGAATCTCCCCTCTGGAGATGGTTTAAAATAGGATTAGATATATTCACTCAGTGCAGTCTTGCCTGAATGCCTCCACTGACCTCTCAAGGTCTTGCCAGTCCTATGATTCTGTGATAAAATTAGACTCTTTCATTGGGCGAAAACAACCCTGGGTTTACCATGCCAGCTGCAACCTGGAATAATTGGAAGGGACTGATTTTGGACGAATGTACCTCCTACAGCTGAGACAAGATGCAATTAACAGATCCCCCAACCTCTCTTATTTCATGTTGGTTCTCAGCCAATAATGGCTGGTATCAGTGATACAATCAAAGTCAAGTGGTCTGATCCATGATTAAATAGATGTCTTTATTAGCTGCTGACCTTGCACGGCTTCAAGAATTGTGTACCTATTAGCTGATTCTTTGATCCTTGAAAACAGGAACCAGATAAATCCAATAATGCATTTTTATTTGGTCTCTTTCCACCAGTCTCAAGATGAAATAACTCAAGTTTTGATGTCATGAGCCTTAACCTCATTAAGCAACTCAGCTCACTGTTCAGATACGTAATCATCAGCACTTATCCAGTGTATTTTCTCATTTAACAATTGCTGCTTTGAATAAAAATTCAAGGAAATATTTGTTTTCCCATGACATTGTCATTGAGAGGCAAATGGGCATAATGACTAGAGCACAACTCTGGAGTGAGGCAGACCTGGGCTTAGAGCTGACTCCTTCCCGCCCAAGATGGGTGAACTTTATCTGCGTATCAGAATACTAGTTCCTGTCTCATAGACTTGATGTTAGAATTAAATGCAATAGTATAAAGTAGCTCTCTTCCCTCATCTTCCACACTGTTCTCTATCCTATCTCGGATGTTCATTTAACGTAAAACACTATCAGATATAATGGTGGATTTACTTGCTTTTATTGTTCTTCCACTCTCCACTTTCCCTCACCCTCTGTCAATACGCACACATGTGTGTGCGTGCACACACACACACACACACCCCTCAGATATAAGCTCCATGAGGACAAGGACCCTCTCTGACTCATGCATAAACGTCCCTGGATAAATAATCATGGAGTAAATGAAAGTGTGACAACATCTTGCACAATGGTTTCTGGTGTGTGATCAGCATCCCATAAAATGTTAGGTGATTAATTTTTTCTTGGAAATAAGGTAAGGTTTAGCTACATCCATCAGTTCAACATTTGGAGCAGCCTGTGGCCAAGGTCAGAGTGAGGGGAGTTGCACAATGGACAAGAATTTGCTTCTGGCTTTGCCAACAATAATATGAGTTGGGGCAAACACTTTTACCCTTCAGTTTCCTCACATGCAAATTACTTCCATATATGAGATTCTCTGAGAACTATATTCTTACTAGTGTTGTCACATTATTTTGTAAATATTGGTCATGTTTCGTAGTAAAAGTTGGTGTCAAAGACCAAGAAAAGCAAGTAGTTATGCTGTTAGATGCTCTCAGAACCAGCCCCCCGATTTCCTGGCACCTCCAATTAGCCTCATTACAAAGTGAGGAGACCAGAAAACAGAAAGACGAACGAATGCATTGATACATGAAGCCTTCTCAGTGAACATCTTCACTGCTTCCCTATTGACTCAGTCCACAAAACACAAAGGGAGGGAAAACCCTTCAAGCTTGGATTAGCCAAAAGAAACTGAGCAGCTTGGTGTTTGTTTCTGGATCAGTTTTGCTTGCCCTGCATGCTGGCTGAGTTATCTGTAGGTTTGTGTTACAGAGGAAATGTTCTTTTAGTTTCTCTCAGAGAGTCAGCTTTGCTTTTTTTTACTTACTTTCTTCCCTTATTCACCGTGCTCATGATGTACATTTGGGCTTCATGGATAGGGCATGGTTGGGAAAGGCATGAGGCTCAAATTTCGGAAGGAGAAACAGCAAACCTGGAGATTCAGACCCTAACACAGCTCCTTTCCATGTTAAATTTTAAACACTCATGCAAACTCAATATGAAAGCCTATATGCTGGTTTGTGTTTCAATAGGTAATTATCTGAAAAGCACAAGAAGGTGAGGAAAATCATGGAAAGAGAAGGAAAGGGGGCAAGAGGGCTGAATAAAGGCAAGGAAAAAGTGTGAAAGGACAAAAATAACGCTCGAACTCAAAACAGAAAGAAAGGCTATCAACAGGTGGATTAATAACTAGAGAAAGTGGTTTAAGGGCAAAGTTTTAAATATTTTTTAAACTCTTTTTTTTTTCAGAATTTAGAAATTAGATGGTGATTTGATTGGAGAGATGTTTTGAAAAGGGAAAAAATGAATAGTAGAAATGTCTAAAGATGCTGATTGAGAGGAACAACAAAGCCAGATGGCATAAATGGCATCTTTAGGGATTTTGTGGCATAAGAAGCTATGCTAAAAAGTGCCCCCTCTGTCCTAAAAATGCTGCAGTCACACTCTGAGCATGCTCTGTGTCCTTAGCTAGCCATGTTAACCCACTTAATGTGCTTGACCCTAAACCCTCTAACTTTCTCTCCATCATTCAGTCTCTTGGTTTTTTTAGCTCTCTTCAGTACTTAATCAAGCTGATTTTGCCACCCTTCTGGACATCTTAATCAGCAAAGGTTGTCTTCTTTGTGAAATATTTGTGGCATATTGATACTAAAGAACTTGAAGCAGCTATTTAAAAGAATGAGGACATCTACATGAAGCAAACCTGGATTAGGTTAAAAAATTAAGCTGAAGAATACTTTGTATAGTATGATCTAATTCTGATCACTAACAACAACATGTGTATCAATTATTTGTATAATTCTAGAGAAATGTAGGAATATACGTATAACTGCTAGCTTTGGTTTTCTGAGGGGGGGGAGGGAGAACAGAATGGCAAAGAGGAATGGGGTGACTGTTAACAAAATAGAAGCTTTTATCTCTATACAACTAAGAATGGTCAGGAGAATAAGATATAGCCAAAGTACCATAAGCAGAAGTTATTGTGTGGGACTTGCCGAAGAACTTACTTAAAAGGAAAACAGGCAGCTTGCACACACCCTTCTGCCCTTCCCACTGTGCTCTTTCCTGTTGCCTGAAATACTGACATGAGGACTAGACCTCTAGCAGCCACTTTGGACCATGAGGATGGAAGCTACACACTGAGGATGATGAAGCAGAAAAAGACAGAAAGAAAGGTTTTCTGATGACTTCATGGTGTCAATTACCACACCTGAACTGTCTACTTCTGATGAATTTAGTCCCAATTTACATAGACAGATACAGACAAACTAGATGCATATGGAAAATAAAATTTCTTACGGGAAAAAAGTGATAAAATCAGATTTCATATTTTTGCTTTCATAGCACAGGCATATTCCATTTATGCTCAGATCTAGAGGAGCTCACTTGTTAAATCATGATAATTCTGGTCGTGTCTATTTTGCTTCTGTAAAACACTACAGATCCCAATGAATAATTGAGTGTTTGGAGTTGTCGTGAAAGTTCTTGGTCTCTGTGTTTCTCCTGCTAACAATAGAAGGTCCTGATGAATTGATTAAGCAAAAATAAAAGTGCACTGAGGCAAGAGTGCTACAATCACTTAAACCTGTTTTTAAGGGGTCAAAGTGCTAATGTGTGAAATTTCAGACAACAAAACATCAACTGGAAATAAGAAATCTGAGCTGAAACAAAGCACAAGCCTTGTTCAATGACATGAGAACAGACCTGGAAGTAAAGCCGTCTAATGGGTTCTAATTCCGGCTCTACCATCTAATTATCATTTATGCCTGAGTGATATCACTTAGCTTACCCATGCCTCATTAGTGAAATGGGATAACTGACCCATAGGGAAAGGAAATATCCCAAGGTGAAGTGAAGCATGGTTGAGGGAACTTTGTGGAAGCCCTCCCTCCATGAAATAAGGTATACTTCTGAATGTATATGTGCCCAGCCAACCAGATATTATACTTACACTCAAAGCATGATTTGATCCTTGGTAAATGATGTTTTGAACAAATGATGACTGGCAAAGACTAAGGAAGGTGATGGTGTATAAGGGGTTGTGAGCAGATGGCACTCCTCCTTCCTCACTCTTCCCAGTTGTCAATGGCCGTGAGCGTGGGAAGTAACTGTAGTACAAACTCCTTTTATTACATAGAAAGGTGCTAATACTACACAATTAAAAGAACTGCCCTGAATCTCCTAGGCAATGCAATTTCCTTTTTGAAAAATTTGATTAAGCAGACAATGGGAATTATTATCCCCATTTTACAGATGAGATTATTCAAACTCAGAGATAAGAAGTAAGTTGACTAGGGTCACTTAGGTATTGAATGGTAGAGCTGGAATCCAAACTCAAGTTTCCAACTCTAATCTAGTAGCTAAATATACTGGTCTACATGGGATATAGTGGAGCAGGTTGTAACTAATATGCAAGCTTGACAGGGCATATTTAAGATGTGAGAGTTATTTTCTCATTCCATTTCCCTCCAAGTTGCATATACTTTTTCTTTTTCTTAACATCTTTATTGGAGTATATAACTGCTTTACAATGGTGTGTTAGTTTCTGCTGTATAACAAAGTGATTCCAAGCTGCATATACTCTTGACAAAGTAAATAATCCCAAGTACACACACACACACACACACACACACACACACACACACACACACACACACACACACAAACCATGTTTACAGTTTTAGAAGGGAAAGAAGAGCCAGGTCCCGGGCTCCCTAGGAAAAGGTTCCATATGAGCATAAACATTCATATGAAGATTAAAACTGTGTTGTTAATAATTTAGTTGTGACCCAGACTCTTAGTCATTAAGCATGGAATTTTTCAAGCAGAATCTAAGATAGCCACGGGTCAGAAACTCTAGAGGACAAAAGGCACATCTGTCTCACTTACTCCTGATTCCTCAGGGCTTAGAACAAGACCAGTTAAATCAAACGAAGTAAACCAATATTTGCAGAAGAAACGGATGCTTGAAACTAATTTTTCTACCTGTAGTTGAAGGGTCCTTTTGAATGTCTAGTCATTTTCTAAACTTTGATTTCTCTATTTAGCCACAAAGTTCAGGTTCTTGGATGTATAAGACTTGGAATTTAAGAACTTTGCATAATGACATCCACAAGATTCTAAGCCCGCAAGGGCAGAGAAAGATAACTTATCTTTGTTTTTAATTATTATATTCTCAGGAATATCATAATACCTGGCGTAGGTTTAATGCTTGCAGTATTTATAGATCAGTGATGTACTGGGTTCATTTCCATGTAAATAATGACTTCACTACAGGAACTACAGATCAAATGGCTTTGAAGAGTTAATGCAGCTTTTACAAGAGGCTAACTTTACATTTAGTCTTAATTTTGGCACTACAAAGCACAGTCTCCAATGGAATCATTTATTTATGCAGAATTAAGAAAATCTTAACAGAAAAACAAAATCTATAGTTTAGGTCATCAATTACCATTGGTTTGGATTTAGACCAAAAGGAAAAAGAGAACTCATCTTTGTAGCCCCAGTTCAAACACAGATAAAAGTGAAGACCCTTATATCAATTTGGATCACAACAATTGCCCAAACTATATGTAACAAAAAATTAATTTTTGTTCCTGTGACCACATGATGTGTCCCAACACTCCTGAGCTATGGAATTTCCCTGAAGCAGATAGGAAGCCATTTACTTTGGTGAGGTCATAACCCTTTTTAAGATTTAGATCTGACAGGAGAGCTGTGTCAGCACTAATGAGAGAGAGAGAGAGAGAGAGAGAGAGAGAGAGAGAGAGAGAGAGAGAAAGATGGTGGCTCTGGAGTGAAGTCCCTCTGCCAATAGTACCAAGAAGGAATTTCTTTGGGAATCTTACAGGAAAAAAATCCTTCAAAGGATAAGTAGTAACTCAGACCACCAGACCCTCTCAGCTTCTGCTAAGGAAAAGAATTAAAAATCTAAATGAATCCAAAGGAATCTGACAACTGATGAAAAAATGACCTAGAAAACAATGCTTATTTTGTCTACATGTGTCTTTCTCTCTACTGAGTACGGAGTCAGGGGCCTTCCCTGGCCAGAGATGCAGACTAGGACAGAGAATAAAATATTTATTAAACCATATATGTTAGAATGTACAGCAAGTGTACAGCAACACAAGTAAACTCTTAATTAATAAGTGAGGAACCCAAGAACCAGTAAAGAAAAATGAATTGTCCAAGAGCACTCTATCAGTTACTGGCAGACCTAGAATTAAAACCCAGTTCTTAACTCCCATCGAATTCAGTGTGGTAATATTTTGGTGTTATTTTGTAAATAATTCTGCCATGGGAGCTGGTAGCCTATTCTACAGTAGCACAAAATTTCAATTATGAATTTTTGAATTTAGTGTCATAAATCATGGAAATTCACATTACATGCACATAAGAATATACAACACTACACATCTACCAGAAGAGCTAAAATTAAAATACTCACAATATCTAGTGTTGGGAAGGATTTGCAGCAAGTGGAATTCTTATATGTTGGTGGGAATTTAAATTGCTTCTGTCACTTTGTAAGACTATCTGTCAATATCTAATCTACTAAAGCTATACACATAGCACTCTATGACCCAGAATTTCCATTCCGAGACATAAACCTAAGAAAAATAGAACTGTGTTCACACGAAGATCTGAACATGAATGCTTAGTCCAACTTTATTCTTAATGGCCCGAAACTCAAAACAGCCCAAATGTCCATTAACAGTGCACTGAAACAATATAGTTTGTTATATTCATACAATGGAATACTACACAGTCATGAAAAAACTAATTTTCTGCTTCATACAACAATTTGGGTGGCTACCACAGATATAATGATGAATGAATGAAGCCAGACACAAAAACAACTATTATATGATTCCACTTATGTGATGTACAGGAACAGGCAAAACTAATCAATGATGGCAGAAGTCAAAATAGCAGTTACCTCTTGGCAGGAGGAGTGAGAGGTGGGTGGATGCTGGTATTGACTGTGAAGGTACACAGAGAACCTTCCAGTGTAGCCAAAATGTTTTACTCTGTGTGTGTGTGTGTGTGTGTGTGTGTGTGTCCGTCCCTTTAACTACTACCAAGGTATACACACTTATATATACCATGGGTATCAATTGAGCTATACACGTCAGGCTTACACACTTCCCCCCTCATTGTATATATATTTATACCTCAATTAAAATTCTAGGGGATTTATCCTGAAAAAAGCTTCTAAGTATGAATGATTTATATTCTCCTTGAAAAGAAGGGTACAGTAAACTTTTCAAACAAATATAGCATTTGAATACTTAGGGCTACTTAATGGCATGTTAAATGAATAGCTATTTATTTATGTTGGAGAAGCAGAAATGCTCATGCTAACTAAACTGTGAGTTGTAATAACTCATTGAAGGGTTATAAAGTCATTCCTTAGAATATTCCATGCTCTTTCATCATTGTTCCTTATGTTCAGGAAACATAAATCTTGAGATGAGTAATAATAGTTGAGATGAATAAGAAGAGATGACTAAGGAATGGACTAAATGACACAAAGAACTGAGAGAAAAGACAGTATGGGCAGGTGATGTATTGTTAGTCAGTATATTTTTGTTGTGAGTCACAGCTTAAGCATGGAGAGAGGATAAAGAGGTGGCTTCAAGAATAAAAGGAAGGGAAAAATTCTAGGACACAGAGCAACTCTAGGAATTTTCAGGACCAAGATGGGAGACATTTCATCACTAATGCTACCATCTCATCCTGCCATGTCTCATAATTTTCTTAGGCACCTCTACATGGAGAAGAGCATGTCTACAGGTCTACGCCACTTCTGAAGAGTTTGTGAACGAAGTCTATAGTTTCAATTTTGTCAAAAAGTCAAACACCAATTTTTCTCATGCCACTTTTGTCAAAGACTTGATCTACCTGTCAGAATAATGAGGTTATATCAAAATAGGAGAATAATAATTATAAGCCAGAAAGCTTTGGCAGTTTTCAAGGCCAAGAGCTGTGCCTATACTTTATTGTATCTCATGTTCTGCCCTTTAAGCCATAGAATTAATTAGCTCTAGTTTTCAGTTTCCATTGAACTCAACTTACGTAATGTTTGTCTGGATGTCTGATCCTTACTAAGTTTAATTTTTTGCTCTTCTGTAGCACTTTGAGAGCTCTTTGCTCAAATAATCTCAGTAAATAATGTTGACTGACAAACCATTTCCTCTTCATATCAAAATATCTCGAAAGACTTCCTCTTAAAGAGTTCTGATATCCCATAATTCATCATACAACTGGTATTACTAACCTTAAATATATTTTTATTTCAAGTGGATTCTGCTGATATTTCAAGTGGATTCTGCATTCTGGGGTCTTGAGAGGTTACAGAGTAACCTGTTCCATGATTACCCAGTGTTTGGCAGTAATTCTTGCTATTTAGTTACCAGGTTTTTTTTCCTTTTCTTTTCTTAAGATTTATTTATTATTTATTTATTTAATTTATTTATTTTTGGCTGCATTGGGTCTTAGTTGCAGCACATGGGATCTTTCATTGTGGTGCATGGGCTCTTCGTTATGGTGCGTGGGCTTCTCTCTAGTTGTGGTGTGCAGGTTTTCTCTTCTCTAGTTGTGGCGCTCAGGCTCCAGGGTGTGTGGGCTCGTTAGTTTGCCTCATGTGGGCTCTAGTTGAGGCACACGAGCTCAGTAGTTGTACCCGGGCTTAGGTGCCCCGTGGCACGTGGGATCTTAGTTCCCTGACCAGGAATCAAACCCGCGTCCCCTGCATTGGAAGGCGGATTCTTTACCACTGGACCACCAGGGAAGTCCCTTTTTTTTTTTCTTAAGGTCCACAATAATTCTTACACTTGGAGTCCTCATCTTTGCTGTCTAGCAGGTCACTCCAAGTGCCTTTCTCACAACCGGACTAAATAACTCTTTTTTTTTTTAAATAAAATTTTCACAATAGTTTTACTATCTGTGCCTACATAGTCGTGAGCTATCTTAAAGAAGTTTGCAGAAAAAACTGCCATCAGAATTCTACCAGCATATATTGAAACAACTTGAATATTAAGAAGTGCTTAGAAGTTGCCTAATTTGATTCTCCCATCTTGAAGATAGCCCACTTAAGACCCAGAGAAATTACATGACCTGTCTGAAGTCACATGGTTTACTGGCAAATAACAATAACACAACAATAAAAACTGAATAAGAGCCACCATCTGTTGGATGACTACCATGTGTCAAGTGCTATGTTAAATGCTATAGGTGAATGATCTCATTTCATCCTCACAACAAACCTATGAGGTAGGTTCTAGTATATCCCCTGTCTGATAGCCAATCTGAATATTCTTTCCACTGACCTATAAGACCCCTTGTTAATGCTGAAGAATGATGATGTCCTTAATGTTGACATTAATCTTTTTGCAACAGTGAAATGATAGAATGGTAAGAATCATAAATGTTTGTTTTTGCCATTTTAAATGTCAACTAGGTGATAGCCATACTATATTTTAGACACAGTTATTTTCTTAACTTTATCCTGATGTTATTTTGTTATCATCCTCCGGCCCTGTGATTTTTTTTATTTTATTCATAAATCTATTACCCAACCTTGGCTGTAAAAGCCAGTGGCTTTTATTAAGGAATTCTGAGATAATCACTGGTTGCATTTTTATTATATGAAATCTGGCTAGTATATGTTAATCCATAGGTCTTTGCAGAATATGCAAAATGGCCTGTTTCATGAGCTTGTGATATAAATGAGGTCATTTCTTATTTTAGTATTCAAATTAATCTCTAGAGCCTTCATATGCCTATTAGCAGGAACTCAAGTATCTCTCTTGGAACTCTACCAACTCCCTGAATATTTCAAGAACTCTGGAGACTTTCTCATTCCAAGGGGATCAGTTCCGCTTCACACTCAGGAGAAAGAACTAGAAAATCTCATCGATTCAATGGCAGAGAGTTCCTCAGTCCGCTGCAAACACATGTGGACGCACACATTGGTATGCTAAATTCATCTGCTTCTCTGATGTCACTAGTGTCCTGGCAATACTTTCTCGGGTCTCAGGGTCTAAACGGCAGGAAGTTTATTTCCCAAATGTTTCCTTATATCACTCTAAGCATAAGTTCCAGTTCTGAAATCATTCCTACCATCTTTGATCTCAGCCCTGAAAGTAAAACCCGACTGTATCAGTGTGCTAGGGATGAGGGTGCCCCAAGCTTGGGATCCCAAAATGTTACAGTGCAAAAATAGGTAGACACAAGAGTCAAACTGGTTAAGGTAATCCCTGGCTCAACCACTTAAGAGCTGTGGGAACTTGGTCAAGTCATTTATCCTCTCAGCTTTCCCATGGGTAAGATATGTATCGTAAAGTTGTTTTGAGACAATTCATGTAAGGCACAAAGAAAAATCTCTGATACAGTAATATTATTATTATTCTACTCCTATTAACTAATGTATAGTTATTGTTTCAAAGCACACACAGCACTGGGAGAGGCTACAAGCTTTAGACACACACACTCCACTGCCTTTGTCCACCAACCCATGACCATAAATGTCTCAACACTGAACTCAGTTACCACTCCAGGCATCCCATGTGGTATAACCCCACTGAGATGCTCCTAGGGAATCTCTTCCTCCTGTGAACCTCTGTTGGCTGACCATCTTAATCAACAAAGATGATGGGCTAGGATTGAACTTCCAAAGGAAAGTGGTTTAGGTCTTGATTCGCTTGTTTCCAAAATGTTCCTTGACCCCTATACAATTTTTTTCACCTCCTCTTCAGTGATTATCATTACCTGTTAAGTGCATATCAGAGATACAATTCTTACCAAAATGGACATCTTGTTATCCCCTTTTTTTCCAAGACAATAATACATACTTGCCTTATAACTGAAGAGTTGACCTTAGAGAGACATTCTAGAGCCAAAAAAAGAACTCCTCCAAGGCAATTTTCTCTTAACACCAAGACAAAGACATGGCTGGTGGCTTTTATAAAACAGCCATTTGCTTTTTCTAAAAATAACTGAAGTTCTATCTAAATCATGTGCAGTGGTCCCCATATATTTCGTATCTAATTACATAGGCTTTCTTTCTGCTATGAGAACTCATGGGTGTGCCTAAAGGAAATGAGACTGAGAACAGTAGGATTTTAATGACAATAGAAATCAAATCCATAATAATACAAGCACAACACGTTGTGCTTCCTGAAACCACGTATATCTTCACTATGCTATTGCTAATTCAGAGAAGGACTGATTAAAACTTTCCAGGCTGACAAATCATCTGTTATGATGACAAATGATATCATGGCAATATCATGACAAATCATGGTCCCAAAAAGCTGTTTGTGAAGTTGCATTCCGGTAACCTAATTGCACCCTATACAAACATAAAACTCCCTCAACATCACACCTTTTGTTCTGCCTGCATATCTGAATAACGTAACACTGGGCCTGTGCATCCAGTAAACATTTAATCCCCTCTATTTATTACATGCCTTTAATCTGTCTTTATACTGTATCCATTTATTGCTAGTAAGTTTTCTATGTTTGTGCTGTCTCTTGTAAATAAAAGGGACCAAGGGTTATAAACATCATACACTTTAGCATGCTCATATTAAGGACTAGACAGCAATGGTTGTACTGCATTGCAATCTCATAAAAGAGGATTTATAAAAAATAATATTTTTGAAGGGTCAAGAGGAAATGACACATCACACTTAAAGAAAAAAAAAGGAAAAGAAAAAACAGTCAAGGTAATGAAAAAACTACTCGAATTTATATAGAAAGTGCATAAGGTGACCTAAGAATCTAGGGTTCTTTCATCTGGTTATTTGAGAAGTGATTGTTCTTGTTTTATAAAGTACACTGTGGTCAGGACATTACTTTTAAAGGAAAAACCAAGATACTTAAGTGTGAAAAGTAGACGTGCATTACTTACAGTCTTTGCTTATGATACAACAGAGCATCAATATTACTTTAACTGTCTTAGTAGCAATGCTGCTATGATGCCATCAAGAGAACCAAACTTTGGTAGCCCAAGTTCATGGATACCCTATTATAATGCCATTATGGTAGGAAAATGATTTTAGTGCAAGTTAATGGAAACCACATTACACTGGTAAGCAATTGTATTGTAAGTCTATGAAGAACACATTATGATGGTCAAACGATTTCCCTGTTAAGTCTGTGAAGACTGCATTAATAATGCCATTAGAAGAGCAAAACAATTTCAAATAAACTCTGTGGGGACTCAATTCAGTGTCATGATGGTGGCAAAATGATTTCAGTATATGTTTATGGAAGACCCCTTACAATGCCATTATGACAGCATTACAATAGTAAAAAGAAATTTTGGGGAGCCCATCATAAGGCCATTATAATTCCATTACATTGGTTAAAAGATTTCAGAGTAGTTCTACAGCAACACCACTACAATGGTAACAATTACGTCACAGAATATATCAGAGTATGTGACACTTAAAAGGAAAAACCAGGTTCAGGTTTAGAAAAATCAGATTAATATCCAGGAAAGAATCAGGTCTATAAAGATAGTCTTACCTTACTGAGTTTATCTGTCATCATGGCTGGAGATATTTGTAATTTAAATTAAAATTTCAGTCCCTCTCTATGAGGTAAGATTTTTATTGCCCCTAATATGTTGCCACCGAGAATATGGTGCCACTGGGGAATGTATCCTACCTGTGGACCTCTGTGGTCTAGCTGCCAGAATCTATCAAAGGAGATAGAACTTTTAGCCCCAGTAGGGAAGTGGTAGAGGTTCTGATCTCTTTGTTCCCAAAAGGTTCCTTGACCTCTATAAACATTTGCTCAACTCTTCTCACATTATCGATACCACCAGTTTAGTAGGCACTCATTAACCAATTCATAGTTGGCTAATGTTGAAAATTTTGCTACTGTATCAGTCATTTAGTTTCATGGAGATGAATCTATTGTATCATCCAGCTGATTGATAAGCATGGGCTATTGATAAGAATGTAAAGTATGTAAGGAAGATTACAGATGCTCAGTATGATAGGCTGAATAATCCCCCTGCCAAGGCCCCCAAGATGTCCACATCCTAATCCCTGGAACCTATGAATATGTTACCTTACATGGCAAAAAGGACTTTGCAGACATGGTTAAATTAAGAATGCTGAGAATAAGGAGATTATCCTAGATTAACTGGGTGGGCCTAATATTATCACAAGGGTCCTTATAGGAGGGAAGCAGGAGGGTCAAAGACAGAGAACGTGATAAAAAGGTAGAAACACAGATTGGTGAGATGACACCATGAGCCAAAGAATGCTGGAGGTCTCTAGAAGTTGGAAAAGGCAAGATATGGACTTTTTCCATAGAAGAAACCAGCCCTGACAACATCTTAATTTAAGGCCCATAAGACTCACTTCAGACTTCTTACCTTCCTAACTGTAAGAGAATAAATTTGTGCTTTTTTAAGTCACTATATTTGCGGTAATTTGTTAAAGCAGCAATAGGAAACTAATACACTGAGTAAAATGGATTTTTCATCTGCTATGAAATCAGCAATTTAAAAAAATTTGTTCTAATGACAAGACTAAAATGATCACATTATGCTCTACTTTTATAATAGACAGAATGTAAACATTTGTTTTTAGATAATCCACTTACTTGTTTGCATGTCTTTAGGTGTGGATTATATATTTTAAAGATAACCATTTAATATTTTCTACTCTTATTGCATGTTCCTCTTGATTCTAGTTCTTCAAATAACATCCTTCAAATAAGACATTTGGAAAAAAGGAGAAATACCAAAAACTTTGAAAACATAAAAAATAATACTGGCATCAAGAAACACGTGATGTTTGGATGAATATTTTAAAGTAAAGGTATGTCTAGAAACATCTTATTCTTTCTACAAATATTTGTCCTTTCTTTCCTGGTAAAGGAGAGAATATATGCATGTGGACTGCTTCATATATGAAACAGTCACCCCAGGCTGGAGTGAGAATAAAGTTGGCAAGGTGTGCAAAAACAAATAGTGCTCAACAAAGGTCACTGTGCTTATTTATATTTCCCAGCATCCTTTTCAGTTGGGCTGGGGACACAGAAGTAAGTTCAGGCAGATGAGAATGTGAGTGGAAGTCATATGTCACTTCTTGTTCAGAGCATTTAAGAGCCAGTATGCTTCCTACTCTCTTTTCCTGCTACAACCAATTTATAGTCATATGATGATAAGGGGACATGACAAAATGGAAGAAACCTGGATTGTTGAGTTACCAAATGACAAAGAACGCTCCGCAAAACTATGCTGGATAACTTTTGTTAAGATATGAAGATTTTGAAGTTTGTCTGTTGTGGCAACTAGCATTAATTACCTTAACTAATAACATATGGGAAGCAAAAAGAAAGCCGAAAATTCCTTCCCAAAGTTATTATGATGTTTGGAATTAACTCCAGTTTTTCCAGAGGTCATAGTATCTTCCCCCCAAATAAAAGTTACATAGCTCTTAATTGCAATACCAACATAAGAGAAAAGGCAACAGGAGATGGGACTTAGAGATATGTTTCCTCAGAAAGATATACAGGATAAATAATTGAAACTCTGGAATAGCATTATTGTGGGGAGGATGTTACAAAGGAACATATTTTATTATTGTTATTTATTTTGTTTTCTTAAAAGAGACTTAGAGGATTCAAAATTAAAACAAAAGAAATTTTAAGAATTAGAAAAGCAATGTAAGCTTGGAAGGACTAATCTCACAGATATTTGGACAGAGAAGGGGGATGAATCTAGCAACAAGTGTTCCAGTGGAAGATTCCTTTTAAGACACTTTGGTGAATTTTAGGCCCCAACAAAGACTCACACTTTATCACATGAACATATGCCACTAAGCTCTCCCCAAGAGAACATGCTGTGGGTGTAGCTAGCTGACACCCTCCAGCTGTAGCACCTCTAGATCCATCGTGTTGTTAATGCTGAGTCCATGCTTCCCCTAACCCATGACTAAGCAAGTCTGTGTACTTGAGCCTGGTCATTCATGCCCAGTGTTGGGCTCTAGTGAGAAGCCTTTGTTAGGGGACTCCTCATTGGCCTGGTTGAACGTACCTCAGAACTGCAGTGAATCTAAACTGTTTCCTATCCAGCTCGCCTTTCTTCCCATTCTCCTTTCACAAATGTCAGATGTGTATTGTACCCAGATGCAAGTCTTGCCCTCTTCTGCTCCCTCTCCCTTCAAACTCCACAGACTTATTCCAGCTTGTCAGCCATTGTTTCTTGAAAGACCTGAACTGACACAGTTAGGACCTAGGACTGCCTCCCTCCCCACCCAGAGAGCAGTGAAGAAACCAGCCTGGTTGAAACCAGGAGCATGGTTATATCCTAGCACAATGTGAATGCTCCTTTCTTCAACACCAATTTTTTTAGCCAAAATGTCTGTATATATCTATGTATTTGTTAGTTAGTTTATTTATATATTTGTTTTCTCATTGCCCTATTCATGGGTTTGTTGGGCTGTTGGGCAATCCAGATTTGTTTGGGGCCAGTGTAGACTGAAGCTGCATCAGTAAGGTACAGTGAAGTTTTAGCATCAACACTTCCATGCTCAACCTACTTTTCCATATTCATTTTATCCCAAAGAAGCATAGAAATCAGGCTTTATTACACTCCCGTCCCAAAGCTGTCTAGTAAATCACTTCATGCAAGTAATCACTGTATGCATGTATATATAGTGTATGTAGATCTTTCTTTAACCTTCAAGCTTTATATCGTTCAGATATTGATCTTAGGAGTTTAAGATCTTACAGTTTAAAGAACTGGTCTCATGATCCTCTCATATACAAGTGGAGCAGAGCAGACTGGTATATGGATCAATAAAGATGTCCTGGTGTCTTTACCTATAACAGCTTCTGCACTTATAAGCAGGTGAAGTACAGCACTGCTTCTCATAGAAGCATCTTCCCCTGGACTCCCATATTGTTTTTAACTGCAATATGTAGTTACTCAAAATATTTGGAGGAAATTTTGTGGAGTATGGCCAGGTGGCAGCATGGGGGAGGAATGGGAAAGGGCAACAAAAGGTATAGAACATTTGCCTTTGGAAAGAAGCTACTATTGGGCTTACAATTCTGTGCGAAAAGTTCCCAAATGCAAAAGCTCAATAGATATAAATCTTTTGCATATTTGTGCGTGGAATAAGCACTCAATTAATGTTGTTTCTCAACAAAATTATAAAAGTAACATTACATTCAATGCCAAGTGTTCACTAAAAACATTCCTTCAAAAAATCCATACAGAAACTGCTAGAAGAAAAATGAAATGCCAAAATAAATGCCATTAAGTAAAGGTAGACAAAACTTACTAAAAGATAGATTGGAAGATTATATCAAGCCTGTCAGGTAAATCAATGTGCCTGAAATCCAAGTATGGAAATGTTCAATATCACTGATATGGGACTATTAAAAAATAATGTAGTAATGGTTCAGGATTGTTTAGACTTCTCACCAAACTTGACCCAACAAAAGTTGTAGGCAATCCATGGTAAAAACCACAGACTCATCCCCAGAATTTGGTAAGACCAAAGCCATGTTTCTTACAAAGATTTATTAATGGTTCTCTTAATAATACATATGGTTAGCAGAATTAAAATATATTAGCATAAAGCAGAATACGAAAAGAAGTGAAAACACCTCTCTAGAGGAAATTTGAGGTTTTTACTACAAACATTCAATACAAAGTTCTCCTCAATTCTATTTCATATTAAAAAAAATAAGGAACTGTAAGAATTTATGCACACCACCCTCCAAATTTTCCAAAAGAATATTGGATATTTATGGTTTGATGAAGTCTAAAAGAAGTTGTTTCCATCTTCTTTCTTCTAGTATTAGTGGCTATGTGCAATTTCAGAGACATTTCATCCTTATGTTTTGAATTCATTTGTAATTAAAATGATTTAAAATGTAACTTTTAAAGTTTTTAGAATTTTTCTCCATGAAGAAAGGGAGGTCATGCTTTGTCAAGAAGGTATGAACTTGAATATTCACAAGTTTAAGTTAGGTTTAAAATTTCAACCACAAGAACATTCACTGAGCTCTCAACTCAGGAGTAAGTTCTCAAATTTTCTGTTTCTTACCTGCTAAACTTCCCAGAGTCATGTAGGAATCTTAATCAGTAAATTCTAGTCTCTCTAAAGGTGAAAAATGATTGGATTTTGTGAGGGCTAGGGATCTATGTTCTAGATAAACCCATCTCTAATCTTGAGGGTGTGGGAAGCGGCAGGATTGCACTTTTGAGGAATAAGGCTAGACACAAAAAAGTAGCCTCTTGGAACCCACTGGCACCACCTATACAGTCTCCTAAGTTCTAACAGAGATTAGGATCTAAGTAGAGATTGGTATTGCCAAGCCACATGGACTTCCAGTGTTGCATCCTGGGAAGCCAATGCTCCCCAAAGCAGTTGATATTCCACAAAGAGTTATCAACAGCTAGATTCAGGTATACTTTATACAATCAGAATGAGATTTATCTTAGACTGTATACATGAAGGTGAAATTCAATTGGATCTCCAGAGAGTTTCTAACTTTGTTTTTTTAGAAGAAAAACCATTAGCACATTTCTGAGGAATAGTCAGATGGACTTCTGACGTTAAAATGGAGCTGGTTGGACTTCCCTGGTGGTCCAGTGGTAAAGAATCGCCTTCCAATGCAGGGAACGCAGGTTCGAACCCTGGTCGGGGAACTAAGAGCTCACATGCCACAGGGCAACTACCGAGCTCGCGCGCCACAACTACTGAGCTTGTGCACCTCAACGAGAGAGCCCTCGTGCCCTGGAGTCCACGTGCCACAACCAGACAAAGAAACCCCGCATGCCACAACTAGAGAGAAGCCTGCACGCCGCAACTAAAGAGAAACCCAAAGAGACCACGATCCATAACGAAAAGATGCTGTGTGCCTCAACAAAGATCCCGTGTGCCGCAACTAAGACCCGACACAGCCAAAAAAAAAATAAGGAAAATAAATAAATAAAATAAATAAATATTAAAAGAAGAAAAAAGATGGGCCTGGTTCAGAGCTGAGCTACACCAGGAGAACTCTCAGCCATCTGCATCTTGCACTTCTGCATGGCCTATATTTTCCTGATTTTTCCAGGGTAGCAGAAGGCACAGAAATGGCCTGTTGCTCTGGAAACTGCTCAGTGGCATGCCACAGGACTTTCCTGGCCTGTGCGGGGAGGTAGACGAACCCTACTCGACTGCTGTCACTATTAAATGCAGGAGGAGAAAATAGTAACAGTTAAGTGCTTCACAAAATGTCCTACTGTTTATACCCACTCCTGTCCTTCCTCCTAGTTGCCTTTAAGGGCCAGGGTTGGGACAAAGTCTATCTTTATTTTAAACATAGCAACAACCATCACTGACAAACTAGAGAGGGCAAAGAGTGTGGTCGAAAGGACACTGGATTGAAAGTCATAAGATTTGTTTTTAGCCACAAACCAATTTTGTGACCTTCAGTAAGTTACATAAATTAAGCAGTTCCCAGTATTCTCCTTAGAAAAAAAATTGACCTAGTATCCTTTGGTTTCCTTATGTCTGTACAAAAGTACAGTCTGTGTTTCTATGTGGTGGCATGAGGATTGGTTGGAGTTACAGAATGTCCTTTACTAATACATAGATTATTTTCAGGGAAAGGTTAAGCTGTATTTGCGGCAGGTTGAAATTAAATTTCATCCAATTTCCTGGTGTTTTAATTCCATCAAAGGATGGAATCGGTGCTCCTGAGTTTAGAGATAGATGAGCTATGGGTAGGTAGGTCAGCCTGGAAAAATGTGCTGGTTGCATTTGACAGCGGCTACAAGTGATGGGGAAATAGAGTCCAGTGGGTTCATCTGGTGTCATACTTGAAAGATCATTTGTGCATTTGTGCATTTATTCTTAAAAGAGCTGACTCAGGACTGCTGTGACAGCTTTTAACTTAGAATTCTCTTATTTTTCTGGATTTCTGTCTCCTTCTTAATGGTATTTTAATGCAGTTTTTGTGTTCAATTATAATAGTGTTGCTAAATACAGTAGGTCTGATTCCACAGAAGAAGAATAGTTTTTTCAAAATCAGCATTTTCTTGCTGATTTGCCAGCTGTTTCAATAAATACTCATCTCCCAACTTCAAACGAGTATATTGCACTCTTACTAAATATAAATGCCATCCACAGCTACTGGCTTTTGAGTTCTCTGTAAAATCAAACACAAAATCTGCACTATGAGGGACCCCTCTCTCAACCATGTGCAGGTGATTTTGCTGACTCGGGTGTCCTAAAGAATAATAAATGATTGTTTTTCCAGTCATTTCTTCCCAATGTAAATGTCTAAGAATGAGCAAATGAATTAGCACCTCCTCTTCTAGTTCTGCCATCTATACTATTTCTATCTCTAAACCACATGGAATGATTAGTCAGGGCAACTTAAATTTGTAATGATAATGCTACATCTATTTCATACCTGTTTCACCAAAAAGACTTTTGACCTGCCTGGTAGGATAGGATCAAATATGTATTAGGTTCCAACCATAAATTTTTACTTTTGGACGCGGTTGAGCAATAAGATGTACTGATTAGGTGTAAGGAACAGACGTCGTGAAAGTAAACTAAAATAGTAGTATATTGTATCCTCAGTATACATTTTGTAGTTTTATTCATTAACATTGTAATAACCCCGCCTGAGGGTCAGTGGGACCATAAGACTACACGTTCAGCCGTACACTGTTTTTCTCACAGTCCTCATTGAATTGTATGTGTTCATTTCTGTTTTTAATCAGCATTACAAGAAATACAAGCAATTAAGCCTTCAATATCTCCTAACAATAGTAAAAAGGCAGCTATAGTAATCGCAGTAAGCATATTTGTTGGTGTTTGTATTTAGAAAAATACTAGTTGGCCTTTTATTTGACAGAAACTAAAGCTGGGGAATTGTTACAGAAACAAATGCAATTCAAAAGCAAAGTCGCTTCACTTTAAAAAGAATTGTATGCAAGTCTATGCTTTTGACTAAACGTTTCTATCTAACAGACCAGTCAGGTTAATTAAGGAAAAGTACAAATTGCTGGGTCCTTAGGTAGCAGCCCTTGCTGGTTGATCCTTGGATTGATAACAAGCTTCTATGGTAACTATGTTTCCATAACCACCAGGTTGACTATTTTCCAATCAAACTATTTCTTCCCACACCTTCAGAAGATGAGAAAAAATATGAGGTCCTAAGGTACTGAGCCCAGTGTACCGCATTCTCAGACACGTGGGTGGCCAAGAGCAAATGGCCAGAAAACACTCTTATTTGGTAGCGTGTTGTTTTCACAAAATGACATTAGTGGCCCACCCTGAATTCTTGATACACAGACTATCTACACATAAGAACCAAACTGAGGGGGCAAGTAGGCTGAATGCAAACAACCAGGTATTGACTAGATTTGGCCCTTTGGGTTGTTGGTTTCGTCAAAATAACTGGCCATTTAAATGAATTCAATCATTTTTAAAATCAGTTTGTGGATGCAGACACAGCCACAGTCTAACATAGTTGACATTCTTTTCCTTGCAGCTGGAATTAGAAATTAGACACTTTTTTAGACTCTCATCCATTCATAGCCCATTTTCTTTGCATACTTTATGGTTTGAGATTTCTGAAATAAATTTTATATGCAAAGTTTGATTTTAAATGTTTTAAGCCAATGTAATTGGAATTGTTTACAGTATTTTCTATGAGTTTTATCAGATGATCATCATACTTACATTAAATCATACACATTTGGAGACATTCTGAAGTTTGGTATGAGGTTTATAGATAAAACTTCCAGCTTAGTATAATTTTTACACTTAATCAGAAATTTTGGTACTACAAATAAAACCTGCAATTTGAAGAATAGCTGTCTTTCTGGTTGTCACAAAAAAGAACTGGATAGAGGTTTTTTAATGACTCTACTTTTTTAACCACTTAGAATACAAGTTTATTTATTTATTATCCCTACTGGAATGTAAGCTCTCTGAGGGCAGGGACTTTGTATTTTTCACAGTTGTATGCTCAATGCCTAGAGTAGCGCTTGTCAGGCAGTATGCCCCCACTAAATATACATTATATTCAGGCATCTCACAAATTTTTATCTCATGGCACATTCTGGGTTCACCAAGCAAAAGGAGCTAACAGTAAAGAGAGATAAAGAGATGATACAATATACGATAAATACTCTGTTAAATGTAAACATGGAAGTGTGTGGGAGCACAGAGGACAGGCCCCTAACCTAAAACAGAGGAATGAGGGAAAACTACCTGTAATAAGTGATGTCTCAGCAAAGATTTTAAGGATGCACAAGAATTGACCAAATGAAGGAGCAACAGACCAACGGCTGGAGAAGTACGTCAGCAACTAAATCTCCAAAAGTCCTGTGAACTTAGTTTTTAAAAAGTGGACTGTAATTTGAAGGGAACAAAATCTCTCAAGGTTTGTTTATAGGAACTTGGCATAAAAGAGATAAGTTTTAGAAAGACTGTTAACTGCAGTATGGAGAATGGGTTGGAAGAACCACTGAAATAATCCACTTGGGAAATAATGCAGATCTAAAATAAGGCAGTGGCTTCGGAGCTGGAGAAACTTCAGTGGATTTGAGAGATATTTAAGAAGTAGGATGGAAAGAATTAAGAGCCTTACAGGTTTAGGGATGGGATAAAAGTGTTGGTAGAGCTAAGAATGATTCTTAGCATATGGGTTGGAAGACTTGGATGGATGGTGATGCCATGCAACGAGATAAAAATATAGGACAAGGAGACGTTTACAGGAGGTGGGTGCTTGGGAAGAATCATAAAATTAATTTAAGCATATTGAACTCGAGATGCCAGTGTCACAGAGAAGTGGAAGTATTCAGGAGAAAGTGAGATATGTGTGATGTTGAACAGAGTGATGCATGATGACAGAAGAAACTTGGAAGCCACCAACATATAGATGGAAGTGAAGTCATAAGAGAAGATGAGAACATGAGAACAGAGTTGAGCATGGAACCCTGAAGGACACCAACAAATAAAGAATAACCAGCAAAAGAGAAGCAACCTAAATAATAATTATTAAAAGTATAAGAAAAGAGAACATTTAGGGAGGCAGTGAGAGAAATGTATTTTAAAGGGAATATAGTTACAGTCAGAAGTGACATTAAAATCAGGTAAAATGAGGACAGAAAAAAAGTACTGAAAATAAAAGTCTATCAGACTTGGCAATTAGGTGGTTATTGGTCAACCACACTAAAACAGAATAGTGTAGTCAGTGGCCTGGAAAATAGAGAGGTTAGGAAGTGAAGGACAGACAGACTCCTTTTTATAGACATGACTAGAGCATGAAAGAAATTCAGCAGCTTATAAGGCATAAAAGATTTACAGAGCAGCATTTTAGTTTTATCCATAATCATTTGTTTACTCATTTATTTGCTTCAATATTGGATAGACTTGAGTATAATTAAAAGAATATAGTCTCTGAGTAAGTTGACGAATCCAGGCCACAAGGGATGTTATTAACACTGGATGGAAGAGCAGTAACATTTTATGTGAGATCTTGGGGAAAGAATGAAGCATATGTGGGTACAGATAAGCGGTTAGTGGGGTGGGGGTAGGGGGCTTATGGCTTCCATTGGATCTCTGAATTTTGGCTGATGTTGTGGTACAGGCTTTGGAAGCTAGGAAGGTTTTGAAATAACTCCTGTACAGAATATGAGAGTTATTCTGGGATGCATTTTGCAATATAGCAGCATAAGTTTAATCTTATGCAACTTTAAGTATTCTTCATTTCATACGTTTTGTGGTTGCTTGTTAACATCTGCAATCAATGCTAATTTTGTCCAGACGTATTATCTCTCTTGCAGTTCATGCCTAGTGTCCACCTGGGTAAGGCCTCTGGGTAGGAGATGGATGACGAGGAAGTAAGTGCAGGGGAAAAGAGAGTAGACTCGTATTCAGCTGCCCCTGGCTTTGAGACCTGCTTTTCTATTGTTTACTGGGTGAATCTGCTACCACCTAAATTCCTCTTCTATAGCACAGAGATGATAATCTCCCATACTCCAGCTTCACACGGTGATTAGGAGGATCAATAAGCATCATGCATTTAAAATTCCTATACAAATATAAATTCCTATATTCCCTTACAAAGTACAGTGTTCGTTATGGCAGAGACACTTAGATCCAAAAGGATGGGATAGGGAGGGTGGGAGGGAGGGAGATGCAAGGGGGAAGAGATATGGGAACATATGTATATGTATAACTGATTCACTTTGTTATACAGCAGAAACTAACACACCATTGTAAAGCAATTATACTCCAATAAAGATGTAAAAAAAACCCCAAAAACCAAAAAAACAAAAGGAGCTGGTTCAACTAGGGCCCATGCAATTGATTTATTGGAATGTATCAGAGTCAAATAAAAAATACACACGCTGAATGGATAATCCTGTATTTCTGTGCAAGAGAAAATTTTACCAAAATGCTTTAAAGTGTAAAATGTTTTTAAAACATCTAACATTTATACCAGAACAATCTCAGAAAAGATAGCCAATTATCTAAAAACCTTTAACTTTATCATCTCTGATTTACTACTAGACGTAATACATTCTTTACACCTGGGATAGCAATAATTCAAGTTATAGTCAGAGCACATTAGTCAGAGTAATATATATTAATAATTAATATATAATAAATATATATATGTTAAAGACATAAGTAGAGTAAGCAGAGCAAAGGGGTCAGAGGAGTGGAAAGGGGTAAGGGAAATAGGGAAAAAATACACAGTACTAGACATTCAGCAGTTACTGATACCTGGTTGGAGATGCTGGACATTCATTCAGATGTTGGATTTAAATATATTCACAAATTCATTAAATATAACCATAATAATATTGAGAACCATACAACTAAGTACTTCCTGGACATCTGTAAGTTCCCCACCTGTATGTCCCTCGAGAACAACTAGTCAAAAACTAAACTCCTATATGCCCTGACCACCTTCCTCCTCACACCAGACTTTTCTCCTCTTAAATAACCCTTTCAGGAACTGATATAATATTCAATTTGGACACTGAGTATTTGCTAAAAAAAAATCTCTGGTTTCTTCACCATTATCTAATCAGTCATAAATTCTGATATTTGTGCTCTTTAAAATCTATTTTTTTGGGCTTCAATAATACTACTTTCATTCGGACTCTCATTTCCTTTTACCTGGACTGTTGAAATTTCAATTTATTCAGCAAATATTTATTGAACATCTGTCATGTGTCAGGCACTACTCAATGCTGGGGGACAAAGATGAGAATCCTTGTCTTTCTTGAGTTTACATTCTAGTGGGAGGAGACAGAGGATAAAAATAAATATAATCAATAAGTAAACTAAATTCACTGAATTTAACTTTCTAAATAAGTCTCGCTGTATCAGGTACGTATGGTCTCCAAGCTCAGATATCTTAGCACGGCCGTTAAGACTGCACAAGAAACGACTGCTCAAATATCAAGCTTTATCTCTCTCCATCTTTTTGTACATTAGTTTTTACAAAATTATTTACAATTCCCAAAGTTCACTACAACGCTTTAACCCTCTTGTCCATGATATTCCACCCACTTAGATTTCAACCTTTCTCCCGGCCAACATTTGGGTGAACACACCGCAAGATTTAAAGACTCAGCTCATGGCAACTACTCTCTGAAGCCTTTCTGGTTGCTTACACACAGGGAGATTTGAGATATCCCTGTCTCCCATGCATCCCAATGGCATCCCATGCCTACTTCCACCATTCCAGTTATGATACTGTAATGGATTTTTTTGTCGCAAACTGCCTCCCTAGTTTAGTTCTTAAGCTCTCTGAATGGAGCAGCCATCTTTGTGTCGCCAATATCTAATAAAGTATATAATATAGTCTAACAGTCGTAATATATGTACTGGAAAAATATTTGCTAAATGAATGTATATTGAAGAGTTTAAAATGGTGACAACTAAGACTTATGTCAATGAAAAAATATTTCTAAAAATTATTTCAATTGCCTCATAGAATATAATAGTCATAGCTAATATTCATGACTGCTTTTTATGTGACAGGTATTGTCTTGAGCACTTTATATGTATTATTCCATTTAAGGTCCACAAGGGCCATAGGAAGTGGGTGTTACTATAATTCTTATTTATGGGTGAGGAAAATGAGACACTGAGAAATTAAGCAACGCCCTACAGTCTGACTTCAGGACTCATGCTCTGCCTCCTCACATTGTACTGTCTTCCCCTACATAATTACCCATTATATTTATTCATGGATGTTCCCCTCAAATTAAAGATGATGATTAAAATTAAACTTAAAATTCATGATGATTAAAATTAAAGACAGGGCTTCCCTGGTGGCGCAGTGGTTGAGAATCTGCCTGCCAATGCAGGGGACACGGGTTCAAGCCCTGGTCTGGGAGGATCCCACATGCCGCGGAGCAACTAGGACCGTGAGCCACAACTACTGAGGCTGCGCATCTGGAGCCTGTGCTCCGCAACAAGACAGGCGGTGACAGTGACAGGCCCGCCCACCGCGATGAGGAGTGGCCCCTGCTCGCCGCAACTAGAGAAAGCCCTCGCACAGAAACGAAGACGCAACACAGCAAAAATAAATAACTTAATTAAAAAAAAAATTAAAGACAAAGGAGAAACGGGTGAAGGTGGCAAAAGGTACAAACTTCTTGTTATAAAATAAATAAGTCATGGGGACACAAAGTATAGCACTGTGACTGAAGTTAATAGTACTGTACTATATATCCGAAAGTTGCTAATAGAGTAGATCTTAAAAGTTCTCATCACAAGAAAAAACGCTGCAACTATGTGTGGTGATGGATGTTAACTGGATTTAGCATGATCATTTCACAACACATACAGCTGTCCCTCAGTACCTGTGGGGGATTTGTTCCAGTATCTCCTGCGGACACCAAAATTCTCTTACATAAAATGATTTACTATTTGCGTATAACCTATGTATACTCATTCCTGTATACTTTAAATCATCTCTAGTTTACTTGTAATACCTAATACAATGTAAATGCTATGTAAATAGTTGTAAATACAATGTAAATGCTATGTAAATAGTTGCTGGCAATGCAGCAAGTTCAAGATTTGCTTTTTGGAAATTTCTGGATTTTTTTGTAATATTTTCAATCCACTGTTGGTTGACTCCATGGGCACTGAACCCGCTGATAAAGAGGGCCAACTGTATAACTGAATATATACCAACCTTCAATTCCTTTTATTGAAACCCTTATGTTTATTTATTATTTACATATAGTTTCTCTAGAGCTATCCTTTTCAAATCAGGGTAGGTAAGTATTTGGACATCAGGTGATTTTATATAACATCAGATGTTTAAGTAAAATATACATTTCTTATTATACAGAGACAGTGTCTTATAGACACAAAATCATTACTGAATAAGAAAATACACATGTGTCTGAATATGAAAGTATTGATACTTCACTGCATGTTTCAAATATATGGAACACTCCTCTTTAAACAGGAATTAAATTATTGCAGTAAATGCAAACCAGCTATATTACATTCATATTTCTAATTGCAGAAGCTGGAAACAAGCCTAACAACTTTTTTAAAAATCAAAACATTGTATTTATGAAAAAATTCATTCAGCTTTTACATCTGTTAATCCCTGCACGGGCCTCAGGTAGGCGTCATGCTGGACATAAGAAGGAGATTAAAGAACTTCCTTTGCATTCTACTTTTTCTTACCATGTAAGCTCTGAACAAAACTGAAAAAATAAAGAATTACTGTTATCATGGTATTGTTCATTTCTGTTCTCTTCTTGGGGACAGTAGATACAACTGTGCAATAGGGAAATTTTAGGCACCGATCATTTGCAGGCGGACGGGATATGGAAATCAGAGAGATCTTTGGGAGGACACTTTAATCTGAAAACCAAGGCCTTTCATTTGAAAATAAAAGTGACATGAGTGCAACAGAGAGAGGCAGGAAACCCATAGCATATGAACACAGACACAGATGCAAGAGACAGGATCTGCTACGCTTGCTTTAAATATGGATCCTGGGAGAGTCCTGGTCACACTGAATTTAGGAGAATATGAATACATAAAATGCATTCTGTTCCCCTCAAACTTAAATTCACTGCTTAGCATTTTTAATTATTCTTATCATTGAAGATTTTACGTTTATTTTTAATACATGCAAGTTTTGTTCTTTTCAGTAAACCATAAACTCTTAAAAACTAAGGTTGTATCTCATTCATTTTTATATCCTAATTATATAGCATAATGTCTCTTTCATAATAAATGCTTAATTAATGTGTAAATAAATTAATGAGTGGATAAATGAATGAATTTCTTTAGCAGTGGAGTCACTGGTTTTGCTATACTCAAGTCTGTTTAGTAATTTATGACCTGAGCATGGTAGTTTTGAATGTTGACCCTAATCATATGGATATCCTGGCAGTGCCTTTTAAAATGATGGCCCTGCACAAATGTTTCCCCCTTCCCCGGGAACTGTCTCCCAAGTAGGGGGTGTGGGTAGCGGAGTTCCTCTGATTGGTTTTATACATCCTTCCTGAACTTGTGGTTGGTCACAGAAAATTGATTCAGGAGTAGTCACCTGATTTAACTTGATCCCTTCAGACTCTCTTCCAGGATGTTTGGTAGATAAAAACCCCAAGACCAAGAGTCAGTGGAGTAAACTCTCAGTAAGAACAGCATTCTAGAAAGAAAAATGTACAAAATTCTGTTGCTGTAGTTTAGTTCCTGCTTTCAAGTCTGGGTTACTTGTTTTCCTAAATTTCATAAGCTAATTTTCTGTTCTTTCACTAAGTTTTCTCTTAAACTAGTCAAGGAGTTTTTATGCCTTATGAACAGAAAGAACGTAACCGGTAAAGATATGAGTAAGGAATGAGTCTCAACCCTTTCTTCTTCTCTCCCCTCCCCTATAGAAAGCTGACTGTTACGCTTTGTATCATGTATTCTATCTCTGTAAGAAGTTCAAATTTTTAGCTCTGCTTCAATTTTCAGGCCAACTTGCTAGTTCATGAATGGCACAGGTGTATTCTCTCTAGAAATTCTAAAATATTGGGAAAGGCTATAAGGTCAGAGATCTAAAAATAGTATCGAGGATTGTCATTCACCAGGAGATATTCTCTGACAAGGAAGCCTAAGTTTTATTGTTATTTCTATGGTTACCGTTTTCATCCCAGAGATTAAAAAAAGAGACCAGTTCTTTTGCAAATTTTTTTTTACTTTTCCCTGAGGGAGAACAATCTGTTTCCTTCTGAATTTCTGTTTCCCTGTTCTTTACCCGTCTCTTATACTGTTCTTTGAAGTTACAAAATCCTATTTCACTTCCATCAGACCATTTAGATATAGGTAATATGGTATAGACATTTAACTTCAAACACAGACACAAGTAGAACAAAAAGATGCAGGTAACAGGCAAAAAATTCAGATATTTTGCTTGAATTAGGAAAAAAAATCCTGTGTTAGAGAATTTAAAATAAAGAAAAGCTCCTGTTTAACAAAATAGCCAAGAAGTACCAAACACTACTATTAGGATGATAGACCCAAAGTGAGTAAATAGTGTATACAAAAAATTAAATTAATTTTGCATTTTATAAAATTTACTGCAGAAATAATGCATCTGGAAATTCAAAGAGACTTTAACTATACTGAAATATTTTAACTAGCATTTAAATTTCCTGTGAATTGCACATTTAATTTTGACAGGGTGATAATTTTAAAAAAAGAAAGAAAAAGAAAAATTTCAGTGTTAATACACATTGGTAAAACAGCTAGGACTGTTTTTTTTTTTGTTTTTTTTTTTTTCCTTTACAATTTGGTCTTTTCACCCTCCTCAAAGTACTACCAAGCCACAGACATTAAAAGAGCAACAGGTAACACATGCTTTGGAATTAAAATCATATAACAACCTACTTTATAATTAGTGCCACGAAAACCTTATTGCCTAATTCAAAATTCCAAATGTCAAATGCCTTCTTCCTTTATCATCCAAAATAGTACAAAGACTGCAGTTATATTCTTTATATTTGTTAAAATAAAAAATTGACTTGAAAATGGCATATTCAAATCTCTTTTTAAATTAATTTTATTGCGAAATATTTCAGACAAATATAATGTTAGACATTAAAATATATGTTTGATTGCATTCTCACTTTTTCACAATAGAAGACACGGTTAAGCCCATTTTATATTCAGATTCTTATATTTCTGATGATTTAACAAATTACCCTTCAAATGTACAAGAATGGTGATTTCCAAAGTATTTACAGCTGCTTAAAATTTATGAAGTACTTTACACAAGTATATAGAAGTATATAGAAGTAAAGTTGGTAAAAAATAAAACAAAACAACCTTGTTGTTTGTTTTCTTAAATGGTAGTCATTAATGAATGTGGTACTCATCTATTTAGCCCTGATCAGGACATATTCAAAATGCAACAGTGACTATAGAGGTGAATGTCTCGTGGACCCTAGACCTGATTCCCACAAAACATACAATCTGGTAAGGAACTGATCGTAATATAATATATGGCAGTATATGGGAAATACCACAATACTAGTACCAATACCATGTTCTTAGAGTTGGAGGAAAGGAAAACTATTTTTTAAATGATATTTTAAGTCTAAATATTTTTAGCAGCTATTAAGTGCCTGAAATTTGCTTTGCCATTTAAACCCCTAATTTTTCATTACTTCTGGTTACTTTAAAAAGTCAAGAAGGATTCTTCAATTAGCTTATGATCAAATGTGAATTCTTGCTCTTTGGTAACTTCACTAGCCTCTGTTGGAAACTACAAGAGTACTAACTAATACTTTTGCAATTATTATCCTAGCTTCTGTACCTCATTAGCACTTGCTTTGCTAAATTCAAAGAAGAGAGTTCAAAGTTAAATGTCATCTTGTGGCTCCAGGTTTCTAAGGACTGATAATCTGGAGGCACATTACGAGGAAGTCAGCTCCAGAAGAGTGTTGTGTTGATTCATGATGTTTTTCCAGAGACAGTAAGACCCAGGCTATATTTACAGTCTTTGCCCCCCCACAATCATGCTGGCCCTCCCAGAGCAAGGTTTTTAAGAACTACTGATGTAACTCTCCCACAGCTCAAGCTGTTGCATGGCTGTAACTTTACCAACCCTTGGAATCTGTCTCTCTCAGGTCACTTGGGAACAGCTGTATTTAGGTCACTCATAAGCAGGATTTATAAAATAGTACATAATACTCTGATTCATCTTCCTAATGTGCCTCATGTACTTCTAAGGTGTAGCTCAGAGACCAAGAAATTCTGCTTTTATGTTATGTGCTTTTAAATTTACCAATATGTTGTGTAGCTTTTCCTCATTTTACTTTACCTTTACTTTTATTTAAAAAGTATGTATTTTTGGTTCCTCTACTATTAATCAGATGATTATAACATTATGTAATAATCTTATGGAACAGTTAACTACTGTTTATGAGAGATGAAATGTAGATAAGACATGTAATATTTCAGGAACTACTGACCATCTGCAAATGTGTATCTGTCTATATGTCTGTGTGTGTGTGTGTTTCATTCTCTGAGTGGTAAGCAAAGTAGTTCTCAAAGCTAGTTCTTGCTGTATGTTGAAGATGTCTAGAATGCCCCAATAAAATGGTTGGGCAAATGACATTACATTCATTCAAAGAAGGAGCTTTAAGAATGTCCACTAAACATATGCAAAATGTCTAATCATATTAGTACTAAAATATTTTAGATTAAGGCAACAGTATTTTTGTCTACCAAGCATTTTTTTAATACTCATTGGTGGCAAGGGTGCAGTGAAACAGGCATTCTTGCATATTCCTGATGGAACTTTAAACTAGATCAGTTTTTCTCAAAGGCTAGCTGCCATTTTTAATCAAAAGCCTTGATAGTCACAGGTAAAATGGGGGGGGGGGAATACAAAAAGCATTCCTTTCTCTTTTCTCTGCTTTCCACTTTGCCATATATAGTTCTTACTTGTCTTTTGTAGGATCTAACTTTGCATTTAATGGAAGAGACTTTACCAGAATATTTCAACAATACTAGAGGAAAAATGACTGCCACTGACGGTGAAATCAGAGAAGTTAACCCCATGACACGTGGATATAGGAGTAGAATATGATATGGTGGTCAGAGCAGCAAGTGCAGTGGAACTTGAAGTGTATACCCTGGTAAAAAGAATACACATGGACAACAGAATCTCACATCTGGGCAGAATGCAAGACCATGGAGATGAGAATCAACAATTCCACAACTGAGCCACAAGGTACAGGGATGAAAAGGGGTAATAATACCTCAGCTCCTTTTCTCAAAACCCAAATATTATTCTATTAAGTTCACAGTACCTGATGATGACCATACATTTAGTAAATATATCAAATCGTAGAGGAAAGAGGACAAATTCCAGAGTTGGTACCTTAGATAAGCATTTTCCAATATTCTTTTCAGCCAGCTGCTTCCTGGTGAGGAATATATGTTAAGGCCAGTAACATACCATATGCTAGTGTCTATTGTAACACCTCATTTATCATGAAACTAGGTTATTTGGTCTGAAGCCACACTGTGCGGGTACCATGTGAATAGATGAGGCATCTCAGTAAGCCCTGAGGTGGTGGGGGTGGAAGCAGCATTTCAGGAATGGAAGGCAAATCAGTATCCACTGCAGGGTAAGGATCGACCTGGGAAGGATTTACTGCTGATCAGGTCAGGTGTGGAGTGGACTGATGTAAAAAAACTGCCACAGAGTGGCTGACTAGGCACCTCTGAGCAATACTGACAAAGGCCCCAGACTCTATGGATCAGAAATAAGATGTCCCTGAGGTATGCTGTTTCAATTCTCGACCCAAAAAATCAGGGTTAAACAAAATAATTGCCTTTTAAGCTATTATTTGGGGGGATAGTTTCCTATGCAAAAATATTGGGTGTGCCAAAAGGTTCCTTTGGTTTTTAAAGTAAAAATAAAAAACACATTTTTCATTTTCACCAAGAACTTTATTGAACAATGTATTCACCCTTTTGTTCCCCTACCTTCTGCCATTTTTCAGGCAGCTTCATAATTCCATCTTCCCAAAACTTTGTATCTTTTTGAGCAAAGAACTGTTCCAGGTGTCTTTTACAGTCTTCCAGGGAATTTAATTTTTTTCCATTAAGAGAATTTTGTAAAGACCAAAATAAATGGAATTCTGAAGGTGTAATGTCTGGTGAATATGGTGGATGAATCAGAACTTCCCAGCCAAGCTGTAACAGTTTTTTGCCTGGTCATCAAAGAAACATGCGGTCTTGGGTTATCCTGATGGAAGACGATGCGTTTTCTGTTGAATAATTCCAGACACTTTTCATCGAGGGCTGCTTTCAGTTGGTCTAAATGGGAGCAGTACTTGTTGGAATTAGCTGTTTGGTTTTCTGGAAGGAGCTCATAATAGAGGACTCCCTTCCAATCCCACCACATACACAACATCACCTTCTTTGGATGAACATGGCCTTTGGTGTGGTTGGTGATGGTTCATTTCGCTTGCCCCACGATCTCTTCCATTCCACATTATTGTACAGTATCCACTTTACATCATCCATCACAATTTGTTTTAAAAATGGAACATTTTTGTTATGTTTAAGTAGAGAATTGCATGCAGAAATATGGTCAAGAAGGCTTTTGTCCGCTTAACTTATGTAGAACCCAAACACCAAAGAGATGAACATAACCAAGCTGGTGCAAATGATTTTTAACGCTTGATTTGGATATTTTGAGTATGTCGGCTATCTCCCGCGTGGTATAACGTTGATTGTTCTCAACTAGTGTCTTGATTTGATCACTGTCAACTTCAACTGGTCTACCCAACCATGGAGCATTGTACAGCAAGAAATCTCCAGCACGAAACTTCGCAAACCACTTTTGACACGTTCAATCAGTCACAGCACCTTCTCCATACACTGCACAAATCCTTTCTGCATTTCAGTTGCATTTTTATCTTTCTTGAAATAATAAAGCATAATATGCCGAAAATGTTGCTTTTTTCTTTCATCTTCAATATTAAAATGGCTACAAAAAATTCACCAATTTTGATGAGTTTTTTTTTTTTTTTCAATGCACGCTGATATGACAGCTGTCACAATACAGTCTAACAAAATTGTTTCGAATGAAGTTAAAGACAACTAAGCGCTACTGGAGCCATTTTACAGAAAAAAACAAATGAACCTTTTGGCCAACCCAACAGATAATGAAATGTCTAACAACAAGAAACATAAATTATAGGACATTCACTAGATAAAGTTTTATGTATTCTGTAAAAATGATAGCTGTGCAAACAACATAGCAAATGCTTACAAAGTAATGACAGATGATAAATTGGTATGCAAAATTATGCATGAACTCATTAAAATCAAAGATCTATATAAAATAATGGAATGAAATATAGGACTATTATATCAATGACCTAATATTTGTGTTTACAGTTGATATTAACTAAATTTACTAACTATATAATAAATGAATTTATTTTTATTTCATGAATATGGTATCTCAAACACTACGCTTATTTACTAATTTCATGCCCAGAGATTTGTAAATGCTCCAGGATTACTGGGATAATAGAAAAAGAGCTGAGCCTACAAAATCAGCAGAAAAATGATTTACATTTTCTTTCTGAATCATGCCCGGGATGTGTAAAATCTTCTATAACAAAGTGCCTGGCCTCCTGGCCTAAGTATTTAAATAAGTATTGGTTGAAAAGAAGGAAGGAAAAAAATATGACAAATTTTAGCTCTTGATTTCAAGAAGGAGGCACCCTAATATAAAAACTGCACCTCAGGAAAACACTATGAGACTTAATACAATAGTAGCTAATGTACAGTTATGCAGTATAAGTTAATACGGGATATTCTCCCTTTATTCCTAGTTGTTATTACCAGCATTCACTTGAAAATTATTTGGTTGAATAGTAGAACACATCTTCTCAAAGAAATGACTGAACTATGGTAGCATGCCAGAATGAGGTTTGGCCCTAGAATGGAGCCACGAGATTTGCTGCTAGTTACGAAACTTGCAGAGGGCCAAACAGTCCACAAATCAAACTAACCACAAACACTTTAGTATATTTTCTGGCTTCAAGATGAGATTAGGTTTGGAGATCTATTAGAGTTATGAAAATATGTAACTCCAGAAACATTCTGACACTGCCAGGATCTCACAAATTTATAATTATATTCCTTGACAAGTTATAATTGAATAAGACACTTTTATTTATTGATAAATACATGTAGAGGTCTTTTTCTAGAGTACTATAGTATATAACTTTTAATTATCATTTGGTCAGTGAAAAATTTACTTACAAATAGTATTTCAGCAAAATGGCTATTTAATCAAGAACTATATATTTATCAGATATGAGTGGTCACTAAGGGTATTTAAGTTTATAGCTCTGAAAACAAATAAATATCAGTAAAAGTAAAATAAATTTGAAATATATAATTTACATAGATTAAATATATCTCCAAATGTAATGAATCTACTACTGTATACAATTCATATTCATTAAAATCTCCTTTCCTGGGCTTCCCTGGTGGCTCACTGGTTGAGAGTCCGCCTGCTGATGCAAGGGACACGGGTTCGTGCCCCGGTCCGGCAAGATCCCACATGCCACGGAGCGGCTGGGCCCGTGAGCCATGGCCGCTGAGCCTGTGTGTCCGGAGCCTGTGCTCCGCAACGGGAGAGGCCACAACAGTGAGAGGCCCGTGTACTGCAAAAAAAAAAAAAAAAAAACCTCCTTTCCTTTTATTTATAAACATATGCCCTTCCTAACTTGCTATCCTAACTTGCTATCCTAAAGAGTTTAGAGGTTCAAATGTGCACTTTAACTAGGTTCCTATCCTGAATCCACTACTTGCAAGTTATGTGAACTTGGAGAATTTAACTTCTCTGTGCCTCAGTTAACCCATCTGTGATGTATGGATAATATTAACTTCCTCCTAAGCTTGTTAAGAAGATGAAAATATTCCCAAATGAAAGTGTTTAGAATAGTACCTAGAATTAAGAAGTCCCGAATAGATTCTAACTTTAAGAACATCCAGCTTGATTTAGTGTACAACCTTTCCATGAAAGGACACATGAAAAGAAGATCATAGTCATTGATGATGCAGATTGAGTCATTTTCTGAAGAATGTATGTTATGAAGTATTGACTTCAACCATAATTTAACAAGAAATTAATATGAAAAGTAAGTGTGGAAAATACACATTTGGAAATTAAACAACACACATCTATATTCATCATGGGCTAAAGAGGAGGTCTCAAGGGAATTTAGAAAATATTCTAAATTAAATGGAAATAAAAGCACCATGTATCAAAATTCTTGGAATGTAGCTAACTCAGTACTTCGAGGGAAATATACAGTATTAAACGTTTACTTTAGAAAAGAACAAGAGTCTGAAATCAAAGTTTATATGTTACTGAACTAGAAAAAGAAGAGTAAATGAAAACAAAAGTAAACATAAAGAAGGAAGTAATAAAGAAAAGGACATAAAAGAGTAATACTGAAAACAAAAAATGCAATAGAGAGAATCATTAAAACCAAAAAGTTGATTCTTTAAAAAAAATAATAATATGGACAAATCTCTGGTCAGACTTGGCAAGAAAAAAGAGAGAAGACATAATTTACCAATATCAGGTATGGAAGAAATGAGATCACTAAAGAACCCACAGATATTAGAATAATAATAAGGGAATTCCAAGAACAATTTTATGCCCATAAATATTGGTGAAATGGATAAATTCCCCAAAAGATGCCAAAAACCTAAGCTCACTCAAGAAAAACAGATAACCTAAATAGTCTTAAATCTACCAAAGTAATTGAATTTGTAGTTAAAACCTTCCAACAAAGAAAACCCTAGATAGGTTCACTACACGGCTTCACTGGCAATTTTTACCAAACATTTAAGGAGGAAATAATGCCAATTCAATGCAAAATTTTCCATAAAGTAGAAGAGAAGTGAATGTTTCTCAACATATTTTATGAAGCTGGCATTAGCTTGAAACCAAAATCAAATAGTGCCTTTGCAAGAAAACAAACCTACAGTCCAATATCCCTCATGAACATAGATGCAAAAATATGTAAAAATTTGAATCCAGCAGTATATAAAAATGTTACTACATTATGATAAATCAAAGCAATTCTATCATATCAATAGAGTGAAGAAGAGAAAACAAACTTATGATCATCTCAATCAAGGCAGAAGAATTGTTTACAAAAATACAATGCCTGTTCGTAATAAACCTACCGAAGGAGAAAAAAGACCTATATGCAGAAAATTATAAGACACTGATGAAAGAAATTAAAGATGATACAAATAGATGGAGAGATATACCATGTTCTTGGATTGGAAGAATCAACATTGTAAAAATGACTCCACTACCCAAAGCAATCTATAGATTCAATGCAATCCCTATCAAACTACCACTGGCATTTTTCACAGAGCTAGAACAAAAAATTTTGCAATATGTATGGAAACACAAAAGACCCCGAATAGCCAAAGCAATCTTGAGAACGAAAAAAGGAGCTGGAGGAATCAGGTTCCCTGACTTCAGACTATACTATAAAACTACAGTAATCAATACAGTATGGTACTGGCACAAAAACAGAAAGATAGATCAATGGAACAGGATAGAAAGCCCAGAGATAAACCCACACACATATGGACACCTTATCTTTGATAAAGGTGGCAGGAATGTACAGTGGAGAAAGGACAGCCTCTTCAATAAGTGGTGCTGGGAAAACTGGACAGATATATGTAAAAGTATGAGATTAGATCACTCCCTAACACCATACACAAAAATAAGCTCAAAATGGATTAAAGACCTAAATGTAAGGCCAGCAACTATCAAACTCTTAGAGGGAAACATAGGCAGAACACTCTATGACATAAATCACAGCAAGATCCGTGCTCCACCTCCTAGAGAGAAATGGAAATAAAAACAAAAATAAACAAATGGGACCTAATGAAACTTCAAAGCTTTTGCACAGCAAAGGAAACCATAAACAAGACCAAAAGACAACCCTCAGAATGGGAGAAAATATTTGCAAATGAAGCAACTGACAAAGGATTAATCTCCAAAATTTACAAGCAGCTCATGCAGCTCAATAACAAAAAAACAAACAACCCAATCCAAAAATGGGCAGAAGACCTAAATAGACATTTCTCCAAAGAAGATATACAGACTGCCAACAAACACATGAAAGAATGCTCAACATCATTAATCATTAGAGAAATGCAAATCAAAACTACAATGAGATATCATCTCACACCAGTCAGAATGGGCATCACCAAAAAATCTACAAACAATAAATGCTGGAGAGGGTGTGGAGAAAAGGGATCTCTCTTGCACTGCTGGTGGGAATGTGAATTGGTTCAGCCACTATGGAGAACAGTAAGGAGGTTCCTTAAAAAACTACAAATAGAACTACCATATGACCCAGCAATCCCACTACTGGGCATATACCCTGAGAAAACCAAAATTCAAAAAGAGTCATGTACCAAAATGTTCACTGCAGCTCTATTTACAATAGGCCGGAGATGGAAACGACCTAAGTGCCCATCATCGGATGAATGGATAAAGAAGACGTGGCACATATATACAATGGAATATTACTCAGCCATAAAAAGAAATGAAATTGAGCTATTTGTAATGAGGTGGATGGACCCAGAGTCTGTCATACAGAGTGAAGTAAGTCAGAAAGAAAAAGACAAATACCGTATGCTAACACATATATATGGAATTTAAGAAAAATAAATATCATGAAGAACCTAGGGGTAAGACAGGAATAAAGACACAGACCTACTGGAGAACAGACTTGAGGATATGGGGAGGGGGAAGGGTGAGCTGTGACAGGGCGAGAGAGAGTCATGGACATATACACACTAACAAACGTAAGGTAGATAGCTAGTGGAAAGTAGCCGCATGGCACAGGGATATCGGCTCGGTGCTTTGTGACCGCCTGGAGGGGTGGGATAGGGAGGGTGGGAGGGAGGGAGACGCAAGAGGGAAGAGATATGGGAACATATGTATATGCATAACTGATTCACTTTGTTATAAAGCAGAAACTAACACACCATTGTAAAGCAATTATACCCCAATAAAGATGTTACAAAAAAAAATTTCAGCAAGCTAGGAATAGAGAGGAACTTCTTCAATCTATTCAAGGGCATCTAAAAAAATAAAACTTACAGCTAACATTATACTTAACATTGAAAGACCACTAAATATGAAAAAGAAGCATAAAGTTGGGCAGCTTATATCATCTGACTTTTAGTTACTTTTAAACTACAGTATAAAAATAGTATTACATTGGAGAAAGAATAGAAACGTAAATCAACTGTGAAGAATAGAGTCCAGAAATAGACAAACACTTATATGGTGAACTGATTTTTTGGCAAAGTTGCAAAGGCTATGGAGAATGGATGGTCTTTTCACAAGTGATGCTGGAAACTATTGGATATTCATTACCAAACTAATTAACCTCAAGTATACCTTGTACCCTAAACAAAATTAACTAAAAAGAATCATAGACCTAAATGTAAAACCTAAAACTAGAAAAATTCTAGATAAAGCGTAGGAGAAAATCTTTGTGAACTTGAATTAGGCAAGTGTTTCTTAAATGTTACACTAAAAGCATGAAGCATAAAAGAAAAAATATGATAAAATAGACTTTATTAAAATCGAAAATTTTGCTCTTCAAACAATAATGTTTAGAGGATGAAAAGACAAGGCACAGGAGGGAGAGTATATGTGTAAAACACTTATCTGATAAAGAACTTGCATCAAGAATGTGTAAGAACGCTTAAAGCTCAATTATAAAAAACAAACAAACCAATAATAATGGATAAAATATTTCAACAGACACTTCACTGAAGAAGATATAAAGTTGGCAAATAAGTATATTAAAAGATGCTCAATATCATTAGCCATAGGGAAATGCAAATGAAAAGAAAACGAGCTACCTTGTAAGAAGGATTCTAAAATGGTCCTTCAATGACCCTGCCCTTGTACAATACATTCCCCTCTCTATTAGTGTGGGTGGGGCTTGTGACTATGATAGGCTATCACTCCCATGATTGGGTTACATTATAAGGCAAAGGGGAAGGGATTTTGCAGATATAATTAAGATCTCTCATCAGTTGATTTTGAGCTAATCAAAGGAAGATTATCTTGGTGGGCCTGATGCAAATAAGTAATCTCTTAAAAGAGGGTTTAGTGGTCAGAGACGGAGGAAATCAAAGAGACATGCTCCTATTGGCTTCAAAGAAGAATTAAACTGCCATTTTATGAGGTGGCCTGTGCCGGAGATCTCTAGGAGCTAAGTATGACCTGAGGCCAACAGCCATGGAGGAAATGGGGACCTCAGTCCCACAATGAAAAAACTGTATTCTACCAATGACCTAAATGGGCTTGTAAGAGGACCCAGAGCCTCAGATGAAGAATTTGTAGTCCTACTGATACCTGATTTCAGTCTTTTGAGATCCTAAGTAGAGTACCTAGCCAAACTGTGCCCAGCCTTCTGACCTACAGGAACTCTGAGATAATAAATTTGTGTTGCTTTAAGGTGCTAGGTTTGTGGTAATTTGTCATGCAGCAGCAGAAACTAATACAAAATACTGCTACACACTTAAAAGAATGGTCAAACAAAACAAAAAGTTGACAATAGCAAGTGCTGTTTGCAATGATGCAGAGCAACTAGAACTCATACATTACTGATAAGAATAAAAAATTGTACAAATACTTCACAGAAAAATTCAGCAGTTTCTTATAAAGATGTACATACAATCACCCAGTAATTCCATGCTTGGGTATTTATTCAGGAGATGTGAAAATGTATGTTCACATAAAAATTTGTAAGTGAACGTTTACGGTGGATTTATTCATAAATGCCCCAAACTGGAAATAACCCAAATGCCCTCCAACAGGTGAAAGGTTAAACAATCTGATACATCCATACAATGTAATACTGCTCATCAAAAAAAAAAGGGATAAACACTTGATACATGCAATGTCATTGATGGATACAAAATGTTTATGGGAAAAAAAAGGTCTACGTACTGTATGATACCATGAATTTTACATTTCAGATAAGGCAAAATTAGACAAATAAAACAGGCCGGTGGCTGCCAGGGATTGCAGTGATCAGACACATTGGCTACAAAGAACATGAGTGATTTTGGGGAGGTGATGGAACAGTCTGTATCTTGATTGTGTGGTAGTGCCTACATACAGCTGCCAAAACTCAAAAACTATACACAAAAGGGTTAATTTTCCTTTATATAATTTATACTTCAACTAAATTATTGATTTGAAAACTAAAATATAGCTCCTGGATTAAAATCTCAGTGACTTTACATGGTAAAGTTATCTCTTGCTCAGGAAAGTTCAAAAAATGTTTATAATCCATGGGCAGTTTTCCTGCAAGTACGATTCAGGAAACCAAGCTGCTTCTGTCTTGCCCATGTGTTCTTCAGTATATGGACCCCAAGTTCTCCAGGCTGCTCTGCCTTGAGCTGGCAAAAAAGAACAAGCATGGGCTGGCTCTCATTAGAGGGCCGGGCCTGAAAGTGGAATGCATCACATTTGCTCACACCCACTGTGAGCAAACCACATTGGTTCACATCCATTGTGAGCAAATCCAGTCACAGCTACCTGAAGGGAGGTAGTCAAATTTAGATAAGCAGTTTGTATAGGAAATACAGGAAAAACTTTTTGTGAACAAATAAGCAATCTATTTATTATCCTATAATAAGTACTTTATAGTAATAAAAGCATAATATAGTTTATAAAAGCATAAACTGAAAATTTCCCACTTATAATAAAGTTTGGGCCTATCAAGTAAGAAGCAAAAAACAAAGAGAGAAAAGATAGAACAAACAATACGAAGGATGTTTGTTAATTTTTGTAGGATCTTAAATTCTTCTGGAATATTTCTGCTTGA
Organism: Tursiops truncatus; assembly: GCF_011762595.2. Taxonomy (NCBI): domain Eukaryota; kingdom Metazoa; phylum Chordata; class Mammalia; order Artiodactyla; family Delphinidae; genus Tursiops; species Tursiops truncatus. The sequence goes on from NC_047036.1 coordinate 71,245,605, forward strand.
ATAATGTACCATTTAAAATGAATTGACAAAAATACCCTTGCAAAAAATGTTCACCTATTATGTAACCTTTCAGAATTTTCCAATTTGTGACTTATCTCCTGAGTTGCAGTTCAGATATTTTCCCGCTGTGTCACCTGGCCTCTCCAAATTCTAGTTAGAGTCGTGTGCACTGGAACAAAGATGATCTCCTGAAGGAAATCTTCACAAATAACTTTTATTTTATTTTATATGGATAACCTTTATTTTTTTTAAAGAATTAGGCATTATTTTATTTTCCAAAGAGACCTGCTGATAATACATGAGAAGAAAAATTTGCAAAATATTCTCTGCTGTTGCAGGGCAGTATGGAATACAGAGGGACCAGACATGATCTTTTTCTTACACATAACTTGCCAAGCAGAGTGAGGTCAATCTTTTGCCCTGATTCTCTTCTAGCAGGCACAATATTTCAATTTTCTGTCCAACAACTTAGTGCTATCTCAGATTATGGATAACTTTTAAATGATACTTTAGTCTATTTGTCCAGCATTAGTATTTTAATAATATTATACCTTGAAAAATGTACTTTCCTAATATAAGATACATAGGGGTAAAATAAATAAAACAATTGTGTTCCTTGCATCAACTTCAGGAAAGGCTTGAAAACTGATGGACTCTTCAAAATAGTATTTAGTGACATAGGTTGGGAAATCATTCAGAGTTGAGAATAAAAAATAAGTATAATTTTGTTTCACATAATATTATTGTTGCTATGTGATAGACCGTATAATAGCACCTATTAATAATGCTGATTATCTATTTCTCTATATGTAAACTCTTCTTTTAGAGCTGATGAGTGAGCAGCATTACCAGATTTCATAATCTACAAAGTGATTTTGTTTTAGAGTCATATAATCTTAATATTGTTTTCTAAATATCAGGGTTTTTAACTCGGCTTGAATAATCCCACAAGTTGCCAGTGACCAGTAAGAGACATTTTGTAAGCAGCCAGAATTAAACAAAATCATTTTCACATCCCACAAATATTACCCAACTATTGTTTTAATAAACTTCTAGAAGAAAAACTGTATTTAAAAAGGGTATTCTGGTCCTCTTTGAAGGACTGGAAACAGTAAAAGGGCATAAATGCTTAGTGCCTCATATGTGTAATGAATCATATATGGCATTAGAGATTCTGGTCATCTGCATGTAAGTGCAGATACGGTTTTTCTGTATATCTAAATTTCATTACTCAAATTATTTTCTGATCTATAAATGGATTTTAAGTTGCAGTCTTATGAACTTCTTCTGTCAGTCATCATCTATGGTTATTAATGCAAGGGATGTGGCATGTTTGTGTTAAATTGGCACAGTATGAAGCGTGAATTTTATGATATATTTTAAACTCCATGTTCATGAATTGTTTTCTTCTGAGTGGGTGGATCACAGCTATATAAAGACACGTTATGTTTCAAGGTCTGTCTCAGTTTGAAATATATATACTTATTTACAGAATATAAATAAGAAATAAAATGAGGAAAATTAAATGTGAAGAACTCAACATTTCAAAGCTTTGAGCATTATTTTAAAAATTAGTTTTAAGGAGAGGCTAATCAGTGGCACAAAGATTCAAGAAAATTATCAGCCTGATTCTAACGAAAAGTAATAGTGTCAAGGAAAAATGCGGCCAAGTAAGGAAGAAAACCACAACCAAGCAAGGTCAGGTAGATGCTTGGGAGTGGGTCTTTGCGTTCCAAGGGATTTCAGTGCTTCTTCAATTTTATGCTGCATGATAAACCTAGTTTTGAAAGGTAAAAATCAATTACCACCCAAGTAACTAATGTTTGAATGGATTAATCTAATTCTTCATCTAATTTGGTTAAAAGAACTCAGAAATTTAACATACTGTATATTAATACTAGATTCTTACTTTTACATGTATAAAATGTCATACAGTGTAAAACTAGGACTAATATATGGTACATAAGTTCAGGAAAATATATTTAATACATACGTATGGCAACCTTTTAAAATTTACTATCTCCCTTTTGTTCTAATCTCTTTCTCTGCACTACGGTCATGTTAGATGAAACATAAAATTAATACTTTATTGAAGTTGTAGCCTAATAATAACATTGTTTACTAAGGATAAGAGTTTAGTGCTGCCCACTTAATTCATTTATTCATTAATATTTATCATACATCTATTATTGCCAGACATTATTACACTTCGATGAGAAAATATTACATGGTACCTACAGGGAGGGAGCTTATAATCTAGGACTAGAAGCTCTCATCAAAATAGCTGAATATTGTGAGTGGGCTATGGGCTATGAAGAAGAGTTTTATGGTGATACGTGAACATAGAAGAGATCATGGAAAACTTGAGAGAAGAAGTAGATCTGTGTGATGAGCTGTGATCCGAAAGATGAGCATGTCTTACTTATCTACAGTATTTACTCCTAGGAGAGGAAACAGGGTGTGGAAATACGGTATGGCAGAAAGAGAGCAGAGATGAGGAGCTGTAGTGGCCTGACAGTAAGAATGAGAAGAATATGAAGTACGACGATGGGGAGGTGTATGCTGGCTGAACCTTGCAGGGCCTGGTAGGTCCTGAAGAGGTCTTTTCTCATTTACCTGAAATCAGTGAGAAGGTCTCAAACTATTTTAAGTGCGTGTGTGTGTGTGTGTGTGTGTGTGTGTGTGTGTGTGTGTGTGTGTGTGACGGTGGGGGTGGAGCATTTTAAGGGGAAAATTTGCATTTCAAAAAGATCTTCCTGGGCTTCCCTGGTGGCGCAGTGGTTGAGAGTCCGCCTGCCGATGCAAGGGACACGGGTTCGTGCCCCGGTTTGGGAGGATCCCATGTGCCGCGGAGCAGCTGGGCCCGTGAGCCATGGCTGCTGAGCCTGCGCGTCCGGAGCCTGTGCTCCGCAACGGGAGAGGCCACAGCAGTGAGAGGCCCGCGTACCGAAAAAAAAAAAAAAGATCTTCCTGATTTGCAGTGGGGAGAACAGACTCTTGGGGTCAGGGAGATCAGGGAAGAATCTACTGCAGTTGTCTAGGAAGAGAGACTGGTAGCTGGCCAGCCCAGAGCCTTGCCTTGAGGACTAAGAGTAAATTATCTTCCAAGACTCTGAAACTCTACCCTACAGATAAGAAAGCTTTCATGGTCTTACTTGTAACCTACTCAATTTTATTACAGTGTTGGTCAAAATCTAGCTTCCTATAAGAAATTAGAAATCCTCATCAAGGGCTTCCCTAGTGGCTCAGTGGTTAAGAATCCACCTGCCAATGCAGGGGACATGGGTTCGAGCCCTGGTGCGGGAGGATCCCACATGTCACGGAGCAACTGGGCCCATGTGCCACAACTACTGAGCCTGCGCTCTAGAGCCCACAAGCCACAACTACTGAGCCCACAGACCTAGAGCCTGTGCTCCCATCAAGAGAAGCCACTGCAATAAGAGGCACGCACACCGTGGCGAGGAGTGGCCCCCACTCGCCGCAACTAGAGAAAGGCCCGTGCGCAGCAACAAAGACCCAAAGCAGCCAAAAATAAAATTAATTAATTAAAAAAAAAACGCATTAAAAAAGAAATCTTCGCCAAGAAGTGTTGGCAATTTAGAAAGTCTGAAGTGAAAGGAAACAAAACTACAGCGAAGGACATGTTAGAAGTTAGGAAGGTCTCTGGAAAAAATGAGGGCAGAAGATTAGTTATAAAGTCCATGTATCAACATGATAAATCCAGTCTGTTCCAGGCTGTATTACCTATTGCTGTTTAACAAATTATCCCAAAAGATAGTGGCTCAAAACAACAACACTTATTATCTCATGGTTTCTCTGGGTCAAGAATCTGCTTGTTGGCAGGATTCAGTTGCTTCTGTGCTATAGGACAGGGTGCCTCAGTTTCTTGCTGACTGTTGGCTGAAAGTTGCCCTCAGTTTCTTGTCACATGGGTCACTCCACGAAGCAGCTTCCAACATAGCAGTTTACGTCACCAGGGAAAACACACTAGACAAGCCAGAGAGAAGGTGGAAGCCCATTCATTTATAAGTCAATCTCAGAAGGGACATTCCATTACTTCTGCCATATTCTATTTGTTATAAGCACGCCACTAGGTCCAGTCCACATATAAGGGGAGGATTACACAAGAGCATGGATACCCTGAGGTGGGGATCATTGATAGTTATCTGAGAAGCAGCCTACACACGCTTTAAAATGCTACAACAAACATGTATGGGGGATGAAATAAAGTCATTATTTAGAAGTTGCCTATTAGAAAATAGCATAAATAAAATGCATTCTTGTACATTCTAGGAAACAAGATTGAAAAATAGAATAGAGAGTGGGAAACAAAGGAAGAGTTTCAAACTCCTATGAAATAATGCTGAAAAGGAGACAAATAACAGGCTCCAGGAAAGCTGGGGACATATACCACGCTGCCATACAATCACCTGTTTACTTTTCTGCATCTCCCACTAGACTACAAGCTCCTGAAGAACAGGGCTGTCTTTTACCCTTACGATCTCAATATCTAGTACATCATAAGAACATCTTAAGTGTTCAATAAATATTACATGAAGGGCAAAGAGCTTTGACCTCTTACCCTTGTTTTAGAAGGCTTTACCTAGGCAGGAGTGGGTGGTTATTCCTACAGAAGATCAGATATCAGATGCCAATGCCTTTCAGTTTCATAATATTTATTTGTAACACTGATAGTGGTTTAGGAAAAATAGGTTACGTTTGAAAATCTGTTTGCACATTACCATGAGTAAGGTTATATTTCTGTCATTTTAAATGACACTTACTTGTTAGAAAGTGGACAAGAGACAGGAGGAAGTAGGAGTAGGATAGCTACAACTCCGGGCAGCCATCCTCTCTGTTTTTTAAGAAGTTTACAAGGGGAAAGTCTTCATACATAATGGAAACTATAACCAAAATTTCAAGACAATTTATAACAAATATCAAATAAATTATTACAACTTAAAAGTCATGGACTTTTAAAGATGAGAAAAGTTACTAGAATTGGGATGGTCAGGAAAACTTTGTAAATGACATGGGAATTCAAAGGATGAAATTTTGAAAAGAAGAGAGGAAGGAATAGACATGCTAAATAAGCAAGAATGTGTGAGTATATTTAGAGAATAGCTGAGCAGAAGCACAAGCCTGTGTAATGACTGCTGGTTTTCTTCTAGCCAGTGTCAGGACACACATGTGGCTTGTTACCAATATATGGAACTTGAATTTAAGAAGCAGGAATGCTTTAAAAATGCCTTTGCCTCCTTGCTTTTAGCTTCAATTGACCCACCTGAGTCTACCTGAGTTTCTGTAAAATTGGGAATCATAGCAATTCAACCTCCTGGGATTTGTGTGAGGATGTAGTCATAGCTGTGTTTGGGGAACATTATTAGTTGGCGTGCCCAGTCAACAACCATTCCTAATAATCTTCTCCCTTGATTTCTTCTACCACTTAGGCTGGAGACACATATTCTGTTGTTTTAGCCATCTTCCAATCACGGGAGCATCTTTTCTGAACCTGCGATTTCAGAAAGCTGTCTAGGGATGGTTTTCTCTTTCTTTTAAAAGACAAAGGCTATATCCATCAACAGATGAATGGATAATGAATGTGGCACATATATACAATGGAATATTAGCCATAAAAAGAAACGAAATTGAGTTATTTGTAGTGAGGTGGATGGACCTAGGGTCTGTCATACAGAGTGAAGTAAGTCAGAAAGAGAAAAACAAATACCATATGCTAACGCATATATGTGGAATCTAAAAAAAAAGAAAAGAAAATGGTACTGGTGAACCTAGTTGCAGGGCAGGAATACAGAGGTAGACATAGAAAATGGACTTGAGGACTTTCGGTGGGAGGGCGAAGCTGGGGTGAAGTGAGAGTAGCATCGACATATATACACTACTGAATGTAAAATAGTTGGCTGGTGGGAAGCAGCGGCATAGCACAGGGAGATCGGCTTGGTGCTTTGTGATGACCTAGAGGGGTGGGATAGGGAGGGTGGGAGGGAGACGCAAGAGGGAGGGGATATGGGGACATGTGTATGCATACGGCTGATTCGCTTTGTTGTGCAACAGAAACTAACACAGTATTGTGAAACAATTATACTCCAATAAAGATCTACTAAAAAACAAAAAAAAAGAAAAAAGAAACTTTTAACATCTCTCCAAAGCTTTAGCAAAGGCAGCAATGTCCACAAAGATGGGTATGTAATAACATACATACATTTGTGGGTATGTAATAACAAAACATGAATGATATCACCACTGGAGGATAGTGAGATGATCCATAATCTAAACTGATATAGCAGAGGCTTGGAATCAGACAATGTAAGTTCCCTAGGGACAGATTCCCTGGAAACATTCCCTAGAATCCAATGTGTTTCACAGATTCCCTGGAAACACATTGGATTTTCCATGGACACGTGTAGGGACAAGCAAATTTTATCTTGAGCCTAGTGACCTGCACTGACATTGGTGTGATAGGCATAATAAAAGGTAATTCTCCTGAGTAGGGCCCAGACTGCATAGAAACAGCTATAATATGAAACTAATATTTGAATGACGTATTATGTGAAGTTTCTCATATATTTAATATTATTCAGTAATAGAGCATATCTATACAGTAGTATCTCTCAATTTCTGATCCAAAAAATTAGAGCATATCTATACAGTAGTATCTCTCAATTTCTGATCCAAAAATATTATTCAGTAATAGAGCATATCTATACAGTAGTATCTCTCAATTTCTGATCCAAAAAATTAGAAGATCATCTCAATTAGGGTCATATAATTTATAAGAACCCAGAAGAAATTTGAAGAGGTTTTGCAGACAACATTTTGGAAGGGAAGCTTTTCGGGGGAAATCTAGGATCACTAGGTGAATATTTCAGAAAGTTGAGTGATACTGTTTTCTGGCCATATTTCTTATTTTTATTGCAGATATTCCTGTTGGATGCACAAGCATCAGTGGATTCCTTAAGGGCTTCTCCGCTTGACCACTCAGCATCTGACAAAGTGGCACCTCTTTGGCACAGGTGTCCATGCTGTTAGGTTTTTCTGACCCTCTTTTTCCTTTCCAGTTTTATATGAGAAGTTTTCTTTCTCTTTACACCTATTTTGACAATTAGTGATCCTCAAGTTCTTCCCTTGGCTTGCTCTTTTCTTTCTACTCACGCTGCACGTATTTCTCTGTCCATTAATGACACACACTTCTGTACCTTTGACCCATACCTGTCTTTGAGCCTTTTCTGGATCTCCAATACAGCAATTCCAATACACATTCCTCATTATCCTGTCTGCCAAATCTATACTCTTTCTTATTCTCAATCTGATGAGTGATACTTCCAATCTCAGACTTCCAACCAATCACCAAACCCACCTACACAAATTATCTGTCATGTACACCTCTCTAGCCACACCACTACTTCTCTTCAGGCCCTTAATATAGTTTACCTGAAGTCGTGTTCTAACCAGTTTCCCTGCTTCTAGTCTCAGGACACCACACATATGTCTTCCATATTTTCACAAAAATTGTCTTTCTAAAATGTGAAGCTGTTGATCGTTCCTCAGATTAAGAGCTTCTTTAACACATTTACAATGAAGTAAATGTTACACAGCATTTAGGGCATTCAATGATTGTCTGTTTTTTCTCTTGGCCAATCTTATTGTGCCTCACACACTGGGCTCCAGTCATACTAAAGGAATTGCCCACCCCACATGCTCAGAAGTACGTTACAGTTCTGTGCCTTTGCTCAGGCTGCTAGCCCACAGAAATGCCTCTTTCGCCTGGTGGCAATCTCTGTAAAGCCTTTCTTGATCCCTCATAATTAGGAGTTGAATATATATATACATTCCCGGCACTGGTATATTAAGTATTTAATAACCATGTGTTTAATTAATTAATTAATGCACACATGGTGTGCATTTATTACTTAAATAATAAATATTTAATAAATATTAGAATGAGTGAATATTCTTGGTCATTTTGCTAATTTCCAATTAGAAAGCTACCATGTTTTCTGCAGCTGCCATCATCAGTACTTGTGGCTATCTCCTGCACACTATTACACAAGTCATATGAGCCTTTAAGATCCATGAACCAATCCTTATTGGCACTGACATTTTCATCCTTTGATACCTCATCACTCTGCTGTTTCACAGTGTCCAAGAGTCTTAAAGTGTACACTGAATCATGGTTAAACCTTTACACACACACAGCTAGTCTGTGTCCTAAAGGTACAAATCTAGCTCCCTTTTCAGGTCATATTCCATGTTTAACTTACAAAATCCCATACTATTGAGTGCAGTCAGTACCACATTGACTGGGCTGTAACTTGGATCCAGTAGCCTCTCTCCCTCCTAATCCCTCAGAGGAAGTGATGAAGGGCTACTCTGAGAGCAGACCCTGGTGATGCTTGAGCAGAGTCCTTCAGGAAGCAAGCTTAGAAGGCAAGGCTGCATAGTGCTCCTTCTCTTTCTATGTGTGATAAACCGATAACACAGCAGTAACTGACTGCAAGTCATTAAATCAAGTCACTTTAAATCAAGAATCTCTGTTCTGTAGAGTGTGTTGATAGTTAAAGTGGATAAGTATCTGTGGTGTTAACCGCTCAGTATCTTTATTACAATAAAAACCCATTAATTTTCTTTTGGGGAACATGCTTTATCCTCATTTTTCAATCCCTCTGCTATGATGGCCTGACCTGCATAGTTCAGGGTTGCACGTGTGACCCAGACTAGGTCTGTGAGAGTCAGGCCTGGAACTTTTAGTCTAATCATTGGGGAAAGAGACTGCCACAGAACAAAGACAACACAATGTCTAGAAATGGAAAGAGACAGATTTCTTATGTTGTCATATGAACTCCTAGATCCATATATGCCTAAAGCCAATTAACTCCCCTGGACTTTTCTGTTAAATGTACTGATCTAGCAGGAGGGCAGAGTAAAATTATTTATAGTTATGACTAATAAATAATTGATAGCACATATATGCAAACCAGGTAATATTCACTCAAAATGATTATCAGCTTGGCTGGACAAACATTAACTAACACACTTTTGCCAAGTATCTGCCAAACATGTATCAAGCCTCAAGTACTCAATAAGTTCATTCGTCTTCGAGTTTTCAGAGAAATGTTATAAAGTTTGAAAGCTCACATTCGTTCATTACAAATATTGATGAGGCATCTACAATGAGCCTGCCAATCTATTTGGCAAGAGGATACAATACTGAACATAATCAAACCCATTTTCTGGCTTAATTGAGGCCAAAGACTTGTAGCAAGGTAGACATTAAGTACATAATCATACAAAAAAAGTAAAAAATACCAAATGTTCAAGGATTGTCACATAATGATCTAAGGGCTTATAAAAATAATAGAGGCATTTGACCTTATCACGGAAGTTAGGAAAGACTTCCCTGGGTAAATGATACCAGGATCACTCCTTTTATGGGCCAGACATGAGTTCTGTGGAGGCTTCCGAGCAGCCACCCACCACTTTTCTTTCCACCCCTGGACCATCATCTTCATGCTTGCTTAACACAACCTCCATCTCCTTCTCCCCTTTGGAAAAAGCACACTGGTGCCCTCAGGAGAAGGGACCTGGAGGATCCTCTAGCACAGGCCTGAGGAGCCTTCTCAGGTATATTTGTGCAGGAAATTATGGGGTCCCAAGGTCCTGAGATGTCATCTAATTGGAGGATTACATATCCCAACTGGGTTTGTCCCCTGAGCCAGCCCAATGGATTCTGTCTACCTTAGGAGGGGGTCAGTGAAGGGAGGGTCATAGTAGGGGTTTCCAAAGCATAGGGCCCAGAGCAGGAGCCACGTCGATCAAGTCCAAGGGCAGAATGCAAGGACACTTACATGAGCTCTGAAGGCAAAGCCTGTATATGAGACAGAGGAGCGGAGGAGATGCTTGGGGGCAGGGGATGAGTGGCATGGACCAATATTTTAGGAGAAAACAACGTTCTTCATCATTAGAAACCTAGCTTGTCTTTCAAGTTACTTGCTTATGTTTTTAAATGTCTTAAATATGAATATGAACAATGCAAAAAAATAGCAAATGCCATGAAATGTAGGTGGGCTAAAACTGCTGCATGGTGTAATTCTCACACTAAGCTATTGTCTCAAAATAACCAAATTACACAGAGAAAGAGATGTACAACAAATATAATACTCCCCCACCCCCCAAAAGATTCTTGCTTTGTTTTTGAAAGAAATGATATATTCCATATAGCCTGCAGCTAGCTAATCACTCAGGGACTAGTTTAGGTGAGTGACAGTCACTGAATGTGTCCACAGACTTTATAGTGACAGGAACAATTTACCTGCACTTTTCTTCTTTAATTAAATAGTAATCAGTGAGTGGTAATTTAGATCCCCATATATATGGGTGCATGAGAAAGTATGGCAGCATGATTTGCTAGACTCAGCTTGTTAATCATACTTAAGGCACTGGCTAAATTTCTAGGTTTCAAGGTGCTTAGTTAGGCCTGCTATTGAACTTGAAAGAATTTACAGCTCTAAGGCATGTATAGGTTTGTTAAAAGGACACGTTAAACCTACAAACAGGTGATCCCATATATAAAAAATACTTTTTAACCAATTCTATCAGTTACTGTTATTAAGAATAAAAATCTTTCTTTTAAAAAATGGTTGAGTTCACAGTCTGCAAAACGCTTTAAAAATAACACCTTAAAACAAGGCTTTTTTCACTATAAACTAGATACAGCTTTAACGGAATGAGATTTTATCTAATTTTCTTTAGAAAATGTGTATATTCATCAGACATTATCATAGCACCAAGTTTAGTGAATTTTGTCATTTAAATAACTTCAGTTATAATTCCAGTTTCCTCCTTTTATGTAAATAGCCTCAAAACTGCTTTGGAGCAGAAGCTCTCCAAATATGGTCTCAGCCTAGAGGTAATTTTTTTTTTAACGGAGCGATTTTTTTTTTTTTTAGCTATATTAACTCTCCAATGTAAAAATCCATGAAACCCAGTGAAAAGAGAATCTGAGAAATTCTTTCACTTTGATAAATCTGAAATGTTGGAACTTTCAAGTTTAAAATTTTCCCTGGGGCACTGTAAGAAAACTGACAGGAGATAAGTTTTAAAAGAATGTTATAACATTTAGAAGTTATAAATAAATTAAACAACATAGGTCATTGCATAAATGAGCATTAACTATTTCTATCAGGCTTGAAATTTTCATGACCTACATTTCTTCATATCATATTATGAGGTCTATATTCATTCCCAGATTTTTTTGTTTTTTTTTTTTTGAGAGCTACTAGAGCTGTGTGGAAAAGAGGTGAAGCAAGAGAAGTTTAATGAGGGTGAGAGTGAAGGACCATGCTCCTGCCACCTCTCATTCACCAGGCATTGCAGGGAAGGGGCTCCTCCTTCCAGGACTAACAGCCAGGCACCTTGCATCACGCAAAAATGATGCCACATTCAATTAAAGTAAGAATGAAACATTTAATATATGGCAAAGGAGGCCAAACCCTTTGAAGTGTAAATGTATTTCTCCATCCTAAAGTAACGGTAACAGGGGTGAGGGAGTTTCCAGATACCAATACGCCAAAAACTGCACTATTTACCGTCTCTTTTATATAGCCTATTTAAAGGGTGCTTTTCCTCTGCAAAATTATCCATGGTATTCTCCTTCAGATTGAACTCTGAATTGATCTTTGTAAAAATTTCAAATTAAGAGCCATGTTCCATCCAGAAAAACTCAAACTGCCATGTGTCCTACACATGACTAGAACATTCTGGGGCAACTGTGTTTTCAAGCCAGGAAAGCTATAAAAATAATGATTATATTTATTTTCGTCTCTGTGTCCTTCCTTGGAGTAAAAAAGGGCAGGAACATTTTGGGTACATATTTGTTGAATGGACAATGGAATAATCATCAGCTATTTGTAAGAAGAGTAACAAATAAACTCTATGGCAAAGAACAAAGCAGAGCCAAAGTATGCAAAGCGTAAGTGTTCAAAGTTCCAGAACATCAATTTACTCAAACTTACCAACACTCACAGAATGTCTCTCCCCCTGTGTTCCTGACAACTCCCAATTTCATATCATTTGCAAATTCAATTAGCCTGCTCTTTACTCTTGTCATGTAACCCATCTGACCTCTTCTGTCTTTCTGCTCCATTGCACCCTTTTATCCCCACAGACTCGCCTAGGAACCGAGGACTACGTATCATAAGTCCTATTCCTCTCTGCTTCCTATTTTCTCTCCCGCACTCAAAGGAGAAGAATTATGAGAACAAATAGCTAAGTATATTTTGTAACTGAACAAAAATATCTGTGAAATGATTTTGTCCTACTCATTATTATTACCTAATCTATGCAGTAATTCAATAAATTTATACATGACTAATAATTTATGGAACATTTCTATGTGCATTTATTACATATCATTATTATGTACAAATGACCTAACACTTATAACTGCCATGTGGGGAATTTGATGTTACATGTCTGTGATATCAAATTCATATTGTGTATCTCAGTGTGCACAGCAAAAATAAATTTGTCTTGGATACTAAACTACCTTTGTGGTTATAGGTTAAATATTATCATTAAATAAAAAAGTATTTATGTGTCAGTCTTGACCTTTTAATTAAATGGAAATGACCAGAGTCAATCATCTATTGACATGTATTTACATAGCCAGTAATTATAGGGTAAAGAAATTATTTTGGTTATAAAATCAGAGGGCAAGTCATACAAACTTTAGAAATAGAGTCACCAAGTAATCTGTAAGAACATGTAATTGCTATGTTTTTAACTGGCATTTACCAAGGAAAACTAAATTCTTACGGTAAGTAACATTGTACAGTTGACTTGTAATTGAGGGTATTGGTATGGTTTTATTTTCTTAGTGATTAGGAGTCTGAAATCTTTAATAATATTTACAGTCTTACTAATATGTGAAAGAATTTGAGAGCATCTCAGCATAGAACCTTCTGCACAACTGCTCCGCTCTAGTGTTGGAAAGCTAGGGCATTCATTTCAAGGCTGCTTGAGGGATCACCTCAGCTCATCCTGATTTTAGCCCCAAGGGCAGTACCACACACCTTTAACTGCCCTAGCAGTAGTATTTCTTGAGAATTCTATGTCCAGTATTGACAAAAGATAATAAAACTGATAAAACTATGGAGAATCATTGCAACAGAATTTCTGACAATTTGAAGATTTGATATGTTTAAAAACATTATACCGTAATATAAAGGTATCGGGATCCTGGCTCCAGAGATTGAATCGAATCCCAGAAGTGAACACAACCCATCTTCCATCCCTTCCTCCCTGTCTCTAGAGTCACCTAAATAGTTACAAATCACTATTCAGTTTTCTTAGTCTCTAAATTCAGATCCTCGTATGCTGAATAAGGTACCAATTAGTTCTTATTGCTATGGATGCGATGATTTTTTAAAAACTGAGTAACACATTTGCTGAAGTTATTTACTTAAGTTACTCCTTGGTTATTTATATAATAATGAATGGCTGTTTCCAATGTCCTACTGCTAACTCAGAATTTCAGCGGACTGTGAATTCAGGCTACTGTAAGTCTGCAAAACAGAGGGTTTATGTAGCTCAAGTGATGACAAATGCTCCAGGTTAACTTCCTGCTAAGGCATCGTAGTTTGTATGTCTTTGGGCCTTAGGTATTGCTGACATTTAAGGAGGAGTGTCAACAGATCTGGGTATCAAATGAGGAAGTCCTACTCAACTCTATGAGCGGAATAAACGAGGAGACTGGGAAGATGAGAACAGTACAAATGGAAATGAAAAGCTACCTTCAAACTCAAAAGATTTTTTTTTAAGCTATTGCTAAATGATTGTTAAAGTGGGTGTACATATAGTTGCTTAAATAGTGCCAACTTCTACCTGTCATTTGGAGAGGTAGAAGAAGAGTCTTTGATTAGCATAAGTAAAACAAATTCAAATAATTTTAGCTCAAGAGGGAAGCATGGGCAATAAGAATTCTAAGGAGAAAACTTACCATGATCAGATTTTCTAAGTCTATTGGCACTCAAGGACTAAATAATAAACACCAGGGAAGATGGAATGAATACTTTTGAGCGCTTGCTGTGTGCCAGGAAAATTCAGAATGTTTCACATATTTTAACTCATTAATTAATGCCTACATATAAACAATAAAACGAAAACATAGAGATAGAATTCTCAGTTCCTCATGCTGACCTTCCTGTGTGCTCCTGCCTCTAGCGTTACCGGCTTCACAGAGACCGATGGCTTTGTCTCTTGCTCTAGTTTTCCCTTTCTTCATTATGTTTACTATATGAAGCCAATTTGCAGGGAATAAAGTTTGGTATTAATCTGGCTTCATACACTGAGGATAAAGTGAGAGAAAATATGCATTTAACTATAAAAATATACACACACAATACATTGTTAAAAGTAACAGTGCCCTCCTTTTTTTTCCATCTTCTTTACTTAAACAGTCCTCATAAAAAACGGTATTTCTTGGCAAGAGAAACCACTTTTCCTTTACGTCAGAGTCACTGTTAAGTTCACATTTGTGTTCGCAGGCTCTGTTTCCAACTTTCCACTCTGGTTCTATCCCCTACAGCAAGAAGAAAATCACGGAATTTGCATATTGTGCTTATAAAGTAGAGTAGCTCTCTCTGAGAGAAGCACCGAGGGGTTAGAAATCATGAATACGCACACACATTGTCGCAGAATCCTAATCCAACATATTTGTCCTCTACTTTTATACATTTCTCTGCTTTCAATTAAGACGCCTTATTAAATAGCATTCAAACATGTGAAAGCAAAGACAGAGCCTGACAGAATTTCAACAGGTTCTTTGCATTCATACTGTACGTCACCTCTTAATTAGCAACCAAAATGCAATGAACAGATTGTACAGTTTACCATCCTAGCCCAGCTCCTACACTTGCTATTTGTGCGTATACAGCATATTTAAAGAGACCCCCATCCAGCAGGATTTTCGTACTTGCTCCATCCCTGGAACAGAACCACCATCAACTAAATGCCACTTCATGGATGCCTTAGCCTGCAGCAGCAGCTGGCATTACCAAGCAGTTGAAAGGACATTTTAATCTCCTGTTTAATGCATTTTTCTCCACCTGGGATAAGAAGCCAAAATTGCTGTTAGCAAAAAATGCCTTAGTCATTAACTGAAAGTGCCTTTTTAAAAAGTGTTCCATTACTCCCCTACTGGGAAATTTCAGACTTTATTAGCATTTTTTGAATTTGTATTAGTGGTACCTGAATGCTAAAATGCTAACGGATGAACACTTAGCTATTTTCCACAGATTTTGCTTTTGGGCTCTCCTTGTACAGGAGCAAAAAAAGAGAACGGGGTCAATAGACTGTACTCATCTAGCTCTCTGGGATTGAAGTTCACAGTCAGAGGAATCATCTTAATTTTCTATTATTCTATCCCTGCAGAAGCACAAAAGACTGGATTTGGGGACTCTCTTTTACCTAAGGGCAACTAAGAGGATATTAAATGTTCTTTAAATGCAAGTCTTGTGTATTTAAATCACATGCATGCTGGGCTGGTATTACCTTGCTTTGGTGATCAGACTGCATTGAATTCAGGCTGTAAGAAAATAGAAATTCTCCCACTGAAACACAGGCTGTTAGCAAAAGGGTTGGTCTGTCATTCTGGCACAAGAGACCTGACATTAAAAAATAAGAGCCATCCAAGCAATGATTTGAATCAAACATAATTTAGATTGAGATTCTTTCACATTTTTGTTTATTTTATTTTCTGTCCACTAAACACCCACCTACATTTTAGAGATCTTCTGAAATATGAGATAAGCCTGATACAGTTGTGGTTTAGTTTTGCTTAGTTTCTGTAAGGACTGTGTTAGTCGTGAGCTAAAATAAATATATAAATGTAAGATAGCCACTAGGGTCCCCGATTGAAAATTTCAGTATACTGAAAACTTCTACCAAAATGCTTGACTGTCTAGTAAAAACCAAAGGGGACAAATAGAAGGTCAAGACATATTTGGAAAGTACTGTAGCTAAATTTATTCCTTGCTTTATTACCATATTCAACCAATTGAAAAATATATTGTCATCTTATATAACTGCCTCAGAGATCCTCTTTATGTCTGAAGTTTTACTTCTGCTGTTCCCTGGTTTGGTAACAGAATAAGCAAGCCTCCTCTGATATGCAGAAACTATGGTTTCCTTAAGGTATGAGTGAAAATGAAGTCCTTTTCCAATAAATGATGGAGGCAGCAGGGATAAAGAAAGAATATTGGATTTAACAGGGATTACGGCTAACAAGGCACAAGTCCCCAAGAATGTGAATTTTCTGGAGAAGTATGAGAGAGTAGGGCAAAGGGCCTGAGTTAGAGGATATGGTAGGAAATATAATGGGAAGAGAAATAATTAGGAATTTTCTAAACTTGCTCTTTATTATGGGAATACTCAGAAATTATAATTAAAATAACATTGAAAGTCACAAAATATTGGCCTTCTAGTGGCTTAGGATAAATATTCCATACCAATCAGCCATATCCTTATTACATTCCTGCTTCTAAGTCCTGCTGAAAATATAAGCAGCTCAAATGTGGTGAACAGCTGCAAATGGCCAGTTTGGCTGGTTTATTTGAACGCAGAGGTATATATGTGGATATAGATAGATAGATACATAGATAGATAGATTCAAATTCCACTGAGGTGTTAATCTTCCTAAAGCAATCCCCTGAGTGAATCATCAGCAAATTTGACTGCATCTGTTATGCAATATGGCTTCATTGTGCATGTTTAAAATTTTAATAGAAATTTTTAGAGTACCAATTGCGACTTCTCTTTTATAGTCTAATTGAAAACCTTCTATAGTCAGAAGACCACAAACATATTGTTGCCTTTGGAGTGGAAGTCAATGGAATACTTCTGCACAGAATCCAAATGTACCTTCAAATTCTATCCTCAACTATATGGGGGTTTTCTCTTAAATTCCTTTCTCAGAAGCTCATAATTTTGAGGAGCTTTCTTGTTATTTAAAACAATCCCTTTATAATTTTATGTGTATATGGAATGTGACAAAAAGGTTACTTTAAGAAGATTAAAGAAATTTATATTAGCATGTTAGAAAAGATTATAAAATTGATTGTCATATTCTGATAAATTTTAGAGCATATAAAGACAAAATTCAACATTTGCCACTTAACAAGTCATTCATAGTATTTACTTTAATTGTGTTATGAAAAAATAACGTCTTGATTTTGAACAAATTTATAAAATAACACATCACGTTTGAATGTCTATTAGCATGTAGACTGAAATATAACTTTTTTACATCAAAATAGACAAGAATTCTTAGCTGAATTAAAAATTAAAATTTTTATATTTTTAACTAAAAACTTTTTAAAATATAATTTTTATGTTATTTTCCCTCTAAGTGATGGGAAGTTTAGGGGGTTTGCAAGCACATCCCACAAGTGACACATAATGGATATTTAAGAATCTTCATCTTAGTAGATAAAAATACAAATCAGATATATTCATCACTCTATTTTTTTTCTTTTAACATTAGGTTTTGTAGTACTAGAGACACCTTGCTTCTGCTCAAGAGGAAAGCAACTTAGAATTCTGATATGAAAGCAAAGAAAGACCATCTTCAGATAATTTTGTAGAGTTATATTCTCCTTATCTATCTTTGTTTCATCTTTTGTTATGTTTTCTGTCTTTTATCAACATTACATTATAGCTAAAAATGGTATATGATTAAGAATAAAAATTTGGAATTGTACAATGGTTAACCATCATAGTTCCTAGGGGAGTTTAGTTGATTAACAAATTAAGTGACTGTGTCATGACACCGCTCACCACTCAGTTGTTATACCCTGGGATTTACTCAGACTACTTCATTTCAAAGAGAAAATATGGAAATAACAGTTTTATCAATTTAAAATGAAAAAATACACCATTAGCTCTATTAAAAATGTGACGCTGTATTTGTGTTATGCTAACATTCCTGAAAATTTCTCAGATCTTAATTTCCAGGAACTTAAAATCCCCTAAGAGATGATAGCGACCACCATGCTGTATCATCCCTAAGGTCACATTCCAGGTAGAATACAAGGCTGAGTGAACCATGGAATTGTCTCATAGAACTCTTTAATTCATTTACTCAACACATACCTCTTGAATTATACTATGTACTAAGCCAGGCAGGCAGTGTACTAGGATTTAAGGATAAAGAGATGAAAAAAACAGAATCCTAGTTTTCAAGCAACTCACTATCTAAATTAGGGCACCACAACCAAACAAATAAGAGTAATACTGTTCTGCTAAGTGCTGAAACACAGAAGTATGAACTACCGGATGGAGGCAATGGAGGCAAAAGGTACACAGAAATGATAAATTGTGCAGGGGACAGTTAAAGAAATCCTCACAAAAGAAATTACACTTGAACTAAGTCTTCAAGTATAAGCCAAAGTTTGTTGGGCAACATCAGATGAGGAAGGGCATTTCAGCACAGAGAATGGCACATGCAAAGCAGAGTGTGCCCTTTTCAGAAGATATGTGAGTAAGCCTGTAATTTAAGTTCACATGTAAGAGTAAACAAGTTGAAAATGGTGGACAAAGAATTTGCATTTATATATAGGCAATGCGGAGATACTGAGGAATTTCAGCACTGCAATAAAATGACCAGATGCGTTTTAGAAAGACGATTTCTGACAACCAGGACTCTTCCTATCCTTTACATTATCCTTGCCTCTGATCCTTCCATCACCAACATCTGATGAGAGAAGAGTGAAACTGTAGGATATTGATAACATTTAATATAGGTGTGTTGTTATCTGGAGAAAAAAAAGTTGAATGAATTTGAACATACTGGATTTTTAACTTATATGGGTATTCAGTGACCAGTAAGAGAATTGTTGCTGATATTTTTTGAGATGCTTAGCCAATACTATTTTAAATAATTTTATTTGTTTTTCATCTAGTCACAGCTCATATCTATCCCCTAAGTTTCAAAGAGAGTAGTTATGTTCAACATGTATAATGTTAAGGAATATTCACATTTTGGAGTTTTTTTTAAAAAAACTTATTTACTTGAAATTATAGCCTATAAACAAATTCCTCTTCTTTTTTATGAAACCACAATATTATAGATCTAATTTTAGAAATACATATATTCATTTCATGCATGTATATTCATTATATGTATGTGTGTATATCCCATTTTTAAGCTTTTACTTCATTTATATAAATTAACATTGATATTGGGGGTCTGGACACCCATGCACACACGGAGGGCAGTGACACATGAATTGTCATGTTAGCCTGTGTGGAACAGAACACTTTCGTGTTTGAGAAACACCGTTCTACAGAAAATCTTAAACTATGAGTCAAGGTCATAAATATATAAAACACTAGGGTTTTCTTCCCTTGTAGGGCCATTTATTGGGTTATAGCCATGTCAGGAATTGTTAGGTGCATTTCATGCAGTATGTCTAATCCCCGCAACTCAAGCAGTTATATCCATATTCGAAGATGAGCAAGTTAAGGGTCACAGAAGTTATACAGATGTTCCAAGAGTTCTCTCTCCCCTCCTATACGTTACGACAAGAGCTTGATCTGTAATATTTTCTCTTGTCTTCTTGATTGTAATCCCCGATTTTCCTGACCTAGGTAGCAGTCTAACTCTGTCCTCCCAGGTCCCTGATTCTGACATAACAGCTTGACTGAGACTTTGTATCTCATTGTGGACCACACACCTGATTTTGATCTTCTAGATCCTAACCTCAATGCTGTCTTTGCTATTAATGCAAAATCTTAATCTCTCTGTTCACCATAAGAAAATAATTTGACTCCAATTTGAGTCTCGCTGTCACAGAAGCTGATTTCTTCTGAAGGTCACTAATGTAGAGAAAAGACATGAGTCTAACATTCAACTTACAATAGTGATATATTCTTTTAGAAAATGCAATAGAGAGATTACTTAACATTGTCTTCAATTAAAATATGATTAAAAAGAAATATAAAATGACATGGATTTATTTTCCATTCTGCATCATGATTACCTAAAGGAGAATATATGTGAGAGAAAGAGACAGAGAGAGAGAGAGAGAGAGAAGAGGAGGAGGGGGAGAAGGAGAAGAGAAACGGAAGAAGTATTTTTTGTTTTGTTTTGTTTTGTTTTTTTTGCTGTACGCGGGCCTCTCACCGCCGCGGCCCCTCCCGTTGCAGGGCACAGGCTCCGGACGCGCAGGCTCAGCGGCCATGGCTCACGGGCCCAGCCGCCCCGCGGCATGCGGGATCTTCCCGGACCGGGGCACGAACCTGTGTCCCCTGCATCGGCAGGCGGACTTCCAACCACTGCAACATCAGGGAAGCCCGGAAGAAGTTTTTATAGCTGAGTAAAGAGCATTGGCATGGAGTGAGGCAAGACTGGGTTTGAGTTCTGGTTCTTCCCTGATCACTGTGGGACCACCTAACCTCTCAAAGACATGGTTTCCTTTAAAACAGGATTAATAACATCTTCACATGGTTACTGCGAGGATTAGATGAGCTAATCTGTGAAAAGCTCCTAGCCAAAGTAAGAGTCCAATAGAAATAAGGGTATAGAGAAAGACAAAGTAGGTTCTGAAGAGTAAAGTAAACCACTCTCGATTTTATGCTTTAGCTATTTCATTTTAGAGTAACACTTGTTGTCATCAATAGAAATTCCAATAAGTCTAGCTCACTCCTCTTTCCAGCTCTTCAACCTTCCTTTAGATTTAAACTTAAAACCATTTACAAGCATAGAAATAAAGGACCACTGATAAAAAATACTCTCTTTATATAATTCAAAGACAATGGCTAGAGCTGTCCAAATGGAAGGAGCTGATTTAATCTTTGAAACAGTTTCCTATCAAACCCTACATGGTAAGTAATAAATCATTGTTGAAGACAGAATAAGATACTACTCGACTAAAATGCCTGAAAGAACATTAGAGAAGTATCAAAGTGATCCCCACAGTAGCTCTGCAGAATTTACGGCCTAGAATCTGAACCCATAGAAAGCAAAACAGTCTAGCGGCCCAAGTGGCAAAGTATAGAAATGCTGTGTAGCAGAATTTAAAGTGACATAGACATGCTTACTGAATGTAGTATGTATACCAAACACACTCACTAGGTACCAGTTGCTGTGCCAAAACTTCTACAAAATTAATTTAACTTTCTAAAACATTATGGATCATAACAACCAAGAAATTATTATTCTTATGTTACAGATAAGGAGTCTGATGCTTACACAGGTGACTTGTCTAGAAAGTGGTGGAATCCTTCACGCAACTGAGTCTGAACCCAAGCGAGTGCCATCTAAGATCTTACCTTTGACATCATGCTTCTTCAATGAATCTGGCCAAATAACTACCATTCTTCTCTAAGATAAACTTATTAGAAAGAAGCCTCAAATAAACTTTTCATCAGAAATATTGTAATTGAGCATTGAGCCAATTACTGTATTTCCCTCTTCTCTCTTTAGAAAATTGTTTCCACTCTTATTTGAATTTCAGCACTGTTAAGTATTTCATCTGTAGACAAATCACACCTTATTTCCACTTGTAAGTTTCCCACATGAAATTCTTACTAGCACTTCAAAATGCAGGTTTTTGAAATGCTACAGATACATAAGACATATTTTCTAAAAACAAATAATGTTGGCTTTCTAAATAAAAATTATGTGAGGAAACACATAATATAAAGCATTTATTAAAACACTTGCATTAAAAATCTTGATAACAAATAACTTATTCCAATATTAGGAGACTTGCTGTTCAGTTTTATTCTCTTGATTTTCTACTCTTTTGAAAAATAAAACATGTTTTGCTATTTAATGATTATTACAGTTAGAGATGATAAAGAAAAATTGTTTAGTTTATATTTTAAATTTTCATTTTACTTACTTAGTTTTATGTATTAAAAAAAAAAGCTCTGGTTTGGAAAAAGAACTATCATTAGGTAAACTTCCATATATTTTAAAAAGTTCAAAAGGAAATTAAAATTCTAATTTAAAACCTAATATAAATAGCCATGAAAAACTATAGTTAATAGCTACATTTTAGCACTAGAAATCATGGCTACTGTAAATGTACAGACTTCAGTAATTTTAAGGAGCAAACACAAATCTTGTTTTTCTTTCACCCTGACTACAGAGAAAGTTGTTAAATTATATACAAAGCTGTTTCCTCTCATTTTCTATATACTTTTACCACAGCAAAAGTGTTTCTATTCATTATTCTAAATACTGCTTTCAAGGCAATAGTACAACATGGTAGCCCTTCTCACTAGAGATTGCTTTGTTTTTGAAGAAATCCCCTTTAATGTTTCAGTGACAGAATTAAAAGGCATGGGAAACAGCCCAGCTAAATGAAGGCTTCAAAACAATGCCCCTGTACAGCTCTCGCCGAACCCATTACCACTTCCTAAGTTGACAGAGTATTTTTGCAGGTACAGTAGGGAAGGACAAGTCTTGGCTGTCCTGCCTCTTGACAGAGGAAATAAATCACCCTACACACTGGAGGATACCTTTCCAGACTGCACGCTGGGAACTTCATTACACAAGCTGTGCCACATATTACTATGCATAATGCTGCTGATTGGACATAGACGCATATCCACAGCCTATTTCTGTTACTGTCTTATGGGGAAAATATCCATTTTTCCTCCATAGACAGATACAGGCTTGAAAAAGACATGAAGAAATGATACCGTGTGCCCAAAGATCTCGATCTTTAGCAAAATATGCTCTTGACTAATGATTTGTTTAACTTGCCCTAACCCTATCTCTTGGTGCATAAAACAGGATATTATTTTTTTATATTCACACAATCTCCCTTGATCTGAATGTGATGTTATCAAATATGTCTTGTTGCCCCTGGTTGCAGCCTCATTAAGAAGAGGGCAACATATTTCCCCATAGAAGAATTTTTAGTGCTTTTTTCTTTTTAATTGGTAATCCTTTTGGTTCATTCCTAAAATACAAACTTTATTTACTTAGTTTTGCTCATATGCCATGAATGTAGTTTAATTTAATTTGGACCAGTGTGCTAATGCAAAAAATTGTAACGGAAGACTTATAATCTTCAGACTGGAAGCACAGTGTCATTTTCGCAGTCGACAACATAAAATTAATGAACCAAAGGAGATAAAATTAATGAACATAACTATTAGCATGTTTCTTGTAGTTTGAGAACACTAATGTAATTTTAGATGGAGATTCCTCAAAATTTAGCTTCTTCTTGGGGAACTTTCTGTGTTGAAATACTTCTGCCACTTCTGCTTTGGTCGAATAATACTGCCCATTGAAAAGTACATGCAACGTTCTTGTTGCTAGGTGTGACACCTTAAGCATTGTAAAAGTAGAAGAAGGTTATCTTTAACCTTAATCTAAATCAATTTTTTTAGTAAAATCAATTATAGTCTCAGTGTTCAAAATCTACCAATACAGAAAAGAAAACAACCACCACCACCAATAAGGCTTTGAAACACCAGTTGCCAGCTCTTAAAAGTTGCTTGTGGGCAAAAGATAGAAATACTTTCGATTTTACATTCCTTTGCTCCAGGACTGGTCTAATATGCCATTTTAGGTGTGTTTACGGTGTTAAGAAAGTTGGTTGTCATTAAACTATGCTTCCACTGCAATTAACATCACTAATGCTCATCAGAGAAATGCTTCCAAAATTCTGTGAGACCCCAAAGATAAGCTTCAGCGTGGCAGCTGTCACATGATGCATTATACAATCAAGTTACTCCTATCAGACTTAATTTTTTTAGTTGGAAATATATTTGTCATTTTTAAAAATTATCAACATTATCTTCTGTTGATTGACATTTGGAGTCTGAGTTTACTAGTTTTGGTCTGCTTTTCGGATGTACCAATTCTCCTTAATCCCCGTAAGAAAAAAATAAACACAATTCCATCTGATTTTCTGATTTTAGTCCCTTGTGTCACATTATATGATCTCAAAATATTAGGAGAAAGTCTCCAACAAGTTTCTTAGTGGGGAGGAAGAACAAAACAGAGTGGGGACCGCAAAGTGTCCCAACCATGAATAAATCCTTAGACCCTGCATCTGATCTGTGACTTGAAAATTACTCCCATTATTTTTTCCAGCTTTACTGCGATGTAACTGACATATAATATTGTATAAGTTTAAGGTGTACAACATGACGACTCGAGACATGTGCGTACTGTGAAATGATTGCCATAATAAGGTCAGTTAACACATCCATCACCTCACATAATTACAATTTACTTTTTGTGGTATGAACATTCAATATTTAATTTCTTAGTGACTTTCAAGTGTATAATACAGTATTGTTAACTATAGTCACTATGCTCAATAGCAGGTTCACAGAAATTATTCATCCTGTAATTGGGAGTTTGTATTCTTTGACCACTGAAACTACAGATGGATTTGAGTAGTATGGATATTTTAGCAATATTAATTCTTCTGATCCAAAAACATGGGATATCTTGGCATTTATTTGTGACTTCTTCAATTTCTTTCCTCAATGTCTTACAGTTTTCAGTATACAGATCTTTCACTATCTTGGTTAAATTTATCCCTAAGTATTTTATTGTTTTAATGCTATTGTAAATGGGATTGTTTTCTTCATTTCACTTTCAGATATTTTGCTGTTAGTGTATAGAAATGTGACTAATTTTTGAACATTAGTTTTATATTCTGCAACTTTACTGAGTTTATTTATTAGTTCTAATAGATTTTTTTTGGGTAGGATTCTATAGGGTTTTCAATATATATCATGTCACTATCTCCTACCTAGATCCCAAAGCTCCTGTGATTGTGGATTGATGCAAAATCATTGTTGGTGAGGCAGGTCACACCAGGGATGTCTTATTCAGTCATTTTGCTGATGTAATTCTTCCTTTCATTACTGTTTTTACTTCGTGTTTGGAATGTAGAGTGTTTTTAATCACAAGTATCATCAAGTCAGTACTTATACACATACAAATATTTAATAATGTCAGGAACTAACACAAAAATGTGGATTCACTTTGTATTTCCCATATGTATTATCCAAAATTATATTTTAGCTGAAGATGTAGTAATATGTTGGTTAAACACGTTTTTTTTTTTGTTTTTTTTTTTAAGGCTGCTTCTTTCAATGGTAAAACCAATGTGGAAAAAACTGTGATTTCTTGTTAGCATATATAAATTAACTTCTGTATTTATTTTCTTTCCATTTAGTCAAATAATTTATTAAAGGTAGAATTTTTGAAGAGTTGAGAGTAATGAAGAAATAGAATTATTTGTCTAAATACTTTTAATCCCTAGACCAACAGCAATGTTAAAATATTTTTTTGCTGTTGTTCTTGATTTCTGTACATTTTCTAAGTGAAACAGGCAGTGGTAGAATAAAATTAACAAAGAATCAAAGGTAATGGAGTGGTAGGTGGCTTAATGACACAAAGGAAGATGCTGGATCTGTCAGGAAGAAACATGTCAGCAAAGGACCCAGCCTTTGACATCTTCAGTCACTTCATGATCTGCTGTGATGCAGGTATGACTTATGGTATTTTCATGATGAACAATGGCTGACTTTTTCAGGTGACAGCACAGATGAAGACAAAAAGAGAACCAATTCCTCATATTATGTAAGAAGGTTTTCGAATAAATAATATTTAGAAAAATCACTAAAACTCAAGTTCAAATGACCTTCATAGGCTATATTACCCACTTAGATGTATCAACTTATGCCTTAAAATAGAAGATGACATCACATTGGTCCCTTTGTACTCAGGTCTTCAAAAGCATTGTCAATATTTAGTATTTAGTAGAAATGTTCTCCTAGTTTTAGTATTATATGCACTTTTAGATGCTTGTGTAGGTTTTTCAGAAGCTATGTCCTCTTCTTTTGGGAACAGGTAAATATGCTTAGCCTCAGGCCATTAATGGTCCTCAGGCCATTAATTGACTTCCTCTGTGCAGGCTGTTAGAAGCAGCCAGCACCTTTCTGGCTGTGTACACAACTGCCAGAAGTGGTGGCAGAGGCTTCATGATAGCAGTATGTTTTCCAAAGGAACTGTGAAATGTTCCTTGTCCTAGAACCATCTATGGATATGATCTGTTCATCTTTTGATAAAATTGTGCCAAGTTACATAATTATATTAGTCTGTTCAACCTGTCAAAACAAAATGCCATAGACTGGGTGGCTTTAACAACAGAAATTTACTTATTTTCTCAAAGTTCTGGAGGTTGAAAGTCTGAGATCAGGGTGCCAGCACAGCTGGGTTCTGGTGAAGATGCTTTTCCTGGTTTGCAGATGGTCATCTCTCTGTGCCCTCACATGGCAAAGGAAGAGCAAACTCTCTGATGTCTCTTCTTATTAGGCCACTAATCCCATCATGAGAGTCCCACCCTCATGACCTCATCTGAACCTAATCACCTCCCAAATGTCCCATCTCCAAACACCATCACACTGATGGTTAGAGCTCAACATCTGAATTTGGGGGGAACACAGTTCGGTCCACGGTAATAACAATCTTCTTTTTGGTGTCAAATAACCTCATTACAGTCAACTCCTTGCAAAGGAAGATAAGACTCATTCAGTCAGTCTCAGAGTTTGTGCAAGCAGCATAAAGAAAAGTCTGAGAATTTTAACATTAATTTATGACTGTTTCCCAACACATTGCAGTGATGTAGTTTTTATGTAGAAGAGGCTAAAAGGAATCAATCTGCTTGTAAACAGTGACATGGAGACCAGTCTGGGAACTTCAACTGATGAAAAAGATAATAGTGGAGACTACTGGATTATTTCTGCTGGTAATGAAAGATAGGAATTAGTGCCCACCCACCCTTAACAAGAATTCTCTTCTGAAGCACATGGAATGGGAGAATCACCCAACACCTACTCAAGGTTCACCATGAGCAGAGCACTCTGATAGAGCTACACGACAACCTTTAGACATTGCTAGACTGCCTTCAGTTACTGTGCCAAATACACATACTAGATACACTGTAATTTAGTCAGTATGGTTAAGTTGAAAAATGCATACAGTGAAAACAAAAAACCACTGAAGTGCTGATTAGAGATGGCTGATTTCTGAAGGTTCTGAGTCTGAAGCCCATTCAATTTTATTAAAAATTTTAATAGTTATTTGAGAGGTTTTAGAGACAGCATCAAACAGGGGGCTTTTTCTTGATATAACTATAAGGATTTTTTTTAAGTAATATATTTCTTACTATGTGATTCAATGTTATTGAAGACCCTAACTGTACTACCTAAAACCATCTTTCATGTCACCACTGCTACCCTCTCTATATTCTATGAATCACCGATCTAGGTGGTCAAAAAATCTTTAGAACATAGGATCCACCCATTTGAAGCTTACTTTGGAGTCATGGAGAGGTGACCAGCACAACCACAACTATAGTATATGATACATAATGAAAAAGATAAGCAACCCAAGGGAAGTATAGGATGTTATGGAAGATCAACTGAAGGACAGCAATAAAGGATCACTTCTGATTTGGAACCCAAAGAAGATTCAATGAAAGATGTGCTATTTGATGTAGCATTTAAAGAATTAATAAATATTATCAACTCCCAGTGGTTAAAAGAAATCCAAACAGAAAGCATGGTAAAAGCAAAGTTCAAAAGCAGGAGGGCACCAAGAACATTCAGGAAATGGTGTACACTTGAATTAAGATATCAGGTAAGACTATAAGAATAGGGTTAGAACATGCTAGAGAGGGTAGAGCAGAATGGAGAGGATGTATTGTATAAAGACAAACAATTTGGCTTTTTGGGGACAGAGCATAATCTGGCAAGCAGTATGGAGTTCAAAGATTAACCCGATGATGTGGTACAGGATAATTCGTGATGAGAGAGACTGAAGGTGGAAATATTACTGCTGTGATCCAGAAAAGAAGCAAGAACTGACTAGAGTGGTGACAATGGAAACAACAATAGTATCAATGATAGCCATCATGTATTGAGGCATTCTGGAGCAGGCAATGTATCAAGTCCCTTATGTGTACTAAAGCATTAATACTTATAATAACTTATTGAGATACATAGTATTTTCATTCTCATTTTACAAATGAGGAACTGACCTAAAATCGCATGCCAGAATTAGAGTTTACATACAGACTACTTAATTCTAGAGATGAAGTTTCTAACTATAATATCGCAATATAGAGGAATGTACAGAAATAGCTCATTTAGAGCTATTATGGTGTCAAACCAGGAGGACTAGTGACTTACTGGATATGAGGGTTAAGGAAGATATCAAGAATAATATTCAAAATTTGAGCATAGGCAAATGAACTGATATCGAAAAAAGAGGAAATTAAGAAGTGGGCAGTATTAATAGGACACCCAGGAAGTGAGATTTAAAAAAAAAAAATACAAAGGAAAAGCTACACAATTTGAATAGAAATCAAGATATCAACTTAGGTGGATCTGACTGGTACCCTGCCTAACTTCTGAGAATAAGACCAAGGTTTGCTCCTAAGTTTCCTCTATTTTGAGCATCAAATAGCTAGAAGGAGAGAATAGGACTTCCATAATTTTTTTTTCCTACTATGATGTTAAGAACATTTCTTCATAAAGATATGTTCTTCTATTTTATATTTTAGGAAGAAGAATTGTATTTTTTTATTAGTAAGCTCACTGCTTTTGTAACATTCATTATACTTTACAATAGCAATTATACCCTCTAGTCCCCTGCTTACTTTAATTAATGTCTAGTTTGTTAAAGAAAGAAGTGCCTTCAGCTTTACTCTAGGGTAGGGAACAAACTAGTTACAAACTACTGATGATGGATCAGCCTGGGGACTAATCATTAGGTATATCTCAGCAGTGTGTAAGACTAATTTCCCTTAAATTATTTCAATGAAAATCATGTTTGTTCCTCTGTCTCTCTTCTAGTTCAAGTCCTAAAGTTCCCTCAGATGCAGTCAAGAAATCACTGGGTCAAGGGTAGGGATGATAGTTATAGATACAAGAAGAGGGTTCAGCTTTAGGCTACTGGGGTGCTAATCAGAGCTAACACCTTCAATGTGCCAGGCAATGTTCTAAATGCATTACATATAGTAATGCCTTTAATTCTTCCAACACTGTTATTGTTTGCATTATACACCCGTGGAAAATCTGAAGCACCGAAGTGTTGTCAAGCTACTAAGTGGTAGAGCTGAATTTCAAATCAGCCACTACAATTGCAAAACGTGTGTTCTTCTACTGTCTCTTAGATTTAGTTTTGTTAAATAGCAGCACCTCATCTTAAAAACATGAGGCTATTTACACGAAACAAATGAAAAAAACAGGTTTAGCTCAGTACCCATAAAACTTAGGCTTAAGGAATAGAAAACTACTGCTGAAGGAAGGGTAATATTTTGTTGTGAATTGTTCATTTTTTCCATTCAACACAATTTATTGAACACCTATTATTTATTTATTTATTTATTTATTTGCGGTACACGGGCCTCAGGTAAAAACACTTTTGCTGACCCTTGATCTTGGACTTCTAGCCTCCAGAACTGCGAGAAAATACATATATGTTGTTTAAACCCCTCCACGTGTGATATTTTGTTAGGGCAGCCCTAGCACACTAATACAGCCACCAATGAGCATCAAATCCTTTTAAATGGAAACCAAATTCAAAGTAACTGTATTTTAGATTTAGAGTGAATAGCTTGTTTTATTTCACTGTAACCAATTAACCAGTTAGTCAGTTAATAGTCTGACTAACAGCTTGATGATAAAGATATTTTATGTGGTCTCTCACCAAACCCCAACCGAAAATGTCAATGCTCTGGAATGATTCTGAACATGCATCCTTGTCACAAAACACCATTTAATCCAAAACAAATAACTGAGATTTTAAACTAGACTTTCGTAAATGCTGATGATTCATTCTTATATACAGACACTCATCTCATGAGTTAAAGCAATAATTGCTAGTACCCTTGTAATATCATTGTGAGGATACAGCAAAGATAAACAATATTTAATGGAAATAGTCACTCTTTTTTCCTTTTGTTAATAAGCACGCTCTTTGTTCCAAATCTTGTTTTCTCAGATTATTCATGTGAGAAGAAGAGAAGTTACTGGGGAAAAAGAACTGTTTTGCTATGGTTTGCAAGGCAGATGGAAATGCAGGAAGTAGCAATACCAGCAAATCTCACATTTGTTACATCAACTAACTTGCAAAATAGCAGTTAGGTGGTTTACAGTGGTCTAAGTCATCCTATTTGCCTCATCAACATATCATGACCTCTTTTACGTTGCAATTGTTCTTGCTTAAGCATCCTACACAAGTGAAAGTGTTGAAAGACAACAATGATAAATGCAATCTTATCATCAATATTAGCCCTTCCTATGACTATTAATGATTATTTTTGGAAACTTGTCAAAACAGTTGTGTATTAGATTTTGACACCTCTTCATTTTTAAGGGAGGCTTACTGTGTATATTTCTTGCATTATTATTATTTTCCCCCAACATAATTAACTTTGTGGACATTTGCTATCAGAGCTTGTTACTTAAGACAGAGTTGCTGAGGTTGTTATGACTCACAGTACAATCCAGCAGGAGGTGGCTCAACGTTACATGTGAGATAATAAATAGGGCTGTTATTACAAACAACTTAAGCACACGAATAAATGATTAGAATTTCTAACTTTTAGAAGGTAGAAAACTCCCTTCACTTCTCCAGAGGAAGAATTATGGGGCTACTACTACAGGAGCTGTTATGTTTAATTTCGGCTTGTGCAGCAGGCTCTGCCCCATGAAATTTCTATTTAGCCTATCAGAGATAAACCCTTACTTACAACCTCCTGTCATTTGAAAACTTTCTTCTTTCATTTTCATCTCCTTATGTTAAAAGAGCAGCCTAAAATCATTCTCATTCTGCTTGCAGTGAAGAAAGAAATAACAGCTTACATTACTGATGAAGCTAAAATTATTTCAATGATAAGCTATATATAAAGATGGACTAGAAGGTTCATCTTTTAGTGAATGATGCCAAGTCAATATTAAAGGTACCACAGCAATTAATCCAAACTGATCATCTCATTGCAGAAAGTCACTTTTCCTTTTAAACAAATCAGGAAAAATTTGCCTTCGTATATCAACACAATACTACCTTTCCAGAAAGAGCTATGAAAATAACTATAGACACTGTATTTGTTCCAAATGTAGAATATAAACTATATCATGTCATTTATTATATATTGATTTAAAGATACCAGAAATACCTTCCTGGAAAATATTCTACCCACTGACAAGGATAAGCAGCAAACACCCATATTCAAGGAGAGAAAAAATATTGAGAACTAGAACCTATTCGAAGGAAGCGAAACTTACTGGTCTCTTCAAAGCTTATGTAATTTATCAGCTTGATTCTCCCCCAACATAACAGGGAGTAACATTTCCCAGACCCAAAGAAGAGTGCTTGCTTTGAACCCCACTCCTAGTTTGCTTGTTTACCTGGGCTCCATCCTGCTTAAATATTAAGATGGATTTCAGGGGTTTAGTGGCAGCTCTAATGAAAAGCAAAAGATAATCAAGGTGACACCTTGGAGAAAACTGGGATAAAGTGCTCTCTGGCCTTCCTTGGCCATGTTTGGCACTTTTGTCTTCTGCATTCCAGAGACTGCATTAGCTCTGCAGTGTGTGTGTGTGTGTATGTGTGTGTCTGTAAACATGTCCATGTACACTAGCATACACTAAAGAAAGAAGGATAAGTCAGGGAAGATAACTTTATTCCTGCTGTGTAAAGCATCCAGACTTATGGGTTTGTGAAACTAAAGTAATGTTACCTAGGTCCTTGAAATTGGAATTTTCCACCCCTAAGTACGCTTTCACATTGCATCAAATGGTGCATCAGAGTAAGCTTGTAGGTTTGGCTTTTGATGTAAGGAAAATGCAAGAGTTGAATATTCTGGCAAGAGTAAGGCAAACCCTCCTCTTAACTTTCTCTTCAAAGATATTCTTTAGAGCCTCCTTTTATGGCTGAAGGTTTCTTCAGTATTTTACAATTAATCATTTGGCAGTGTTAGTTTGGATGTAAAGGGAGCATTTGTTAGCCAAGAGTTAAGCTAAAGCACAGACTTTAGAGACTTGCAGATTTCAGGAATAGAGATCCTTTCTCTTAGGTTTTTCTGCCTTTCCATTCTCCAAGTTGTTTCTTTTCTCCCCCCCTTTGGATGGCTTCGATTAGGTGCACGGAGTCAAAATCATACAGAGGGTAGGTAAACGAAAGCATTTTGACGTTTAATCTGAGGAGTTCTCTGGTCTGAGAAAGAGTCTAAAGTATTTCCATAAGAGAATAGAGATTCAAGGCCAAGTTCCTTGGTTAAAGAAGATTTAGACAGAGACTACGAAAGGAGGATTATTTCCCCATGCAGATAATCAAGTACAGCTATTCTGCCCCCTTAGCCATATTAGTGTTAGTGATAGATTGCCCATCAGTCAGTGTGACAGAGATAATCAGGACTGAGGGTGGTGTTGGTAGGAATAAATGAGTTAGCAAGGCCACTGTTGATTAGATAGTTGAGCTAAGTGTTGGGTGGCTCCAAGCTTGCTTAGACTCAGTCTGGAGCCAGGGATACAGGATATGGACCTTTGGCTCCTGCGCATAATCTCTGACCAATATAGCTTCTTCTTTGCCTCTTTTAGATAATGTAGTATTTCTGGCCTCTTTCATCATGTGCCTAGTTGCAAAGGCTCAGGAACATTGGAGGCAGGGAGGTCCATATGTACTTTTATTATTGAGTTGTTTCACATGACTAGACAAGGGCATGCGTTTCCTTAGTGAGCAACATTCTTCCTTCTGTAGCTGATGAGAGAAGAGCCTATCCCACATATACTTTAGAGGATGACTGAACTTGCATTCATTCAGAAATACAGCAAAAAGATGAACAGTCAGTGGATTCTCTTGTTCTTATTACCATGAGACCAGAAGAAAAAGTTGTGGCTTTTATCCAGGAAATGTTTTCAGTGCCATTGGCTTGGTCAAAGGGAATATTAGCTTGGTCAGAGGGAATATTTATTAGTGTTACCACTGAGACAGGGCGTGTCCACTTCTGACTCCCTTCCCTACTCCCTCTCATTCCCTTAGACTTTCCACCATTTTTATGTTCAAGGGGTTTGTGCTCTGGGTGCCTGTAGGTCTGCTTCCAATGTAGTAATAAAAATCTCCTCTTTTTTTCCATTTCATTGGAATATTGAGGAATACTGTACTGAACTAAAGGGCTTACTATTTCTGTCCTCCTAGTAGCTCCCCTAGTAAAACTTGACCATGTTCCCTGGAGGGATGGAGTGAGGCCATTAACCAAATATTGGTACGTGAAATAGCATTTCAGGTTGAACCCACAGGATCCAAGACTAAATCCAGCCTTCAAGCTTCTACAGATTATTCAGGAACTCTGTGATCTTCTCATTATATAAATCTACTACCAGCAGCGTAGAGCCATCACCCAGAAAAATTCCAGACAAATTTATTTCCCACTGATGATTAGAATAAAATGCTATGTGCGTGTTTCTATCATTGCCTTTGCAATGTTGGATTGTAACTGTCCTCTATCTGTTATTCCCCTTTGACCTCCTTGAAAACAGAAACTGAGCTTTGCTTTTTATACTTTTGTATCTGTATGTACACAGTACATATTCATCAGTTGAAAAATTGGAAATGTAAAGTAAACATTGGTCCCAGTGCATTGTTCTTCCTATAATGTGAAATATCTCCTAATGGCTTAAATCATTTAATAAAGCTTTTATTGATGCTTAATTTCTACCTTGTTCTTTATTTTAACATCTTTATTGGAGTATAATTGCTTTACAATGTTGTGTTAGTCTCTGCTTTATAACAAAGTGAACCAGCTATACATATACATATATCCCCATATCTCCTTCCTCTTGCATCTCTCTCCCACCCTCCCTATCCCACCCCTCTAGGTGGTCACAAAGCACCGAGCTGATCTCCCTGTGCTATGCGGCTGCTTCCCACTAGCTATCTACTTTACATCTGGTAGTGTATATATGTCCATGCCACTCTCTCACTTTGTCCCAGCTTACCCTTCCCCCTCCCTGTGTCCTCAAGTCCATTCTCTACGTCTGAGTCTTTATTCCTGTCCTGCCTCTAGGTTCTTCAGAACCATTTTTTTTTTTTTTTAGATTCCATATATATGTGTTAGCATATGTCTACTTTGTTCTTAAAAGTTTATTTACAAATGATACATTTTAATCATTGAGTTGGACCATACACCTTACTAGCCTTCATTTTCTCCTCCTAAATAATTAATAGAAATAATAACAAAAATAATAATTAGCTATTATATTTACTCAGCATTTGTTATATCTCAAGGAAATTTTCTAAGTGTTTTATACATATAAATTTAAGTCATAGAACAACCCTAGTGAGTAGATTCATATATTTCCATTTTATATATAGGCACACCTCAGAGATATTGTGGGTTTTGTTCCAGACCACTGCAATAAAGCAAATATTATAATAAAGCAAGTCACAGAGTTCTTTTTGTTTCTCAGTGCATATAAGCGTTATGTTTACACTACACTGTAGTCTATTAAGTGTGCAATAGCATTATGTCTAAAAAACAATGTATATACCTTAATTAAAAAATATCTTCCTGCTAAAAATACTAACCATCTTCTGAGTCTTCAGCGACTGGTAACATCTGCTGATGGAGACTCTTGCCTCAATATTGCTGACTGATCAGGCTGGTGGTGCTAAAAGCTGGGGTGGCTGTGGCTATTTCTTAAAATAAGACGACAATGAAGTCTGGCTTATAGAGTGACTCTTCTTTTCACAAACAATTTCTCTGTAGCATGAAGTGCTGTTTGATGTTCCACCCACAGTAAAACTTCTTTCAAAACTATAGTCAAATCTCTCAAACCATGCCCCTGCCTTATTAACTAAGTTCATGCAATATTCCAAATTC
Source organism: Tursiops truncatus (assembly GCF_011762595.2). NCBI lineage: Eukaryota > Metazoa > Chordata > Mammalia > Artiodactyla > Delphinidae > Tursiops > Tursiops truncatus. The sequence goes on from NC_047036.1 coordinate 71,280,551, forward strand.
TTTGTTGTCATTTAAGCAATCTTCACAGCATCTTTATCAGGAGTAGATCTCATCTCAAGAAACCACTTTCTTTGCTCATTCGAAAGAAGCAAGCCCTCAACTGTTAAAAGTTTTATCATGAGATTGCAGTAATTCAGTCACATCTTCAGACTACACTTCTAGTTCTAGATCTCTTTCTATTTCTACCGCATCTACAGTGACTTCCTCCACTGAAGTCTCAAATCTCTCAAAGTCATCCATGAGAGCTGGAATCAACTGCTTCCAAATTCCTGAGAATATCGATATTTTGACCTCTTCCCATGAATCATGAGTGTTCTTAAAGGCATCTAGAATGGTGAATCTTTTTCAGAAGGTTTTCAAGTGACTTTGCCCAGATCCATCAGAATAATCACTATCTATGGCAGCCATAGCTTTTTGAAATAATAAGACTTGAAAGTCAAAATGACTCCTTGGTCCATGGGCTAAAGAATGGATGTTGTGTTAGCAGACATGAAAACAACAGTAGCCACGTACAATTCTGTCAGAGCTCTTACTGCATTGTCAATAAGCAGTAGTATTTTGAAAGGAATCTTTTTTTTTTTTTTTTTTCTGAGCAGTAGGTCTCAAGAATGGGGCTAAAATATTCAGTAAACCATGTTGTCAACAGATGTGCTGTCATCCAGACTTTGTTGTTACACTTATAAAGCATAGGCAGAGTAGATTTAGCATAATTCTTAAGGGCCACAGGATTTTTTGAATGGTAAATGAACACTGGCTTCAACTTAAAGTCATCAGCTGCATTAGCCCCTAACAAGAGAGTCAGCCTGTCCTTTGAAGTTCTGAAGCCAGGCATTGATGTCTCCTCTCTAGCTATGAAAGTCCTAGATGGCATCTTCTTCCAATAGAAGCCAGTTTTGTCTACATTGAAAATCTATTGTTTAGTATAACTATCATCATTAATTATCTTAGCTAGATTTTTCTGGATAACTTGCTACAGCTTCTACATCAGCACTTGCTACTTTACCTTGCAATTTTATGTTATGTAGATGGTTTCTTTCCTTCAACCTCATGAACCAACCTCTATTAGCTTCAAACTTTTTTTTTTTGCAAGTTCCTCACCTCTCTCAGCCTTCACAGAATGGAAGACAGTTAGGGCCTTGCTATGGATTAGGCTTTGGCTTAAGGGAATGTTGTGGCTGGTTTGATCTTCGATCCACACCACTAAAACTTTCTCCATATCAGCATTACGGCTGTTTTGCTTCTTTATCATTCTTGTGTTTCTATGTGCAAGCCTTCCTTTCAACTGAACACTTTGAAGCCATTGTAGGGTTATGCATTGACCTAATTTTAATACTGTTGTGTCTCAGGGAATAGGGAGGCCTGAGGAGAGGGAGAGAGATGGGGAACGACTGGCTGGTGGAGCAATCACTACACCTACAACATTTATCAATTAAGTTTGCTGTCTTAAATGGGCACTGTTCGAGGCACCCCCAAATAATTACAATACTGACATCAAAGATCACTGATCACAGACTACCATAGCAAATATAATAATACTGAAAAAAGTTTGAAATGTTATGAGAAGTATCAAAATGTGACACAGAGAGACAAAGTGAAAAAATGCTATTGGAAAAATGGTCCTAATAGATTCGCCTGACACAGGGTTGCTGCAGACCTTCAACTTGTAAAAACCACAGTTATCTGCAAAGCATAATAAAGCGAAGTGCAATAAAACAAAGTATACCTATAATGAAAGTTAGGTCTGAGGAATTCCCCACATTCACAATTTTGGTATTTTTTGACCAATACAACGGCCTTAAATTTCCCCTCAGCTTAATGAAGCCTTACTTTCTTGACTATAGGCCTCTGACCTCTCTTTTCTTAGAAAACTTGCAATTATAAATTCCTGTTCTCCCAGGCCTGAGATGTAAATCTTCTCCTAGCCTCTTGACAGTTTTATATCCCAGGGTTGTCTTTCTCGAGGATCTGGGAGCCAACCTTTTGAAATGTAATCATCAAGAAAGATTGCACTCAATCTCGAAGTCTCTGTGACAGGGTAGGAGCCTACTTTCATAAACAATAATTAGCAAACACAAATGGCCTAATCACATTTACCAACCTCCCCCTAACCACCCTCAGTACTTTCTTCACCAACTCACTTCAGTATTGAAAAACTCTCCCACCTTTCATTTGGGTCCAATCTCTCTCCCCTATTGCAACAGTCTTAAATAAAGCATTCCTCTTCTATTTCACTCTGTACAGGGCAATTTGTCTTTGACACTATTTGAACTTATCCTCAGCTTCCCACAGTATTTTACATGATGTCTCCTCTTTGATTCTCATAACCAAGTATTTGCCTTACTGACAGGTATATCTTCCCAGAAGTTATACAGGTGTTTCACACCATTTTCCTTTGTATCCGTTCCAAGAGCGCAATTCTAGCATTTCTTCATTTATTCCTATGACCCCAACACTCTTTCTCACATTTTCTTTTCAAAATCACTTCGATCAACTTCACAGAATGTAATTTTGACAAGGTACAGTTTCCTCAGTCTTTGTTTCCCCTCTTTTGTTCCTCCTAGAATATTCCTCTCACCATGACTAGTTACAATTTCTTCACCCTCCATAAATATATTTTCTGTATCCTCAGCCACATGAACCTAGCTTTTGTTCTGAAATTGTCAAAGTGAAATAAACAAAAGAAACAAAAAAGAGTCTATTTAAAACTAAAAGTTTCCTAAAGCTTTAGACTGCATAAAAGTCCAAGATATAGACTGCATTTATTTTACTATTTCAGAGTAATTTTTGAGGATAAAATCTTCAGAAATATTCATGGATAAAACAGATTGAGGGAGTTAATCTGATGTTCAACAAGTGGGACAGGGAAGGGAAAGGCCCATGAGATGCCCATGGTGAGGACAGAGGCCTTTCCCACAATGAAGGAGGTAGACATGCTACTTACCCTTTACTCCCATGATGGATGTGTCCTGCACATATCTTATATTCCTAAGAGAATTTTTGGTATTCATGACTTTGTTAATAATAATAATAGATGTAAGAAACCAATGAATCCCCTGCCTCTCCCACAAGAGAACAAAGCAGTCCTAATTATCTACCACTAGGAAGTCGGTGCCAGTGTGGATTTATGTTCCCTTCCAAACTAGAATACAGCATCACAATTGATTTTCTTTTTCCAATTCTAATTTTCCAGACCTATTAAAATGACTCTAAACCAAACTGCTGTGAAAGAAATAATATTGGCTTTCTCCCATTATCCCTTTCTTTTCTCCCTTGTCTCCTTTCTACTAAATCAAATTAATCTGCTTTAAAAATAGAAAAGATAAGTGATTATATAATCTTGTAAGGGAGGCAGGAAGCTGTGGGACATAAGGCACAAATGAAATGCTCACACATCGGGCATATTTAGACAATACGCATGTCAGTCCAAGTCTTTTGTGGCCTGGTACTGTGGGGATGCAGCCAATGGAGGTGGGGAGGCTCTCCCCCTCCTGGGGCCCCCAGTGATGTGAAGCACTTTCTGAGGGAAAGAAAATGCTTCTACAAGCCCAGAGAAAATGTTACGATGCCACTCTGAGCTCTTGCCGCTCAGAATTAGAGCCTTGAGGCAGTGAAGAGCCCCCTGTGACTTAATCTTGACACAGGAGAGGAAGGGGGACTTTTTTATCAGCCCAGCTGGCACTGTCATTGTGCCTTTAAAAACCTTATGTGAGTCTTGCTTTTAATTTATACGGAAAAAATCCCTACAACTCAATGAGAAAGCAATTTAACCATCTCAGGTAAATAGTGAAACTTCACTGTAACAGAAGCAGGGGCTCCTCGGCCCCTAACTTCATTCCCTAAAAGCCAAGCTTTGGTCCTGCCCATCCCTGAAAAGACCAGACTTTGTCTAAAGAAAAGTCAATTGAGTGGAAGGATGATATTCTGGGTGAACAGAGTTATTTTAAGAAGGCACCAGCATTTGCATTTCTAAACTATTAGGAGATAAAATGAAGGGAAAAATTTTAAATGCATATACATATATACATGTTTTAAAATCTAATTTGAGGTCATAGCTGTAATTGCAAAAGCTTTGGATTGTGTGTCACGCTGGAATAATGTTGTGTTAGTGAATGTAGAGCATTCAGCATTACTTTATGCCTCATTGCATCCTAAGTGCAATGCTATTTCAATACAACACCTACCACTTTTAAGTCTTTATGCTTAAGTATGTCTTGCTGGATGAAATCAAGCTACAAATTGGATAAAATTGGGTCCTCCCAGCTGATTCTACTGCTACAAGTTCCAAAACCCAATTGTTTTCTAAATCCAATTCCATGAATTCAGAATCCAAATTATCATGATTTCTTGCACTGCAAAAGAAATACAAAAGCTCAACTTGCTTCAGAGATGAAAAGCGTTTTTTTTTTTTTTTTTGGTCCATAAAAATAAAGTTAACCTCTTTTCACATAGGCCTTAAAAACGGGTTAGAAATGGAGCAAGAAATATTGGAGAAAACATAACCTGCAGGACTTTTGAGACACAGTGAATCCACCGCTTAGGCAAAAAAGTCCTTTATTTATACAATTCTATCCAAAATACGTCAGAGAAAAACTGCTCTGTCTTTACTGTCCTTTCATGCTTGTTTGGTAGCTCAAGTCATTCTACTGCCACCTAAATTTGTGATTGCAACAAATTTACCTATTTTAAAAGACAATATTCGGATCACAATGTCTTTCCATCTGGCAGTTAAAGATGCATCTGAAAAGATAACCATGTATAGAGTCCACCCTCAGAGGATTTATGTTTTACCAAATTGTACAGAGTGTGGTGAGATGGGATACGGATTTTCAGTGTGGCAGGGAAAACTAAAATTGAACCTAACTGGAATTGAATCTGGTATCAAACAGCAATTACTACTGATTTTGAAGATCCTTATATTAATTTTCTAAAATCCTTTTCATTGTAGAAACAAAAGCCTCTTCACAACAGTAGTATTTTGTTTGGAAATATTTTGGGTGGACAAATCTAATAAAACAAGCTGCTAAAAACAGTCAGCAGTTCTTATTCCACACACTTATTTCAATTATGCCAAATGAAGGCTGTATTTATAAGAGAAAAAATAGCTAACTAAAGAAAAATATTGGATTATCCATGGGTGGGTGCTGTAATAATTTATACAAATTTATGCTTGATCTCAGTTATCCAAATAATTAAAATACCAATAGCTACCTTGAGGGAAAAATAGTATAAAAAATGGCATTATAAGTGGATGCATTTGTATTTGTTTTCAATGAAAGAGAAAGCATATTGATAATATAGCAGGGTAAAAGCATTTTGGTAAACAAGAAGTACACTTTGGAGAGATTATCTGATCCCGGATCAGGCACTAGGATTCTCTGACATAGGTCTCAGCCCTCTTAGGAGAACCTAATAATTCAGACTATGTGACCTTGGGAGAATTTAGACTGAATTAGATTGGGTTAGAGGAGGAAGCACTGTCATCAACACTAGGTAAAAACAATTCATAAATAATAACACCACCACCACCCCCTGTGAGTCACTGAAGAAGTACAACAGTAAGGAAAGCCACAGGCACAATTATTTCCGTGGCCTGGAAGTAAGCACTGACCAAATGCAGCTCTCCCCTATCCACACCCTCAGAGCAATCCCAGTTGATGTTTGATATGATGGGGGTAATTTAGGATTCCTCCTTCTATGTGGTTCTGATTTCTGTTCATAGACTGTACCTAGATATTCAGCTTCTCCCCTTCTCTTTCTTCCCTGTAATGACTGCCTCCTCATCTTGGTTGCTAACCTGATGATTTTTGGTCAGTAATCTGCTGGCTAGTTCCAGGACTACCTTCCCTGTATTACACTTTCCTACCTCAATCACTGCTGTCAAGCCCTTAACCTAGAGACCTCCACAACTAAACAGGGTAATCTGTCTTGATGACTTTACTTACTGACTTAATTTATGTACTAGTCAATTCAACTAACATGGTCTGTGGGCTTCTCCTGCCCAAACCTCAACACCCCTCCAACAAAAAAAATAACTTGGGGAAATTACAGGTGTAAGAGAGAATCATAATTTCAGGGGCATGGGAAGACAGAGAGAGAGAGAGAGAGAGAGAGAGAGAAATGTATATATTTCTATGGACAATTTGTACTAACGGTCCATCCTCACTATTTGTTCGTGGATTTCATATTTGCAAATTTCCCTACTTGCTAAAATTTATTTGTAATCCTCCAAATCAGTACTTGCGGCATGCTCACAGTCATTTGTGGTCATGTGTCAAGTGGTGAAAAACGTGAGTTTCCTGATCGGCTGAGGCCAGTATGGCAATACTCTGCCTGCCTGTTCCAGCTTCCATACTGTAAACAACTGTCCCTTTGGCGGTGTATTTAGTGCCAAAGTTTTTGTACTTTTGTGCTTTTTGTTGGCGATTTCACTGTTTAAGATGGCCCCCATGTATAGTGCTGAAGTGCTGTCTCGTGTTCCTAACTGCAGGAAGGCTGTGATCTGCTTACAGTAAAAAGCTTTATTCAGGCATGAGGTACAGTGCTATTTATAATTAAATGATAATAAAAAGAGTACATGTCAAAATGTGTGAAACACAACCAAAAGAAAAAAAATACATTAAAAAGTATAGCTTTGAATACATATACCTAGAAATTAGATTAAAACTAGTATTTAATTATTATTTGAAAGAACTTTAAAACAAAGATATAAATATGGTCTGAATAAGTGGAGGCGAATTTTATTTTCTTGAATAGTAAATTTAATTGTATAAAAACGTCAATTCTCTCATTAATGTATAAATTTAATGTAACCCCATTCCTATTTTCAGCTAGATGTTTTGATAAACATACTTAAAATTTACATAGAAAATAAATATTACAAATATGTCTCAGACAAATATAAAAAAATAAAATAAGGGGAGACTTTCCCAACCAAATATGAAGAAAAACTACAAGGTCATTGTAATAAAAGTCATGCATTAGCACAAGAACAGACAAATGGACCAATGAATCAAAACAGAGTACTCAGAGATAAATAAATGCATATCTGGGGAGTAAATCAATGATTTAACCTAACATGGAAAGGATGTTTTGTTCTTAACTTGGGTGGGGGATAGTGGCTCATTTTTTGAAACAAAATAAAATTGGATCACAACACATACAAAGTTGGACCTTAACGGATTAAAAATCTATCAAGTTAACAGGAAAAATGTAGGAAAATATTGTGAATGCTATGGATAAAGAAATTTTAAACAAAATTTTAAAAACAAATTATAAGCCGAATAATTATAAATGGACAAAAGTACGAAATGTGTGATATATTGAGGGAAGATATTTGCAATGTTTAAAAACAATCATTATTCAAAATAAAAATTTTAAGAAGTCCTTCAAGCTAACAAGAAAAAAAAATAGGAATGTCAATGGAAAAATAAATACAAAGGAAATGAAAAAGCAGTTGGCAGAAGAGGAAATTGAAAAAACACCAACAAACATAGGAAGATGCTCAAATTCATTAGTAACTAGAAATTGAAAATTAAAATAGCAATATGTATCAGGAAGATATGTCTTTAAACTGGCAAAAATTAGAAACTTGGAAAATACCAAATGTTGGTGAGACTATGGGGTTATAGAGACCCTCATGTAGATGAAGGTAGAATATTGTAGTCATTCTGAGGAGCAATCTGGCATTATTTATTCCAGCTTAGTATATTTACACCCTCTGGTCCAGCAAATTCTTACACAGCATTGGGGAAGTTCATCACAGTATTACTTGCTGTATCAGAGTCTTAGAGACAGTCAGCATATCCATCACTGGGAGAGCAGGCATGTTAATTTGGATAAATGCACAACCCAAAGTTCTAGGCAGTAGTTAGAAGCAACAAACTAAATATCCACCTACCCACATAGATGTCTTAAAAAACAGTACTGAGTACGAAAAAAAGGAGGAGGGGAATACATACACAATACCACACACACATTAAAAATGCATACAGACAGAAGGACAATACACACGTGTAATGATGAGAACTGGAGGATTTGATTCATTTAATCCTATGCAACTGACTTACACATAATTAAGTAATTTTTAAAGTTTTATTAGAAACAATGATATCATATAGACCTCCATCCTCCAAAAATATGGCATTTTAGTGAGCCAGATAGTTCTTTATAAAAAGAACGTCTGGTCAGAGAAAATCATTCATTATGTTTCTCACAGATCAGACTCTAACAGAAGTATTTTCCCCAGATTTGAGGCTCTCACTTTAAACAGAACCTTGATGAATGGGAAACACATATTGTGTAAAGAGCTTGGTGGGAGAGAGGACTGCAAATCACCTAATATGAAGAACAGGGAGGTAAAATGGAACCATTTTACCCAGAAGCACAGAAAGTATATGTATCTCTCTTCAATTAATTTATGAGCTCCCATGTGGAAGAGACACAAGACACTAAATATTGCTTGAGAGTTGAGAGTGGTTAAAAACAATAGGTGGATCCTATAGTCAAGTAGATTTAGGATAAAAACAAAAGGGAAATTTCTCACAGTGAGAAAGTCCCAAATGGGAATAGATATAGGATGGGTTCTTTCCCTGGCATTTTTCATGCAGAAGGTAGACATCGTTTGTCAGGAATAAAGAGATTCCTGTCTTCAAAGTGAGGGCCAAGGGACTGGACTGTAATGCCCCTTCTACTTCCTAAAATTTGGTAAATCTAAAGACTTTAAAAGGCCTAATGCAAAGAAAAATTAAATTTTAAGCAATTTGCTTTCGTTTCTTTTCCTCAAATTTGGATGAAGCAATGACTCTAGTGGCTAAATAAGCCATTGAATTGAAAAAAAAAAAAAAACTAAGAATAATTTGAGGATGTTCTTTCTCTCTGGACTATTTGTAATGCCAGTGTGTCATCCTTATTCATAAGTTCCCACTGAAGTTAGTAAAGAGACACTTTGACAGTTCAGGTATTTACTCATACATCCATCTATTCTCACACCTATGATTAGAAGCTTTCCACAGCCATGAGCATGTACCACAGGCATCTATTTTTCTCCACTGGGCTGGGAAGAACATCCCTAGGGTGTGAAATATTCATAGCTGGAAACTTCCCATATCATCAAGTGATTCAGATTTCCATAATAAAACTGACCATCAGTCTTAGAGCATGAGTTCCCTCAGAAACTATATCACTGCTAGCATCACTAGCATTTGAAATATTCCAATGGTGTATTAGCACATAATGCCTAAAAGACAAGTTTAATTCATTCTTTCTCCTTCTTTCTAAGTCTTACTCCTATTTTTCTTTCCCTTTCCTCAATCAAATTCAAACTCCACCTTAAGGTATCTAAGCACTCTTCAAAGCAATTATAACAGGGCTGGAAGGGCAAAAATTTTAAAGTTTATTTTCTATATAAAATGAGTCACGGCGAACTTTATGTCTCAATTTTGTGCACTCTTTAGAAGATATGCTAATCGATTCTTATTTTATGTTAATGGGATTATATAGTGAAAATATAACTCTAGACTATAGGGATACTTTTTTTTTTTTTTTTTTTTTTTGCGGCACGCGGGCCCTTCACTGTTGTGGCCTCTCCCATTGAGGAGCACAGGCTTCGGACGCGCAGGCTCAGTGGCCATGGCTCACGGGCCCAGCCGCTCCACGGCATGTGGGATCTTCCCGGACCGGGGCACAAACCTGCGTCCCCTGCATCGGCAGGCAGATTCTCAACCACTGCGCCACCAGGGAAGCCCCAGGGATACTTTTCTTTCTTCATTTACTGGTCACTCAAAAACATTCAATCATGCTTAGTTCTTTTTCACTTCAGGTATAACATTCTTACTCACATCACATCACTTTCCATTTTACTAAACTTAATGAAAGGATCAGAAACCTATCTTTTAAGGATTATGAAAAGAACAAAATAATGATATCACTAGAATGAGATTTATGACATTAAATGCCGAAGCTGAGTATACACTGGTGAACTCAGAGCTGTCCCAGGAGGTAAGCAGAAAGCTTTGCTGCTGATCAGGGGTCAGCAGACAATAGGCCTCAGGCAAAATCTGACACACCACCTGTCTTAATAAACAGGTATCACTGGAACACAGTCATACCCATTAATTTACACATTGTCTATGGTTGTCTTCATGCTACAGAGTTGTTGAATAGTTGTGCCTGAGCCCATATGGTCTGTAAAACCTAAAATATTTAACATCTGAGCCTTGCAGAAAAAACTCTGTTGACCTCTGCCTTAAATATTCTGAAGTCCTAGAGACCCTTAGTTAATCCTCACACGATAACCTTTAATAAACTTGGGTAAATAAAAGATGCCACAAAACTGGGTGGAGAGAAGAGATACTACAGCAGGAGAGGGAACTCAGCTAGAAGAAAAGTATTAGTGAGGATTTTATTAATTCATTCATTAGACATATCAAGAACCTAGTAGGTGTTAGTCACCTTGCCAGGCCCTGGGCACACAAATGAGAACAAAGAAGATGTCCTATCCTCCCAGAACCTAGTATAGAATTCATGTATTAAATCAACTCCAAAATACATATAAAACTGCAGACTGTAGTGAGTACTATTACTTACTGCAGGGTGCTATGAGAAATAAAAGCTTACAAGTTGAAGATGGACACCGGCTTTATTTTTTCTGAATTAATTTCTCCCTTCTGGTAACAGTAATCCTCTTTCTCAGGAGAACTATGTCTCCACCATCTAAACTTGGATTTCTGGAAAGGCTTGCAAGACTACCCTTCCTCTGCCCACAGCATTGGAAACATGACACCATCTGGGTTAACTGGCATTGCCCACGTTCCCAGTTACAGTGATTGGTGCAGGAACAGTTCCATGACTCAAGCCTAACCAATCACAAGCCTTCCTTAGTATTTATTTTTAGGGAAGAAGGGAAATTCTCTTTCTTCTTTCCTCTTTGGTCTTGATGCAGTAGAAATGTCAGCTCAAAGCTCTAGGGGTCTCATTCTCCTTCATGTGAATTTGGAGAGAGACATGGACAGACAGAAACAGAGATATGTATCTAGAGAGAGACAGAGACAAAAAGAGATGGGGTAAGCTCATGGCGTTTGAGATCCTGGATTCAAATGTCCCTAGAACCAAAGACAAATAAGAACTGATGAGAAAAACGGGTTTTCCACGTAAGATCTCACCGTAAGCTTCCCCAGATGCTCAAAAAAATGGAATAGTTGTTGTTTTTGAGATTGAGGTTACTTTGATATCAGAAAAAGGACAAAGAGCTGCTGAGGGTGTTTGCCATGTGTAATTGGGAACAAGGAGTGTGTGTGTGTGTGTGTGTGTGTGTGTGTGTGTGTGTGTGTAGAAGGATAGGTGTGTAGGAGGAGAAAAGAACATGGTTTAATCCAGAAATCTAGAAATCATTCTTTTTACTATTTCTTCCTTCATTTCCAATATTCAATTTATTATAAATCCCATGAATTTAAAATAGTGGTTCTTAAAATGAAGTCCCCTGGCCAGGAACATAAATATCACCTGGAAACTTGTTAGAACTGTAAATTCTCAGGCTTCACTCTAGACCTCCTAAATCAGAAACTGACCTTAGGGTCCAGCAATCTGTAAATCATGCTGAAGCTTGAGAACTCCTGATTTAAACTTTTAAACAACTCTGGAATTTGTTAACTTTTCTCAATCTCCACTGCCATCCACCTAGTTAAAATGCCACCATTCCTAGCCAGGGCTCCTAATCATCTCTCCAAATATAAACACTCCCTCCAACACATTTTCCACAGAGAAAACTGTCTCAGCCACTTCCATTTTAATTAATTATATGAGCATCTGGGCACATGTGAAGACCCATTCAGAAATGCTGTCCCCTATCTCGAAGACAGCCTGAAGCCCTCCAGTGTTTGGAACCGCCTCCAAACACTAGCACAAGTTTCTCAGGATGATTCCCCGGCTTGTGCCCAAAGGAATTCAGAGTCCCGCTTCAGCTGCTATTAGTTAGTTTAGCAGGGAGCACACACAAATTCAATCATCCTTGAACAAGTATCTATTTAGCACCCACTACATGGCACAGATGGTGTTCAGTCCGGGGAGTCCAGAGGTAATGCAGATCTGGAGCCTGCCTACACAAGTTTCTAGTCTAATCGGAGGAGATGGTAAATTGGGCTAAGAGCTAAGTGGATAAGTGATATGTGGATAAGTGTTCTGAGGGGAACAATCCAGTTGCAGTATGAAGAATAATGGGAGTGCATCTCCATACAGAACAATGAGGAAAGGCCTCAGAAACAAGGAACCAGCCATGTTAACAGCAAAGAAACAAAAATAGAGAGGGAAACAGGTGCAAATGCCTTGAGGCAGGTAAAATCTTATGCTAATTTGAGAAAACCAGTAAGTCTGGTCAGAAGCGAAGGAAATACGATGAGGCTGGAGAGTGCAGAAGGGTTGAGTGCAGATTGTGAGTCCTAAGTGAGTGAGAGCAGTTTGGATTTTATTCTAAAGGCGACCGCTAAATTACACAAGCCGCTCTTCAAGAGAACAGACACGATGAAGGCAAGACGGTTATGGATGGCCCTGTTGAAATCTGAGCTCTGAACGAAGAAAATTGTTTTATTGGGTCAGTATATCAGTTCATGTATATTAAGAATCAAGGAGGCTTTTGTGGGCTAACCTGGAGAAGTCACCATAATTTCTAGGTTCTATAATAAAACAACTTCCAAAATCTAAAGGAAAAAAAAAAACTTTAGAAACACAATCTATAAAGTTGGGGCTCATCTCAACAGTTCTAAGCATATTTAAAATTAAGTTACTTGATATCAATACTTTCACCTCTGAAGTTAAAAGTTAAACATTTCTTTAAGTGTTTTTTAAACCTATGATCCTCTATCATCCAAAGAGTCAATTACTGATGGTTTTCAATCCCACTTTTGGCTCAGACATCCCAACCACATATTGTTTTAATTTATATTTTATTTTAAGCTTTATTTAGCTCTTCCCTTGTTCTCTTTCATTTATTTAAATATGAATATGTTCAGCAGGCAGGTGATTATATTTGTCAATCCTCCCCCAGTCTTCTAAAATAAATAACTGTGATGAAAAATAAATTGTATAAATTAATTAAATCCAATATTTTCCTCCTACAAAATGCCTTTTTCCAGATTTTCTGCCTACTTTTTGGCTACATTCTTTGCTGCCTGGAAGGGGAACAGAGAGGTGTAAATGATATGCACACCTCATAACTGGTGTAATTAACAGATCCATAGGTTATTGTGCAGCACAAGGTCTCCTGTTTCACTGTAAGGACTGAAGGAACCAGATTAGATACTTAATGACGTGTCAACATATGGGCAGAGCTCCAGCTTCAATTCACTACAACTCACTGGCAAAGTGATCATGGAGTGCCATCTTCTACAAAGAACCACGCTTAATAGCCATTTTCTAACTTGCTTACAGCTATTTTAGCGTAGCATTATTTCTAGCTCAAGGAAACAAGGAAATGTTTTCCAATACAAGAGGAAAAAGAGATATTTTTAACAACTCTGCAAAAAGAAACTTTGCTTTTAAACTTTGTTCTGCTCTCGATGTCAAAGCAGATTGCCCAACTAATTAGGACCTTAAGTTCTCAGTTCAGAGCCCAAAGCTTTCCTGAAGCCTTTGCCCCTTGTTTACAACCAGCCCAAACTATGAAGATATTTCAATTATCAGCTAGGGTAATTCCCAGCTTAATTTTTTTTCTCCTAACCAAACGGTGTCTCCTTAATATCACAGGTAATCAGTAATCCATAGAGGAGAAGATTTTGGGTTGTGTGAGTCATATGCAAGAGTTTGAATCCTGGCTCCTGGGTTAATTTAGGCAAGTTACTTAGCCTTTCTGGGCTGCATTGCCAGATAAAATAAAGTATGTCTAATTAAACGTGTATTTCAAATAATCAATGAATGTGTTTTAGTGTCAGTATATCCCATGCCATACTTGGCCACCCTCAATCTTGCAACCCTACTCCAGGCTTTAGTTTTCTTAAGTGTACAGTGAGTATAATAATGGGGGAGTTGTGAAGATTAACTAAATTAATCCAGTTGAAGCATTTATTATGGTGCCTAGAACATGGTGAGTTCTCACTAATTCTTAGCTGTTGTGTTGCTGTTGTTAATTTTCTCCAAGAAATAAAGGAATGCAACACAAGAATGTCTGGATAGAGTTTCCTACATGCTGGACAAAAGGGGAATTGGATAGGTGAGAGACACCCATGCTACCAACATAGATTTTATTAGATGCAGCCATGTGTCAGGGGCTACATGTTATGATTTAGTCCTATAATCCCATGTGCTCTCGTTGTTTTCAGACCCATTTTACAAAGAAAGAAATTGAGACTCTGAGAAGTTAAGTAACTCCCTATTAAACATGGGTAGTAGCTGGTAAAGCTGGAAGTTCTGTGAGACTGCAACACACAGGTTCTTTTCTCTAGTCTGACCATTGTCCCCCCAAAAAATAAAAATTTGGTGATACCCAATAAAGAAAAAATAATACAGATTCCTTTTCGGTGAATATCAATATGATAAAGATAACTAAAAATAATTTTGTAACACTTTTAAAAGGCACAAAGCACCATCACCCTAATTTGTGACTTATCTCACAATGACCTCATAAACGTGGCATTTCTAGTTATTCTCTTTTCACAAATAAAGCAGTGAAATTCAGGAACTAGACATGTCCCCCACAGCATGCAGCTGTAAGTATAAAGGCCAGGACTCAGATCCAGGTAGATTTTAAATCTTGGGTTTGCCTGGGCTGCCATAACCAATTACTACAGACTAAGAGGCTTAAACAACAGAAATTTATTTTCTCACAGTTCTGGAGGCTGGAAGTCCAAGATCAAGGTAATAGCTAGTTTCGTTTCCTCTGAGGCCTCTTTTCCTTGGCTTGCAGATGGCTGCTAGTTAGCTGTGTCTTCACATGGCATTTTTCTCTGGTCATGTTTAATTAGGGACGCAACCTTAAGATCTCGTTTAACCTTTATCACTTTTTTAAAGACCCTATCTCTAAATACAGTCAAATTTTGGGTTAGGGCTTCAACATATGAATTTGGGGAGAACACAATTCAGTCTGTTAACACCAGGCTCTCTCATCTCTGGTCCTATCAGTATCGTTAGTCATGCCGCTCTTCCAGGATTACTTTAAACGACAACTCTGTTGTTAAAGCTGATGGTGAAAGAAATATGTAAAACGTTATAATGGAACATTTATAAAGATCAATAACAACTCTTTAAGCGCAAGAATTCTTAAAATGCAATACATCATACATACATACTTGGGATTTGGTCTACTGTGATATTTTAACAGGATCTTGGACTAAGAGAATAACAATGAAACTGAGATGACAGTTTGATCATAGCTGATGTAATAATTAACCTCACATGTAAAGACGTATCACGAATTTAAAATCCATTCCATACGTGTATGAAGAAGAGACAATGATGAGGCATGTACTATTTAACTGTAATTCCTCCAAATTTGAAACTTTCTTAAGTGTAGGAAGTGTGGGCAGAGCTCTGTGGGTCAAACCAACCTCCACATATACCTACAAATGCCAGGTTAGACTAATTGCTGCTTACAGTGAATGAGTCAATGGATGACTCATAGAACTACTGCTTACTCCTGGAATCAGGTGGATTCTGTACCACATTCTGATGTGTTTGCACTTAGCAACAGTGCAGACCAAGTAAGGAAAGCTATTATGGTAGCAGCTGGAAGAGAAATCTGTAGGAAAGATGTAAAAATATTCTTTCAACACTTAATGAATGTAGGTAGAGAGCATCTAATATGGATACCACTATAAATGATTTGAGCTTCAACATTGGTTTTTAAAAACACAGTCTGCACAGTGGTATTTTTATAGTCAGTGTCAAGCACAGTCATTTTTAGTTACCCTACCTAGTTAGCTTGCATAACAGTTCAAGATAAATCAAAGTGAACCATCCTGAAGGGAAAAAACAAACACACACAGATTTGCTAATACTATAATCACTGCTTTGGCCAAAGGCTACTTTGCACTGTGTCTACATAACACTTATTCAACAAATATTTATTAAGTGTTGATTATTTGCCAAATATTGTCCTAGGTGCTGGGAATGTATCAATGAATAAAACACAGTCCCAGCATACAGTATGCCTATAGCATCTCCCGGAGAGAAAAGCAATGGTAATACAGGATGCTAAATGCTAAATGACATCAGAACTGTGTGCTCTGGGCTCTGGAGAAGGTGACAGCATCTACACTTGTCTTGGCTGAGGGAAATCAGGATAAGCTTCCCAGAAGAGGTGATATCTAAACTCAAATCAAGGGCCAAGGAAAAGTCAAACAAGGAGTTGGCAAGGGGCGCCTTCTGAGACAAGGGCTAAGTATGTTAGTGTAGGGAAGGTCCGAGTAAGAACAGCATAGGAGGCCATTTATCACGACTAGAAAAAGAGTGGGAAGCAGTGAGTGTTATAAGATGAAGCTGGGAAAGTTCTCAAGAGGATGTGCACACAATGAAGAGGAATTTGGATTTCACACCAGTTCACGCAGGGGGTACCATTCAAAAATGGGTATGGTGGGAAGACCAGATAGGGGCTGATAGAACAACGAAGACAAAAGATATGGTAACCTGGATGAAAATATAAAGTGGACCAATTTGACAAGTTTTAAAGAGATAAAATTGACAGAATTAGTGATTGACTGGATGTGGAAAGTGAAGGAGGGAAAGAACTAAATATGTTCCCAATTTTCCAGATTAGGAACCTTGTAAAACATGGTGCCATTAACAACTAAGACTAGGGAGCAGGGTTGGAGAAAAAATGGTCAGTGGTATATGTGGAATATTCTTTCATTTTATTTATTTAAACAGTCTTTACTGAACCCCTCCTTTATGATTGGCATTGTGGATATAGTGTGAGCAATATAGATAAATCCCTTAAGTTCACTTTCTATTGATTTCCATAACTAGGTAGAAAAATCTAGGAGGCAAGTGGCTCACTCAGAGGTTTGGTTGTTATCACTACCTGGGTGATATAAGACTCCATCAGAGAGGATAGGTCATGCACTGAAAATGTTGAGCAGAAGAAGAAAAGAGGCTAAAAATTTTTGAGGGCCACCACATATGACAGACAGATGATAAGAAGCCTTCGGTGAAAAAGAAGTGGCCAGGGATGTAGGAGGAAGATGAGGAGAGAATATTGGCTGCATGACAGACTAGTCATTACCCAGCTGCTTGGATCTGTGTAGAGAGTCAATCCAGGTTACTATGGTGCAAAAGCATAGTGTTTCTCTCTGAATTATCTGGTGCCTATCCACTTTGAAGTAAGCTTGGAAATGAAGTCTACATTTAACATTGGGTGGCAGGAACAGAGATATAAAAAAAAAAACAGTCCCTTGAAGAAGTCCTTCTTTTCATAGTCTAGAAAGATGAATGCTTTTTTTTTTCCCAGAAGAAAACTGAACTCCAGTCCCTCACATGATTATATAAGTAATTGCAAGAAGAAGGACACAAAACTGATAATTTCTCTAATATTATATTTTAGGTTTTTTTCTCTTGTTTCTGCCACAAATATTTTTGAATAGAAATTCTTCTAGCCTATTCTAATAATGATGATAATGACAATGACCACCTTTTACTAAATGCTATGTGCTAGACAGTAAGTGTCCTGCATGCACTTACTTAATTCAATCATCACGACAATCTTTTGAGGTTATAGCTTAGGAAACTGAAGTATGCAGAAGTTGAGGATCTTGCCCAAGGTCACATGACAATTATACTGGTGGAGGTGGGATCTGAACCAAGATATGCCTGATTCCAAGTGGATTTCTTCTGTGACAACACCTCCGTGAAGATGAAAAAGGCTTGGGGTTTGCCTTTCAACAGGGAAGATCTATATTATGTTCAGAGTCAATTTTAATCTGTTATGAAATCAAAGAATATATTGTTACATTTCATTCATTAAAATTACATAATGCCCTCATCTCGATAAACAGATAACCTCCATAAAAGTGAAGACAACTTCACACAGTATTTTTCTCCTATGAATTTTTTAAAGAGCTAATTTATTCATGAGCAAAAATGAATAAAAGCACCTCCTCACCAGTAAGGTCGTGCTGTTAACATGAATCGCTTTTTGCCTGACAGAGCTAAATAGTATGCACTGGGATCATGTTGTCTTTCACATGTAAGTGCCAATCATGGAGGAAAATGTATCTGTTTAAAAAATGGTTTTGGTCACTGGGTGTCAGTTCTTTCTTTGCTTCCCTTAAATCATTTAGATTTCTCCCTCAGAGTCTTAATTATCCTATTCCTCTCTGTGGAGCAAAGAACCCTATAAAACTTCCTCCTAGAAAGCACTAGCTGCTGGCATTTGTTATGGGTTGAATTGTGTCCCCCCCCAAATAAAATATGCTTAAGTCCTAACCTCCACTACCTTATTTGGAAATTTGGTTGATGTAGATGTAAATAGTTAAGTTAAAATGAGGTCATATTGGAGTAGGGTAGGCTCCTACTACAAGATGACTGGTGTCCTTATAAGAAGACAGCCATGTGAAGACACAGGGAGAGTACCATATGAGGAGTCATGTGGAATTATGCATCTGCAAGCCCAGGAACGCCAAGATTGTTAGCCAAACACTGGAAACTAAAAGAAAGACATGGGGGCTTCCCCGGTGGCGCAGTGGTTGAGAGTCTGCCTGCCGATGCAGGGGACACGGGTTCGTGCCCCGGTCCGGGAAGATCCCACATGCCGCGGAGCGGCTGGGCCCGTGAGCCATGGCCGCTGAGCCTGCACATCTGGAACCTGTGCTCCGCGGCAGGAGAGGCCACAACAGTGAGAGGCCTGCGTACCCAAAAAAAAAAAAAAAAAAAAAAAAAAAGGCATGGAACAGATTCTTCCCTGGATACTTCAGAGGGAGCATGGTCCTGCTGACATCTTGATTATGGACTTTTATCCTCCAGAATTGGGAGTTAATAAATTTCTATTGTTTTAACCCACCCAGTTTGTGGTACTTTGTTATGACTGCTCTAGGAAACTAAAATATCTTGTTTTTCTTTTCTTTTTTCTTTACTTTTTATTTTTTTACTCTGTTAACCGTCTCAGTCAACTTTGCAGCATGGAATACTTTGGGAGCTTTTAAAATTAACAGAGTCATAAAAAATGCTGAGGGGTAGAAGGGGCATCTCAGGTCATGTAGTCCAATCTCCTATCGCTGAAGTATTTTTTTCTGGAAGCATTCTTGACAGATGACCGTGTGGTCTCTGCTTAAATTACTGATAACCCAATATGCCAGGATACGCATGATAGGAGACACAGGAAATATAAACCATTCCATGTCTTCATAGAATTTATAATTTACCCTGGAGAAAATATTTATAAGTAAAGAGTTATTAGAAAATCCAAACAGATAGAAATAGGATTTTTGGGGTGTGTGTGTCAAAAAACCCAAATCTGACACATTGGCTTAAGCAAAAAGGAAATCAATTAACTCACATAATAGTTTTAGAAGCAGCTTGATAAAGAATTCTGAATGTATCATCAAAGTGAATCTCTCATGTCTCCTTACTCGAGTTTGGCTCTGACCACAGGCTTGATCCCCTCATGGAAGAAAACAGATAAAACAATGTCAGACATTATCATGCCAAACAAATGAGGAAGGACAAATCTGGGTGCTCTTGTCGGTGTAAGGGGAATATTATTGTTCGAGAGGCAGCCAACCAATATCTACTAGACAAAAATTCTGCCATTTCATATAGGTACATTTATGTAGGAGAACAATATTTATTCAACCTGAGCTACTGGAGAAAGTTTCATAAGAGAAGAGCATTTTTTCCTAGGTCTGAAATGTTTGAAAAGGTAGAAAAAAGATATACAACTGTATAAAATGACAGAGTATCATAAATGAATGCAAAGACGCTAAATGAGGTTACAGTTTTAGAGGGTGGTAAGCACGTATTAGTAGGAAACAAGAATGGAAAGAGAGGTGAGGGTTGGGTGGTAAAGAGCCAGAAATGCTATTGGAAGCAATGCTGGCTTTACAGTGAGAGCCCTCAAGGGTTGGACCAAGAGTGGCTAAGATTTGCTCTAGAAGAGTGACTTAAGGAGTAGACTAGGAAGGAGAATGATCGAAGATCACAATAATCACCTAAAATAAAATATGAAGACCTGAATTAGGACTAAGAAAGAGCAAATGGAGAACATAGTATCAATTTGGTAATCAGTTGAATTTGGTGGTAGGTGAGGGAGGAGAATGGTGAGAAGTTATCTCTGAAATTTCTTGGGTAATCATTGCAAGAAGACAGTGCCTTTAACCAAGGCAGGAGCTGATTTAAGGAATGAGAAAACAGCAAAGAAGAGATAATGAGTTCAGTTTTGGATATGTTGATTTTATGGAATTAAAATATACTCATGTGAAGATATAAAAAAATGCAGTTAGAAATACATGTTTGAAATTCCTAAGTAAAGAAATTAAAATGTTGAAGTTCTTTCACAGGCCAGCACTTAGTTTGTAGTGAGAGCAATCCAAAAGGCAAACTTTGTATCAATTCTTTATTCTTCCTTTACCACAAACCATAAAAATCCTTCACTGAATTTATTTCACTGAAAATTTTCCCCTGCTCAGTGTGTGTTCTACATTTTTGTCTTTTGTGTCAATCTTTGTTTTTAGACCCCCAAGCTCCTTCGGGTAAGGACTTTGTCATTAATTTAGCACAGCTGAATATATTACATGGTGCCATGTGTATTTATAGAAGTTTGCTAAGTAATGATGATTCAGATTTGGTAATCAGCACTTGCGATGATCATATGGTTATGCAGATCAACACTTACTATGCAAAAATCATTTCCTATAGGGGCAGATGTGCTGGTCTCCCTCTTAGTAAATTTTTAGATCAGTAAATTTCTTGCACTGTGTAAGTCAATTTAGAATTATGCCTTTGATTGTCTTCTTGTTGCCTAAGGGAACTGAGAATGCAGTACCTTTCCATGATGCTAAGCTGCCTGAAAGTAAATAATGCTGATTGCTTTAACAGCAACTAATTCTAATAATTTAAATGATATAAAATGTCTTTTATTGATCTAAGAACATAATGATTTCACTTCTCCAAGTCAAAAATCAGTGGCTAAAACACTTTAAATGTTTAGAATATAGTCATCCAAATGCAGTTCCTACATTAAAGCATACTGAGATTCCACTGGAAATTAGTAATAAGAGTTTTCATCACATTTTTGGGAAGATGGCAAATGCTTCTAGATTTCAGATTAAACATCTCTTTAAAAAGAAGAGAAGGCATGTTTCATAATCTATTTAATTTCTTTTAAAATTCTAGAAACATCTGAACTGTTATTTTAAAAGTATTGGTAAAGATTCTCTATTAATTTACTAATACTCTATTAAATAGTGATCCTATCAACCTAAGATAGGTGGGTACTAATCCAAGTTAGTAAGAAAGGGAAAAAGGAAGAAGGTAGTAAAGGGAAAAAGAAAGAAAAAAGGGAGGGAGAAAGAAGTTTGGAGAATTGAAGTTTTATTTCTACAATATCAGAATTCACCTGTGACAAAGTGAATTATTTTAGAAGGAAGTCTCATGTTGTAAGGCAGTTTTCATGCTTCAATCCTTCAACATGCTGTGAAGTGAAATGTTGCTATAATTTCCTACCTGGCCTCTCAGAAGTCCTTAACCATTCCTCCTTATTTATCATAACCATTAGCACCAACTGATTGAAATCTTAGTGATATCTACTGATTTGAAGTTGATAGACAACTCCAACCCTATTTTTAAAATCTAGCAATTAAGTGACATTATATCACTCATCCCCCAAAACAACCTCAATAACAACATGAATATGTTCAAGTATCCAAATATATTCTGGGGTGAACATAAAAACAAACATCACAACAACACAAAGTTTTAACAGAAATGAGGGCAGTTCCACTGTAATAGCTGCTGCAAGCACCAGACATTATTGGAATCTGTGGTTTTATGATCTTCCCCCTCCCTCCCCACTGTGGGAAATGGTGGGTGGAGAAGAAGGCAGTAAACAAATGCTTGCTTGTATACATGTATGTGTGTATTTAAATTTCTCTTTTTAACCTTTATCTTTGGCATCAACTAGAGTGAAAACTCTAAAACATTTTTTTTTAAAGCTAGAGTAGTTTTCTTCTTTCCTTTGCTGTTATTGATATTGTTTTGTAAAGATTCAAGGAACAGCTTGCTATTTATGTGCTTTTGGAGAGCTTAGTTGGAAAATGTGGGTCTATCCATTCCTGATGGGGATAAATGACTAAAAAGCAATGTGAAAATACAGAATACCTGTTCCCATGTGCCCATGTTATAGAGACTCTAAATTAGATGTACTCAGAAAATGAGGTTTGCTGGCATCCAGTGCCTTTCTTCTCAACTTCCTCCAAATTGATCAGATGGAAGATTATGAAAAAGGGACACATTCAAGATCAAAAGACAAAACCAGACTACATGTGGGTTGTCCCACAGAGTAGAGAGAAATAGTAGAGCTAGACCACAAAACACCAGAAAAGATAGAATGTGATGCCGAAGCAAAGGAAAAGAAATCTGGCAACTTTCTGATTCCCTTCCCCCAACGCCGAGTGTTCCATTCTGTTTATGAGACTATTTCTACAGGATGGGTGAAGAAGTAGGACACATTTCTCATGTGTGTGCAGTTTTCCAAAGGGAACTATGTGGGTAACGTCCTTTGTGCCTGAGCAGATTTAAGTGTGTGAATGTATCACATGCTTTTTAAATTTCATAAGCATTATAGTAAAAAAGGAGGTTAGTCCCATTCCATTCTTTCTAGTGGCTAGAAGGCTGTCGTACAGCTGGATGGGAAAGAAGACCTTACAGTACTTCAGAAGTGAAAATTCTGAAACACAGTGAGAAAGCAACAATGATTTATTCAAGCTCACATAGATGAACAGCTTTAGGGAACTATTCAAAAGCCTTATAATGATAGTTGTAAATTTACACAAATCAGCGTCATTCATAACCTGCATTGTTTAAAAAGATATGATCTATAACCTTTAACAGGCTTACTTTGGAACAAACACTCAAAAGCAATATTATATGAAAATGTACTTATTTTCTCAGATTCTCAGAAATGTGAAAATGCAATAGTCATTTGTACCAGTTATCATTCTGGGAATTAGAGGATCTTGCGTTTTGTGCATTGATTATTTGCTCGTTATCATAGAGGAGAGGTGAGAAGAAGTGGAACTGTTCTAATTTAAAAACATCTCTGTATTTAGTTTGGTAACTCCCTCAACTTCCATTCATGGTTTATAATTGTTGGGTTAAATGTCCTTGAATTCCTAAGCACAATAAAGCCAGATCTGGTTGTTTATTAGCAATGTTCTTCCCTCACTCAGTCTTCTTCATTACAGATTTCACTAAATAAACATGTCACTCCTCTTTTTCAACTGTGAAACTAAATAGTTAATAAGCAAGCAGATAATCATCTCTGCTTATAATTCTATGCTTCATTTATTAATTATTGATTACTATCCCACACTTATATGGGAATGGTAAGGACTGAGGCAAACTATGAATTAGATTCTCTCTCTAAAGGGGTCAAATAACCTGAACCTCTCAGTGCTTGTTGCTATTCCTCAATGTGGGCTCAGGATTGCTAGATGTCTTGATTTTCAGAGGAGTCATATCTTTTTATTTTGATTAAGTCTCAGAGTATATAAGCAAAATACATACCTGGGATGAACTCCCATTCTATATGCCTTGCACACAGGTGAATCAGCAAACAACAGCTTGTCAAGTTTATAAACTTGGACTCAATGATCACATCAGAATGCCACGTTAGGGAAAGAGGATTTTCTTTATCTATTGAAGAACTCATCCCCTTTTACCCTTGACCCACTCATTCCTGCTGCATACCTTCTTCCCTTCCTGTCTCTTCCCATACCTTCCCTTCCACCCTTTTCAGTTTCTCAACTTATCATTCAACTTTTCTCCTTTTGCTTTCTTACATTCAGCACATATGAACCATAGCTCTACTCAAAAGTCTGTGTCTTATTAGATGTCCTTCTCTCACATCTTATTTTTTTAATCAATTATTCCCCCTTTTTTCCTGCATCCTCAATCTTTTCTTAACTAATAACTTCTATTTTTTCAAAAAACATGTTCCTCTACATTGTAACATACACTGAAAGAAACTTCCTCTCACCTTTTCTTTTCCTTGGAGCTCTGATTCTCTCATCACCAAATTTTTTGAAAGCATAGTCCATGTTCACTGCTTTTATCTCCACATTATTCACAAACTTACTCTTCAAATGAAACAAATCCAGCCTTTGAAAATACTCTTCCAAAGGTTTGTCTCTCCTCTCTCTAATTTCTCTGAGTTTTATTTTGCATATGACAGATTAGCCTTCCCAATTCTCCTTGAATCAGTTTCCTGCCTTCAATTTCGGTGACAGTCCACTATCCTCCTACATATATTTAAATTTAATTTGAAAAAAGTTTGGTATAATTTTTATCACATTTAGTGTTTTCAATCATAAAATTAATACATGTTAATTAAAAGTTGAAAAATGCATGATATCTTTTCAACAAATGGTACTGGGACAACTGAACATCCACATACAAAAAAGTAAAGGTGGGCATGGCAGGGTCAAGACGGAGGTGTGGGAAGGCACAGAGTTCATGTCTCCCCAAAACTAGGGCGCCTGCTGGATGCTGGTGGGGAACCCTGATGTCCAAGGAAAAGGGAAGAAACCCCAAGTGAACAGGTAAGACGTGGGGTGACTGAGCGGGGAGGAGAAGTGGAGGCCAGACAGGACTGGCACCACTGAGGGGTGGCTGAGAGAGGGGAAAGGTTCCCACACCTGGAGGGACCCTCAGGTGCTAGGATGGGGCGGGGAGTAGGCCCAGCGTTTCCCCTGCCCAATTGGCTGGGGAAGTCTGCCTGGCTCTCAGGCTGGGTCCTACGTCCTCAGAGGTCCCCTCTGGGCTGAGTTGGTCCTGGGGGCATAGAAGGAAGGCCAGGAGAGAAGAAGAGAGGCAGGTGGGAGGGGCCCTCCAGGACCAGAGGAGCTGGAAAGGAGCAGAGGGAGGTTACCCTGCCCACTTGGGCACAGGGAGCCTGATGATCTCCCAGGCTGGTCCCCTGCCCTCTAAAGCCCCCTCCGGGCTGCATCAGCCCTGGGGACATAGGAGGAAGGCTGGGGAGATCAGGAGAGGCAGGTGGGAGCAGCGGACCTCCAGAACAGGAGAAGCAGGAGAGGAGTGGAGGGCGGTTGCCCCTCCCACTCGGGCTCCGGGAGCCTATATAATGACACTACATAATAATCAAGGATCAATCCAAGAAGAAGATATAACAATTATAAATGTTTATGCACCCAACAGAGGAGCACCTCAATACATAAAGCAAATGCTAACAACCATGAAAGGGGAAATCAACAGTAACACAATAACAGTAGGGGACTTTAACACCCCACTTACACTAATGGGCAAGTCATCCAAACAGAAAATAATTAAGTAAACACAAGCTTTAAATGACACAATAGACCAGATAGATTTAATTGATATTTATAAAACATTCCAACCGAAAGTGGCAGAACACACTCTCTTCTCAAGTGCACATGGAACATTCTCCAGGATACATCATATCTTGGGTCACAAATCATGCCTCAGAAAATTTAAGAAAACTGAAATTGTATCAAGCATCTTTTCTGACCACAATGCTATGAGAGTGGAAATCAGTTACAGGAAAAAAACTGTAAAAACCACAAATACATGGAGGCTACACAGTGCATTACTAAATAAGCAAGAGATCACTGAAGAAATCAAAGAAGAAATAAAAAAATACATAGAAACAAATGACAATGAAAACACGATGACCCAAAACCAATGGGACGCAGCAAAAGCAGTTCTAAGAGGGAAGTTTATAGCAATTCAATCTCACCTCAAGAAACAAGCAAAATCTCAAACAACTTAACCCTATACATAAAGCAACTAGAGAAATAAGAAAAAAGAAAACCCAAAGTCAGCACAAGGAAAGAAATCATAAAGATCAGAGCGGAAATAAATGAAATAGAAATGAAGAAAACAATAGCAAAGGCAATAAAACTAAAAGCTGGTTCTTTGAGAAGATAAAGAAAATTGATAAACCCTTAGCCAGACTCATCAAGAAAAAAAGGGAGAGGACCCAAAACAATAAAATTAGGAATAAAAAAGGAGAAATCACAATGGACACTGCACAAATAAAAAGGATTATAAGAGACTATTACAAACAACTGTATGCCAATAAAATGGACAACCATGAAGAAATGGACAAATTCTTGCAAAGGTACAATTTTCCAAGACTGAACCAGGAAGAATTAGAAAATATAAACAGACCTATCACAAGTAATAAAATTGAAACTATAATTTAAAATCTTCCAATAAACAAAACTCCAGGACCAGATGGCTTCACAGGTGACTTCTATCAAACAATTAGAGAAGAGCTAACACCAATCCTTCTCAAACTCTTCCAAAAAATTGCAGAGGGAGGAACACTCCCAAATTCATTCTACAAAGCCACCATCACCCTGATACCAAAACCGGAAAAAGATATCACAAAAAAAGAAAATTATAGACTAATATCACTAATGAACATAGATGCAAAAATCCTCAACAAAACACTAGAAAACAGAATCCAACAACATATTAACAGAATCATACACCATGATCAAGTGGGCTTTATCCCAGGGATGCAAGGATTCTTCAATATATGCAAGTCAATCAACGTGACACACCATATTAACAAATTAAGGAATAAAAACCATATGAGTATCTCAATAGATGCAGAAAAAGCTTCTGACAAAATTCAACACCCATTTATGATAAAAGCTCCCCAGAAAATGGGGCATAGAGGGAACCTACCTAAACATAATAAAGGTCATATATGACAAACCCACAGTAAACATCATACTCATTGGTGAAAAACTGAAAGCATCTCCACTAAGATCAGGAAAAAGACAAGGATGTCCACTCTCACCACCCTTACTCAACATAGTTTTGGAAGTCCTAGCCGTGGCAATCAGAGAATAAAAAGAAATAAAAGGAATCCAAATTGGAAAAGAAGAAGTAAAACTGTCACTGCTTGCAGATGACATGATACTATAGATAGAAAATCCTAAAGATGACACCAGAAAACTACTAGAACTAACCAATGAATTTGGTAAGGTTGCAGGATACAAAATTAATGCACAGAAATCTCTGGTATTCCTATACACGAACAACAAAAAATCAGAAAGAGAGATTAAGGAAACAATCCCATTTACCACTGCAACAAAAAGAATAAAATACCTAAGAATAAAACTACCTAAGGAGGTGAAAGACTTGTACTCAGAAAACTGAAACACTGATGAAAGATATCAAAGATGACATAAACAGATGGACAAATATACCATGTTCTTGGATTGGAAGAATCAATATTATGAAAATGAGGATACTACCCAAAGCAATCTACAGATTCAATGCAATCTCTATCAATCTACCAATGGCATTCTTCACAGAATTAGAACAAAAAATTTTACAATTCTTATGGAAACACAAAAGACCCTGAACAGCCAAAGCAATCTTGAGAAAGAAAAACGGAGCTCGAGGAATCAGGCTCCCCAACTTCAAACTATACTACAAAGCTACAGTAATCGATACAGTATGATACTGGCACAAAACCAGAAATATAGGTCAATGCCACAGAATAGAAAGCCCAGAGATAAACCCAAACACATATGGTCACCTAATTTATGACAAAGAAGGCAAGAATGTACAATGGAGGAAAGACAGCCTCTCCAATAAATGGTGCTGGGAAAACTGGACAGCTACAGGTAAAAGAATGAAATTAGAACACTACGTAACACCATACACAAAAATAAGCTCAAAATGGATTAAAGACCTAAATGTAAGACCAGACACTATAAAACTCTTGAGGAAAAACACTCTTTGACATAAACCGCTGCAAGATCTTTTTTGACCCACCTCCTAGAGCAATAGAAATAAAAACAAACAAAAAAAACCAAATGGGACCTAATTAAACTTCAAAGCTTTCGCACAGCAAAGGAAACCATAAACAAGATGAAAAGACAACCCTCAGAATGGGAGAAAATATTTGCAAGTGAAACAACAAAGGATTAATCTCCAAAATATACAGTTCATCGAGCTCAATATCAAAAAAAATAAACAATTCAATTAAAAAATGGGCAGAAGACCTAAATAGACATTTCACCAAAGAAGACATACAGATGGCCAACGAACACATGAAAAGATGTTCAACATCACTAATTATTAGAGAAATGCAAATCAAAGCTACAATGAGATATCACCTCACACCAGTCAGAATGGCCATTATCAAAAAATGCAGAACAATAAATGCTGGAAAGGGAGTGGTGAAAAAGGAACCCTCCTGCACTGTTGGTGGGAATGTAAATTGATACAACCACTATGGAAAACAGTATGCAGGTTCTTTAAAAAACTAAAAATAGAACTACCATATGACTTAGCAAACCCACTACTGGGCATATACCCTGAGAAAAGCATAATTCAAAAAGAGACATGTACCACAATGTTCACTGCAGCACTATTTACAATAGCCAGTACATGGAAGCAACCTAAATGTCCACAGACAGATGAATGGATAAAGAAGATATGGAACATATATACAATGGAATATTACTCAGCCATAAAAAGAAATGAAATTGAGTTATTGCTAGTGAGGTGGATGGACCTAGGGTCTGTTATACAGAGCGAAGTAAGTCAGAAAGGGAAAACAAATACTGTCTGCTAACATATATATATGGAATCTAAAAAAAAAAAAATGGTAGTGATGAACCTAGTGGCAGGGCAGGAATAAAGACATAGACATAGAGAATGGACTTGAGGACACAGGGCAGGGGGAGGGGGAAGCGGGAGTGAAGTGAGAGTAGCATCAACATATATACACTACTGAATGTAAAACAGTTAGCTAGTGGGAAGCAGCAGCACAGCACAGGGAGATCAGCTCGCTGCTTTGCGATGACCTAGAGATGTGGGATAGGGAGGGTGGGAGGGAGGCTCAAGAGGGAGGGGATATGGGCATATATGTATGCATATGGCTGATTCACTCTGTTGTACAACAGAAACTAACACAGTATTGTGAAGCAATTATACTGCAATAAAGATCTATTAAAAAAAAAGAGTAAAGGTGGACAACTATATCACGCCATAGAAAAAAATTAAGTGAAAATTTATAGTAGGCTTAAAAGTAAGAACTAAAACTATAAAACTTTATAAGAAAGCATAGGTATAAATCTTCATGATCTTGTATTAGCCAATGGTTTCTTGCATGACACCAGAAGTAGAAGTGACAAAAAAGAAATAGAGTTCATCAAAATTAAAAACTTTTGTGCTTCAAAGGATACCACCAAAAAGAGAAAAGAAACAAAACAACACAAAAATGCCCAAAGAATCTGAGAAAATATTTTTAAATCATGTATCTATCTGATAAAGGACTTGTATCCAGAATATATAAAGAACACTTACAACTCAACAATAAAAAGACAAATAACTAAAATTTAAAGTAAGCAATGAATTTGAATAGACATGTCTCCAAAGAAGATAGTCAACTGGTCATAAGCAAATGCTAGTTATTAGGAAAACTCAAATCAAACCACAATTGAGATACCACTATACACCCATAAGGATAGCTAAAGTAAAAAAAAAAAGACAAGCAAAAACAACTTTTAGTAAGGATGTGAAAAAAGTGGAATCTTCATACATTGCTGGTGAGATGATAAAATGGTGCAGCCACTTTGAAAAACAGTTCAGCAGTTGTTTAAAATGTTAAACATTGAGTTACCACGTAATCAAGCAATTCTACTCCTACTTATATACCCAAGAGAAATAAAAATATATGTTTACACAAAAACTCATACACAAATGTTCATAGCAACAGTATTCTTAAGCTAAAAAGTGGAAACAACCCAACTGATTAATGGATAAAAATGTGATATATTCATACAATGGAATATTATTATCCATCAATAAAAATGAAGGAAGTACTGATATATGCTATGTCATGGAGGAATTTTGAAAATGTTACACTAAGTTAAACCAGTCACAAAAGACCATATATTGTACAATTCCATTTATATAAAATGTCCAGAAGAGGTAAATTCATCATTGTTCCACTTTGAATAGGATTGGGGATTAGTATCAAAAGTTCCCAGGTGATAGGAGGAGTAGGGATTAGGAAGTCACTGCTAATCTGATTTGTTTTGGAGTGCTGACAATGTTCTAAAATTAGATATCGGTGATGGTGTACAATGCTGTGAATATACTAAAAATCACTGAACTGTATACTTTAGAAGGGAGAATTTGTTGGTATATGAATGTATCTCAATAAAGCTATTAGAAAAACATACATGAGAATGCAAAGAAGAAAATAAAAATCACTTGTGAACTCAGCAACCAAAGATGATCACTCTGAATTTAGAAAGAGCACAGATTTTAGCATTACCCAGACCTGCATTCAAATCCTTTTTCAATTACATTTACTAAAGTATTTGTGGCTAAATGATTTAACTTCTCTGACTTACTTTTTTTTTTCATCTGAGAATGGATGTACTAACAAAGATACGATAAACTGATGTTACAAATAAACTCTGAAATTTAATATATCAAATATGGCAGGGTTTTTTTTTGTTTTCTTTCCCCCCCCCCAGGCTCATATAATAGTTCAGGAAGTTTGGGTTCACGTTGGTGGCAGCTCTCTTCTCAGTGCTTTGGGGACCCATGTTCTTTCAAGATTTTGACTTTGCTGTCTCCTAGGGCAGGGGTTGATAAAGTTTTTCTGTAAAGGGCCACATAGTAAATATTTTAGGCTTTGCATGCCATAGGTCTCTGTTACAATTAAACTCCACTACTATAGCACAAAGCAGCCACAAACAATATGTAAATGAATGGGTGTGGCTGCATTTCAATAAAACTGTACACAACAGGCAGCATGGCAGATCTGGTCTATGGACCACAGTTTGCCAACCCAAGCACTAGAGTCTTGTAGTCCATCACATCCAGCTAGCAAAACAAGAAAGAAGGTGAGAAGAATGTATACAGTCGGCCCTCCTTATCTGTACGTTCTGAATTCATGGATTCAACCAACCCTGGGTTAAAAATATTTGAGAAAAAATTTCCCCTATTAAAGACCTAAATGTAAGACTGGAAACCATAAAACTCCTAGAAGAAAACACAGGCATAACACTCTGACATAAATCATAGCAATATTTTTTTTTGGATCTGTCTCCTAAAGCAAAGGAAATAAAAGCAAAAATAAACAAATGGGGGCTTCCCGGGTGGTGCAGTGGTTGAGAGTCCACCTGCCGATGCAGGGTACATGGGCTCGTGCCCCGGTCCTGGAAGATCCCACATGCGGCTGGGCCCGTGAGCCATGGTCGCTGAGCCTGCGCGTCCGTAGCCTGTGCTCCGCAACGGGAGAGGCCACAACAGTGAGAAGCTCGCGTACCACAAACAAACAAACAAACAAACAAAAAACCCCACAAATAACAAGTGTTGGCACGGATGTGGAGGACCTTATTTATAACCTTAATTACACCATTCAGTTACTCGTAAGTGTTAACACCATGGACTTGTTTTATTTCTTTGAATGTCCCATGAATATCAGCATTGCCTTGATCCCAAGAGACATGCAACAATCATCTACTTTATGAATTTTTGAAAGCAAAGCATTTGATAAGAAACTACTGGTCTTCAAAAAAATATATAAAAACCTCTAAATAAAAAAGGAAAGTTTGAGGAAATTAGGTCGAAGAGGGAAATAAGAAAATAAGCACGTAGGGCAAGGTTGAGTTCATTAGTATTCTTCTTTATGAGTCATACCAACAATGTTTAGCTTATATAAGAAATATGTACAACATCTCAATGTTGGCTGTTGAAGGTGAAAAATCTGTTTTGTGTTTTAAAGTAAGCAAAAAGTTCCTTTAAATAACAAGGCACTGAGGAAGCTCAGCATCTTCTTGTTTTTAACCCAAGAACAATCTGCTTTCATATATACACCACACACAATACCAATTCTTCATCAAGCTTTTCTCTAAAAAAATTGCACAGAAGGCTAAGTAGTGTTAGGTTTATTCCTTTTAACTTCTACTGTATGATAATCTGAAAGAGAATTATTAAAATTCAGAGTTGAAAGAAAACATGGTGATCGTTCAATATCCTTTTATAGATAAGAAAATATTAATTTTTGGAATAATTATATGATTCAGATTATGCTGCTAATTAGTACCCAAACGGAGAACAGAAGTCAGGTCTCCTGTCAAATGCTCCTTCTCCTTCCCCATACATTCCTGCAGTCAATCTGGAGATAACAAAGAGGAAACCATGGATGATCTCTGGGAATGAGAGCTCTGTATGGAAGCCCTCCCACACCTACACAGTAGTTGTGGAGTGCCCATCTTGCAGAGTTCATGTTCCTGCACATGAAACATTAATATTACTTCAAATGTTGCTTGCAAAGTGAATAAAAAATCTGTGAATATATTAAGGTTGGCATTAAATTCTTATAGATAGCCAATTCAGGAAAAAAAATTGGAAAAAGGATTAAAATCTTTCTTTTCATCATACCCTATATATGTTTCTTAAATTTCACTGTGCATATAAATCACTCGGGGAATTTTGTTAATGGAGACTGCGATTCAGTAGATCCAGGGCAGGGTCTAGGTGTTGGCATTTCTAACAAGCTCCTAGGTGATGTTGTCCTATGGTCCATGGACACACGTTGAATAGCAAGCATGTAATCTCAAGATTATAATCTCTCTGGTGTTTGGGGAGTATTCAGCCAGATCCATAGGTACCACAACCTCCTCTCAAGGACCATAGTGCTTTTTATCTTCAGCACTGCTTTTGCCCATAGCTCTATTCACTTTAATATATACAGTTTCTTCCTCAAAATCTTTTTGAGGGGAAGGATCATGTCTCATATTTCCTTGACTCTCCAGTGTCTGACAAATGTTGCTCCCTTAGACTTGTTTATGATTGATTATAATGTTAAGGGAAAAAAAAATATTTGGAAGAAAACCTGTACTCAAAGAAGGAAGTACTTTTTAAACACTGGTTCTTGGCCATAATTTGAATCATTTTGTAAGCTAGCCATGTTATAGCTGCTACGACATTAGAATCATGTCATATTGTAAAATATGTAAGTTGGCTCATCACATGCATTAATTTATGGCATAATAGTGCTTTACTTATTTTGAAAGAGAAATACTTAGTAATTCCATTTACAATTTCATTCCTATCTAAAACTGGAAAGAGTAGATCATGATTGACTACGTGCAAAAAATGTTTTGCATATGATATTGTTAGGGGAAAAAAACAACTAAAAGTCAATCCACTTCAAATAATTAACCATATTTTAGAAACTTATACTGAAAGGTGATAACATATATTTTAAAATAATTTAATCTATCAATTATTAATAAATCAATATCCATGGATAATATACACTAATTTTAGAATAAACAAGGAGTTTCTTTTAGGAAGGAGGCAGATTTTTCCGGTGAAATTATTTAAGGCAGTTAGAACACCTTCATATTTCTCTGATATGGCCTGCTATAGAGATAAACTTGAAAAAAATACGTTAGTGATTCATCAAGTTTCCCCAAGCCTCTCTTCTGTTTCTGATATCCAAATATTCTCTTTTGGAACGCATAAAATATCCTGTCCTTGGACATTTTCTTTTTTGCAATTGGTAAATGGTCTAATTCTTCCATGTGCCGATCTGTAAGTGTCTTTGATTATGATTCTAATAATTCTTCCTATAACTTTCAATTATGGTGTTTTTGCTTGAAATATTTGATATTCCCAACTCAAAAATATATTAACTGCAAGGAAATTTATTAGCATACGTAACTGGAGCTAGAGTGTGCTCCAGCTACCATATGACAGGTGTTCAAAGACACTATCAAAAACACATGTTTTTTTGGTTTCTCAACCTGCCTTCCATACCCTAGGTCTTAACCAAAGTCTGGCTCCCTTATAGTTGCAGGGTGGTTTCCAAAGGTATTTGAGGATTATTTATTGAATTCCATAAAAAGAGAGAATAAGAACATGTGAAAGGGAAAACTCTATTCCTCTCAAAACCTAGGACAGAAATCATTCTCTTTTATTGAAGATATAACTTAAATCAAAGGCTCATTCTGATTCAACAATAGCTAAAAAGGAGATGCCAGACACTTGGACAGTCTGATTAGAATCCCCTCTGGAGATAAGGATTTGTGTAGGTGTCTGAAAAAAAAATCAGAGCTCAGTTTCAAAGGAGGAAGGCAATATAAGATTATTCCAAGGCACAGTGGTTTCAAAAAATCTAGCAACTTTTATAAGATTCAGGTTCATATATCAATACCTTTGTCCTGCCTTTGGCTTGCGCTGTTTTCTGAAAGTCAGTTAAATGTAGTCAATAAAGAAATGATGAATAGGAAATAGATGTCAAATTAGGGACTAATTTTGCAGGTGATCATTCCATTAACACATATTTTTGTGTTATAAGAGCTTTGCTATCTTACCAATCTCCCAACAGGAAATCTACTTATTTATTGAGAACCTCCTACATTTCACGTATACTTCATGTTTGTGATGTACTCATTCCAAAGGAAAATATATAAGCAATATTTATGTGTATCAACAAAGAATGTAGAAATTGACAATCCAAGGTACCAATCTACATTTGAGTTATAAAAATGATGTCAAAAAGAACCCCAATTTTTCCATACATAGGAATGGAATGAATCAGCGGCACTCTCTAGGACAGGAGAATATCGAGCATCAACAAAGGATGCAAGGTCACTGGAAAAAGCTGCGTCCTTGGTATTTTTCACTGGCACAGGAAATGACATGTATAATGATACTTAGTGACAAAATTTACTCAGTTTATAAGGGAAGTATATCATACCTGTCTCTTATTTGGGTGACCTTCCTAATTTTTTCTGAGTCCTAATTTGATATGCAGCATTTGTGAACACTTGTAAAAATGAGTCATGTTCTAACAGATTTCTTTCGTATCTTGTGGTTGGAGAGCTATGTTGAATTGACGGACAAAGATAGTGGGAAAAAATTGGCTTTTTTTCCCATATACATCAAGGTCTGAATCTGTGAAAGGAGATGACCCTCAGAAATGATATACTATTTTTCAAGGGTGACTATCAGAAAGGTGAATGTCAGTGGTGACAGTTACATGGCAGGAACATCAACGAGCGGCATCAATGCCTTTGTCCTTGATCATAAACTAACATGCACTGGGTAAAGACTAAGGAATGCTAGATGCTGACAACTAACTTTACATATAACTGAAGAGAGTATAAATGAAGGTCAAAATGTTATATCAAAAGAAAAGAATCTCCACAGCCTGGTGCCTAAGGCAACAAGTACTGAGGCTCAGAAAAAAAGATTTCTGGAAATACTCCACTAGCATGCCTAGCAACATGTTCTGCCTTTGTTTTGACAGTTTCTTTGTTTACTTTATCCTTTAGCTTTTTATGCACAGAGCCACACAGGGTGTGTGGCCTTCAGAAAGAGACTGATGGGGGATGGGGGTGAGATGCAACAACTAGTTAGTGAAAAGACTGATCTGGTCCCTTGGTACCAGGAGTCAGGCTGAACTGCGAGAAACAACTAAAGTTGACTCTAAGATTTTTGTGATGCTATGGGGAAGGATAAATATGCTCCTCTCTCATCTTCCACGGTTACCTTTTCCCTCTTGAGCATTATCAAGGGAAGCTGAGCACAAGATAGAAAAGCCAGTAGGGTGGCTGTTCTTATTTTATTCTTATCTGAGCGTCTTTTCTCAGTAGCCTCAGTTGGAATCATAGTGTCCCTGGCATATTTAATTTTAAGGAAAAAAAAATTTCCAGATAAAGAGAATGAAACTAGGGTACAAAAGTTTGGAGGGAACTAAAGTACAGGTTAAGAGGGAAACGGAATATAGTTTACTCTGCCTGTGTTGGGATACTTCCATGTAACAGATAAAGTAGAAAATGATTTTTGGAGCACCTCTCCAGTAATATGCTTTGGGAAACTTTCTCCTAATTCTTTGGCACTAGTTAGTTTTCCTGATAACTACTTACACATTTCTGCTTATCTCAGCCACTGTCTTCCTGACAAAAAGTTCAGTCTATAATGTGTGAAGTTTAATATATAATAATAAGAGCACTTGAATTTGTTATAAGCGTGCTAATTTCCAGAGACTATGTAAAGTGTTTTACATTATTAACTCATTCAATCCTTACAACAACACCTTGGAATAAGTAGCACCATTTTAGAGAGGAGAAAACCATGGCACAGAGACACTGAGAAACATGCTTAAGTAACAAAGCATTAAGTGGCAGAGTTGAGAGTCCAACCCAGACAGACTGGCTTCAGAGGTGATCCTAGTAGCCACCACGATACAGAACCCAAGGCCCTTTCTGTATAATATTTGCCAGTGAAAAATTTCCTAATTTTAAATATTTTTGTCACATGTGTTCCTTCTAAAATATAGGTTATTTTATTCTATTCTTCATTTTGATTTTTGCATGATTCTAAAAAATAAGACAACCCATTGCTCAGTTTCTTCAAGGTTCCAAGAAATTGTAGGCTAGAAAGCTACAATTATTGCACAATTATCAATTTAAATTGAGGAAGTTTTTGTACTTGCCACAAATATCAATTAGATTATTAACTTTTTTTTACAATTTAGTACATTAAAAAATACAAAACAAAAATCTAAGTTGAAGGAGAAGAAGAGATACCTGGTGGCCTAATTCCAGGTATATGTTCTTAGATAAATCCTGAGGGGTTCCAGTTCCACCATTTGTAAATACTGGAATACCTAATATTTAAAGAAGCTTCCAGAACTAAAATTTGATGAATTTGTACAGCACTGGAACTGTTTTTTGGGTTTTTTTTTAGCAAAAATACCTTCCTTATTCAGGACATTTAAAACTAGACTGGACAATATATAACACAGAATTTTTCTGTTGAGAAAAAAAACCCTATTAAGTTGTTTCAAAACATTTCTCTACTTCTGAGGATACTATATAATATTCTTTTATATCTTTGGAAAGTGAACAATTTCTCTAAGAAATCCTGATTTCTTGATACTCTGTTAAATATTTTTAAAAGCAAATTATTATTGGAAGGAAAATAAATAACAACTTTTTTTCAGCAGGCCAAAGAAGCCACAATCATGCTAGGGTTTATGATGACATAAACTTTTCCTAGACACTAAAGCAAGACATTGCTCCTAGCACTCTACCATCTGCTGCAGATATTTTAAAATTCTAAAGCATTGACAATGATGCAATTTGCTACATTTTGAGCTGCATTTTACAACTCTCTCTTTGCTGAATTACTATTGATGACATTAAAACCCTTTACAAATCAAGACAACACATTTGCTTGCTATTGCCACCAAAGAGCTGTCAGCTACTCTCTTTCTCTGGGAGTTTACCTGCCACCTCCTTCATGGTCAGCAATGTTTAAACCCTTTTAGAGAATGAGAAACAGAACACATTATTTTCTACATTACTCATTGCTCATAAGAAAAAGTACAAAAGGAGAGGACATTAACTTGAAGAAGGAATAAACTGTGAAGCAAAGTGGACAGTTTATTATATATTTTTTCATCTTCTCATAGACAAAGGGGAGCACTCTCTAGCTTTCTAGAAACAAAGGACCAGGAACTACTAAAATAAGGTATACAACACTGGAGGACCATGTACAGATGTAAAACTTAGAGAATTACTCAGAGAAAATAAGTTGCCTGAAAGAAGAAAAAAATGGCAAGAGTTAAAATGTAAATGTTTGATCAAGATTAGCTTCCTTTTTCTCTTGAGAGTTGAACAAGTAGGATAGCTTCACAGATAGGTAGGTTTTACCAACTCCAATTTCAGATTATTTTCAGTCAGTGACAGTGTGATGCTGGACTCTCTGCAAAAATGCTCACTTATAGGGATAGGAAGAATAAATCGCCGACAATTATGAAAGTTTCAGCTCAACACCTGATGACTGTGGTCACCAGTTTTAAACTTTAGAAATTATTAGTGGCTGTTACTTTCTAAAAGTAACTAAGATATTACAACACTTGCCCTGGTAAAACGACACCTGTCAAAAAAATAACAGGATAAAATATGTCTTCATTCATTTTAAAGGACATATAAGATATTTTCATCTAACTGAAAACAATCATTTTTGGCATTCTTGGTTAGCTTCCTAGCCTTTTCTTTCCCTTAACACTAGACTCTTTAAAAAATATCTTCTTCTTACACACAAATTCCTCATGTTTCTATTACGTTTCATTACTGAAATAATTTTAACTATTGTTATACCCGTTATAAAACCTACATCTACAATAGTCCTGGATTAGTATCAATAGATATTTAATTATTTATTGCACAGAAATATATTTGAATTTTAATCTTAATAATAATTTACAAATACTTGTCTAATTCCCTTTTAATATTTTTGTGAACAAAACATTACTTCACAGAAAAGGTAAGATACATAGAAAAATAACTTTTTATATTTCAGGATAAGGAAAAAAACCCAGTTTATACCACCTAACACCCTTACTTCAATGTTCTACTGCACAAAATGAGGGAAAGGTAAGTCACTTCACAAACAACCCTGAGGGCTGAGTCACCACACTTGGAAGTGGCAAACTGTCATCTTATTTTTATTACTGAACACTTAGTGAAAGTGAAAGAGAGGCGAGGTTATAATCAGGTGGCCAGGCTGGATGTGAATGATTCACTTGGAGAAAAGGCACAGACGCAGTTTGTCACAAGAGCAAGAATTTGAAAGAGACTCTATCATATGATCCCGCACAAGTCCTCACCCAAACAATTATCCTTTCCCCAGAGACCTTCTTGCTCATATAACAACAGTAGGAATGATAACAGCAATAATATCCACTGTGTATCCATTAAATGCTAGTTTCTAAGATGAACACTTTACATATATTATTTCTAGACACTAAACCAGTCCTACAAAGTGGACAGTATTACTTTTGCTCATAAATGAGAAAAGCAAAGCTCAGAGAGGCCAAGGCTTGTCTGTGGTTCTAATACTAAGAAGGGAATTATCTATGCTTGACCTCAAAACTGTCTAATATCAAAGCCCACACTCTACTCAACATTCTTTGCTGCTACATATCTGGTTGCATACAAAGTTGTTTCTGGGGAGAGTGGACTGAAAAAGAAGGACCCACAAATTGAAAATTCAGTCTTTAAAACTCAGTTATTTATTCACTTACCCAGAAAAGAAAAAAAGTGGGAAACAAGCACAATAGATAATATGAAATATAAATTTAGTACACAAATAGACTCACTAAATTACAAATTTCTATGTCATATTACATCTGACAGCACTTATTGTTAATGTATCACCTAAGACATTGGATAGTCTTAATGAATAAAATGAATCCTTTCTCTCCCTTTGACTTCCTCACTTTGTAAATGCTGAGTCAGGCAGGAAGTGGACTTATTCCAGTTTTTTGATCAGTGTCTTGGTTAGAACCAAAAGACAGACACAGAAACAGGCACACATGCGTGTGCCTGCGCGGGCGCATGCGCACGCGCGCGCGCGCACACACACACACACACACACACACACACACACACACACACACACAGACAGAATCCTGAGGGTAAGATCAAAGCTTAGTTAGAAGGAGTGAAATGGGGTAGGTCTTTCCAACCTCCCTAGAATCTATAATTCTAATTTATTATCCCTGACTTGTCCCTGACCAAACAGGAGAAGCCAGTCTCTGACCCTTGGGATTCTTTCTCTTTAGTCCTGATGTGCAGAAGGAAATGCTTCTAGCTTCTCATAACTTGTCATATGCAATGCATTAGTAATAATACCTACGCAATCACTGCTAGTTTAAAATGTGGTCCTGGGTATTTTCATCCATATACAATTATAATTTTAAATGCTTCTAAAAGTTTTATTGAGCTATGATTTCCAGCTTATAATCAATGAAGGCAAAATTTGGACTTCAAGAAATATTTCAATTACTTGGAAAATTCATGAACTCCCTAGAAACATTATCATAGAGTGACAATCTGAGGGGGAATCCTACAACTTAATAGAATAAACGGTCTCTAATTATAAACAGAAAGACACTCTCCCCTTAAGCAGTGCATGTTGAAATGAAGTCCCCTTTCTCTACAAATGAATGCTTGATAACTAGGAAAGGGGCATTTTAAGTTAGACAATCCTTTACCTTTCATTCTGTTTTATTTTAACCTTATTTTTCTTTGTAATTATACTATAAACAGTTCATCAAGGAAATTTGTTAATATGCTGCAGATGGTGAAGAGACTGTACAGTGTTTTATTCGTCAGCATTTTGGTCACTTGCCTCATTGAAATAGGTCCCAGGTTACAATTAAGAAAAGGTACTTGTTTTCTATTGTTCTCAAAATAAAAAGTATCATTTCTCAGTTAGAACAAAGCACCAAGAACCCAGAATATGGGTTCTCTTTATGACTTTCCTTAAAATTGTATTTGACTGCATCAAAGTTATTAACTTTTTAAGTGTTTAAGAATATTAAAAAGGAAGATACTGTTACCTTCCTAGAAAATTGTATAAAGCTTAATGGATTAATATTTACAAAACAATTTGAACATCTTGAAGTTTCATAGAGCTTCTAAATCTTAAAATAATATATTATTTCAATATCTACTTTTTAATCTTGTTGTCTTATTTAAAATTAATGTGTTTTCTCCAAAATATAAGTAAAAACCACCAGAGTAAGCTAAGTAACAGATTTCAGCATTGTCAGTAAGGCAGTTTTCCCATGCCTTGCCAATATCTTTGTAAGTCTCCTTGTTAATCATTTTACTTTATTATTTATTCCATATATATTTCCATGAAGAGTTCTTAACTTGATGAAAATCTGATTTCTTGATCCACAATCAAATCTTACTATGGCCAGCTGCTATGTCTTCATAACTGTGAAAATATTACATCTCTTTGCAAGTTGGCTCTAATACAAGGAAGGTTACTAAACTAACCCAATTAAATTGAGCATATCTGCAAGTTTAGATGATTATTGCTGTTGTCTGTGAGGGCTGGGATCCAAAGTGATGGATTGCTGGCTACCCTAGTGATTTCTAGAGGGGAAAAATATCCCATCCTGGATTAGCTTGAATT
The DNA here is from genome assembly GCF_011762595.2 of Tursiops truncatus. Taxonomy (NCBI): domain Eukaryota; kingdom Metazoa; phylum Chordata; class Mammalia; order Artiodactyla; family Delphinidae; genus Tursiops; species Tursiops truncatus. Next base: position 71,321,720 of record NC_047036.1, read on the forward strand.
GGCTTACATAAAGGTTTTATGATGCAAATTGGAGATATTGGACTTAGTAACAACCTACACTATCTGTTATATTCTCCTGTCTCATAGTCACAGGAAGCTTTCTTGAGTATGACGCTCTATCCTCATTAATAAGCTCTGTGTTGTACATCTTTGTCTGATATGAAGCTGCCATACTTTGTCACCAATTATAGACTCTGAAAAGACCCATCTCATTATAGTACTTAAATTGCTTGTTCCTGAAGGTGATGCTTGGTGTGCCTCTTCTGCCTCTTGCCAACAGGAAAATCACCCTTGAAGTGAATAGATGTCAGTCAAAAGCCACAAAAGGGAAGCAAGAAGAATTAATAAAAAACCTGGCTAGAATATTTATCAGTTTATTGCACAAAAAAAGAATACAGATCAGACAAATAAAATGCAAGGCCAAAAGAGACACTTTTGAACATTTTAATCTCGCGAAACATATCTGTCCATAAATTTGGGACTAAGCAAATATTTTGAATGTGAATCACACAGGTGACCCAAAGTAAATTATTTACCATTCTGTTATTCTTGCACTAAAGGATGGCTGCAGGATTTGAAAACACTTTTTCTCTGTTTCTCATTGCATCTCTAGATGGTAGTAAATTGAGCATAATGCAAGAGAATTCTTGTCCTTGGATAGCATCTCTCTGTATGGCAAATGTGGTCTACAGGAGGTTTTCAGTAAATTGTGATTGATCAGTAAATGGGGATATCAATTGATGAATTGCTAGGTCGAATGGGCAAGAAAGGGCATAGCAGAATACTCTTCTGCCAAAGAAAAGCTAACATATTAGGCTTAAGCATATGCAAAACACATTTGAAATGCATTCAAAGCACATTCATCCCCAGGTGCAGTAAAGTTCTATTTGTTCTATTCCATTTCAAAAGAAAAATTTTTTTCACAAATTCCCCTTACTAAGAATAAACCCCATTATAAGCAAGTGTAAGGGAAAAATGTTTATATTTTCTTTTTTGCCTCTTTGCTTTTGGAATGTATGATTTTATTCATGAGTTAAGCCAGTGGAGACTATTTTAATGGTGGGGACTCTCCAAAGGCACTCTAGTCCAAATAACTGCCCCACACCTCCCTAGCTACAGAATTGAGTCAGCCAAGGGCAAGATGAAAAAGGCTCACAGAAATCCTCAGAAACTAGCATGCAGTTCCTAGCTCAGCCCTTGGAACACAAATATACCCTAGTCCTTTACAATATGTTTCAAAAGTGTTTGTAGATCTTGTGGTATTATTCAACATGCTATACCTCATTTGGAAAGAAAATGTTCAATATTAATATCACCAGACTTCCCCTTGACAAGAGGGTCAACATATTATGCTCATTCCTTTAAGAAGTCTGCTTAGTCTAGTTAACTATATCCTCAAACACAGTGAGAACACACTGTTTTCATACAGTATCCATTTGTGTATATGTATGTGTATATACATACACATACACATATGTATATACACACACACGAGCTTTAAGAAGAAAAAACAGAAAGAGAAAAAAGATCAGATCAAATAGAGAGCATATATGTTGAAAAATACTTGGTACAGGACACTTGTACAAGACATAAAACATATCTCTAGTTTCAGATTTGGTATTACTGCCACCATTTCTTCATGGCAATTTGCAGAATCAAATAATACATGATCTTCCATTAATTGATATTTTTGGAGCATTTTGGCCTCCATTAAGCATATTTGAGAACTGAGAATATTATTATTATCACGGTCTTTTTCCTGTTACTCCAAAGCTCATTGTAAAGAAAACTGTAAAGAACCAAACACTGACAAGGTCTTATTTCCAACCCAGCTCCTCAAAGAGAAATTATGATACCCAGCTCCTCAAAGAGAAGTTATGCAACATAAAACACATTTTGGCATTTAAGTATATAAATATTCTTTTCCACTGTATTATTTAGACATTTTAAAAGGAAACTAAATAAGTATAAATCCAAAATACATTTTGGATTGAAGGTGAAGTCACATTTTCCCAGGTATCAAATAAACATAAAGGTGTAAATGCTGAACACGTTAGTGGCAAAAAGTTAAACACATTTTATTTTTATTTAGCACAAGATATATAAGCTCTTTCTTTGAAAAAGGTCAGTTTCTCTATAAGATTCTGATGATGGGGTTATTTTTTAAGTAGGGATACAGGGAAAGGTTTTCTTCTTGAACACATCTTTTTATCTGTGATGCTGGCAACAATATATTGCCAAGTAAAAAGCATTTCAAACAGAGCTGGAGGCGTAAGTCTTCCAGACTTCAGACAATACCACAAAGCTACAGTATTCAAAACAGTGTGGTATTGGCAGAAAAGCAGACATATAGATCAATGGAACAGAACAGACAGCCCAGAAATAAACCCATATACCTACATTCAATTAATCTATGACAAAGGAGATAAGACTATACAATAGAGAAAAAGTCTCTTCAACAAGTGGTGTTGGGAAAGCTGGACTGCTACATGTAAATCAATGAAATTGGAACATTCCCTTACACCATATACAAAGATGAACTCAAAATGATTTAAATATCTAAATATAAGACATGACACCATAAAAGTCCTAGATGAGAACATAGGCAAAACATTCTGGGACATAAAGCATAGCAATATCTTCTTAGATCTATCTCCCATGGCAAAAGAACTAAAATCAAAACTAAACAAATGGGACCTAATCAAACTTAAAAGTTTTCGCACAGAAAAGGAAACCATCAACAAAACGAAAAGATAACCTATGGAATGGAAGAAAATAATTGCAAAAGATGTGACTTACAAGGAATTAATATCCAAAAAATACGGACAGCTCATACAAAAAAACCAAACAACTCAATCAAAAAATGGGCAGAAGACCTGAATAGACATTTCTCCAAAGAAGATACACAGATGGCCAAGAAGCACATGGAAAGATGCTTAACACAGCTAATTATTAGAGAAATGCAAATCAAAACTAGAATAAGGTATCACCTCACACTGGTCAGATGATTATCATCAAAAAGTCTGCAAATAATACATGCTGGAGAGGATGTGGAGAGAAGAGAACCCTTGTACACTCTTGGTAGTAATGTAAATTGGTGCAGCCACTATGGAGAACTGTATGGAGGTTCTTTAAAAAACTAAAAATAGAGCTACCATATGATCCAGCAATCCCACTTCTGTGTATATATCCAGAAAAGTCATAAACTTTATCAAAAAGATACATGCACCCCAATATTCATAGCAGCACTATTTACAATAGGAAATGCATGGAAATAACCCGTGTCCATCAATAGATGAACAGATAAAGGAGATGTGATAATATATATACATATATAAATGGAATATTACTGAGCCATAAAAAAGAATGAAATATTGTCATTTGCAGCAACACGGATGGACCTAGAGACTATTACAGTTAGTGAAGTCAGAGAAAAAACAAATACTAGTTGACAACCCTTACAGGTGAATCTAAAAAATAATACAAATGCATCTATATACAAAACAGAAAAAGACTTTGAAACATAGAACACAAACTTACAGTTACCAAAGGGGACAGGGGGGAAGAGGGATAACTTAGGAGTATGGGATTAACAGATACAAACTACCATACATAAAATAGGTGAGCAAAAAGGAGTTATTGTATAGCACATGTATTGTATATCTTTTTATAACCTATAATGGAAAATAATCTGAATTTTATATATATAGCTTTGCTGTACACTTGAAACTAACACAATATTGTAAGTTAACTATACTTCAAAAAAAAAAGAACATTTCAGTCACTACTACTTTATTCTCTAGGTAAATTGGTTTTGAGACCATAACCATTTGTGACCTCTTGTCTGAAAAAAAGGCCAACTCAAAAATGAGAATAAGAGGGGCTTCCCTGGTGGCAGAGTGGTTGAGAGTCCGCCTGCTGATGCAGGGGACACGGGTTCGTGCCCCGGTCCGGGAAGATCTCACATGCCACAGAGCAGCTAGGCCCGTGAGCCATGGCCGCTGAGCCTGCCTGTGCTCCGCAACGGGAGAGGCCACAACAGTGAGAGGCCTGCATACCGCAAAAAAAAAAAAAAAAAAAAAAATGAGAACAAGAAAAGCCATTAGACACAATCCTGATTTTTATTTAGAAAGAAAATAGAGGGAATAATATGAGGAACTGTTTATGACTCAGGTGTTGAAGCACTTTCAGGGACCAAAACTTATACTTGAATTTGTAAAAGGGACAAAGCAGTGGTAATCTTTTTCTTATCATCATATGTGGCCCCTAATAATAAACTTGAGTTTTACAGCTCAATGTGGAGATTCTCATTTCCTTTGCTTCTCTTAAAACCACTTTCCTACATCTTCCCCCTTAAGTTCCCAGTTTGTCCCTACTCCTCCCTATTACAGTAACTGTTTCACTAGTCCTTCATGCTCCACTATGTGTCACCTTCTGTCCTTATCGCTTTTCAGAAATGTGTACTTTCACTATGGTGAGTTTGTCTTCACTATAAAAAGATTCCGCTATTGATCTTTGCAAATCTTCATAATGGGATGGGCCAGTATTAAATGTCTAATACAACAAAATACACAAAATCTTATGTCATTCAGGTTGCATTTTCTGCTTAGGTCTTCAAACTTGAATTACTTTACTTTCAAAACATAGAAATAAATTTTTGAAATAGTTTCGTAAAGTTCAGTAACTTTACAGAAGATATGCCATTTTAATGCTAATAATCTATAAGCCTGCCATGTTTGTGCAGTTTGGCATTAAACTATCTTAGGGGACACCATTTAGATGGACAGCAATATGAAAGTCACCTCCTAAGTTTCTGCAGGGGACAAATGACACTGCCATGCAGTGCAGTCCTGGATGACAAGATGAACAAGAAGTAAGAAGGCTTGAACTTCCAAGTCCCGAAATGCAGGGCCTTAAACGTCTTTAATAACATAGTTTTTAGTATCTAAGAAAGTAGCTCCTGATGTTTCAGAGTGCCGATGTTTATGTTTTAATATTAAAGAGAACTACAAACATGAGCACATGGATGTTTCCCTGAAACAGTGAATGATTCCTGAAAAGCTCTGACTGCTCTAATCTGGATGTCTCGATCTGTTTCAAATACTGAGTCATATTATATAAATGAAAACAGAGATATCTTTACTCTTCTTATACAGGTAAAAATCAGCCCCAACTGAAAATGGTCACAGATATTTTCATTCCCAGGAGTTTTCATGAACACAATCTTCATGTGTTCTCACTGCATGTGTAAAGCACCATCTGATGGATAGTATATGGCCTCAAAGAACAGTCTGGGTGTTTGACTCTTTGATTACATAGCTAATAATGAGAGATACAAATATTACATGTAAAGTAAAAAATATAACACTGTATTTGAGAAAAAATTTTTCTTTTGTTCTTTAATATTACTATACAGAATTCAAACTAATTTCCCATCACTTTAATTTCTGTTATTGTACACTTCTAATGGCCAAAGCACAAATAAAATGAAGTAGCAGCTTTTAAGTCCCTATTCAGAACAATTTTTAATTGAGATGGTAACTCCTTGCTGAGAATTCAAAACCATCTTCTTGTTTTAAAGGAAAAAAAATGAACTTTCCTTCAAAGGGCTATTCCCCCTGAATGCTTTCATAATTCTGTGCAGATTTCTTTTTAATTGTTGCTCACCCATATTTACTTATAAAGCAATTAGTAAATGGAAATTGTTTATTTTTATTTCCTTCAAAAATATATAAAGTTATTTAATTTAAAAATGTAATTTAATACTTATTAATGATCAAAACCTTTTGGAATTTTATAAAGTAGCCCAGAGCTTAAAATTATCCTTTTCCTTTACTAGGTAAATCAATGTACTTTCAAAATTATTTTACTATTCACATAGTATTCATATAAATATTTCTGGAGCAAAATAACAATCATTTAGCTGATAGATAAAACATTGTGCATAATGTTCTCAACATGAGGGAAGCTATAAGAAGGCAAGTACTTGAGGGTGAATACTTCACTCATTTTTGCTTTTAAGAAAGAGATCATCCTTGGTTTATGTCAAGAATAGTCTTAATAAAACTCCTGGTTCTTAGGTTTAGTTCTTATACTAGTTCTGCCTTTACTTTTATCTCAATAGCTTCTCAGTTTTGAATCAACACAACTAAAAAGAGCACTCTACTGGGCATATACCCTGAGAAAACCATAATTCAAAAAGAGTCATGTACCAAAATGTTCATTGCAGCTCTATTTACAATAGCCAGGACATGGAAGCAACCTAAGTGTCCATCAACAGATGAATGGATAAAGAAGATGTGGCACATATATACAATGGAATATTACTCAGCCATAAAAAGAAAGGAAATTGAGTTATTTGTAGTGAGGTGGATGGACCTAGAGTCTGTCATACAGAGTGAAGTTAAGTCAGAAAGAGAAAAACAAATACTGTATGCTAACACATATATATGGAATCTAAGGAAAAAAAAAAAAAAAGCTCATGAAGAACCTAGGGGTAAGATAGGAATAAAGACACAGACCTACTAGAGAATGGAGTAGGACATTTTGCATTTTTGCTCCAAACTCACTTTTTCACATTTTCACTCTATTGTCATTTTCCACACCTTAATTCTACTAATCCTATATCGTTAAAAAAAAAAATTATTCTAGTTACAGCAGGGTTTATTAAAATCAACTCATTGTTTTAATTTTTTTACAGAAAAATCCAAATCTATTTTAAAAAATAGAAAGATGGTCTAATAAGCCACCATAAATGGACTGTATATTGATATCCACCCATTTCTCCCCAAGCCCAAATTATTTTGAAGCACATCCCAGACACCTGGCTTCAGAGGTCAAGCTGTAGTAAGAAATGGAATTACTGAATATTTCTGAAAAGAAAAGACACAAAATTGAATTTTTTTAAATGACTGATCTGTCAAGAGTAATGAAAATTGAAATAAAAGAAATAAAAAGCCAAAGAGTAGCAAGAGTATAAATCATTGGGAGTAAACAAGTATCCAGAGCCTGAAACATGGGTAAGCATATAAGAGTTCTGGTTATGTGCTAAGTGATGAGTGAATAAATTCACTCATGGAAAAGAGACATTTACTGTACCGATGACCAATCTGACAAAGCTTTGTAAAGACGGAAAGAAATTCAGAAGGTAAAAAATAATAAAATCTGAAAGTGTCTTATTAGAGCTCTCTTTCTATTCCTCTCTTTCTCTAGGTCAAAAGTAGAGCCTTCTCAGAGTCAGAGCATTCTCTGTGAATAGAATGTCTGCTGCCCTTTGAAGCATGAATAGTGACTTTCTGACACAGAACATCTGGTGGAGGTGGATGTGCCCCCTTTTAAATCAGTGTCTAGCAGGTCAAGGTCTTTGACACCTTGTAGTATTCAGCATCATTCCTCAGTGTCCTCAACCACCTTTTTTACCCAAGGTTCACTTTACAGAGGAATTTGGGGGGATGGGCAGTTGACTCAACTGTCTACTTGTGACTTTTATTTATGAATTATCCTCAGTTTTAATTTCCAAATATTTTTCTTCTTCCTACTTTTGTAACTTCAGAAACATACTATGTAATCATTAAGCTTAATTACTATGACTCTGCCTCAACCTACAGAATGAAAATAAATACTTTTTATGTCCATAGAAGTAAGGCATTACTGTATAAATTATGATTACTAAACATATGTTTCTAGGGTACTGTTTGTATTGAGTAATAGTGTCTGGACATTATAAATTCCTCTATTTTTTGGAGGAGATGTTATCTGACAATACTTAACATCAAATGTTCTAATGGTTGTTAAGAATGCGAGAGCAGCCAATGTGTTCAGAAAATCAACTGGAAGGCCGTATACAGGAAGAAAAATACATAATGATTAAGCCATGTTTTATTCATGCAGTAGAATACTAGTCAATATTTTCAATGAATTAACCAGAGAAGGAACTAGACTAGATATCTCATCAGGATTTAGAGATATTGGACCCCTCATACACTGCTGGTGGGAATGAAAAATGGTGCAGCCACTTTGGAAAACAAGAATTCCTCTAAATAATAAACATAGAGTTATAATATGATGCCACAGTTCCATTCCCAAGAATATACACTAGAGAAATAAAAAACATATCTCTAAAAAACATGTATATATATGTTCATAACAGCATTGCTCATAATAGGCAAAAAGTGAAAATGACCCAAATGTCCATCAAGTGATAAGTGGGTAAATAAAATGTGGTATATCTCTACAGTACAGTATTACTTGTCAACAAAAAGGAACAAAGTACTGATACACACTACAACATGGGTGAACATTTTAAAACATTACACTAAATGCATGTAGCCAATCACAAAAGACCACATGTGTATGATTTCATTTACATAAAATATCCAGAATAGGCAAATCTATGGAGGCAGAAAATAGATTCTTGGTGGCCTAGGGCTGGTGATGTTAGGGAGGAATGGAGATTGTCCACTAAGGGACACAGGTTTCTTTCCCGGGGCCAAACATGTTTCAAAATTAGGTTGTAATGATGGATGTATATCTTGTGAAGAGACTAAAAAACACTAAATTGTATACCTTAAATAGATAAATCATATGATGATGAGTCATACATCAATAAAATTGTTATAAATGCATCAGGATAATATGAAACAAGTTTGTATTTGTACCCTGAGTAAAGAAAAAGTAGAAAGGGATGCAGCTGCTACTTTTTCTTTAATGCACGATGCTAAGATTTCTAAATGTGAAGTGTAGATACACTGTATCTGTTAATTACATTTTTCTTTCTTTTTAAAGTTTTACCAAAATTAAATATTAAAAAACACACGTTTAAAAACCAACAAATACGGGTAGGTGCTTTCACATTAGTAATATTTATTCTTCATAATTCTCTAAGGTATGGCTTATTATGTCCATTTTACATACAATAAAATTGAGACTTAGGAGCTGAGTTCAGCAAAGTCACAAAGTTAAGAAATAGTGTTATCAAGATCTGAACCCAGATCCATCTTTCATACAGCTCCTTATACCACACCATACTGCTTTTAATTACTAAATAAAGCAATTTTAGAAAGAAATAAAGATTAAAGTAAAATTTTAGAACATTTCCACTAATACTTAACCTTAAGAATATTTAATGTCATTCCCAAATCACTTATATTCAAGTCTGTCCACACAGCTTATCTCCAACCTTCAGAATGGTTCAGCATCAAAACATCTCTGGCTGTTTAGCCTGGCAGGATCTTAATTATCTCTTTAGCTTTCTTAGGGTGGTTGTTAAATCTCCCACTTCTCCTATTAAAGTCTGATGCCTTGTCAACATATGCTTCCATCTTAATGCTAAAATGCTCCAGCACACATCTTACCTTTTTCTTCTGTGTCCCTGGTTTTCTAATGCCAACATACTTTCATAGCATGGTGCAGTCAAGTGACCTCACCTCCAACTGGTTTACCAGTCTCTAACCCTATAGTTGCCAAATTCATCTCACATTAGAATTACGTACAGAATTTTACAAATGTTAGCTCCCCAGAAATACAGTTTCAGTCTTAGCCATTCTTAAATTTTTAATAGAATTTTAAAGTTTCTTTTCATCTACAGTTTTCTCCTTCAACTCATTATTTCCTTAGATTTCTCTGCTAAAGGCCCAGGCCATTTGACCTGTTGAGTTTTACACAGTTTGGATCTTGCTGATTACATGCTCATGGGATAGTTAAGCATGTGCCTCTACTCTCTGTGTTTCCTGTAAATTGGATGCTGGATATAGAGGCTTCGTGGGACTCAAGTTTGGTCTCTATGACAAGCCTCTAAGGAGTCCTGTATACTTACACCAGGAGGCATGTAATGTTTGTCTCCCTTCCTGTGACATTAGCATCCGCTGATACTCAATGCATAGATATATGAATTCATGGAGGCTTGAAAAATGGTGATATGCTAACCTATCATTTTTCGATTTATTAATTGGAATACATCTTATAAAGAAATACTTCTCCTTATCTACTATTTGAAAGGACACATTTGATTCTTCTTCTCTATTTACCTGTTTCCAAGATAATCGTTTCTGGTCATCTTTTGAAGTAACCAATTAGTAGTTTTAAAATATTATTATTGAATTCATGTATTCAAATACACCTTATGTACTTCAATCTATTGCAATTAATATTCTAATAGAGTTAAATTGTCTTATCATTGGTAAGTGGAAGGTTCTTCAAGTTAGCTCCTGTGTTTCTTTGATATGACTAGTAGTCTTTGATAGTTTTCATTCTTTCTAGTATGAAAGATGATCCAAACTCATCTTGCAAAACTCCTACCAGAGACATGGAATCATCCATCCATTTCTTCAAGTCACTTTGATTTCTTAGTAAAAAAATCATATTACCAGTTCACAATCCGGGCATGAGAGATGCCACTGAATGTGTTATTATTCTTAGGCCTTTTTAGTAGTAGCAAGAGATATAATATATAAACAGATTAAATAATACCATATTTAAAATATAATACTTCCATAAGTTCATATTGATATTTTTAATTCAAATACAGAATAATGAAGATTTAATTTAACTTCCTCTGTATTGCCATTATATTTACTTCCTTACACAAAGTATGCTTTATCTAACCATATAAACCCAAAAGGTCCAGTGGAATAATACTATCACTCCAATATGATCATTAGAAATAATTGTTTTTCCATTCGGTATCTACATTCTCCCACATTTCTAATAAATATATTATATTTTAATTAATGGACTATATAGTCATTAAATATCAAATATAGTCCTTTTAACCTTTATTTAATCTTTATTCTACAACTATGTAATTTTTTCTCACAACCAGTTCTATGTCCATGTTTTCATAGTAGTTTTATAGGAGTATTTTAATCCAGAAAAAAATACTTGTAAAAATAATAAGTATTTAATTTAGAGATTAAATCTGTGAACTTCACACTTGATATTTCCTGGATTTTTAATGGAGATTTTGTTTCATAAACCCAGGTTGTATCTCAATACATGAAAGAATAGATGCAATTATAAAGATTATTACACCACCATTGAAACTCTATGATTTCATAATGTACCTACTGAAAATGCTGTGTTGTTGCCTTTGTGCTTTTAGAAATCTTTCTTTAGAAAAGCCCCTGACATTTCAACATTAATTCCCCTAGGTCAGTCAGCAAGGGAGGTGGTTGCAAGTCGCTCTCAACTAGGTTGTTAGCTCGGGGCGGGGGGGGGGGGGGTCTATCCCTTCTCACTCCGTGAGTGAACTAAATACCACATATCTTATTTGGGAGAAATGCATTTTAATGGTCTCTTCCTATCTCTTTCAGAGTCTCTGGATCTGAGATTCTTTGCAGAGTGCCTGGGTTTGGATACACCCTACTCTGATCCTGCCAGAGCCTTCTCAGGGACAGACTGTGCTCTCTTAGTGTATATGGGCCCCATTGTTGGCTCAAAGTCACAGCCCGTTTGAATTTTAATAAAGATTCATAGGCAGTTGTTATGAAACAAACACCATAATGACACACAGACAGGCTGCAGAATCCTCTTTAGCCGGATGATGTGTGTGGCCTGTGCCTAAGGCCCACCAAATGATAATAACAGTAAAATATGCAGTAAGTAAAGAGAATATTTTTCATAAAAGTTGCACAAAGCATAAAATGTTTCCTGCCATCCTTCTGCCTCCTGCCCACCTTCCTCCCCCTGCCCACCTTCCTCTCCACACCATCAGGAGTTACAGGGCTCGGTACTGACTGCCTCACAGAATTCAATTAACAATCCAAAGAAAAATTAATCCTTAATTTTGTTGGAGTATCATTAAAGAAAAACGAGGGATGGCATTACACATGTACTATAAAAATGGCTAAGCTTTGCACAGTTTTAACAACTACACCCAGATTTGTTTGTCTTTTTAAAACAGGGTCATAAATGAATTCTTCCATATTTGACATCTTTTTTCATATGTATAAATTAATATGCAGTAGCAGCACAGGATCAAAATTAATGCACTTCAGAAACAAGCTATCTGTCAAGCTGAAACCACTCAGAGGGAAAGGACAACTCTTGGAAATCTAAGAAACATTACTACCAAAAGAAAGATGAAGAAGTCCTTTATGAAGAGTGTTATATTAGGCTACTGATAAAGTTAGACTGCCAACACTGCTTCCACATCTTAGGAGTCAGAGAGCCCAAATTTTGGTTTCATCTAGGAGTTAAAGAAGCTAAGTTTTTCTTAAGCTCCCTGTTTGCTCTTCCATGTACTGTTGAGAACTGCAAGATTGGCTAAATATGGAAACCATTTAAAGGAATCTTATTAAAAATCCAACTTCCTAAAATTGAACCTTAAGTGAACTCCAGCATCAGAGGAAACCAGTTAAGTGAGACGAATATTTACTGCAAGACAGATTAAAGAGGAGGTTATAGTACAAAGACTTGAGATATGAAACATTTTACATCTGTATATTTAATTTGCTACATTTCCCCATATTTTGTAAAAAGACACTCAGAGGGGACAGGTGGTTTGACAGAGTCAGGTATATCTGGATCAAAGTCCTGGCTCAGCCTCTTGTGGATGCTTCCCCTTGGGTGATTTTGATCTTTCTATCCCCCAGTTACCCTAGCTATGAAAAACAGAAGCAAGGAGCAAAACAGTGGAGATTCTTCTTGTCTAGAAACTAAGAGAGAAAAACAAGGAAGGGAACTATAAGACTATTTCAGCTCAGTCTTTGCTTTGTTTCTTTAAAAAGATTACACTGATGTCTAGTTTTCTTTATTTCATGTATTCAAGCTTGTTTTCTTCTATCTCAATTTTTGATTCCTAAGTATTTCTATTTCTTATCCATGCTTAATTTTTTTGTATTTTTCTTTGATTCATCATTATTTATGTCCATTTGTAAGTATTTCATTTCCTATCTATTCCCAGTTACTCTCACGTGTGCTTGATGATGAAAAATACTAGATCTCCTTTCTCTTTACATAAGCTAAAGTCTCATACTATCTTCTAATTCTCAGAAAGTGTAAAAGAGTGACATCCTGAGAAACATACACATTTTAAGCTTTGTCAGACACATGAAAGTAATGGAGAAAGTAAATATGTGTGCTGCATCCTTTTTCTAACTCCAGCTGCTGACCCAGGCTCCAACAACATTTAGGGTTAATAAATTTTATTGTGGTCCAGATTACATTCACTCCTATACCTTAGAAGTTTAGAGTCTTCTGAAAATTGCTCCACTGTGTCTTATAGCATCTTCTTCAGTCTTAAACTATTATATGTTAAACTTTGAAGTTGGGAAAATTGCCTCAATAACATAGGTATGATAGGAAAATATTTATGATCTCTAAACATCTGAATTCATTTTGACAAAGCTGATTAATATTCACTCTACAAAAAGTCCACACGAATGCCTGGGTCCCAACACACATTACTTATGCTAAGAGATTCCTTCTAATTCCAGGATAAGACATTTATGAGGTCAGTGGTATCCTCTAGTGTTTTTGTGTGTGTGTGTGTGGTACGCGGGCCCCTCACTGCTGTGGCCTCTCCCACTGCGGAGCACAGGCTCCGGACACGCAGGCCCAGCGGCCACGGCTCACGGGCCCAGCCGCTCCACAGCATGTGGGATCTTTCCGGACCGGGGCACGAACCCGTATCCCCTGCGTTGGCAGGCGGACTCTCAACCACTGCGCCACCAGGGAAGCCCTATCCTCTAGCTTTTGATATTCAAGTCCAAAGGCAGAACAACTCCGTGTGCTTAGTTTTACAAAAATATATAAACTCTAAAAAGAAACAAAAACAAGTAAATTAAATAAAAAATAGTCAATAAATTAAAAATAATTAATAGCAAGGACAAAATCCCCCGACTAGTAACTAGTTTCAATTAAGTTAGTAAAGATATTGGCAGTTCTACTGCCAACCATTGCCCACCAGGTTCTTACTTTGCTCCACTTTTTTGAACTTGAACTTGTTTAATATTTTTAATAGCACTTATCATACTATATTTTGGGCTTTGATGCACTTTTAAGTTTTCCTCAGTAGACTTTGGAGCTTTTGAGAAAAGAAATTTTGTTTTTATTCTATATCACTGAGCAGCTTAGTCTCGCGACTAGGAAGTAATAGGAGTAACAGGGTAAGTATAATAACTACCACATTGGGGGCTCTGATAATATGACAGAAATTATGCCAATTATTTTATATATTATATCAGTTGCTCCTTATTGCAACCACCTCAGACAAGTATTAGTATCTCCATTTTTATATGAAAAATTAAGTCTCATGGAGGTTAATAGGTCTGCCCATGTTCATACAGCTTGTAAGATAATTTTAAGCCCAAATTTAATCACCAAATAATAAGTAGTGATTTTTTTATTAAACAAATAAATAAATCTATAAATATATAAACTTAGGGGTATGTGCATATAAATACAGTCTCATATTCACATAATTTTATTATCATTTCTCCTTTATATATAATGTTCAGACATGTATAAAGAGATTTTATTTGGGAATGAGGAGAAATTGGACTCTGCCTTCTCTTTTTTATTTTTAATTATGTGCTGAGTGAGAACCAAAACTTACCATGGAGTATAGGTAGTTATGACCAGCGATAAAAGAGAAAACAAAATTACTTTGTCCCATATTCTATCTATAAAGCCTGACTGTAAGAGAAGAATCAATTATGATACACTGATTTTGGACATGATTTGGGAGGGGGGGATGATTTTCAGATTCAAACTCAAAGGCAAACCATTAGAACAACAGGCGTTCCTGCTTCCCCTGGAGAGAGGCATTGACTGGCATAGGAAATGCATCATCAGCCAAATCCGTGCCTGTTACACTAACATCTAAGGCACAAGACAGTCTCCTTGAGGCAACAATTCCTTTTAGAAGACGAAATAAGTTGTCTTAGCATAAAACACTACAATCCCCCTTGTGAACAAGAGTGACAGTATTGCCCAAGACATGTGAAAAGTATTCCCTCCCATCCTGGACACCTTCATTCAAGGAAATGCTTTTCAGATCATTGTTCCCCATCTCTTTTCTGTTCCATAAAAAAAAGCACATCTGGCAGTTTTAGGAAGATAATACTCACATGCTTTTGTTTTTCCTTCTTAGACATTTTAAAAAACAACAACAAAGAATCTAGATTAGAAAGAAATAGAGAGTAGAAAGTAATATCAAAGAATGCCATGGGAGTCATTCATTGAATTACAAATTATAGACCCCAAAGGGTCAAAGCTAACTCCTCTGTTTCTTCCTTCTAAGGACCAGCAGTCTCAGAAGTTCTTATAGTTGGGTGCTATATACATTCCATAGTAGGACATGAAAAGAATCCAAGAGGGTTGCAGGCATAAACAATTTTACAACAGCTAAATGAGGAGTTATTCGGGGTTGCTCACCCCAAATTTCTGTTAGAGGACTTCAGCTCTAAAAATCAGTGGAGTAAATATATTTAACCAATGCAGCAAATTCTACATGCAAAGCATGGAAAGAGTGGCTTTAAGGACTTCATGCTCTGACTTAATCTCTCTGTGTGCAGCCCACTGTTGACTCGCTCTGTTTCTTTTTAAAGAAAATGTCCTTTTAAAGCCTCTTCCATTTAAGCAAGAGAAATGATGTATTCTTCTATTTCCTTGCTTAAAGTAACTATCTAATAAAGCTGAACAGTACAATGTCCTATGGTATAAATTCAATAAAAAGCAAAGCAAAGTTAAGGAAATGAAAATTTACACCTCATATGGGAATCAAAAGAAAAACAAGAATGTCATATACAAGAGAAACAATGAATTGAAATCAATGTCTTAAATTTTAAAAACAGTACTTTTTTAAGTACCCAGGAACATAGTAGGTTTGTAATACCTGTCACTGCTTTCTGAAATCTTTCTACAGGTGCATAATTTAATCATTCCACCTGAAGTGTCAGGCACATAAAGGTATTATTAGTTAACAGTGAATAGTAGTTTAACTTGAAAGAGGAGGCTTGAATTTTGTTTTTAACTATTAAAAACAGACAAAATTAAGTGAATAATTTTATAGTTTTAAACAACCACATTTCTTGCTGTTTTAACTTTAGCCAAGGTGATCTTCTAAAATGTATGACAACATTTATTTTGAGACCTATTAAGTTTTAACTTTTGGAGAAAGATAAGTGCAATACACCAAGAGACTTCTAACCTTTAAAATTCCTACTGAGAGCCAATTTTAGGAACATATAGAGATTGAAATCAATTTTGTAAATGTATATTCAGTGAACATTACATGTCGAGCATTATTAGGTGTGTACAGAAAGATAAGGATAAGACCCAGTTCCTATTTTAAAGTATTTTATGGACTAATGGGTGAGACACATCTTATAAATACATTACATACAACAGGTTAAATGCTAAGGTAGGTATATGTACAGAGTGTGAAGAGAATAGATAAGTAGTAATTAACTCTAACCGAGGGGTTAAAGTTTCTAAAGGAGGTGCTAGCTAAGCTGAATTCTAAAGGAAAGATAGATGTTTGTTCTGTAAACAAGGAATAGAAGTAATTCCTAGCAGATAAAGAGCATATGAAAAGAGACTAAAGTATGGTACAGAATGGTATAATTAGAAGATTATATAAAACAAATATGTTTAGAGTATGACTAAGAGCTTGGGCTCTGAGGAAGACTGCTTGAATTTGGATTCTGATTCCAATATTTATAAGGTGCATGGCCTCAAGAGGTTACCTAAACTCTTCATGGCTCAGTTTTCTCATGTGTATAATAGGGTAAATAATAGTAACTCATAGGATTGCTGTGGGGATTAAATTAGGTAATCTATGTAAAGCACTTAGAACATTACCTGCTCTATGGTAAGAACTCCACAGACAATAGCTGTTGTTATGGCAAAGACACTCTATTTGCTATTGCGGAGGCTACCATAACTTGTAAAACATACTCGTTTAGTAATAAATAAAAACAACAACAGTATATCAATTATTTTTTAAGACATTAAATAAACATTACAAAGGTACTGGGGTGCTCCGCATCCATTTAGGAAGTACAAGTGATCATAATTTCCATCATAGCAAGTAGAACAAATTTTAAAAAATATAAAACATATATATACATACGCATATATATAAAATATGTGTATATTTAAGACTTCAGAGAGTTTTGTAGAAAATAAGTCTAAAATAACTAGTTTCTTTTCTAGAGAGTAAAGAAGGCTTTTTTGAGCAAATACCAGTGCCACTTCTCTATCTGTGAGCATTAGCCCTGTCTGGGAATAAATGGGCAAGAAATGGGCCAGCCATGGGCAGAACTCTGCTGGTACAGCAAGAAATACAGCAGTTTTTAATAGTTGCATGGGCTGGCATGATGGATTGGAATCTATTGCATGCCCAAACAGAGCTGATTCTTCTGGCCAGGCAGTGCTGCCCCAAGAGAATTTTGCTGGTAGTATGGCAGCATAGGATGCTTTGGGCTGGGCTGTAAATCAGAGGGAAGTCTCCATATACTGTAGTGCTTCAATCCTAAATTCCCCCTAGAGGGTGCCTATAATTACTCAGGATAGATCTTACTCAAGACATTTGAAATCAAAGGTAAACTGAAACTCCAGCTGCAATACAAACACACCCCATCTAAATTCCCATTTGGATCAAAATAATCAGCTCCACACCCTACCTACCTGACAGAGAAAGGGGTGTGCTCTCTCTGAGGAAAATTATTTTTACTTCAAGTCCCTTGGTTCATTTAAATATGCAATCCTACACATACTGTCAAAAATGAAAATACATGAAAGCAAGAGAAAAATAAATACATAGAAGCAGATCCACAAATGAATCAGATACTGGAGTTAGTGAGTTATAGACTTTAAAATTATTATAAATATGTTAAAGAAGTTAGAAGAAAAGATAGACAAAATAGGAAAAAAACTATTTCTCAGTAGAGAAATGTAATCTCTACAGATCAAATTGACATTCTAGAGTGGAAATTGTTTTTAAATCTGAAATTGAGAATTTATTGGATATGGGGCTTAATTTCAAACTGAATATAGTAGAAGAAAGTTCAGTGAACTTGAAAATAGGTTAATAGAAATTACCCAAATTGAAGCACATAGAGAAAAATGCTTAAAAAAAATCTAAGAGCTTGAAAAGAACATGTAGGACAACAAAGCATCTGTGTAACCAGAGTCCCCCCAAAAGAGGAGAATAATCTTAAAAATTGAGCAACTAAGTTATTTTAAATGCCCAGTGAACAGATGTTAAGATAAGCACAAATAAAACTATATTTCATCATACTCAAATTACTGAAGATCAAATTTAGAGAAAAAAGTTCTTAAAAATACACTGAGAATAAAGATACTTTACACACAGGAGAACAATATCAACAAAAAAGATGACTGCCATCTCTTCAGAAACAATGCAGCCACAAGTTAATGAAATGCCATCTCTGAAATGATGAGAGAAAAAGAAAGAAATGGCTGTCAAAATATATTTCGTTACTTGTTTTTTCATGGGGATTTAAATTATTGTCTGGTGTCACTTGCCAGTCTGAAAAACTTATTTTAGTGTTTCTTATAAGGTGAGCCTGTTAACAACAAATTCTTGAACAAATTTGTTCATCTGGAAATATCCAAATTTTGCCTTCATTGTTGAAAGATAATCTTTCTGCACATAAAATCTTGATTCATAGTTTGTTTTCTGTTCAGTGCTTTGAATATATCCTCTCACTGTCCTTTTGCCTCCATTATTTCTGATGATAAATCAACTGTTAATCTTAGATTCTCTTCTACGTGATGAGTAATTTTTCAAATTGCTTCCAAAATCTCTCTCTGTTCTTGTCTATCAGTATTTTGACTATGATTTGTCTGTGTATTGATCTCTTTATATATATACTACTTGGAGTTCATATAGCATCTTGGATGTTTAATGTTTCTCATTCAATCTGTCCAATATTTAGTCATTATTTCTTCAAATATTTTTTCTACTCCTTTCTCTTTCTGCTGTCCTCTGATGCTCTTATTATTTGTGATGGTACACTTCATTCTGTATTTAAGTTCATTGATTCGTTCTGTTGTCAGCTAAAATCTACGATTGAATCCCTTTAGTAATTTTTTTCAACTTCAGTTTTTTTATGTTTTAATTCCAGCCTTACTACTTAAAAATAATTTCTGTCTTTTTATGGATATTCCCTACTTCATAAAACAGTCATCATATCTTTCTTTAATTCTTTAAACATAATATTCTTTAGTTCTTTGAACCTATCTATAATATTGTTTTGAAGTCGTCTATGTCCAACACCTCAGCCCTCTCAAAGACAGTTTCTATTACCTGCTTTTCTTTATCTTTGTATGGGTCACACTTCCCTCCTTCTTTATATGTCTTGGGCAAAATTTTTTAATTCCCTTTTTTTTGCGTTGCTTATGCATGTTTTTGGCCATATGGTATATGGTGTGAGTTTCATATGGCTCAGAAAAATCCATCCTATTAAAGAGAAGCAACTCAAAAGTCTATAGTCATGTCTTCATATGCCACTATCAAAAAACCACAAAATAATTACTGCTGCCAGGAACTTCCACAGGGAAAAAAATTGTAAATTTCTATTATTTTAACTTCCATGAGTTTTCTCTGTATAGTATGGCCCAATAAGAGAAGTTTTCCAATACTAGTACTTAGAACATATCCTTATATAGTTCCTTCAGTTATATATAGAAAATTCTCCATTCAATCACATTCCTAGCCTGTTCTTCATTTCAGAGCTCCTGGGCCCTTTCCTTACGTCTGTGAACTATTCTAAATACTCATTCTTGGCCTGTTTTGAACCACATGATGAGCACCTAATTTGGTTATCTTCCTTTACACTTAGTGCTGGCCTTGATGATGACCGGGGGTTCATGGTTCACCCATGCACACATCTAATTCAGACATCAAACTTTACCATTTTGATATTTTGAAATGTTTTTTCTTTCTATGTATCAGATGTGGCTTTCATTTCCAGTACTTTTGTTTTTCCTATTGGTTTTATGGTTTAACAAGGAAATTTCATAGCATATATTTCATCAAATTGCATTTACT
Source organism: Tursiops truncatus (assembly GCF_011762595.2). Lineage (NCBI taxonomy): Eukaryota > Metazoa > Chordata > Mammalia > Artiodactyla > Delphinidae > Tursiops > Tursiops truncatus. Next base: position 71,341,740 of record NC_047036.1, read on the forward strand.
TAAGAAAAAAGAAGATGATTGATAAAAAATACAAGTGGTAAAAATTATTTGGTTACCATCAATGTTATGTCCCTAGATAGTGTTTAACCTGGCAATATACTTACAGCCAATTTTTTTCTCTTCAAAGAAAAAGATGTAAACATTTCCAAGATTGAATTAGCCTTCGTGTAATTCATTCAGGGATGTTTTAGCAGATTTTGCAGTTCTGCATAATAGCATGCTAGGATTTCTCTAACACAGGTTCTTCTGGGACCAAAAGTTATTAATTTCCCAAGAAACACAGAAAAAACCTGGATGAGTTGCAAGTGAAACTACATACCTAGATAAAAAGGCTAAATAGTGAAGATGTCAATTCTTCCCAAATGAATCTATGAATTTAATACAATCATAAAGAAAATATCAGAAAAGTTTGTTTTTTCATATCTGACAAAACTGTTCAAAAGATTTTCTAGATGATATATGTGAGAGACTAGATGTGAAATATTTGAGAAGTAACATTATGGCATATGTAAAAATTACTTTAAAGACTTAATAAATAAAAGAATAAAGCAGAAATAGATCAATGGTAAAGATGAGAAAGATCAGAAACAGATAAAAATTTATTTAATAATTGAGGATATAATAAATATTGTATGCCAAATCAGTGGAGAAAGAATTCAGTAGCAATGGGAAAATTGTTAACCATTAGTAAAAAATAAAATTGGATTTCTATGTCACACCATACATCAAAATTCTAGATGAACCAAAGTTCTAAATAAAAACACAAGAATAAATACAGATGATAATTATATAATTTGAATGGAAACATTTTATACATGACACCACTTAAACAGAAAGTGTGAAGGAAAGACTGTTGGATCCAACTACATAAATATACAAAGTAAAAAGCCCCCTCATAATTGTACCATATCTAAGGGCAATGAATCAACAGAATTAATATGTAAATATCTCTCACAAATCAAGAAAAAGTCACCAGTAAGTACCCAGGCTAAGGAAGAACACTAAATATTAATGAAAGAGGAAATACAAAGGAAAACATCCCACATCACCAACAATTAATAAATGCAAATTAAAACAATGGAATATACACACACGCACGCACACACACACACACACACATATGGCTGGAGAAAATAAATTTTCACAATATCAAAAGGTATAAATCAGTACATTTTTAAACTGAGAATTGATCACATATCAAAAGTGTTAAAATATTTATTATGCATTGATCTAATAGCTGCATTTCCAGAAATCTGTCATAAGGAAACAATCATGAAAATATGATAGATTTATCTATGAGAATACTATTGTTTACAATAGTGAAAAATTGGAAGTACTTAAAAGGACTGACTGATTAAATTAGTGCAAAGATATAGCGAATAATAGGTAGCCATTCAAAATAAAACCCTAGATGATATTATTGGCCTATAAGATGAAAATATTTGTGTTAAATCGTATACAGTATAATCCCACTAAAGTCTGTTTGTGTGTGTGTGTATTTCATTAACAGTGAAAACATGATTTTTTTCTCCTTTCGTCTACCTGCATTTACTAACATTTTAACAACGTATAAAATGAAGGAAAGAGTTATTGCTAAATTAATTATTAATATATGCCTTCGTCATTAAATTCAAATTTCTGAGTGAGTAGTGTATCTGTGCTTCTGTGTCAGAGTTTGGTTAACAATAGATCTAATCTCAATTAAATCTTACAGGGATTTTATCTTGTTCATCTTTCCACCCACATGAAACAGTACAGTGCTTTAAACAAAGCAGCGTATTTCAAGGTACCTTTTGTTGAATTTCACCTCCTCCATTTTGCTTTTACCCCTGATTCACTCAGCTTAGTTTTCCTTTTAGCTGTAGTAAATTCCCCAGTGGTAGAGGACTGCAATAACCCGTCCATGTTCCACTGTTGATTCTCCCTTTTGTTTAGCTGGAGACCTAGGCAATGATTACAACCTTGAAAACTCCACTCCTCTTCTGTTGCTCTAAGAGTGGTATTATTTTGTTCTTTAATTAGAGTATGAGCTTCTTGAGCACTGGAACAATGCAATGTTTTTAGATCTTTTTTTTCTTCTCTAATGATAACTGTGTTTTACACAGAATGGACAAAGAAAGCAGACATTTGAGGAAGAAAGTCATGAAATAGATCAGAAAATGTCATTTTCTCTTGAATACCTTCCCACTTCCACAGCAAGGATTTAGCACTCACTCTTTTAACTGTGTTCCCCTGGTACATGGTATGATGTGTATATTGTATTTTCCCCTCTTTATAATAGTTTCGTATATACATACCTCACACCTCTGCCAGAAGTAAATGCTTTGTGGCCAGGGCATTTTTTTTTTTAACTATATCTCTATATTTTCAATCACCAATATCTCAGAGCATATAGTGATTCCTCAGAAAATGAGTTCATAAATTGATGTGTCATTTGGTCATTTTAGTACTATCAACTCTGCAACTTTAGGATGATCAATTAGGTCTTTGAAATTATTTTTTCATTTATACAACAAAAATAATACTATCTACCTCATAAGATTATTGGAAGGATCAAATGAGACAAGTAGAACATGATATGTTAATTGCTTTTTACAAAAAACTATATTAAATGCTCAATAAACACAAGTGATTCCAATTCTAACGTTATTACTGAATCCAAATGAACTTCTTATGTTCATTTGCAAAAAAAGGTGTTACCCAGGTTTAGGCAGCTTGCATGCTCTTTAGCCTTACTTTAACTTCCTTCCCAAACATGCTATCACTGATGGTGGTACACTTTTACATCTTTGTAAAGAGATCATATTTTCATTCCTAATATTCACATATACAGAAATTTGGCAATTTTTCCTTCTTTATTAGATTGTGATGAACTCCGGAACACATTGTCTTATTCATGTTTGTGGCCTCAGGACTGAAAGATGTGCCTAGGTTAGTAACTAACATATGTTAGATGCTTAATACATTTTTTTGAATGATAAAGTGAAAAAGAATTATGGATAAGAAATTTAAAATGCCACTTATACCCTATCTCAAAGTATGGAATAAATATTGGCATAGTTTGCAACATTAGAAATGCTATGAAAATAATTTACACTAATTATACTACTAATGCAGACCCAACCAGTTTTTTAGGTTCTATTATACTTAGTCTTTGTCCTGGAACTGAACTTTGGCAGGTAGGAAGTATGCTCTAGTTATTCACTTTTATCCTGTGGAAGGAAGACCATGGGATTTCAAAATTAATTTTGACAGATATGACAAATGGGGGTTGCCATTTCGCACCTAGAGCGTGAATATTTCAATGGCAAAGAGTCAGCAACTGTTAATTAAAAATGGGTATTGTTAATTGGGCCCAGTGTTGTGGTTTTGTCAGCAGCTTCAGATCCTTTCAAACCTATTTCAGTGGATCTTTATGAGCTGATAAGATAAATGTCTTTTCTTTCTAGTGTGGATGATAGCTATTGTGACCCCGATTTTCTTCCCTCATCATATTAGTTCTATAGGTGTATATAATTTTATAAAGTGCAGAAACTCACAGGGACTGAAATGTGGCTCAAGAGTCCTCCATTTATCTCAATCCAAAATATTTATTAAACACAACAGTATGATAGATACTTATTCATTTTACAATATTGTGCAACATAGAGATGGAGCAGTAATTTTGGAAGATTATTTTCACACCAAAAGAGGAAATCTGTTTAAATGTAAAAGTATCTGAGATATAACAAGAAAGATTCTTTTTTCTAGGTTATTACAATCTACAAATGTTCAATTCTCCAATTTATTTTTGTCATCAAAATGTGTAACTGACACAATGTAATATTTTCATGTGTAAATAGTATTTCTGTAGACCAAAAAAATAATGATGTAAGTAACCGTGTATTGGAACAGAGAATTAACTGGGCCAATTTTAACCTGATAATCCCATTAACATCAATTTAAAAAATCACAAAACCCTGAAGTATATATTTGGAGGTTAAATTCCATTTTTAAATTATTCTCTGTTCCAAGTAGGTTAACTTTAGAATTGTATAACAATATCTCTATGTTTCTAATGACTGTGAGAATGCTAATCAGAGTGAGTGTATAGGGGATGTTTGAGGAAGGGAGGGAGACACGAAGAGCTAGTCACTCTAGACAGCTTGTCTTTTTCAATTTTTCCCCTCCCATAGTATTCTGATTCAATTGTTTTGGGAGCCAGTGGACAATATACTACAGAAAGAGATACCCCCAAAGCCATTCTGAATGTGCACATTTGAGGATAAAACATTCTTCTCTATTCTTGGTTAAATATCAGTTAAACCAAGTAAATATCATTAACATGGTGAGACATTCAAGTTCAATAGTGCAAATGCTCAGAGGCCTTATCTGGCCCTCAATCTAAATTAGGCAAATTCCTCTTAATCCTCTCATAGATCCTTTTAATTTCCTTCACAAAAATTTTCAAAATTTTTAATTACATACACATACATACACACATATACTATGCTGAAAGCTCTGTAAAACAAAGTAACACATTACCTTTATTAATGCATGTCTGTGTAGAACCAGTGCCTAGCATGGTATCTGGTATGGAGATGGTGTTCAGTAATTTCTTACTGAACGAATGTATGGATGAAAGAATGAAACAATGATGGGAATTCTGGGGTATTGCTTTAGTCTGAGAAACTTGAAAGCTATAGGTTAGTATCATTTGCATTATTTGCCTTATAATTATTGCCTAAATCACTACAAAAACTATACAAAAATGATGTAAACTATGAAAGAAACTGCTATCTTGAGGGATCGGACCTATATTCCAATCAAAGTAGAACTAGGTACTCTTATATTTCTTAAAATTTTTATTTACATGCTTACTCCAAAACAAAATGAAACAAAGCACTAACACAATGAGAAAATGAAGATGATTCTTACAATAAGCATTAGAATCAATTTATCTGCCAATTTGTGATAATAAATAATACCTATATTTAAAACATGGTCTCTCTCTCTCCTCTCCCACACGCACACAACAAACACACATTCACAAAAAAACACTGTTATTCATTTTCATTTTACTCTTCTGCAGTTACAAATAAGCATCAAATACAAACAAGCCCTTCCAAATAGCGTTTAGGCACATAACAACCTCCTGAAGCCATCGAAATAATATAGCTAATGTGTGGCCTAGAATTTCTAGTCCTGGAGGTGTGCACGTTGTTAAATGCCTGCTTAATCTCCGGCTTCTTGGAGCTTCTAGCAATTAATACCAATGAAAGTATGACTTTTTTTAGTCTTAAGATTTATTTTCTAGAAAACCACTAATTCATTTTATTTTCACTACTGACAGCTATCAAATAATAATAGCTGTGGGTTTACATCAGGCTGGTTTGTGTTCAATCTTTTTATCTACAAGAGAAAGATTCCATATCCTTTTACCAATGCCCTGAGCCAAAAGAGACCCCAAAATAGACTTACTCACAACTGAGCCCTGGTGACCAGAAATATGGCGATAAATGTTGAACTGAAAAGGTAGGATTTCACAAAGCCTTTGTCTATAATCCTCAAAGTAGAGTAGTTGGTACTGCTGCAGAGTTAATTAGCATACATGTGGAAGCAGTTTATGGAAGCAGTTTAATCCCAAACAAATGTGAAAATAAGCTCACATTGTTTTGTAGAATGATTTACATTCATTATCATCTACTTAAACACACACATACACACACACACACACACACATTTTAAAAAAGAATCATTATTCCTTCCAGAAAATCAGAATAAAGAATTTCCATATTTGTAAATTATGTATTTCCAGACAAGGTCGTATTTCCTCAAATCAAAATAAAGTGGAAGCTTTGTCTAAAGCTATGGTTTCCAAACTTCATCCAGATACAGAGAGATTACTGCATGACATAGGATTCATGAAGTGAGTCAACACATTTAACTGTACAACATTAGAAAACTAAACTTGCTTTACTAGTTTCTATAAGAGACATTTTGACACATCATTAAATGAGATCTCTATAAAAGGCACATGATGGAAATAGCTCCAATACTCATATTACTCTATGGAAAAACAGGCTTATATTTTAATATGGCTTATAAAACCATCTCATTATTTGCTGTGATTATGGTTTTCTGTGGACACAATTTGACAAGAGATACAGTTGTAACTTGTAATGATGAATCATATTGTAATGCAGTTTGACTGCTCATGGGAATCTAACATCAACGTTAATATATATATCGTAGACTGAATGGCTGCCTCAGGATTCTTTGAAATAATCTAAGTGGGATGCTCAGGAAAAAAAAAAAAAATGGAGTCTCCCAACTCTTGGTCTTCTTGAACCATTATATTAAGAACGAGGCCAAAACTCAAATGACCTACAGATGTAGTGAATGAGGCAATGTTTACCTAGGGATAACTTATTTGTAAAGCACTTGATCAACTTACCTATGCTTTAAAATACAAGCCTTTATTCAATCAATAAATATTTAGGGTAGGGTACTCACCATGTGCCAGGCACAGGACCAAAGCTTTTGACACAGTGTGAACAAGAAAGTTAATGTTCCTGTTCTTTACAGGATTATAGCCTCATGGGGGAAATAGTTACGCAATATGAAAATTTCTAACTGTGGGATAAATGTTATAATGAGGAAATTACAAAGCAGTCATAGTCTACAGGAGAGCCACGTAACCTAGAGGTTGGAAGTACGGGAGTACGCCAGGGGTGACTACTCTAGGTAACTAAAATGAGAATAAATAGAAGGCAATGCAGGGAAGAGAAAGGGAAATATTCCCAAGAGACGTTGTCTGGGATTGCTGGAATTTCAAATTTGAATGTGAACTGTTAGTGATACATAATGCTACAGAGATAAGTAGGGGTCAGTCCTGGAGGCATATAAATGACTGTGAACTTTATCCTCTGTCTTAACAACTACTTGCCTACTCCAATACCACTCTTCTGTGACACTGAACAGTGCATTCAGTACATACTTGATGATCAATTGGAATTTTGGATATGATGGATCTATCTTAGATCCCATCCAAAGGTACTAGTTATGGTGGATTCAAAATGAAGCACCCATCCTTTCTTATTTTCAGCACTGTTTGTTCCCACTCATGAAGATTCTTCGAGTACATTTCTAGTTTAAAGGCAAAGTGCTTGTCCATACTGTGTCATGTTTCAATATAAAGTTATTCCAAATCACCAATACTCCATTAATTCCTTTTAAGTTTTACTTTCCCTGGCTGACATGGTTGCCTTCTCTTGGAAAGTACATAGGATGAGCTTAGAAGACACATAAATTTAAACAAGCTTGATCTGTGGGTAGGAAATACAAATTGTGTAGCAACTACAGAATTTATTTGATGTTGCAAATGTGATTTACTGGGTCCAGGATTATTTATTTCACTCAGACTTGTACTTTAGGTATGTTTCACTTTCATGTAATGCTTCTACTCAGATTAGCTGTTCTTCACCCTATCATGACAGCAACAGGAATACCATGCAACATCATGCTTACAGAAGTGCAATGCTGCAAAAAAAAAATAAAGTTATATGCCAGTGATCCTTTTTTAGAGAATTATACCTCAAACTGTGTTATTATAAGAGGTCAGTTGGAGATTTTTAAGAACACATTGATCCCTTGAATCTCTTCTGAGGTCAGTATAAAAGAGGAACATCTGCTTTCATTCAAACCTCATGGGCGTTCTTACAGTTAACGCAAAAACAGCTAAGTTTTGTGAAGACAGATTCCTACCAACAGATTCATGTAAAATAGTTTTTTTTCTGTGCTCCCCTTTTTTGGCAGCAGAATGAGAGCCCTCTGAGAAGGCTTCCCGTAGCTGTCCTGGATTTTTAATCTCTGTATTCCTTTTATGGGGGGAATTGGGCATTTCCAAAATCACACAGAGACTAGAGACGCCATTATTTGAGTGGCGCCAACTAATAAATCACAATTTTCTTTTGGAACCAGTAGCATCGCAATTCCCTGGTTATTTAGCCAACCATATTGGCAGACCAAAATATTATAAATGACACATCTCTTTCCTGGTTATTGCATTTCTTTCTGATATTCTGTAAATTCTCTTTGTTGAACAGGACTTCCTCAGAGGGAAACTTAGAAGTAAAGCACTGAGAATGAACTTTTTCTTCACTTTAAGAACACTTTTAAATCAATAACAAATTTGTGGCAGTTTTCTCACTTCTTACCTCCCTAAGTAGGAAGGGAACACCTGTTTCAAATTCACTGATAATTTGTAAAATGAATTTTCACTTAATTTAGACTACAGCATTAGTTGATTTCCCTTTTACCCCCTGAATGTGAAAATCCCTTGGAACTTCCAAAGTGAATTAAATTTATTGGTAAAAATTGGTGAGGGAGGTGTTTCTACCATGAGGCTATATAAAGAAACTTTTATTTCTGTTGCTTTTCCTCATTTTTTACCACTATGACTCAAGAGAAAATACATCTGAGATCAACAATCCTGACACACATAAACCCAGAGAAATAGTTTTTATGCATATATTTTTTTCATTGACCTCCATACTGCTAGAGATGTTTTCATTTTTTAAAGACAAATTTATCATGTCATTCCACTGCTAAAAATCTTTTAGTACACAATCTCCATTTCTTTCAGGGAAAAAAAGCAACAACCCTCTTTATGGTTATGTGAAAAATGAAGTTCTCAATCCAGTCAAATAATAAATAAATAGAAATATATAACCCATGATGCAGAGGTGCTACTCTATTAAAATGAATTGAGAATAAAATGATTATCCCATATTCTATATTCAAAAAGGAAAAGGCTAGTTGTTCTTTGGTCATAGTACAAGTAACCCCTAGAACCAATTTTGAGCCCATCCTAATCTATTAGGCACTTATATTAGATACTAATCTATCAGTAGCCACATTTTTGAAAGCCAGCTGAACAGTGACACTCCCAGTCAGTAACAGGCTCATTTCAGTGACCAAGCTTCTTAGAATCAGCCATGCAGTAAGAACCACACTGTAGTGGCCACCCTTCCAAGGCTAAATACTCCAGCTTCTAAAAGTATGCCAATCCCAGAGCTCCATACTTCCTCAAACCCACAATAGTTTGTTCAGAGAGACCGTTTTATGAGAACCCTTCCCCTTTGCTTACGAAGCACAAATTTAGCTTTTTCAGCTTTTGAGTGATAGCCTCTTAACAGAACTAACTTATTTAATCCTCATAATACTGCTAGAGGTAGGACCATTGTCATTATTGCATCCATTTTACAGATAAAGATATGGAATTTGAGATATTCAGTGACTTACCCAACATCATTCAATAAAGAAACAGTAAAGGAGAATTTGAGTCCAGATAATCTGGTTTCTGAGTCCATGCTCTTAACCACTAATACATATAGCTTCTCTTCTTAAGTGCTAACTCGTCATCTTCACTTCTCAAAACTGCTCAACTTTTGCCACTCACTCCTGCCATAGCAAATTATGCACTTGAAGTTCCTTAATGCTGCATGTCTGCCCTTTCCTCTGATCTCTTCATACACATCATTCCCTTAGCAGAAAACATCCCCTTTTCCACATTTGGTAGTGTATATATGTCCATGCTACTCTGTCACTTTGTCCCAGCTTACTCCCCCGCCCCACCGCGTGTCCTCAAGTCCATTCTCTACGTCTGTGTCTTTATTCCTGTCCTGCCCCTAGGTTCATCAGAACCTTTCCTTTTTTCTCTTATTTTTTTAGATTCCATATATATGTGTTAGCATACAGTATTTGTTTTTCTCTTTCTTACTTACTTCAGTGTAAAATAGATAGCTAGTGGGAAGGAGCTGCATAGCACAGGGAGATCAGCTCGGTGCTTTGTGACCACCTAGAGGGGTGGGATAGGGAGGGAGGGAGGGAGGCGCAAGAGGGAAAAGATATGGGGATATATGTATACGTAGAGCTGATTCACTTTGTTATACAGCAGAAACTAACACACCATTGCAAAGCAATTATACTCCATTAAAGACGTAAAAAATAATTGTTCTTAAGTGTTAGTGTTGATTCTTAAGAAATACTTTTATTATTCATTACTTCAAAATGTAAGACATTTATCTGGCTTTGAGATAAAAATGCTAATTCCTGTGTAAAATAAAAAGATAACTAATAAAAACAAAACAAAAACAACACAAAAAAGAACATTCCCTTCCCACCTCAATATGCCTAGGGGAATACCATTCTTCATTAACTTTTACATTTACTCTAAGAGACCTCTAACAGTACCTTGTTTTATAAACGTGAAATTGAGATCCAAAAAGATAAATAATGTGTCCCAAAGTCACACAGCCAACAAGTAGTAAAAACAGGACTAAAACATGTTAATTCTGACTCACAGTCCTGCTGTTTCTCATAGGAAATATTTTCTGCCATCTTAATCACTTTGTTCTTCCTCTCAAAACCATCTCTGGTTTCTCTATATTCATTCTGCTTATTATTATTATTTTTTTTGCCCTCAAAATGGAACACACTAAAGGCCTGACTAAAATAGTACCAAGTAGAAGGCTTTTTATTTAGAGTTCACACATCATAATATTCCATAACCCATTTGTCCATTTGAGGTACTATATATGTTACAGTTATAAGCTGATCTCTTTCAACTTCTTTATCAAAGCCTTAGAATTCCAAATCCATAAAACAGGAATAATAACATGCTTGCCTCCAGGGGTGGTTTAGAAGATTAAATATGATAATTCACCCAATGTGCTTATTAGCACAATCACTGACACCTAGACACACCCTAGAATGGTGGCTTTTTGTCCTATTTTAATCATGCCTAGTTATCTCTTATTAAATGTTTTAAATAGTAATAACAAGTTTTTAAAGAAGGGCTTGCTCTCTGATCAGTTGTTCTTCATGCTAGTGGAAGACACACCCCTAATCCCCAAAAGATCGGGTGCTTTTGAAAACTAGTAAAATTTTGGTTGAATATGAATATTTGGTTGGTTGTTGACTCTGTGTAGAATCACATCAAAATAGGTTACACCAAAAGTGGGAAGAATCTGTGCCACTATTTATGTCACTAGAAATCCTTCATAAATAAATAAATAAACCACCTCATCTCAATTTCCTGCATACCACTGCCAAATTAGTTGGGTTCAACATCTTCATGAAGTACCCGCTTTTCCCTATAGATGTGCCATGACTCTTACCTGTTGCCTTACTCTACACATGTCTGGACACCTTTAAGATAGAAGTCCCTGTCTTTTTCAACACTCTATCATATCCAGTGCTAGTAGAGTACTTTGAACACTACAGGTGCTCAGTACATTTTTGTGTTCTATCAATTTACATTTGCATATCATAAATTAAAGGCCTAGGGGGTCCCTCAAAATTTCTTTTAGTATTATGATCATTTTAAAAGATACTGAACTATATTTTTAAATGTAAAACTTCAGCATTCATTGATACAGATAAGCACTGAAATGCTTAAATCCTAAATCAAAATGTAGTTTAGGATTTGATTTACATCTACTTGATTTACTTGATTTTTAAAAATATGTGAGAAGTTACACTCAAACTTTAACATATCAGATTTTATCATAGGTAGTTTAAAAGGAGATAATAGAAATATGGTTTAAGTTTGAAAATTCAAATTTTAGGTAATCAAAGTCTAGAACCCTGAGTACCTACTATGCATTTAGAATACTGTTTGGTTCACAGTAAGTTCTCAATAAAGTTTTATTAAATAAATTAGTTAGAAGTCTTTGACGATACCTGGAGTCTATGCTTAGAAAATTATAACATATTCAGATTACCTTCTATTGTAAATCTTAGTTTCCCCATTTGCTTTTTCCAATTTATTTAAAAAAATTACTATGATGACTAGTGTTTTAAATCTGCTTATTTCAACACTTGGGCACAACCTGAACTGTTCCGTAGAGAGCAATCAGAGAACTAGCATTTCTTTTTATTATCAAAACCAATATAAAAATTAATTAACATCATTAACATTTCCATGATCATAAATTTTGCCACTGCATAGGGTGTCACACTTGCACTGAACTTAATGGAATACTGCGAAAGGTCTCAGAAAGTATAATGGAATAATACAAGACTCTCAGATAAAAGTAAATACTTTTCTCCAAAGGAAGTGTAAAGCCTGTTGAAAACGAATTTCTTCTGGCTCACCTCCAGATATTTTCCTACCTTCTCATATCTTCCTTTCCAGAGCTACTTCTCACTCTAGCTCTCACTTGCCAATGCTCCATGTTGTTATCCATCACGTCTATGGATGTTTTCTCCTCTTTATTCCATATCAGTTCATTCAAGCAACCTATTCATTCATTTCTCCCTTCCTTATTGTTTCATGTGTATATGTCTGATTTTCCTGAATGTTGTAGAGAAACAGCCTTTATACTGTAACCTTCCAAAGAAATTAAAATTAAATAGTATACAGCTTTGGGCTTCCCTGGTGGTGCAGTGGTTGAGAGTCCTCCTGCCGAGGCAGGGGACACGGGTTCGTGCCCCGGTCCAGGAAGATCCCACGTGCCGCGGAGCGGCTGGGCCCGGGAGAGGCCGCAACAGTGAGAGGCCTGCCTACTGCAAAAAAAAAAAAAAAATAGTATACAGCTTTGTTTTTAAAAGAAGAAAAACTTTGTGTCGTGCTATACTTTTGAATTCTCTTCTCTCCTCTCTTCCCTCTACACCCCTCTTTCCTCAGCCCCTCATGTTCCTATTTATTTTTATGTAAAGTAGTTACCCGCCTTTTTGTTTTCTTATCTGTAGCCAACATATTCCCTTAAAGTCTGACTTATCACTCCAGGCTACCCTATCATTCTAACCATTTATCAAAGAATTATCCTAAACCAAGAAGAACCAAACCAAGATAAACCAAAGTATTATCTCTCCAAAAGGAATCTTGGTGCCAACTGTCAAGATTGTTTTACAGCCTGCTACAGGTGTAATCTCTGAACTCTCCTCAGCAGTGTCCCTGAACACGTGTTATCTGGAGATGGTATTCTGGAACCTGCAAATTGAAATGTAACCAAGCATGACCTCTGGATGTCAAGGAGGGCGATGTTGTCAGCCAGTGATGGTTTACCCTTGTGTACCTCTTCTTTCCAAAAGAGATAAAACCTGTCCCTTTCGTTGAGTTCTCATCTTGGCAATTCATATTCTACTTACTCTTACTTTCAGGAAGATATCTATTCTGTCTGTATTTATGGCTGTATAACCCTACTCTTACCTTCTGAACAAATCCCCACTCTGAAACTTTTCCAGGGTAGAAGAGAATCATTTGATTGGGATGAGACAAACAACTTACTTTAAGAAAACAATAAGCTGTTTTCTTCACTTGCTTTCTCTATCAAGAATAGAAAAGTATGATTTAAAAAAAATCAGCAAGAGCTTGTTCTTATTGCATTTCATGCTATTTCTGAGTTTGTGAGCTCTCAGCAGCCTTCCATGGTGTCAACCCATTATATACCTTAAAAAAAACTGCCTCCATTAAACTTTAAGCTGTCAAGGCTTACAACGAAAAGATGCAATTTTTTTCACTGCAGGAAAGGTCTGATTTAGTAACAAGCTATAAGCTAACAGAGCAGCAGAATCCGCATATAATGTTTCATAGAAAAGAAAAAAAAAAAAAACCATGCTGTTTTTTTGTGTGCTTCAACCTTGTTTTTTCTCTTTTCTTATTTAAAAAAAAATACACGGTCCACTTAGCTTTCAAATACAAAAGAGACTAGGAAGTGTTTTCATCTTACGTTTGTGGCTACAAATCTTGGTGTTCAAGCACTTACAGACATGCAGTTGGTTTATGCACCTTTTATATTGGAAGGGGCACCATAGAGAAAAAAAAAAAAGTTAGTCCACATTGCCGTCTAGCTTTCATGTTTAATATTGATTTAATTAGTCATTTAATTCCAAACACCCTTATTATCTACTTGTTTGAAAAGGCTATTTACTTTCACCACAATGCATACATTAAAACAAGTGACTGAATAGAAAACCAGGCTAGTGGCCTGGTGCTTTCTTGGTGCAGAAATGATATCCTCCTCCCCCACTTTAGCTCCAGCATCACAATGTCAAACATTCCGCATACATTCCCTAAGGAATCTGCAAGGCTAATTAGGGTGAGCTTCACCATAAAGAATACAGTTGTTAAAACAGCTTCTGTACACACTAGAGTAATGAGCATTCTTTACACACGCTGTGATTTGTTACTGCAATTTGCAGTCCTATATCTCTTAGGAAATAACTCATGTGTTGTTATTTATTGCATGTATGATTATTAATGATATATTAACAACTGTTGAAAGCAACTTATTTCACCTCAATAACTCATGCACTTAGCTCAATGTTTAAAGAGCTGGGGAGGCATCAATTCTTCCAGAAAATTATGCTTTTGTTTTTTTCTTCCTCCAGGATAGTAAAGAAAATGCCCAAAGTCTGAGAAGTATTATTTAACTTGCCTTAAAAAGATTTTATCATGGTTATAGGAGAGTGTTGTTTACAATTTTCTGAATCTTTCAATAATTCACACCATCTGTATAATCCAGTGTCTGATATTAAAAATAAAACTCAAATATCGTGTGTCAATTTTTATTAGTGACGAATAGGGACAATATCATGTAAATAGCTATCTTTTTTATTAATGTTACTAGAAGAAATATGTTACTGCTCATTCAAACTTAATTCAAATATAGTTACCTAAATACTTCAAACTGCTGTTAGTAGCTTATCTCACATTAAATATACAAAGAAGTTTAAGTTACTGACTTAAATATTATGTGTGAGACATCACACATTCAGCATAGATGAAAACTGAGCTCCTTACTGCTTCACCTTCAGCACTGACAGATTTTTACCAATTAACTACTGCCCAAATGTCTTCTGATAATTGGAACATAGAAGTAAGAGAGTCTTTGTTTCAGAAATTAGAAATATAGCATTAGGTCTAAACTTTCATGATTCTTTGAGACACTACATGGGATGATTTCAGGGTCTCAAGACCTGTTTTGGCTTACCCGAAATCATGGCTGCTGTGTGCTTGCATCCCTGCAGGCATCTCTTCCAAAGATATAAATTGCATTACAAATGTGGCACATTTCCAGAGAGACAAAAGATTCTGTCTTTTGAAATATTCAGAGATCTGAAGAAAGCACTGCACTATACTCAGGTTCATTACCAAACACTCAGATAATGTCATAGATCTACATGATACTAGAGGCAAATAAATGATTATTTCAGCTTTCATGATCAGAAAGGATGATTGTTGACACAAAGTGATGCCATATGATGAGACAGCACCTAGGTTGCTAATTACTCAAGTTTATAAAATCATTTCTGACAAGTGTTCATTTCATGAGGGTTTTCAAGCTCTTGTGAAATAGTTTTGCAAAGAATTCTGTTGGAGTCATTGAAAAAGCTGATATTAAATACTACCTTCTCTGACATATAAACCATTGCACAGTTTGTGTGCATGTGTGCGTGTGTGTGCATGTGTGTGTGTGTGTGTGTGTGTGTGTGTGTGTGTTTATACTTTCAAATGGATTGCATTAAAAAGTCAGTTGAGGGCGTTCAGTTCTCAAAGGAAGAGTATGATGCTAGAAGCATGAGGCAGAAAATAGTGTAACAATAAACAAGCAAAGAAACAAATCAGCAAGCAATGGGGGTGGGTCTCCAAAACAGTCTTTCTAGCAAGACTGAAGGGACAGGACTGGAAGGAAAGCAACACATCTGCATATCTAAGGAGAATGATAACAACATCAGATGAAACAAGTGAATATCAGGATTGAAAAGGCTGCAGGAGTTTGCAAGCAGATGTCAAAAAGCATATCAGAAAATGTCAAGAAAAGTATAACAAGCAGCTAAAACTGGTTGCAGAGATTAGGGTGTTAAATATATGCATGAAGAGAACACTATTCTGTGCCTTACAGACCCAAGAGCTGCTTCACAAGCAAGAAGGGGAAAAAGAGCTTCATAAATAATTTCTGCAAATAAAACTGGGGTCAGAATGTAAACAAAGGTAGAAAGCAAATAAAACTCTGCTTGGAACTTGCTTCCAGAGTTCCTGTGCCAGGCTACTTTACCAGATAATAACAGGATGACCCTTTATTAAATAGAAATTGTAAAATGCACTAGGTCTAGAAGGGAAATATAGAGAGATGTCCAGAGGTAATTATTATAATCTGTAACTTTCAGAAGTCTACTTTTTGAAATATTACAAGTAGGAATTAGAGTTGCAGAACTGTTTATGTCTTCATTGCAAAATTTACGGTAGAATCAAGTTTTCTGAGCTCAACCTGAGGGATTCTTCTTTAATGTAATTTTTTGACATAATTCTAATTCCAAAGATTCACAAATTTACTCTAATCAGGTGTGAATAATTTACAGACAAGTTACCTGATCAACTGGGCAAAATCAATAAAGTTACAGGAAAACTATCACAGGGACATCCACTATTAGCTTAATTTTTAGTTTAAACTTTCATTCTTATTGAGAACCAAATGACAGCACAAAATCCTTCCCTCTTTAGAACATGACTAAAAAAGTTATTCTCTAAGAATAAGCATTACTATACCAAGATTTCTGCCCAAATTCAGTGAGACTAGCAGGACATTAGCTATGAAAACAAAACAAAACAAAACTACACCATGGTGGTACCACAAACTCTGTACCTTGGTTTCTCTTTCAAGGACAAACTACATCTTAAGAGACCAGAAACCCTTAACAATATAGTCTTAAAGACTTTGCATCTAAGCTTTTGTGTGCATTTCTCCTAAAGACATGTCAGTCTTGCTCACCAAGACTGCAACTAAGTAAGTTCTCAATAAATATTTGTTGACTTGAATTTGCTGTATATTCAAATACTTTGGGCCGTTCTTTTGCTCGTGCTGTACTTGCTCCTGGTCTTCTCAGCTCCAAAGCTAGTTAGTAAGTGTGATTCTTAATCAGACATTTCTAAAAGACTCAGTTTCTCAGGGATCTTTTATCAGTTTTAAAAAAGACATACAGGGACTTCCCTGGTGGTCCAGGGGTTAATACTCTGCACTTCCAGTGCAGGGGACCTGGGTTCCAGCCCTGGTCGGGGAAGTAAGATCCTACATCCGGTAAGGCACGGCCAAATAAAAAGTTAAAAAAAAAAAAAACCCACAAACATTTCAGAAAGACATAGAACCTTTTTGTCATAGAAGCATCACTTAAGGAGTCACTAGGATGGTGGTCACCTGGCCATCTCATTTCCTCTGAATCTATCTTATCCACAGCTTTGTCTTTTACAATTTCTTCATGCAGACCAGAACCACATTAGAAATTTAGTTTTTACAAGGCTGAAACAGACTTTCTAGAAACTAGTAATACTTGTTACTTAAAGAATTCAGCTGACTTGGAAAATGATAAAGTTTTAACCAGTGAAAATATGATTGACAGATAGATTAGACAGATAGATATGTACTACCTATTACCTACCATATGGAGTTTTATCAGTTGAAAGACTAAACACATGGTGCCATTTTGTTACATTGTGACCTATCAGATGTGAGAAAAAACTAACCCAAAGTGAAGTTGGTGAAATGCTGCCACCAGAGTGAGAAAAGCCCAGGAAACCCCTCTTCACTACCACCCAATTTACCAAGGGTATACAGTTGATCCCTGAACAACATAGGGATTATGGTTGCCAGCCCTGCACAGTTGATAATGCTCATATAACTTTTGACTCCCCACAAATTTTACTAATAGACCACTGTTGACCAGAAGCCATACTGATAACATAAACAGTTGATTAACACATATTTTGTATGTTATATATATTATATATTGTATTCTTACAATAAAGCTAGAGAAAATAAAATTTTATTAAGAAAATCATAAGGAAGAGAAAATACATATATAGTACATATATGTAGTTATTGAAAAAATCCACCTATAAGTGGACTTGTGAGGTTCAAGGGTCAACTGTACTTATAAGAAGAGTTAGGAAAAAGACTTTTCCAGAAGCAAACAGACGAATGAGAAAGTAAAGAGAAACTGTTTCTATAGAGCACAGTCTCACTCAGACCAGATCATTCTCAGAAGTCTTGTTACTGCAAGGCAATAGTTCAAAAACCCACTGCTTTGTACATCTAAAGAACTTCTTATGGCAGTACCCAGGTCTATAACCAACACCACCTTCTATCTGTTTTTAAATTTAATTCATTTTACTGAAAGTAACGCCCATACATAATATAAAAGGCAACTTGGATCCATGCCATGAAAATAAAAGTCTCATTCCATTCCCACCGCTGACCTAGTCTTATCCTAGCTTAACCAAACCTGTTTCCCTGGCTAAAGAAGAAAGGAGAGGAAGAGAGAGGATTTACATATTAACTTTTGCCTCAAGATGCATTATTTCCTGAAGAAGAACGTTCCAGGGCTGCAAACATCTTTGATCACTATCATCTGAAATCTTATCTTTATTACCTATTCTTTTGCCTTCTGCTTCCATCACTGTACATTATCTTCTATGTAGAGCAGCTCCTACTTCACAGCCTTAACAAACAGCACCACACTAATAATTCTTAAATCTGTATCTCCAGCTCTGAACTTATTTCTCAATCCCAGGTCTATCTCTCTAACTGGGATGTTCTGCCAACATTGTAAATCCAACAAACGAATTCACTATATTTCCTATGGCCCCCAAAGACATACTATTTTAAAATTAAGTCAATGATACAGTATATTAGAAGGTGATAATTGATACAGAAAAAAATCAAGCAGGGAAAGGGAAAAGGTGGTATCAGGGGACAAGGGTAACAATGACTATCAAAGAGTCTCTTTAACCATTTCTTGCTTTGCTTATCTACTGCTTCCCTTCTACTTAAATTCCTTATTCCTTCAAACTGAATTTCTGAAATAGCCCCTATGGTCTTCTCCAGCACCTTGATCATAAAATTGGTCCTTTGGAAATATCTTCAGTGTATCATTCCTCTCAAAATTCTGCAATGCCTCCAGCTGTGTGTGGAATTAATTCCAACTTGTTCTGTGTGTTCAAAAAAATTTCTCCAAACATTTTCTCTAAGACATCTACAAAATCAATTCTGGAATATAATTGACTGAGCACCATCTAGATGTCAGTGACTCTGTTATATACCAGAGAACTACAATGATTAGCATACAGTCTCTACCCCAAGGAGTTGAGAGTCTGGTAAAGACCAACAGCAAAAAACCAAATATCCCAAACCTACCACCCTTGATCTTCAATTCTATATTTTACTCATAGTGTTTTCCTGCTCTTAAACGCCATTCTGTGTTCAAGCTTACTCCAATCTGACCCATCTCTCAGAGCTCATTTACAGAAATTCCCAATTCTCCGTCCTGCAAGCACACTTCAACTATTAGGTTATTTTCGAAACTCCTATAGAATCAGTCATTGGTACAATTAATTTTGGCACTTGTGTCAGTATGAAAATTTGCCTACTAAAAATCTACTTTCCCTCCTTCTATACTAACAGATACTAATTTTATTCCAAGAGGAAACATGCCCACCTAAAGAACTGTGTTTCCTGCCTTGCCTTGCTGATGGTGGCGACCAATGAGAAGCAAGAATAAGGACTGGAATGAGGCTTTCGGGGAAGGTTTTTTAGAGGGGCTTGACTCAGGTGGGCATTGCTCTGTTTTGCCCTCCCCCCACTTCCTCTTTCTTTTTGCCTAGAAAGGAAACATGAAGGCTGGAAATCCAATAGTCATCCTGGATCATGAAATTACTTTGAATATGAAAACCATGTGCTAATCACTGAGGAGAAAGGCTGAAGATCCCAGATCTGATAATGGTGGGGTTGCCATACCAACTCTTAACAAATACCTACGACTTTCTTTAACATGAAAGAGACATAAAACACTCATTAATCTATTGGGGTTTTGTTTGGGTGGGAAAAAGAATATTTCATTTCCCTTACCCAAATGCAATTCCTAAAAGGTTTAGCACTATTTAGCCTCAAACTCAGTCACTAACAAAATATTTGTTGTGCAACAGGCATTTCTTACATACCAGACATTTTGTTCCATATGGATGACACAAAGACAAATGAGAAATGTTCTTTGCCTTCCAAGAGCTGCCCAAGTGAAGTGGGAAAGGTAAACAAGAAAAAAAAAAAAAAACAATTAGTACAATGCAATGGACTGAAGCACTGTGGCTGAGGTAACTCTCAGGTGTTATGAGAACTTTTAGAAAGAACATGTAAGAAAAGTCTTCCGACGAAGTGACACCTGAGCCAAGTCCCAAAGTCATCCAGAGTTACTTATAAAAGAAGTGAAAGGGAGGGTAGTGATATGGGGCTGGATAAGTGGGCAGAAGGCAGGTTATAAAATGTTTTTTATGCGATTCTCAGGAATTTAGGGCTTTATCTGCACGTGGTTAGAAGAAATTGAAGGATTTTCAAGAGGAGGAATAAAATCAGACATATTTTGGACCCATCCATCTAGGATTTATTTGTTGAATTTATTTTTGAAAAGGGAAAGATCCCTTGGAAGGCTGTTAGAAAAAACAGACTAGAAAATAAGAGGTCCTGGTCAAGAAAAAAGACTCAACTGAAAAATTATTTGGGAATTATTACTGACAGTAGTTCATGGGAATTCATTATAGGGCATTACAGGATAGTAGGTAGAGTCAGGTATGATTCAGCCTTCTGGTTTCTGAGATAATGGGAATGTCACCAACTAAGACAGGGGAGAGAGGAAGAAGAGCAGGTTTATTGAAGGTTGCAAGAAAATTATAAATTCAGTGTGAACATGATGATCTTGAAGTGGTATAAGATAGCCTAGTGTACACGTATGGTAGGTGGTTATATATAAACACCTGAGTTCAGGATAGAGGTTTAGGTTGGATTTCGAATCATCAATGTCTATTTGATGATTAAGTCATGTGTACAAGAGAAAACACTCAGAGAATGAAATTACAGGAGAAGATTTCTGGGAGCTTCACCTTTTAACAGACCAGCAAAGGACAAAACGGCCATGGAGGAGACTGAGAATGTCCAGAGACAAAGAAATCAGGAGAGAAGGGTGAGTTAAATGCTAGGAAAATTTCAAAATCTGGGCAGAGGTCAAATGTTGCAGATCTCTTTAATGCTGCAATGCTAAAAGTTTTAAAAAGAACTTTAAAAAGTACGTTACATTTGGCTACAGAGGCACATAGCACTGTTTCAATGACTTGTGAGGCAGGACCCAAATTAAAGTCAGTTGAAAACAAATGTGAGATCAAAGTACTATAGTGCAATTATTCTGTATATCACATCTTGTATCATCAATTAAACTATAAATTTCTAGAAGGCAGTTTTTATACTTTTCTATCCTATTTATGTCTCATTTTATATGTATATATGTTTCTATGTGTGTATGCATACATGTTTATGTACGTGTGCATGGATGTGCATAATCAATTATGTATATGTCTACGTATAAATGTATGAGCATATGTGTAGATGTATATATATCCTGTATACTTAACAATGTCTGCAGAAATATCAATGAGCAAGGTTGACTTGATGAATATACAAATGAAGTCCCTGGGCCTACAAGCCCACTCTGGCAGCAGTGATACTTTTAATCGTTCTTATTCCTTTTTCACCATCTCTCCCAAGCAACATCCAACCTGTTTTTGTCATAGTCTTTTGTGTAAACCAAAGATGTAGCCTGATGTTTCTCTTTACTCCCATTTATTTTCGTATCTTCATTTTCTCTCCTCCTCTGCTCAGATCATGTGCAGCCTGCCTTCAACAGCTGGCATTTATAGAGCTATAAGTTTCCATAACTTCTCCAGGAGCTCTGCATGCATAAGCATGCCAAATCAAACCCTTAAGCTATTCTGCAAATAATTTCTACGGTAAATTTCATTTGTAATGACCTGAAGTTGAGTTTGTATCCTTTAGGAAAACCTATATGTTCTCACAGAACTCACAAGCTCTCTCCCTGCAATGTTAAACTCAAATTTTACTAGTATAATTAGTATACGCACGGAATTTATGGCACAAAAGTGTCACTGATTAAAACAAACTGACTCACTTTAAAACAGCACTAAAGCACAAACATAGTTTTGTTTTGAAAACCCCTTATTCTTCTTACTGTGTCTTTGGGTTTAGAGTTCCTTCTAACCACAATATGGTATGTCTGGGGCTTCTATTATCTGTTTTGGCATTTCACACGTGGAACACCTGCATGAGATAGGTTCCTTGACTCTACAAACAGCTTGCAGGATAAGAATTTATTACCAAATGCGTCTTCATGCTGTTTAAATGAAAGGAGGAACTCCACTAATGGCTTCTTCAGTTTAGTAACTGGAATATTTTATAGTTTCATCTAACTTTTATTTTCCCCCATCTGCTTAAGTGGCTTTATTCCTCTCAAGTTGAGAATTTCAAGGCTCTTACTAACAGGATGTTAAAAAGTATTGGTGCATTTTTTTTTTCCTGCCACCTTTTTTTTTTTTTCCCAACAGTCTGCTTTTGTTCTTCTCAGAGGCCTTTTATAAACCTTTCCTTTCTCCTGATGTTCTCCTGTCTAAAACAGTTCCAAAAACTACATGAAGTCACAGTGGAGGAAGAAGAGTTGGAAGAATGAGAATTTAAGTAGAGGATGAAGAAGCAACCCCTTTGCAAGGAAATATAGTCTACGTTGCCTCAGCCATTGTGGTTTCATAAACTGTTGAATCAATATCACCCCTCAAAGCTTCAACCTTCTAAATCTCTCCCCATTCTTCACTCTTGTGAATCACAGACTTCACAAGTGTGTACTCTTAGAAAAACAGGAAACTAAAACCATCAAGCAAGACTGTTTGTGTTTCCTCATATGATTCCAAGAAATGATGGGGTAGGAGGGCATTCTATCTTCACTTTCATAAAGCAGCTCTAATTCCTATTACCACAGTGTGAAGGATGTGTCCCTTCAAAGCCCATGCCGTCCTAATTAAGCCTTGTGCTTTTCTTCCTTAGCTTTCAACCTACCACAAGGGAGGTATGTGCTCTGGGGGGAGGGGAAGAGATGGGAGTTGGGGAAGATGGGAAGGTAGAAAGCTTGATTCTTAACATTTGCCACTTTGCAAGGTGTAAATACACCCACCACAGTAAACTTTAATCCAGCAACAGTTTATGAACTGGCTCCCGCATCTTTTGTCAATTTAACAACCAGCTCTCATAAACTGTTATGAGTTAGCCCCTGCATACCACTGCAAGAGTCTTATATAAAAAACTTTGAGGAGTAATACTTCTTTTCACTTTCTACCTTACTCATTAGGCACGTTATTGAAAGATCTCCCCTTATTTCTTTCTCAGGGCCAGCTCTAGGCAAACTCACAAAATTGGTGGGACTTATCCTCAGAGCCTCTTTGCTTCACCTTTCAATTTCCCTGACTTTTCGTCACTTTGCAGTTTCCATTGCTTAGCTAGTGTCCTGTGATTTAACAATCCTACAATATGCTCTCACCTCCATTACAATCATTTGCCCTGCTTAGCATTCTGTCACTGAGACCTAATAACTTAAGTGAGCCAATAAACTCACAAATGAGTTAATGGGCACTAAGTGTTAATAGAGATAACAGCTTGGTTCTGTATTCTTTCTAGTGTTACCTGCAATATTAAGTGAGATAGTCTGAAAAGAATGTCCCAGCTCTGAATAGTGACTCTGTAGCACTATAAGGCACTAGGAAAATGACAAGAGCTTTTCATTCTGTTAGGTCAGTTCTCAAACATTACCTGGACATTCAGTCCAAGTTTTTCCAAAACAGGAAGGGAAAACTTTAGTGGGGATAAGATGTTAGTTAGATAACTAAGATGCTATCTTAGATTATTTTACTCAGCTTTTCTGACTTTTCAGAGGCATTTCATTCATGATTCCCCTAAAATCTTGACCAGAACCAAGGCTTGTCTCCCTTTGCTCTTCAGCCTTTTTACTCCTCTCCATCCAGGATAGGAGTTGCCAGGGCAGAAGCTATATTTGATTTATGCATTTAAAAGTTTTGCATAGGTTTTCAACACTCAGTGAACAGTAATGATAGTAACAATAAAGATTAATAACTGCAGTAAACTGGTTAAACAAGAATTATGCACAGAGACTGGCCATTCTCTTATAGCTGGGGAAACAAACATGGCTACTGTTTAGAAATGGAAAGCCACTTTTCTATTAAACCAGTGACTGCAAACAAAGATGAATCAAATAAATTACACGGAAAATATGAAACTGAAAGTTCTCTGTAACGGGATAATGTTTTAAATAAATACTGTGAAGCATCTACCCCACCTAGATGGGTTGTAATTAAGGCAATCCATAACAGTATTAAAGCTGAATTAGTGGCTTGGTACTAGGAGATAATAATAATCTTTATATTGGAATTCAAAGGACTTCAAATTCTCATCAATCCCTGTTATATTCCTGTAGATAACTGGTACTGTTAAAATAGAAATATTAATAGAAAGAAAAAAAAAGTTGCTGAAAACAAAGAAGACAAAGATAGGATAAATGAGATCATCAAACAGGAAACCTTGAAAACTGAACTCAATATCTTTCCCACAATAAAAAAGGAGGGGAAGGTCTGGGGCGGGGGAGAACGGTATCAATGCCACATCACTTCTTCCATTATTATGTTTATTCATTCTACAAACATTTACTAAGTTATTATTTTACTAAATACTGTGGTGAATTCTCACATATCATAAACATCTTAAGGTACCTATGTTCAGGCATTATTTAACTCTCATGAATGAACCAAGATTAAATTATACGTTGATTCTATGACAAATTAAGCTTTAACCAGTGGGTTAAAGGGCTATGATTATCAATAAAGCTATTGAGTCCCTACTGTATGCCACATATTGTATTAAACACCCCCTACACTCTATGAAATAGGTACTAATATAATCTCCTTCTTACATATGAGGAAGCAGAGGTTCAGAAAGGTTAAGTACATTGCACAATGTCACACAGCTAGTAAGTGGCAGTGCTGGTATTTGAACCCAAGCAGTCTTCACCATTAAGTACACTGTGTCATGACAATAGTGTTAGTGAAAGCTGATTGAGTGCTTATTATGTACTGAATGCTCTAAACACATTACGTCACTGATATTCACAATAAATCTGTGAGGTAGATACAGGCGAGCAGCTCAGAGAGGAAAGACTACTTCTTCAACAGCATGTAGCTAGTAAGTGAAGTTAAAATTTAACGCAGGAAGGCTACCTGGTTCTAAAACCTGTGCCTGTAACCACTGCACCATACTGCCTCCAGCTGAGATTATTTCCATTCTTGTATGAACAAGGCACATTACTATAGAAATACTCTGCAGCATGCGTCACTGACAGCTATGCAGATATTTTCCTCAACATAAAACAAAAAACTAGCTCCCTCTGTAGTTATTTCTGTAAGACAGACATCCCAGAAGAGCTTATGATAAAAATGTCCAAACTGAAGCAGTAAATGCCTTAGTTCACTAAGCCTCCTTCCCCTTCATTCATACTTCACAACTAAAAAGCTGAACCATATGTGCTGCCCCCATTCAATGGGGATAATATCCAGAAGGGGACCAGCATGGGATTGGTCATCAGAAGATTACATGTGTGATGGAAGAGACTAGAGAGCCCTGAAAAAACCTTTCTTCATCATGGCTTAAAGAAAGAAAAAAATAGTTTTTTTTTTGAGTTCAAAGAAGAGACATATGCAGTCAAGGAGAACAGCAAAAGAAGACACCAGAAAAAAATTAAAATGCTAAAATATAGATGGAATTTGAAGCTAAAACCATTTTGTAAATAAAGGCACATTAAAAGAAACAAAATATAGTACAGACAATATGGAAACACACTGGGGACATGGGCGATCAACTTGAATAAACAGAACATAATTAAATGGGGAAAATAAATGTATAGTCATAAAAGATAAGGGAGATAAATTCTATACATGTGTATATCATGAATATATATATATATATATATATAGTTCATAGTTCTAAGGAAAAGAACATAAAGTTTCTTAATAAGGCCCTTGAAACACTGAAATAACAAAGATCTGAATTTGTATATTAAAATGATAAATTCCATCATAAGGAAAAAAAGTGATATGGATCAACCAATATCACAACATATCCTGGAACAGTTGCTGGACTTTAACACTATAAAAAACTAATCCTATGCAGACAACAAAAAC
The DNA here is from genome assembly GCF_011762595.2 of Tursiops truncatus. Lineage (NCBI taxonomy): Eukaryota > Metazoa > Chordata > Mammalia > Artiodactyla > Delphinidae > Tursiops > Tursiops truncatus. Next base: position 71,367,856 of record NC_047036.1, read on the forward strand.
CAAAATATATAACCAATTAGATGAAAAAAAATAGAGTAAATTGTTGAGGGAAAGAAAAGGTGGCCTAAATTTTTTATTCCTCAACAAACTGTCTCAATAATTGAGGCAACAGAGAGAAATTACACACAGCCCAGGCTATACAACCCCCATTCAAGCACATTCAAGAACTACTTAATCACAAAATCAAACCTGACCAAGATGAGTCAAAATAAAGACCAGGATTGAAAACTTGAGATAGAATATAGTAACGGTGGCTGCTAAGGGGAAAAGGGGATGGGGAGGGAAGGATTGGGAGGTTAGGATTAGCAGAGGCAAACTATTATTTATAAGATGGATAAACAACAAGGTCCTACTGTGTATAGCACAGGGAACTATATTCAGTATCCTGTGATAAACTGTAATGGAAAAGAGTATGAAAAAGAATATATATATGTATAACTGAGTCATTTTGTTGTACAGCAGAAATTAAACACAGCACTGTAAATCACTTATACTTCAATAAAATAAAAAATATATATAATAATGGTGAGTATTGATTCCATATACATAAAATAACTAATAATAAAGAAATGTGCATATTATTATTATTACTTGTTGATTATGTAATGATATGAACAACAAAACTGAGAGAGAGCATGAGAGAAGGGGAAGTTTGATGAAGTGAGTGTACAATTGTTCCCCCAGTGAGAAATCAACAGATACTAATTTTGTGAAGCAAATTTTACCAAAAAATGTTTAAAAATAATCATGAAATCAACCAAAACTAATATACTATATATTGGGAGGTGAGAGTAACAAAAGTATAAGTGAGCTAATTTCTTTATATTTTGATGTAGAGATTCAATGAATATTCTAAGGTTAATAAAAGAAACACTTTTTATACAGTTAAACATACAAGAAGAAATTAAAAGTCAATAAACATTCCAAATAATTAAAAGAAAAAAAGAAGCACACAAAAAAGAAACACAATAAAATACAGACTATTCAGCAAAAGACTGAAAATAAGGCAAAATGAAATATGAATCAGTTAAGGTACTAAAATCAATCATATTTCTCACATCAATGAAAGTAAACAGAATAAAATAAACTGTTACAAATAAAAGATTATTTAATTTGATCAGCAAGAAAGCTCAATCTCATAGCAAAGTACACTTTTAAAATAAAGTGGCTTTAAGATAATTGAAATCGTATCAAGCATCTTTTCCGACCACACCGCTATGAGACTAGATATCAATTACAGAAAAAAAATCTGTAAAAAATACAAATACATGGAGGCCAAACAATACACTACTAAATAACCAAGAGATCACTGAAGAAATCAAAGAGGAAATCAAAAACTGCCGAGAAACAAATGACAATGAAAACACGATGACCCAAAACCAATGGGATGCAGGAAAAGCTTTCTGAGAAGGAAGTTTAGAGCAATACAATCCTACCTCAAGAAACAAGAAACATCTTAAATAAACAACCTAACCTTACACCTAAAGCAATTACAGAAAGAAGAACAAAAAAACCCCAAGGTTAGCAGAGGGAAAGAAATCATAAAGATCAGAGCAGAAATAAATGAAAAAGAAAAGAAGGAAAAGATAGCAAAGATCAATAAAACTAAAAGCTGGTTCTTTGAGAAGATAAACAAAATTGATAAATCATTAGCCAGACTCATCAGGAATAAAAGTGAGAAGACTCAAATCAATAGAATTAGAAATGAAAAAGAAGAAGTAACAACTGACACTGCAGAAATACAAAGGATCATGAGAGATTACGGCAAGCAACTATATGCCAATAAAATGGACAACCTGGAAGAAACGGACAAATTCTTAGAGCAGTACAACCTTCTGAGACTGAATCAGGAAGAAATAGAAAATATAAACAGACCAACCACAAGGACTGAAATTGAGACTGTGATTAAAAATCTTCCAACAAACAAAAGCCCAGGACCAGATGGCTTCACAGGCAAATTCTATCAAACGTTTAGAGAAGAGCTAACACCGATCCTTTTCAAACTCTTCCAAAATATAGCAGAGGGTGGAAAACTCCCAAACTCATTCTACATGGCCACCATCACCCTGATACCAAAACCAGACAAAGATGTCACAAAGGAAGAAAACTACAGGCCAATATCACTGATGAACACAGATGCAAAAATCCTCAACAAAATACTAGCAAACAGAATCCAACAGTACATTAAAAGGATCATATACAACGATCAAGTGGGGTTTATTCCAGGAATGCAAGGATTCTTCAATATACGCAAATCAATCAATGTGATACACCACGTTAACAAACTGAAGGAGAAAAACCATCTAATCATCTCAATAGATGCAGAAAAAGTTTTCAACAAAATTCAACACCCATTTATGATAAAAACCCTCCAGAAAGTAGGCATAGAGGGAACTTACCTCAACATAATAAAGGTCATATATGACAAACCCACAGCCAACATCGTTCTCAATGGTGAAAAACTGAAACCATTTCCTCTAAGATCAGGAACAAGACAAGGTTGCCCACTCTCACCACTCTTATTCAACATAGTTTTGGAAGTTTTAGCCACAGCAATCAGAGAAGAAAAAGAAATAAAAGGAATCCAAATCGTAAAAGAAGTAAAGCTGTCACTGTTTGCAGATGACATGATACTATACATAGAGAATCCTAAAGATGCTACCAGAAAACTACTAGAGCTAATCAATGGATTTGGTAAATTAGCAGGATACAAAATTAATGCACAGAAAAAAGAATAAAATACCTAGAAATAAACTTACCTAAGGAGACAAAAGACCTGTATGCAGAAAACTGTAAGACACTGATGAAAGAAATTAAAGATGATACAAACAGATGGAGAGATATACCATGTTCTTGGAATGGAAGAATCAACATCATGAGAATGACTATACTACCCAAAGCAATCTACAGATTCAATGCAATACCTATCAAACTACCAATGGCATTTTTCACAGAAGGAGAACAAAACATTTCACAATTTGTACGGAAACACAAAAGACCCCGAATAGCCAAAGCAATTTTGAGAAAGAAAAACAGAGCTGGAGGAATCAGGCTCCCGGACTTCAGACTCTACTACAAAGCTACAGTAATCAAGACAGTATGGTACTGACACACAAACAGAAATACAGATCAATGGAACAGGATAGAAAGCCCAGAGATAAACCCATGCACATATGATCACCTTATCTTTGATAAAGGAGACAAGAATATACAATGGAGAAAAGACAGCCTCTTCAATAAGTGCTGCTGACAAAACAAGACAGCTACATGTAAAAGAATGAAATTACAACACTCCCTAACACCATACACAAAAGTAAACTCAAAATGGATTAAAGACCTAAATGTAAGGCCAGACACCATCAAACTCATAGAGGAAAACATAGGCAGAACACTCTATGACATAAATCACAGCAAGATCCTTTTTTACCCACCTCCTTGAGAAATGGAAATAAAAACAAAAATAAACAAATGGGTCCTAATGAAACGTAAAAGCTTTTGCACAGCAAAGGAAACCATAAACAAGATGAAAAGACAACCCTCAGAATGGGAGAAAATATTTGCAAATGAAGCAACTGACAAAGGATTAATTTCCAAAATTTACAAGCAGCTCATGCGGCTCAATATCAAAAAAAACAAACAACCCAATCCAAAAATGGGCAGAAGACCTCAATAGACATTTCTCCAAAGAAGATATACAGATTGCCAACAAACACACGAAAGGATGCTCAACATCACTAATCATTAGAGAAATGCAAATCAAAACTACAGTGAGGTATCACCTCACACCAGTGAGAAGGGCCATCATCAAAAAATCTACAAACAATAAATGCTGGAGAGAGTGTGGAGAAAAGGGAACACTCTTGCACTGTTGGTGGGAATGTAAATTGATACAGCCACCCTGGAGAACAGTATGGAGGTTCCTTAAAAAACTAAGAATAGAACTACCATACAACCCAGCAATCCCTCTACTGGGCATATACCCTGAGAAAACCATAATTCAAAAAGAGTCATGTACCACAATGTTCACTGCAGCTCTATTTACAATAGCCAGGACATGGAAGCAACCTAAGTGTTCATTGACAGATGCATGGATAAAGAAGATGTGGCACATATATACAATGGAATATTACTCAGCCATAAAAAGAAACAAAATTGAGTTATTTGTAGTGAGGTGGATGGACCTAGAGTCTTTCATGCAGAGTGAAGTAAGTCAGAAAGGGAAAAACAAATACCGTATGCTAACACATATATATGGAATCAAAAAAAAAAAAATGGTTCTGAAGAACCCAGGGGCAGGACAGGAATAAAGACACAGACGTAGAGAATGGACTTGAGGACACGGCAGGGGGATGGGTAAGCTAGGACGAAGTGAGAGAGTGGCATGGACATATATACACTACCAAATGTAAAATAGATAGCTAGTGGGAAGCAGCTGCATTGCACAGGAAGATCAGCCCAGTGCTTTGTGACCACCTAGAGGGGTGGCATTGGGAGGGTGGGAAGGAGATGTAAGAGGAAGGAGATATGGGGTATACATATATGTATAGCTGATTCACTTTGTTATAGAGCAGAAACTAAGACACCATTGTAAAGCAATTATATTCCAATAAAGATGTCAAAAATATTTAAAAATAAAGTAATATAAGATGGTGGTGGGATGAATTGGGACTTTGGGACTGACTAATATTTATAAAATAGATAACTAATAAGAACCTGCTATATAAAAAATTAAATTAAATTTAAAAAAGACAAAGTAATACAAGAAATGGATAGGAAAAGACATATTGGGAAAATGCTAACAAAAAAGAAAGTAAAATGTGTGATATTAGTATTAGGGTTGAAATCAAGGAGGAGAAAAAACAGTAAAGGACTTCCAATAGGTGCTTTAATGAAAGCAGAGAAACATAAGAGCAGTACAGTATTTTAAACTTATATTTTTGAGCTCATTTGATCAAATAAACCAAATAAATGTTAATAGATATTCCTAATAAAATATGTCAACCTTCATGAGTAAAACAGCATAGAGATTAATTAGGTTATAAAGAAAACTTAGAGTGATTTTTTTAAAAAAGAAATTAATTTAGAGAAATTCTCTGCTTATAATACATAACAATTACAATAACACAAAAGGAAAAACGAATACACCAACTGTTTAAAGATTTATAAGTTTTATGTTCAGCAACTCATGAGTTAAAAGAAAAACACAACTGGGCTTCCCTGGTGGCGCAGTGGTTGAGAGTCCGCCTGCCGATGCAGGGGACACGGGTTCGTGCCCCGGTCTGGGAAGATCCCACATGCCACGGAGCATCTGGGCCCGTGAGCCATGGCCGCTGATCCTGCGTGTCCGGAGCCTGTGCTCCGCAACGGGAGAGGCCACAACAGTGAGAGGCCCGCATACCACCAAAAAAACAAAACAAAACAAAAAAACCCCACAACTGTAGAATATGAAGAAAATAACAAGTCATTGTATATCAGAACCTATGAAAATTGACTAAGATTGTGATCAAAAGAAAATTTATAGGTTTTAATAATTACCTTTCTCAACTACCAAGGATGAAATAATTTAATAAAATAGTCTATTAAAGTAGCAGTAACATGAAACTAAGGAAAGTAAAAGGAAGGAATTATTACTGATAAATGCAAAATTAATACACTGGAAAATAGAAGAAGAGTAAAAAGGCAAATTTACTAATTGGTTGATGTGTGTTCATATAATTATGTATCATATATAACTGAATATATATTATGCATACATTCATATACTAATAAATATACATATGTATGTAAGTAATATTTAAAAATAATATTAAAGGAAAAGCACATATAGTAAAAATGAAAACTTGAATGTTAATAACTATGCATTATATGTACATACTATGTATTATACACATATATGACTATATACATGTATGAAACTAAGTTATGTATGTGTGTCCCTGTGTGTATATATATATGTGTGTATATATAAACTGATCTTGGAAAAATAAGAGAAGGAGAAAGCACATATAATAAACAAATTAGGAAAAATTAGAATTTGTTAGTAAATACGGATGCAGAGAAAATGAAAATAATTATGAGAAAATACTTGTCACACACTAAGGATAAACTTGAAAGTGTGAATAGAATGAATGCTTTATTATGATAACACAAAAAAAACAAAATTGGTGCTAAGGACAACAAGAGTCCAATCAGGTAAGGGCAAATTTTCCAATTTTCTTAGGGGAAAAATTAAGAAAAATATTTATTCGTCCCTACTCCTAAAGAAGTCAAACCTTTCCTAAACCAGAGTTTAAGTGATGAACTCTAAATATCCACTAAGAAACAGAAAATTATAAAGCTATTTAAAATATTCTAGACAGCATAAAAACATATCGCTTCCAAGCTCATCTTTTATGAAGCCAACATAAAATTAATGGTCTAAGTCTGGAAAACTGTCTTTCCAGATTTAAAAAGGTGGAATAAACCACAGCCCCATACTACTTTTGCATACAAAATAAAAGGAGGACATTCTCAGACTATTAAAAGGATAGAATATGATTAATAAGGTTTATTCAAGGAATATAAATACAAATATCCTTATATAAAATCTATCAATGTATATTAAAATATTAAAAAGAAAATAAAAGCAAGTGATTATCTTTGTATATAGGAAAAAGTTATTTGATAAAAATTAATATCTAATCTTGATTTTTAAGATTCTTAATAAAACTGTATAAAATAATTTATATTTTATACAACTTTATAATCTGTTTGATATACATGTCTGAAAGCAAAATCCATGAGCATAGTGAAATATTAAAAGCATCCTCGTTAAATTCAGTAACAATAAAACAGGATGCTTATTAGTATTATTATTTAAATATTTAATATTATCCTAGGAGTACCAGATGATGTACTTAAAATATTTTTTAGAAACTTAAAGTGATTTTAAACATAAGAGATATAAATATGGAAAGGATAAAACATTTTTTTCCAGATGATTATACAACTAGAAAAATTAAAAGCAAGAGAAATATTAACTGAGGGAGCCAAATACAAATAAATATATGAAAATTAATTGCTTTCCTGGAAACAAACATACCCAGCTATAAAATACTGAGAAATAAGAATCTTATCTTTAAAATAAGAATAAATATCTAGGTAAAAAGTTAATCACAAAATGTGAAAAATCTCTATGAAAAAAATATTTTAATTCTACTAAAGGATAGGTATTTCTGAAAGGAAAGAAGAGAAAACGTATTCCTGCACAGAAGATTTAATATTGTAAAAATGTAAGTTCAAACTAAATTAATCTACAGATTTCACATGATCCAAATAAAATACCAACAGCCTTATTTCTGGAAAGTGAGCTAGCTGATTCTAAATTTCTCATGTAAAAATCAACATGAAAAAATTGGCAGCAAGTTTCTGAAAAAATAAGAAGTAGTAAAGGAGAATACCTTGATAAGATAGTAAAATACATTTTAATACAACTAAGTGTTTGGTGCTGGTGTCTAAATAGGAAGATTGATCAATTAAATGGAAGAAACAGTCAAGAAATAAACAAATACATATGAGAATTTACTCTATGATAAAGTTGGCACTTTAAATCAGTGAAAAAAATAGCTTTCTGAATAAACATGTTGGGACAGCTAGCTAGCCATTAAAAAAAAAACAACTGTTTTTTGCCTTAAGAGTAGACCCCAATAAATTCCAGACGTATCAAAGATTTAAATGTAAAAATAAAACTTTAAAAGTACCAAAAAATTACATTAAAAATAGTTTTGATATGGAAATACTCTTTCTAAATAAGAGGAACCATCCAGAGCAACATTAGAAAATATTAATAAATTTGACTACATAAAAATTAAAGTATTCTATGCCCCAAACCTCACAATATGAAGAATTAAATAAAAATATTTTATAAAGCTTATTAAATAAGTTAATTTTTTTACTTATAGTAAACAGACGTAATTTTTTTTTTTTTACAAATTTTAACTGAACTGGAAAATAGGCACATATAGAAGAAAAATTCAGTCAGACATATCTAATTATAAACTTAACTGAGCCTTTGACTCAGTAATGCCACTTCAAGGCATTTATCCAGGATTTATATATACATCCAGAAACAAAGAGATAAAAACAATGATGTTTATTGCAGCATACTTAGAAAGAACAAAAGTGCAAAAATCTCTAAATGTCAAGCAGTCATAAATGGGTTAAATCAATTACAGTCTACCCATAAATGAAATTCTCTGCAGCTGTGAAAAGCAAGGGAAGTTATAGAGAGCTGAAAATGAAAATATCACCAAAATATGTTTAAAAAAAGAGAGAAATATTTTATGTCTGCATGTATATATATATATATATTTTTAAATATACACGAAAGACTCTAACCTGAGAATTGGGACTGCAGAGCAAGGATGGGAGGAAGAATTGCTTTTCGTATTATAACTTCTTTACTGTGTGGATTTTTTTGCAGATATATATTTATTAAAATTTAAAAAGATATATATATAAAAAGTTATATATATATAACTTTTTAAATTAAAAAAAATTAAACCTGGAAGTTAAAGTAAGCATTACTTAGCCTCTTTATAAGCTTCATATTTTCATGATTTGACAGTGACCAATAAATTTTACAAAAGTATTAAAAGTTTGATAACAACACTTCATGTCATAACTTTTCACCTTAATATTTGTCCCCTCAAGGCAAAAATAATCCTGGGGGTCAAGGGAAGTCAAAGAGATGTTCAGTGATCAATGTAATCTTTTTAAATTCTAATAATGCAACTGCAAGAAGATTCATACATATAAATGAAGCTGTAAGAACTTAATAGCATGTATGTGATTTAGAGGAAAGAGTACAGGAATTATATTCAGACGATCTGGGTTTGAAGCTGCTGTACCACTTATTTGAGCAAGTTATTCAATCTTTAAAAGCCTCAACTGAGTGACAAAATAGAGATATGGGTAACAACTGTATAATGTAGTTGTGAGGATTAAATTATGACATATTAATGTTGAATAAAGTTTCCAGGATTTTAGTGTGATGGGATAGCTATACAAAAGAGATTATCTTTGTGGTATTGTCTACAACAGCATCTTCAGGCCAGAAAATGGTTAGAGGTCCCAACAGATCCAAAGTAAATTTCAAAAAGCTGTAAAAACAAGAGAATGAAAACCACATGCAACTTAATAGATTCTCAATTCACTAAGCAACTCCTGACCAATGTGAAAAGCTCACAGAGGCATGTGGGTTATATTCAGCTGGATGCATTTTGTATGCTTTTTAAATACTCTTTAATTTGTTGTTGTTTTTAATGACCTGATTGAGAATTTTTAGGGTCTGCTAAAGGAGCATTTTATTTGTTTCTTCACACTGTCTCTTTTCTTCCAATTTTCTTCTCTCTCTGTTTTCTTCCTCTTCTTCCATTACATAAATAGATAGGCCCATGCCATATGTGTAATTTGCTTCAATCTCACTCTTTATCCCCTCATACAAAGCTGTTTTAAATGGACTATACCAACAGAACTAGAGGTGCTAACTAGATCAAACAGTTAATTCTGAAATTTTTGAAGGCTTTCTGTAACATTTTTTGGCTTTCTCATTTAGTTTCTAGGAAAATTTCATCACTGTTACAGTTAATTCAAATCCCAGCAAGACCTGGTAAGCAAATAACTTGCCAAGTTTTAACTCAAAGTACTCCTTAGCCTTTACCAAAAGAAGGACCAATTTGAGGTGTATTTCTATAATGGATGAGCCTTCTGCCTGAGCATTCCATTACCTCATTCATTTTAAAGTCAGTTTAGAACTCATGGACAGTGCCAAATTTACAGCCCTGAGTCCAGAATCCCTTTTTTAGTCTACAGAGAAGGCACTGCATAAGTTGTCTTGCTGCAAGTCTTCTGAGCTAGCCCCACTCCATCACATCCTTATTCTTGAGGGTACAAAGGTTTCAGACTCCTAGTCTATCCAATAATGTAAGTACCATTAATGATCAACAAATCTAGCTGCAACCTTGACTCCCCATCTGATGAGACATTATTGTTATCACTAACAAAATGGGTTGGCAAAGGCAACCAAGCTCTAAAATACCCAAGATTCAAGCCACTGAATACCTTTGTGTTCACTCTATAACATATTAGTAATCAGGAAGTTCATAAAATATTTAATTATTTTAGATGTTCTTAAGAGCTATTCCCTGAGAGACTTGTACCCCTAAATGTGCAGAATCTAGGTTCAAGCAATGCTATCATTGCTTGACCATCTTGTCTAAGAAGAAATGATGTCATGGTTGTTTAGGGAGTTAAGTCTATTTGTGTGCATACCCTGTCTATAATTAGCATTTTCTGAGGGATGGGCTAAAACATTGCTGGGGTAGGATTACCTGTGCTATTTCACAGTATCACTGCTATTGTGGGGCTGGTTACATCATTCTGTCAAATGTCCTCATGCATGAGGGAACAGAGAGCTTTGGCCCCATCAGATGGCTTGCTTTTTGTCACACAAGTCTTGATCTTTGCTGTCTATGTTTTTTGTTTGTTTGTTTTTTCCTATCATTTTCTCTTCCTGAAAATATTCAAGTTCCCTCAAGGTGTTCAATGTGAACTTTGCAGGGACATCAGGTGGGTGATATCTGGGGTTGCTGTGCTTTTGTAAACAGAGTTAAAGCCATGCTCAAGGGAAAGTTCAACATTGAGAAGGACATCTATTTTCAAGTGTAGGGGCAAGCAATGGAAAACTAGGTCAAGGAACCTGAGATTTGAGAGGGGAGTACAATCCAAGAGTCCAGGAACAAATTTTTTTTAAATGTGAAGGGTGTCCAAGGCTCATTTTTAACAATATAGAATAGCATACTTCAAAGAGGTATCAGTCTTCTTGGAAGTATAGAGTTAGGACAGCCAAGTATGCCTTCCCTCTTTTCCACCTACCCATGCTGTTTTCATCCTTCACAGCCCAATTCAAATATCATCCATCTGAAGCCTTCTGAAACTCTCTTTCCTCTCAGGAGAATGAATCATTGCCTCTTCTGAGCTCTCTCAAGACTTGTTCAAATTGCTTACTTTGGAACTTATCATTTTAATATAGTTAGTTATAGATGTATCTTCTTGAGTAGAGACTAGGTATGGTATTTCTTTCCTCTTTATATTCCTAAAACCTAACCAATTCATAAGACAGATGCATAATTTAGATTAGATGAATTGAATTCAAATGTTACTTGCATCCTCATGAGATCAGGTTATGCATATAATAGGTCACAGGAGCTTTACTGAACCAGAGTTTATTTCCTACTTGATTCATTCCACTACTACCATAAAAGATGTGTTAGCATACCCTTGGACAAGATGAGAAATCTGTAAACAAACTGGATACAAAAAATACAACTAAACAAAAACATTACTGGAATTATCCTGGGTATATGGATCAAGTGAGGTGAGTTTCTGATAGAAGAGAAATTTACTTTCTGCAGCTGACTCGAGGAAGAGGTAGTAGGATGATGGTGGAAGAAATAATTCCATTGAGTCACCTACTGTGGAAGAACATTAAATATCTATGATAATTGTGACACCAATAACTTTTTCAAAGGCAAAGAATGGTATTTATATTACTATAGTGGCATCCGTGAAACATTTGGATAATTTTAGTTCAAGGTTTTAATCTTTCTGATTTTCAGAGCTTTCACAGTTGCAGTGCCCTGTCATGTTCGGGAAGGAGTGCTTATTCATAAAAAGCTGTATCTTCATTCTTTTGTCATTAGTAAAAATGGGTCATAGATCGTATCATGTTGCCTGTAACCTAGTTATAATTCTGGCAGGAGGGAAGTTTCAAAATCATTTCATATAGGAATCTTTAAAAACTCATTAGCATTTAATAATTATATTAATATATAAAGCATGAAAATCATGGAGCTAATTTCTGCAAAGATCGGCAGTGAATGTGCTCTGGAGAAGTTTTCTCTTTCAACTTTCTGGGAACAAAAGAGAAGGCAGTTCAGGCCTCTAATATGACATCCTATTTCAAATGCAGAAGAGAGAGAATTTCACAGAAGCCTCGCATCGTGAGTTAGCGGATTCTAAAATGAAAAGCAAGAATATTAGAGCAACATCTCAAAATGTGACTCTGGGCACTGGAGAAGCCTCTCCCCTTTGATTGATTTGCATTTCTGCCTATGTCTGAATTCATATTCCATAAGCACAGATGGAGGTGTGATAGATTTTTTTTTTTTGAGCACATCTATTTATTCAGATACCGGATTCAGTCTCTGAGTAGAGAGATGGTAAAGGCTGCTGTGAGCAGATGGCATATAGGCACTATGACTTCAGAAACAACATTCTTTCAAGATAAGTGGCACATAATAATAATAATACTTAGCACATATATTACACCTTTGGTCTGCCAACATTAACTAATTAATCTTCAGTAGACCCCTGTGAGATAAGTAAGTACTTATAATTATCTCTATTATGCAGTCAAGTCAACTAAGAATGTGTCTGCACATACTGTGGAAGAATTGGCCCAAGTTAAAGACCGGGTGGATCCAATTTGCATGGCTCTTTAAGATTTCTGCTCTCATAGCAGAGACTAGTATTTCTAGACACCCTGCTGTTTGAGGCACCAAGTAGATTTGAAGCAGGATATCAACTGCAAGACATATTTCATTCAGAAGGTTTCTGCAGCAGGGATCCGAAATAGGCCTGAAAAAGTTGAGTCATTTTTCTAAAGCTTGAGAGGTCACGGCTGGCCAGAAGCAGCTATGGAATTACAGAGTCTCTGCCTACTTCTCTTATTTAAAGCAGGCAATCTGACTATCCATATCTTTCAAAGACATTCTTTAAGTGATTGAACAAAATACAGAGTTCAGAGAACCCTGAAGTTTTCTCTTAGTATCTGCTGTATCTGAGTTTTTCCTACCATAAGTGCATTGAGTGTGCCCTATGGCTTTGACTAGGGGTTAATAACCCACATGAAAGGATGGTGAGCTTCTTGTGACACTGAATTTCTTAGATTTGAGGTTTTGATGCTGCTGACATAGAAGAGCAAAAGTGTATGTCCTGCGGGTCTGAAATTTGGAATTACTGGAATATACCATGATATCAAGAGGCCCCAGCCTCAATTTGAAATGTGTAGTAAAAACCTTTGCAAAAGTGGGAGTATTAATATCATACACACAAACTTATTACGAAAATTTAAGGAGAAAACATATGGAAAATGTCTCTCAGTACCTGACACACGATAGATAAACAAGTAATAGTTTAATCCTTAAACCACTGCTTCTTAGCAGCATGACTCTGGGCAAGTTACAATCTTCTTGACTCATTTTGCTCATCTACTAAATGGGGCTAATCCCACCAACCACAAATAACTTAAAGTCCCTAAAGCTATTTTGAGTTCTCTCAAAAGCGTAGAGGAGTCTTCATGACCTCATGATCATATTTTAAAATACTTTCATGTTTTCTATTGTAATATCTGTTACAGCATTCTTTGCATCTGAAGGAACCAACGCTTCACTTATAAACCTTGGGAGGTGATTGCCTTTGAGCTTCTACTCTCCTCCTGTCTATTTTAAACTTGTTCTTGTTTTATGCATGGGGCTTCAATTTCAAATGTCTTGAAAGGGTGGGGAGAGAGCATTAAGATGTGGGGCTGTTAAACATATAACAATAGCCAGTGATGCTGCCTAGAGGCAAGCTGCAACTGCATGCCCTGATTGTAGATACACAAATTGAAAGTCATTTTTAGCAAACATCACATCTGGGGCACAAGTATATTTCTTGGGTCATGAAAGATATTTCATTCACTGCTGACCATGCTCTTCTGTTCCCTTGGATTAGAATACTCTCTCCCTTCTCAATTAACAAGGTCCTTTCCATCTTTAAAAGCTCAGATTATATCAAAGTCCTCGCACGAAGTCATTCTTGACCTTCATGGTTCACAATGATCTCTTTTACTCACAATTCACAAGTTTCATCTTCTGAATTCTGAGCTTGGCATTCAGAATTTGGCATTAATGAATGACAATTCAGTTTGACATTAATGAATGGCATATGGTACCTATTTTTTATCCTACAGTACATCTTTGCATCGTTATCTTTTTAGGCTATGCGTACCTATGAATGAAAGGTGTTTATATAAATTAAATGAGCAAAAGCACATTGAACTGAGAACTATGTTGGGCCACACACAAACACAGAAAAAAATAATAAATATCAGTTAGTATAATTATTTTATCATTATGATACCTTGATCCTCAACTAGACTTTTTTGCCTGGCACAGAAAAATGATTATAAAGATATGTTACATGTTTATAACAACTTACAGTTTACCAAGCTATTGGTCAACCACTTAGTCCTTAGAAAATAATTAGAGGTTAAGTAATATTAGCCATCTCTGAGGGAGAAAGGAATTAAAGTTCGGAAAAAGTTATCAAATTAAACAAGGAAACTCAGCTAGAATATGAACAAACAGGAAATTCAGGGCTCCTGATTCCAAGACCAGTCCAGGGAAAGAATTCATCAATGATGGCAAATGTGCTGATTCAGCAGCCCTCTTTAATATAATCCCTAAACTGGCCTTTTTTTCCTTCCTGAGTCATGTGAGTTTTACAATATCTGAACTGGTCTGTAAATTATTTACAGGTCATATGTCTTCTATTTAGATTATAATTTTCGTGAGGGAAGGTGTTACACCAGGTATTTTTAACTTACCCCTAACCACTTGTCAGAGCACTCAGTACCCTTTGAATGTTCAATACATATTTTTAAAACTTAGGACTTTAATTTTACTTTGACTACTAATTTGTCATGTTACCATTAAGGTAATCAGGAAATAGTTATTGCAAACATATTATCTGGATACAGTTTTTAAAAAGTAATTGCCAATAAAATGATGAACTAAAATATATAGTCTCTTGCGTTTTCATGAAATCTATTCCATTTAATCAGGTTATTTTCCTTAGGTTGAAAAATTATTAAAATATAAGTGAAGCACATTGGATGGTAGCTCTCAAACTTTCTCTGACAGCACAATCCTTGGAAATTATGGGATAACTTTCTGAAAGTCTACGAATGATTAATTCCATCTCGTTCAGAGTAATTTAGCATGAATGCTGGTGTGTAGCATTGGAGATTTTACTTTGCTTATTAATATTAAGTTTAAATTAAAAGCGTAGAATGCAAAGTACAACCAAGACCACTGGTGTCCATTCATCAAAAGCTGGTATTTATGCAAGCATTGATGTGTTTGTACTTTAATATCTCTCCCTTACTTGTTCTTTCATTGTACTCACTAGAATATGAGTTATTCTAGATACTAAACACTGAAAAATAATCATGAGATTAACGCTAAAAATAGGGGATATACTAGATAACAGTTTGATTATTCTCCTGTAAATTGGGAGAAAACAACTACTGCTCAATTTTGGTAATGAAGCACCAATTTTGATGCTCAAAGTTTGAAAACTCCTGCAATAGAAATTAAGGTAAATCTGAATTGTTGCTCTAGTTTTTCCTTTATTTGAAAGGAATCAATATACCGACTTGTTTATTTTTTCATTTACGTGTCACATTTTTCTCTTTGAATGCAAACCATGCACATTTCATAGAACTATAATTCTTTAAGAACATCTCCTTTCTTTTTTTTTTTTTTTTTTTTTTTTTTTTTTTTTTTTAAGAACATCTCCTTTCTTAATAAGTGGGATATAGGCCTGGGGGGTTACTAGAAAACTGGAGGTCATGACAATCATATGAAGGCCGTGGTCGATCTAATTTGCTATTACAATAGCTACAGTTGGGTGTAAAATTTTCATGTTTGCTGGATGTTAAAAATGTAAATCACATAAGCCCATAGATTGTGTCCAGAAAAGATAACAATTGTGAAGTTAAAGGCTCAGGTATAGATATAGATATAGCTATAGACAGAGAGAGAAGGGGAGTGGAATACAAGTCAGCAAGAATATTTTTCTTATCAGCCATAATATGTATATATGAACATTCTACTGCTATTCTGACAGTGACAGAAGGAAGATTGGAGAACAAAAAATTATGATGCAACTAAAGGAGCACATTTAGTTTTCCCTCCTTTTAGAAAATGTCCCTCATTCATTTTATCCATCAGTTCTAGGAAAGCTTTCTTTTCAGAGCATTTGTTCTCAGCTTTAGTGAAGCTATACAGGTGGTGCTGCCTCAGCAGGAAACTGTCTTCTTGCTGAGGGGCCGCCAATTATTTGTAGTGAAACTAAAACAGAAGAATAAATATTACATGTTGATGGATACTTGTCAGGAGAGGGAATGAGGTGCTTTCAATGGGGCTTGTCAGACACAAAAACCTTCAGCAAATCTGCATTTTCAATGGCAAAGTGGCTAGAATTCTCCAGCTGCTCCACTGGTGAACCTCAAGATTTATCTCATAAATTTAAATTATAGATGACATAGCACTGGAATGGAAATAGATGACACCTTTAAAAATAAATCTAGTGTAACATTTGGGAAAAGGAATCACACATTTCAAAGGGGAAAAAATAAATTTCCAATGTGCCAAAACAGAGCTTTTATTTATTGTCCTATTTACTATTCTCTGTCTAAAATTAGCATCTCTCTTACTTTTCCTTTCAGTCCCCTTTATAAGACATGCTGTGGAGAAGCTCTGGAAGTTTAGTGCAACTCAAGGAGTAAGCCGGCTGTAACTATAACAAAAAGCTTGCCAAGGTTGAGAGCCAAACTGGCAAGGTTTTCTGTCATGTCAGCGTTTAAGTATTATTGCAATGTTATCGTATCACTGAAGAAAGGGGAGCATGGAAACAGCAGAGCCAAATGCAAAGGAACATTTGAAGGAAAGTGTGTACCTAGCTTCAATAGAGAATTTGGCAGTAGTGGACAGGGTTTAGCCTTAATAGGAACCAGTCAGTTCAACTTTGATCATATGAAATTGCTCTTTTAAAATTTATTCCAGGAGATCTTGATTCCAGCAGTCTTTCTGAATCAGATAGTGGTAAAGAATAATAAAGAATGTAACTCTGAAAACCTACAACACCAGATGAAGACTTGCCTGTGTTAAAAGGAAATTTCCACTGGTCAGAGCAGGAAGAATAAATTTCTCTTGAAGGGAAATTTCAGAGCAATACATTTGAGATGTTTTTCCCCCTTTCATGTATTTATTCACATGACCAGGTAAAAGTCAATGAAAATTTGGACATTTGTCCTGAGAAACCACAACAGAGTTCATGATTTGAGCAAATATTTTACCAATATTAGAAGAGTCAATTGAGAAAAACACAAAGGTGAAAGCAAGCGCCAGAACAAAATGAATAACCTATCACTAACATTAGCATGTTTACCGAGGTAGGGGGGACTTTCAGCAATATTTTGATCATTCCATTCTAGGTATTATGAAAGATGTGCTGCACTAGATTGGAAACTTTTTTTTTTTTTAAAAAACTAAGTGAAATTCAGAGGGCGAGGCACAGAAACATGAGCTCTCCAGAAACAACTTTTCCTTCGACTATTGATGGTTTCTCTTTTCTTCTCAGGTCAGCCATGGAAGGGCACATAAACGATTCAGGGGATTTAAAAATTGAAGCGGTGAGTTTAATAGCTTTACCCACATTCACTATTTGCCTCTCTTGCTTTCCAATTCCCTGTAGCTAGAGTCAAATACATTCTCACCCAGTGATCAGTGTTGGTTTTCAAGTGACACACTGCATGTGGAGCTCAGGAAAACCAAACACCTACAGGAATGTGTTGAAGAAATGGGATAGCAAGGGCGCCAAGTGACTCAGTCTCTGCTTCCATTCCCTGGGGTTTATCAACTTTGTTAATGGGGCATATGTGCTGAGAATTATGTAACGTTAAACATGGGGAACATTTCCTGGAGACATTTTTCATTCTTCCTCAAAGCCAATTCATTGATAAGTCTAGTGTCCAGGTAAAACACCACCCTCTAGTGTACGTCTCTAAATAATGCTGCTGTGACTCCTCGGATGATAGTAAGCATTACAATGAAGGTCATTTCCTATTAATTAATCCATAGGGCAATACACACAAGGATGCACTGAACAGTAGGTGATATATAACTCATTGGTGTGGTCAAAGTAACTGTTGGTTTGCAGTCAAAATGAAGCAAACAGTTGGCTAGATAAAAAGAATCCAACAGAAGCTCATCAATTTCACAAGTATTTAGTGAGAATTTGGTATGGGGCAGATGTGCATGGTATGTGTTCAATGATACAATAAGGATGATAATCGCTTAAACTATGAATTGGAAGAAAAGTATTCCAAGAGTTGAACATCCTCTGAGAAATCCCCATGATGCCTGCTCTTTGGGAAAATAACGTAACTTGCTGGGGTCAGGGTGGCAATCAATTACCTAAAGAAAATTAAAATGTACTAACAGAAACATAAAATTGTTTCTCAGAAATCCTCAAAATAATTGATAACTAAAATGTGAATCATCCTAGTTTATAAGGAGAAAAATAAATTTATAAAAGTCTAGATTAGAAGCTTTTTTGATGTTATATAGCCTGATTCCATGTGAAAAAAGGAGTAGATGGAGCAATTAGAAGTATTCTACAATCCTCTGGCATGGAAGATTACTAGAAAATCCTGTGAATATATTTGACATTATTCTCTTCTCTTAAACAGAACTCAAAGAAACTGAACTCTTTTGATGAAAATATCCGTACCTCCTTTCTACACTCGTGAACATCTCAGGAGACTTTTTTTCTTAATATCTTCCAGCCTAAACTGTTGAAAGTGGATCTAGTCCGGTACATAAAGATGTTGAGCATTTGAGAGTGCTAAAAATTCTGCCCACAGGACATGGAATATATCAAATTCATCCACATTTTCCCATATACATTTCCCATTCCCAAAATGCCTTATTAAAACTCTTCTCATTGGTATTTCCCAGTGGAATCAGGGAAAACCTAGTATCTCCATCTAACAAAAACATCATTGCTCATCAATACCATCTTTCAGCTATCACCAAGTTATTTAGACTTTTTGCTACCCGAAAATCTTCCCTCACATACCCACAACTGTGATGTAATTGCCTCAGAACATTCTTGGAAGAAGCTGGAATTTACTTAAAGACCTGTATGTGTGTGCAAGTGCACATGTTACCCAAGTTTTCATCAGCAGAATGCAATGTGCTCATGTAGAAAATATCCCCCCCAAAGAAAAAGATAGTGACTTTGTCCTAGAAATTGTTTTTTTTTTTTTTTTTTTTGCGGTACGCGGGCCTCTCACTGTTGTGGCCTCTCCCGTTGCAGAGCACAGGCTCCGGACGCGCAGGCTCAGCGGCCATGGCTCACGGGCCCAGCCGCTCTGCGGCATGTGGGATCTTCCCAGACTGGGCACGAACCCGTGTCCCCTGCATCGGCAGGCGGACTCTCAACCACTGTGCCACCAGGGAAGCCCTGTCTTTTTTTATAATTAAGAAAGAAACACAATTAATCAGCACACTGGAAGCCAGAAGACCCAAGTCCTCATCCTGGCTCTGATTCTAACCAGCTGTATGAGTTGAGAAAAATAACTTTACTTCATAGACCTCAGATTCCCAGTTCTAACAATATGTGGATAGGACTGAATGAGTGCAAAAACCCTTTCAAGTCGTAACAGTCTATGACGTATAAGTAGTTTAATAGTTTATGACTTATAAGTATTAGTAGTTTGGCTCTCTAATTAATATTAAAATTACTTTGGAAAATTTTAAGTTAATACTGGCTATAGTCAGCATCAAATTATGTATAACATCTAAAAGAAAAACCTTTAAATAAATAATTCCACCTAATGTTGATGCCTCCTTCTGTTGGTCTAATGCTGTGTAGCACTGCGGTTAGTAGGACAAGATATGAAATGAGGTTGCCTGGATTGCAACAGCAGCTCTACTATCACTGGCTACATGACCTGAGTTATTTCACTTCTTTGTGCCTTAGATCTCTTACCAGTAATGTGGACATAACATAGCACCTCCTTTACTTTATAGGGTTGTTTCGAGAATCAAATGAAATTAAACATATAAAGCTGTTAGCAAAGAGTTTACACAGATCGAGAATCCAACAATTTTTAAATTATTACTACTACTCTAAAAAAGACTAGAGAAAAAGATGAGAAAGGAAAATATACTTCAATTATTATTTTTAATAGAATTTTTGAAGGAAAATTTTTTGTGATTTTTTTTTAACCACATCAAATGGTTAACAATTTTTAATTGTATCTCTACAATGCATTATCAGCGATTAGAAACACAGGTAGCATCTGGCCAATATTATAGTTCGCACTATGTAGGAGAGCATGTTTGAACTCACGGGGAAGGTTCATTGAGACATAGGTAAGCTGTCAAGTATAGGTAATGGATAATAAATTAGGTATGAGGGCATTCGTTATAAAGGCAACCTTTCTCACTGCATTCTCAACAGCACATCAGTAAGAGTAATTTTGAACAAACAGCAGCCACACAAATATCTGCTACCACACATACCAAATGAAAGTGGGAAGAAAGGAACATTATAACTGTGGTGAATGTAGCAATCTACCCCAGGAAAACTATATTATTTAATTAATCCACCGATGTAGTTTGACAGGCTCTTTAAAAATAAACAAAACAGTGCATTCTGAAATTTATCAAGTGATTTTTTTCAAATAAATATCCATGCTGTGTTTCAATATTCTTTAAATCTTGACATTTATGTTGAGTTATAAACTTGCTATGAAAATGGAAATTTGGATTTCTCAAACGAAAGCCTTTTGGAGTTGATAAATAATTCTCACTGCAGCTTCATAGATTCTCTCCAAACTTCAAGTCCAAATGTCAGAGCTAGAGACTATGAAGACTGATAAAAGTAGAGGTTTTGTTGATGTTTTCTATCCTATTACTGTTCTTATAAACGTTTTTGTTCCAACTGAATACAGCACATCATATGGTCTCTAGTTAGCACTGGCAGAGAAAAAATGAATTCTCAGAGTTCAGAGAGACTAAATAGAGATAATATGGCATGAGGATATCAGCTTCTGCACATCTATTTCTTATATTCAGTAGTGTGCATAAAACTAAGTGGGATTTGAGTAGATAACATTATCTTAAAAGGGTGCAAAAACACCCTGAAACTAAATTAATATTTTGAGAACTCTGACAAAAATGAGGAACAGAGGCCAAACCAACACTACTTAGCAATCAACAAGAGTTGTCCTCGTATTCATCGGCTCTACTGGGCACATTTAGCACGATTGATCAGGCTAACTTTGAGAAGGATCATAAGGATATAAAGACTCCTCCAAAGCAGTAGGAAAATGAATAGCTGAATGGAGAAAATTGTACCACACATCTTCTTGCCCTATTACTGTTAACGCCAGCAGTCACAATCAGTAGTTTATTGTATAGGGCAATCTTGTTGATTAGAAACTGGATTAAACTTCATCAAAATGGAATGGCATGTAACTCAACCCTACTATTCCTACAGAAATAACTTATGCATCTTTATAGACATTTTTATTTGCAGCACTATATTATGTAATAAAAATTGGCTTTGGGAATGTATATAGTGCCTTGTCAATCACTTCTGCCATTAGTTTCTTGAAGGAGCTAGATAACAAATCAGCAAAAAAAAAGTTTCACTTTGGCAAAGGAGACATTTCTATGTTACTTTTACTTAAAAGTTTTGAAATATTTGTCTTGAAGTCCAATTGCTTTGTCATATTGTTTGCACTATCTTCATATCAGGAGGTAGACACTTTACTAAAGCCTCCTGTATATAATTCTTAATTTAATGATCTAAAAGAAACTACCCTAAAGAAGTGGAATAATGTGCTCATAGTTACCCAAGAGGTCACTCTGTGGGAAAACAGTGCAAAGCCAAGAAGTTTAAAGTTCAGGCTCAGCCACTAACTCCTTTCTCTGACATGAAACATCAGTTCATTACCCCCAGTCCTGACCCAAAGAGCAGAGGATAAAAAAATTTAGTTGCTTAGCAACAGGATTGCAGAGCAAATTTGTTTTAATGCTGCTTCTTGAGCTGATCACTTCAAGGTCCTTGTAGATCATGCAACCTCTAAAACCAGCAACTCTCCATAAATACTAACTTAGATCAAAATAATGTTGATATTCAAATACTAAATACAAAGCCATTTCAATAACAATATTATAATAATTATAGCAATTATTATTTAATGAATATTGATATATGACTATGTTAGATACTATTTTAAGTGCTTTGTATATCTTAACTTGTAATGTAGAAAATGGAGAAGAGATAAAAATTGTATATTGTAAATATACTGAGTATTTAAGAAGAGATGGCATATATTCATGAAGAAATATATATTAAAAAAGCAAAAAAAATGATTATTGGGTTAATACATAAGGGAAAGAGTAAGACATCAACAAATGTATATACCTTTTCATTTAAAAATATATAGGAACACTTATGTAAGCTTTCCTTTCAATGATCTTAAAGCATTTAATTACACTTTCTCTTTCAAGTTTTTTGAAGGTTGAACACATACAAGTATGTTTTTCCTTATATAAAAAAGTAAAAATATCCACTTATGATAGAAAACTCTCCAGAAAGTTGGCATAGAGGGAACATAACTCAACATAATAAAGGCTATATATGACAAACCTACAGCTAGCATCATATTCAATGGTGAAAAGCTGAAAGCATTCCCTCTAAGATCAGGAACAAGACAAGAATGCCCACTCTCACCAATTTTATTCAACATAGTTAGGGTAGTTAGGGAAGTCCTAGCCACAGCAATCAGAGAAGAAAAAGAAATAAAAGGAATCCAAATTGGAAAGGAAGAAGTAAAACTGTTACTGTTTGCAGATGACATGATACTATACATAGAAAATCCTAAACACACCACCAGAAAACTACTAGAGCTCATCAATGAATTTGGTAAAGCTGCAGGATACAAAATTAATGTACAGAAATTGTTGCATTTCTAAACACTAATGATGAAATATCAGAAAGAGAAATTAAGGAAACAATTCCATTTACCATAACATCAAAAATAATAAAATACCTAGGAATAAACCTACCTAAGGAGGCAAAAAACTTGTACTCCAAAAGATGAAAGAAACTGAAGACAAAAACATATGGAAAAATACACCGTGTTCTTGGACTGGAAGAATCAATATTGTTAAAATGCCCATACTACCCAAGGAAATCTACAGATTCAGTGCAATCCCTATCAAATTACCAATGACATTTTTCACAGAACTGGAACAAAATTTTTTTTAAAAATTTGTTTGGAAACATAAAAGACCCTGAATAGTCAAAACAATCCTGACAAAGAAGAACAGAGCTGGAAGAATCATGTGCCCTGACTTCAGACTATACTATAAAGCTACAGTAAACAAAACAGTATGGTACTGGCACAAAAACAGACACATGGATCAATGGATCAGGATAGAAGCCCAGAAATAAATCCACTCACTTATGGTCAATTAATTTACAACAAATGAGGCAAGACTATACAATGGAGAAAAGACAGTCTCTTCATTAAGTGGTGCTGGGAAAACTGGGTAGCTACATGTAAAAGAATGAAATTAGAACATTCTCTAATACCTTATACAAAAATTAACTGAAAATGGATTAAAGACCTAAATGTAAGACTGGATACTATAAAGCTCCTAGAGGAAAACACAGGCAGGAGCACTCTTTTACATGAATTGCAGCAATGACTTTTTGAATCCGGACTTAAAGGAAATAAAAGCAAAAATAAACAAATGGGACCTAATTAAACTTGTAAGGTTTTGCACATCAAAGGAAACCATAAACAAAATGAAAAGGCAACCTACAGAATGGGAGAAAATATTTGCAAACGATGTGACTGACAAGGGCTTAATTTCCAAAATATACAAACAACTCATACAATTCAATATCAAACAAACAAACAACCCAATTAAAAACAGGCAGAAGACCTGAATACACATTTCTCCAAAGAAGATGCACAGATGGCCAAGAAGCACATGAAAAGATGCTCAACATCACTAATTATTAGAGAAATGCAAATCAAAACCACAATAAGGTATCACCTCACTCTGGTCAGAATGGCCATCATCAAAAATGTTGATAATAAATGTTGGAGAGGGTGTGGAGAAAAGAGAACCCTCCTACACTGTTGGGAATGTAAACTGGTGCAGCCACTATGGAGAACAGTATGGAGGTTCCTTAAAAAACTAAAAATAGAGTTACTATATGATCCAGCAATCCCACTCCTGGGCATATATCTGGAAAAGATGAAAACTCCAATTCAAAAAGATACATGCACCCCAATGTTCACAGCAGCACTATTTACAATAGCCAAAACATGGAAACATCCTAAATGTCCTTTGACAGATGAATGGATAAAGAAGATGTGGGGTATATATATATATACACAATGGTGTATTACGTAGCCATACAAAAGAATGAAATAATGTGCAGCAACATGGATGGACCTAGAGATTATCATACTGAGTGAAGTAAGTCAGAGAAAGACAAATATCATATGATATCACTTATATGTGGAATCTAAAAAAATGATACAAAGGAACTTATTTATCAAACAGAAATAGACTCACAGACATAGCAAACAAATTTATGGTTACCAATGGGGAAAGTGGGGGAGAATTAATTAAGGAATGGGAGTAACAGATACATACTACTATATATATAAGATAAACAACTAGGACCTACTGTATAGCACAAGGAACTATATTTAATATCTTGTAATAACCTATAATGGAAAAAATCTGAAAAAGAATACATTTGTATAACTGAATCACATGTATATATGTGTGTATACTTTGCTGTACACCTGAAACATTGTAAATCAAATATAATTAAAAAACAGTAAAAAAGGGAAAGCTTAAAGATCATAAAGTCATTGCCTCTTCTTAAAGCAAAAAAATTAGTCATATAACTAGCTCATGAGCTTCAGTTTAATGTTCCTTTCAATTTGTTATATTTACAAACCAGATGTTATGTGTATGAGCCTGCGTGTGAAATTTCAGCATCATAACTCAACTAGTACAATGGTAACATTGCAGAGACAAATAAATTGTATTAAAATCAAACTGCTAAGTAGTTATTTTACCAATCCAGCTGTTTAATAACCATCAATTACTTGGGGCTCACTCTGAGGGTTTTGATGACTGAGTTTCACAGAGAAAGGACAAGGAACACAGCCTCCTCAATTTTCTTACTCAGAGAAGCACAATGTAACAATAGAGCACTAAAGACATTCAAGAAAAATGAATGAGTACAGATATATCAAAATTTAGCATTTTCTATTTGTAATTTTAATGTTGATTTACTTATTTAAAAACATGAAATTATTTCATCATTGCTAGAAAGACTACCAACTTCATTTATAACTTCTTTAAGTCTAATTGGTTGTCCCATTAAAGGAAGAGGGTCCTGTGGTCTTTAAGATCCTGTAGATTTACTTTGGGGAAAAAAAGTTCACTGTGAGAACAATAGTTCCATACACCACAGATGGAAATTTAAATGTGGTGTGATACTGCACATCAGGAGCCAGCTAAGGTAACTGTGTTGCAATCTGTGAGTTACTCTTGTGAAAGGATCCCTTGGCATTTTCTTAACAAGAGCAGAGTGTTAATGCCAGTATTTTGGCTTCTTTCCATTTTCCAGTGTGTGAGCTGCAACCACCAATACTTTCTATATTTCACATCTCAAATGATTTTAGGGTTATATAATTCACATTAATATTTTTTCTCAGACATACACTTCAGTGATGGCAACTCAGACCATATTAGGTGTTTATGAGATTCCTAAGGAAAAATTTTGTTCTGCTCTTGAGCTACAGTAACATCAGTCTTATGTCTTTTTTTTTTTTAACCAAGGTCCTGATTTCATTTTCTCACATTATCCAGCACTTAATCAACTCAAATGCTTTCATGTAATTGAACCAAATTCAAAACAGGTACAAATAAAAGCAAAATAGAGGAGACTAGGTAAAAGATCACCCACTGCAATGTAACACAATATCTGGTAGCACACTGGATTATTTATCTTCAATTTTTTTTTTTTTTGCATAGGAAAATAAAATGTATAATATATACTTGTACACTATAAAAATATAATTTATTTTGTCATCTTATCAACACTTTCAATGCTCTTTAATGAGAGCAAGCAAATCATTGACACAGTGATTTGTTTAGCATGTAAATTTCAAAGATAAAATGTTTTGAAGATTAAATCTGAAAGTCATATTTTTGAGTTAATTTTAAATATCAGTAATAAAAAAGCTCAAGTAATATCAGAAGTTGATATTAGGCTTCCACTCTCCACACTGGCTTGTAAGAACTTTGGAAGTCACCATTTCATCCTAACCACAAGTGAAAAGCTGAACAAACAAAAATCAACAACTCTTTTTAGATCCATAAAAGAAGTGAGGTCACAGGGAAAACCACTGTCCTAAATATTAGAGAGATAGACACACAAAACCATAGTGTCACAACCCACTGGAGAAGAAACCCCAGAGCAAAATATCTGTAGGAACCAGTGGGAGGTGTGGAGAGGGGAGGGAAACCCGACCTGTAACTGACAAATTACTGGAGGCTCAGTCTGGGTAATTCAGAATCAAAAACTCCAGGGGAACCCAGTCATTGGGGTGGCCCCTCACTTCTGTGGGTTGTGTCTCCAGGAGTTCAACCTGGATCTCTCTGTGAATATTTGAGAAAAACCCCCTCAGGCTTCCAGCAGGGAGAGGAAAAAGGACCATTTTGAAATACACCAGTGCATTCTGTTCTTCTTAAGGAGGTCTGCCCTAAGGCGAAACTGTTTAACCAGAATCTGACCTGCTGGGGTTCTATCAGGGGCTAACCTGACCTGAAGGTAGGGAAATGCCCAACTCCATCCAGCTGTAGCTGGATTGTTTAGGCAGTGAAACTACTTTGTACTACAATGGTGGATATACGTCATTATACACTTGTCCAAATCCATAGAAGGTACAACCCCAAGAGTGAATCCAAATGTAAACTGTGATCTTTGAGCAATTGCAGTATGTCAATTTATATTTATTCATCAGTTGTAACAAATGTACCAGTCCTGCGGGGGATGCTGATTATGGGGGCAGTTATGCACGTGTGGAGGCAGAGGGTATATGGGAAGTCTCTGTCCTTTCCCTAAATTTTGCTGTGAACCTAAATCTGCCCTAAAAAGTAGTCTGTTTCTAAACAAATTTGATACAGTCTTAAACTTGCTTTTTAGTGATTTTGTTATCCAGTCATTCCCATAGTTATATTATTTGATTATTCTCTTTTAAAATCAGTCTATTTATTTTATTCTCACTGTGTTTTATTGCTATTATTTATTTACTGAATGCTCACTTGTGTTTAGTACCTAATGCACATAATACCATTTAATCATTCACATTCACATGTCGAAGTAGAAATTATCATTGCCCTTTTACAGGTGAGGAATCTTAGGTTTAAAAATTTAGTTAACTTGTTTAAAACACATAGCCAAGAAGCAACAAAGTCTGTTACATCAGAGTCTTAACCACATTATACGGTTATTAGTAATGATAAACTAGATCAGACCAAATCCCATGAATATTTTTTTTCTGAAATAATTCTTCAGAATTGTTTGCTATACCTCTGTAAAGCTACCTTCCCCAGAACTTCTGAATAAAATTATTAATTTCTTTTCTAGAATAAATTACAGTTGAATCAAGGGTTTCAAAAGCTGGGTGAAAGTTTCTCATTTTTATTTGACTTGTTATTGTTCAATGTTTCCTGCCAAGATTTTGGGACAGTTAGGGGCTATATTTAAGGGTATGATGATATCTAGACTGCTGGTTATAGGCGTTAGATAATCTAGAAGAAAGAGGTGATACTATTTAAATTATAATTATTGACAAAAAGTTACCCAAATAGTACATTGTCATAGTCAAGGGACAGAAAGAAATTAAAGAAAGTAGATCAAGTCAAAGCTGGAGGACATGGATATACATACATACATGTAGATGTGTACAGATAATAGATAGATAGGTAGATAGACAATAGATATACTTTAAGATGAACAGATACTCTAGTCTTCTGGAGTGAAGAACCATTAGCATAGTCATAAATTAATAATCTGTTTATATTTATTTTATAAGGGAAAATAGTGAATAGCATTTAGAAGACTGTATGCCATTGTTACAAGCATCAATATGGGAAAATATTGACTCAGTCTTTTCCATTAAATGCTTGATTTGGTAAATTGTATTATAATTCTGAAAATCAAACCAGCATTAAAGACTACAAGGAAGTCTTAAGTCCAGACCAACAAATGACTAGTATTGATAACCTGAGTATTATTGAATCATATTTTGTTCCATTTATAATTTGTTATCCTTACTAAACACATGGCTATGGCCCTTAGCTATGACAGACATAATGAGGCAGATACAGAGTAAAGAAAATAAAATTTTTCTATTAAAAAATGGGAGAAAGAAGAGAGAGATATGGGAGTTCAGGTGGCTATAAAATAATCAGATTTAGGTTGGCTTCAACTTTTTTAGTGCTTTCATTTTGTGGACACAATAAAATATACTGCAAACAGTATGGCATACTTTGAAAACATAGAAGCATTGTTGCACATTCAGTTCCAAAGAAGCAGGGCAGGATAATTTAAGAAGAGGCAAAACAGTTACATTTTAAAGCCACAGGCACCCTAAGTTTATTCCTTATTAATGGACTGAAACTTCCTATAGAGAAAAATAAAAGAGGGGGCTGGCAAACAAGAGGTTTAAAATAGGCATTTTCAGAATACTACCATAAAGAGAGAGATTGCTATAATTTAACCACTGAGTTGAAATATGAAATCCTTACAAGTGCATTTTTAGGCTGCTGATCCTGATCTCCTACAGACCAATTAAAGCTAAATAATTGTTGGTATGACAACCTCAGGGAGAAACAAAAGACTTCACTTTATTTAACTGAAGCCTCAAAGTTGTTCTTCAGAACAGAAAATAAGCAGGGGTGGCTATAAATTGTGGTAGTTTATCAGATCACGTTGGATAATGCCATGTTTTCTTCTAATAATGTTATTAAGACACAATGGGTCATGGAGGGCTAACCCATGCACATCATTGATTTTTGCATTTCAGCTGTCTTTAATCCAAGAATTGATTATCAAAGCCAAATTGATTATTTCATTTATATGAATAGTCAGTAAGGCATTTAAGCACCGTTTCAAATCCATATATTTCTTATGTATAGCTTTACTTTTATGTCTCAGAAGGAGATGTGTTCAAAGGTCTGATGGACAAAGCCCATGTACATTTAATTTAAAAAAAACACACTTGCAAATGGTCACATGTGATCTACGTAAAAGCTGCTACTACTGATCATATGGAAATTAAGGTGTCTGTAGTCTTCATTGCTTTAGTACAGATATATTACACTTGATTGTACTGAGATATGACTGATGTACAATAAAATGCACATATTGATGTAGAATTTTACGAGTTTTAACATGTATACAATGTGAAATCACCACTGCAATAGAGGTAATGAAAGTATACATTACTCCTCCCAATTTTTTATGCTCCATTGTAATCCAGCCCTCCATTCCCTCTCCCTGACCTGCCATCTCTAGTAAACCACTTACCTGTTTTCTGTTATTACAGATTAGTTTGCCTTTCTAGAATTTTATATAACTGGAATCAACAGAGTAAGTACTCTTTTTTGTCTGGTTTCTTTCACTCAGTATAACTATTTGAGATTTATCCATTTTGTTGTGTTCCTTTTTATTACTGAGTAGTATTCTATTTATGAATATACTACAATTTGTTTATATATTTACCTGTTGATGATCATTTGGATTTTCTGTTTTTGCCTATTACAAAGAAATCTGCTATGAACATTTCTGTGCAAGTAATTACATAACTATGTGCCATCATTTCTCTTGGGTAAATACCTAGAAATGGAATGGCTGTATCATATGGCAGGAATACATTTAATTTTTTTTAGGTTCCAAGCTGTTTTTTAAAGTGGTTATACTATGTTTTATTCCTAATATTCATGTATAGAGGTCAAGTCATTCTACAGCTTCACCATCACTTGGTGTGGTTTTTCTTTCTAATTTTGACCCTCCCAGTGGGTGTACTACTATGTCTAACTGCAGCTTAATTTGCATTCCCTAGTGACTAATGATGCTGAGTATCTTCTTTAGTGAATTGTCTGTTCACATCCTTTGCCTGTTTTTTAATCTGGTTGTTTATTTACATATCATTGAGTTTTGTGAATTCATCACCTATTCTGAACACAAGCCCTTTATCAAGTATGAGTTTTGCAAATATTTTTCCATGTCTATGGCTGGTCTTTTCATTCTCTTAAGTGTCTTTTGAAAAGTTGAAAATTTTAACTGTGATTAAATCTAATTTGCAAATCTTTTATATTATGGATTGTGCTTTTGTCATATGTTAGAAATATTTACTTAACCCAAGTGACAATGTTTTGCTCCTGTTTTCTTCTAGCACTTATACTTTTCCCTATTTTATTTAGGTCTACAATACATTTGCATTAAGTTTTTATATATGATATGAAAAGTAAACGTTCGTTCTCTCTCTCTTTTGTTTTTTGGGTGTGTGTGTGTGCGCGCATGTGTGCTTGCATGCATGTGTGTGTGTGTGTTTTGATCATGGCTGTTCAATTCTTCCAACACCATCTGTTGAAAAAAATGATCATTTACCCTTTTGACTACCTTGCCGTCTTTATCAAAAGTCAGTTGACTATATATCCGTGGGTCTACTTCTGGATTTTATATTGTGTTCCATTGATACTTCTGCCATTACCACACTATCTTGATTACTGGAGACTTATGTTAAATACTTTTATCAACTAGAGTATGTACTCCATTTTGTTTTCAAAGTCGGAAAAGCCAAAGTCATTTTTAGCTATTTTAGGTCCTGCATTACCAAATAAATTTATAACGTTTGTCAACATCTTCAGCCTAAGCCCTGGCACCATTTGTCAACTGATTTCATGAAATAAAAAGGATGACAATATGAATTAACAACTTTTAATGTTATTCATCTTGACCTGACTCCACTTTGCTAATATGACTTATTTTATTATGCCTATTGTGATGTCCAACTCATAAAATTTAATCAAAATTGTATGTTGTTTCAAATTAAGGAAATGTTGTGAATATAAATGTAATTTCTTTTTGCTTACCTGAAAAAAAAAAGCATCAAAGTATAATCTTTTCAGGTAACATATAACAGCTAATGGCAACTGGGATGTAATAGCAACACCACCATTCTTTTCTTTTTTTAACATCTTTATTGGAGTATAATTGCTTTACAATGGTGTGTTAGTTTCTGCTTTATAAACACCATCATTCTTAATTGGTATCACAGGGGGCTGACTTCTCAAGCATAATTATATGTTATCTTAAATCCCCAAACATAGAAACAGTCAACAGATTGCACCCATGTGCTGTTAAGGTTTTGTTTTTTTTTAAGTTCCCCTTAATTTACAAAGGTATAGATGTTGCATATAATACAGGTTAATATAAAGGAAAACTGCAGACCAGCTGTCTCACTGTGGTATGGTATATACTACAGGAAAAGCAGCCTATAGTTATAACTTGAAAATTACATTTTAAATCGTGTTACCAAACAATTATAATTCTTACTCTGGGGAATTATCAGGGATTTTTAACCTCTTAACATGTCAGAGATAAATGGCCAACGACAAACAACATCCATGTTTTCACCAGTAACATAAAAAAACTTAAGTTCTACATAATTTCTAAAATAGCTAAACAGTTTACTTAGATAAAAGTTAATCCTCATATTTTACATGAGGATTTAGACAATTAGCTAGAAACTCATAAACAGAATATCTCTGGGCCTACTAAACATTATTCTGAAAATGGTCAGAATAATTGCAATTTAAGTGTTTTTCTTAAAGCAATGTTGAATTCTGCTCCATAGAATTGAGACCTTCACTATTCTAGACAAATCTTTTGATTGTGAGAAAAATAAACCTACTCAGACCACTTTGAGGAAAAGGGAAGTGGAACCAGGAAGCCATCGAGGATCAAGGTCACTCTAGAGGCCTGCTCCTGTTTGCCATGTCTGTCTGTCTCTCTCTCATTTGCCATATATTCTCACTCTCATGGCTTCTTAGATTCCCTTTCTAGACATTCTACACTGTCCTCTCTGCTTTCTTAGAGCCTCCAGATCTTTGCTATTTATTTTATTTGAACATGCTCTCATGAATGTTCAATGACCCAGCTCTTCTTCCTCAATAGTATCCTTTACATTAGTGAGGCAAGGGTTATAGGGGAAAATTATTAGACGATATTATGTAAAAATAGGTAACAACAACAGTACATGTAAATCTGCATTGTCCTCTAGAAGATATTCTAGGTCATTTCTTGAGTATCTAGCATCTATATTAATGGGGGAAAAATGTAAAATGCAGGGTTTGGGATAATTGTCATGTCACTATTGCTAGTGAAGTGGTAGACCAAAATAAGACATCAAAATATGTAGGACGTGTCAAAATTTCCATAAGGTCCTGAATGAGGTGTTTTAATTAATGCAATTTTATATGTCTATATAAAATGTATTGATTCCTTTAAATTATTGATACTACTTAGTGTTTCAGGCATAACACTTAAGATTAAAGAATGAAACTCTATACTGTTACATATGCCACATGAGTGGACACACTGTCCATTCTGAGGTGATCTAAAAGCACTGAAACTGTATGCTTCAATAACAAAGATCATGTTTGCTGCATATCTTTGGGTGACTTTATATGATATCATGTTATTATATGCTAGATTTTGTTTTATCCACTTTGGCTGTCCATGTGCACAGGACACAACTTGTCCCCAACTAGGTTTAATTGGCTGCTGCTGATTCACTACTGTTCACAGACAGAAAGAGATACTTCCAAGGTGGCTTCCTATGAAAGATTGTGGAAACTTTAAATTTTCCCTGAAAGCAACTGTCATGGCATAATTATGGCATTCATAATAAAGTAAGACGTAAGTAGAAGCAAGGCCTTAAAATTCTAGAATGGTACCCAAGTATTAAATTAATGCTAGGCAGGAAAGTCAAACCCTGTATCAAATATTTTGTACTCCTGTTGGCTTAAGAAAAAGTGACCTCTCTTAATAGCTATAAACATTATCCCCATGGTAGTCAAGACCTAGGGTCTGTTCAGGATTTTTCTATTACTCCTCTTTTAAAACACAAGGTAGGAACAATTCTCTCCCATGTCTGAGGTTAGGCAATATCATGTGGCTTGCTTTGGCTAAAGAAATGTGAAAGGAAGTGATGCACATCACAGAAAGAAGCTGCAAGAGCCATGGAGTAACTCACTTTGTTCCGTTTTCCTGACTCCATAGTAAAGTATGTGAGGACAAAAAGTCTCCATTAACTGGGTCTTAGAGAAACTGTGATACAGTCTCCAATTAACCTGAAGACTTTTGCTTCACTCTGTTGAACGTGTAGTATGAGTAAGAAAAAAACGTTTGTTTTGTTTAAGCCACTGAGATTTTGAGATCTAGGGGCTACTGTTATCACAGCATTAGACTACTGAATCATACCACATAACCTCACGCATACCCTTCAAGGACATTCATCCAACAAAATGGAAAGACACTGTATCAAAAACAAAGATTCCAATAGAAGAGTAAACTGAAAACTAAAAGTACATCCTGGCTTAATAGGTAATGCAAGAATATTTGAGAAATGGAAAAACTACCTACATTTTAAAACAATTCTTAATCTTTCAGAAAAAGCTTGTGAGTTAAAAAAAATTTTTTTTTCATTCTTCGTGAGTACCTGGTACTCAACACTTTAATTTCTTAACAGTGACACTGAATGCTGGAACCCACGTACTTCATTTCTGGGACTACTTACATTTATCTTAAACCAAGAATCAGGCTTAAAAACAAATAAGTAAATTAAATAAATATACACAAAATATTGTAAAATACAATTCAAGAAGTGTCTCTCCACAATGACTCCTAACACATTAGTTATTTGTCCAGACAGGTAGATTTACCCATGTGGTACCTTTGAAAATGCCAAAAATCACAGGTCTGGCAGTCTCCTCCACCACTTGTAGAAAGTACATATTAGTTCCATCAAATAATAGTGGCTGCTCATACTGCTTGGCACTAATGACCAATCAGTTCCTTACCCCCTTATAATCTAGGTCATTTCTTAGACTTTCAGCCTTTTATATGTTTTAATAATATAAGTTTTGAAGTTTTATAGCTAATTTTGTGATCTACTTAGCTGTTCTATGTTCGATAAGAACACCTAAAAATACTATTAGAGTAAATAAAAGATAGAGCAAGAGCTATATAAAGCAAAGATATCAAACACCTCTGCCCAGATAGTCTTCAGATTATGCAAGAGTTTTGCCACCTACTTTGAACTCTACATATTGGGGAAAGGTAGTTAAAATTTTTACAGGCATTGATCAGCACATAACTTGTTTTTGTTGTTGTTGGTGGAGTACTGCAGATAAATTCTAACAAAATAACATATAGATGATTTTCAAATAGAATACTCATCCGTTGTTCTTAACTATCGCATCTGTACATCTTCAGAAGCCACCCAGTGGTTGTATAGTCTATTCTAACCCTTAGGCATGACAGTCCTGAAAGCTCTCTGCCCATTTTAGTGAGGATATAATGATTTTATTCCTTTCAATGTCCTAAGTAATGCTTCAAATTAACAATACATTTTTCCTTGCGGCATCCGAGAGTATACTGTTACAAATCTTTCTTCACTACCCTTAGAACTTAAACCAGAACAAGTAAAATTTCTTCTATTATGTTCTTTTCACTTGTCATGTAGTAAGTGAATTTACTTTGCAGCAACATTAAACCATGGAAAGAGCAGACATTAGTGAGAGTATGTCCAAAAAATGTTTCCAGGATGTGGATTAATATCCAAGAAAACAATTAAAGCCTGTTTCTAGAGGTAAATTATACATGTACTATGCTGAACTCTGAAGAGGATGTTACTTTTAATGAAATGCATAGAAATCATGATATAGAATATAGTTTTAAAATTCTGAAAGCTCAAAGTCTTATTTGTAAATCAAGGATTGAACTTGATTATCATGCCTTTGCCAAATATTCTAGATTTGGTAAAAAGCCCCATCTCATTATAATTTCTTTTAATGTGATTTCTAATAATTTAAACAGTGTAACATCATACATAATACATGTCAATATACTGTGCCAATATAGGATGTGATATAGCTATACGCCTCTTTTATATTTAAGATGTTTGAACTCAATACATCCTGTTATCCAATGCAGCCAGGAAGACATTTGTGAAGAAAGTTAACTCAGTACTCTTTCCCTCAAAAAAAGAAAAAAGAAGAATTCTTCCTTTCTTTGGGTTTTAAGAACATTACCAAATGTATTAAGTATTTTCAATATAGCCACTAGAGGAAAAATCGTATCAATTAAAAGAGAAACATGTATTTTATGATAATAAATGTATTAAATTAAAGGTCAATTCAGTAAATAAGGGAAAGAGTAAACAGCAAAAATTGAAAAGATCTATGTAAAGATACATAGTATACATCTTTTCACTTATAAGTAAAATAATGATGATGACAAGTATGATAATACTGATGATAATAACAGAAAGAAGCTTCTAGTCTTTTTAGGAACTTACAGTGCCTCTGGGGAAGAAAACCCCAAAACATTGCAATCAAATTTTAATGAGACTTCAAACCTTCAAAACGCTGTCAAAGAAGCTGCTCCCTTTCCTTACTTTTTAAAAAGGAACTGAGAAATGTGAAAGCTTAGAAAAAACAAAATATAGGCTGGCAGGAAGAAATTCCATCTTGTTGGGTCTCTGAAACAGCGGAGGACTGAACACTTGTAAACACGGTACCTTGAGCAATAGTTGCCTTATGGCTTGTAGTTTGAGGCCAAGAATAGCATGATAAACTTAGAATGTGTTTATCTCTTGGCAGCTTCATTTTACTTGCAAGCTGGGAGGGACAAAGACCAACAATTTTCCACCTACAAAGTGCATCTAAGCTGGCAGGCAGCTCAGTGAGTAAGTCAACTTGAACCTCCAGATCACAACTACTCTCAAAGACAGATGGACAATTTTGGAAAGGGGATGATTCAGCCAATATCTCAAGGCATTTATGGCTACAAAGTCCTGTAGTTGGGGGTTCTGGGGGGAGCTTTAATTTGGAGACTTCACATAAGTTTAGTGCTGTTTAAGAGACATGGTATGTGTGCACATTTTTATAATTCCATGTTCATTGCTAGTTGAAAACAGGTAGGAAGGTGGCAGCATTTTAAGAACCTGTGTTTACTCTCCAAAATAGAGAAAGCTATGCATTTTTTCCAAATACTGATTTTATTTTATTCCTTTTTTTTTTACTTTCATAACAGTAAAAAGCACCATGTCTGTTTTATTCAACGGCTTAATGTCAACTGTTTAATGATTGATTATAAACCCAGGTAGACTTTTATGTTTTATCTTCAAATTACTTAATTTAGGATTAGTGTTAATTATGTGAAGTGTGGTTGGGAAAAGAGGTGCTTGGACGCTGTAAATTTGAAGACTGAGCAAAAGAACTTCTTGTTACAAGGTTTGAGACATCTGCCGAAGTTGGGTTATTTGTGTAGTAGGGGTGTATGTTTCAGATTATAGAGATATTTTGAGATCATAAAACAAAACTCTTTTTTTAACCCACTGGATTCATATTTTTTGCTCTCCATACAATCCTCTTTTGCTTAAACACACAGCTGATTACCCAAGATGATCCTGAATCCTTGCAAAGTGCAAGTAAAATCTTTTGGTGTAGGGAGAGCCATTTTATGGATTCAGCATGGTTCTGATTTGACAACAAGTTGGACAAAAATTATACTATCAGAAGGAACAAAGAATGATCCTTCTCCTCTTCGTGAAACATTCCATGATTGAACAGAAAAGACCAATAATTTCAGAATGGAAATTAAATATGATCAACTGTTTATTCAACTCAAGAATATCTGTTAGAAATTTGTTCCATGTGGAATAAAACAAAAGGATTTTTCATACTTATCTTTACAAGTTATTAAAAAGTAGATTTATGAAGAGAAAAAGCAGTGACCAAAGCAATAAGTACTTAGAAATGTTAGAAGTAAGACTCTTAAGTAGTTCTGTAAATGACTCATCATGATTTCTTCCACAGTGGCAAACTAACATATTTTACACCCAGAATGAAATTAATGCAGTTGAGCCTACCAAATTCAAATTCCTTTGCCGTGCCACATGTCCAGAATAATTGTTTCCCCCAAAAAAGGTTCCCTGTGGACCTCCACCACAGCTCATGGGTAGTTATTTTTTCAGTTGCATCTTGCAACCCTTAGTTTGTTGAAGAGATCCAGCCCAATCCAGGCCAGTGTTATCTTTTTGCCTTTTACTCTGTACCCTGACTACTTTATTTGCTCTGTTTGAATAATACCACTACATGGAAAACTAACTTGATTAAATATTTTCTGAGAGTAGATTTCTAACTTTTACTAGCATGTCATTGGTGAACAGATATTTTAAGAAACTGATTTTTCTCTTGAGAACAACTTAATACATCTATTCTTTAAATTTTATAAGGATTTTAAAGCTTCAATTTGGATTAATAAATGGTCACAGTAGGACACATGGGATGCTGCTGAGTCCATTGCAATTGTGAATCAGAACTGGCATAAAGCCTTGCTGTTTAAGGTGAATCAGTCTGACCCAGAAAGCAACTATGTTTAATTGAAATTTGTCATTCCCATTGTCAAATCATCACTCTTTAAATATCAGTGTTTGAAGTACAATCAAATCTATTTTGTGGAATCAGAACTGCATGCTTTCTGAAAGAATTTAGAAGGTACTTCTGTGTTATTTGGTTTCCCCAGCACTCTTTGCCTTCCTTTCCTTTTTACCTCTCTATCCAAATACTGGAGAAGCTACAGCCTCAATATAAATAGGACTATATATCCAAAGGAGAAACTGTTCAAAATGAGTGAGAACCCAAGGGGAAAAATAAGGCAAGGTAATTCTAAAAAGAATTCTCAAAATATTTATCAACAACAAAAATGCCAGAATTTTAAGAAGGGTCAGTAATTTCACCCCCATACAGATATTCTAAATGCCCGAATGGATGTGTTCTCACAAAGGAAGGAATGTTGGTGATGATTCTAATGACCCCACAGTCCTTGAGGGCATACATTATAATGAAGAGACACAGAGAATCAGGAATTAGTAAGGAAAAGTAAAATGAACCAGAATAGGAAATAAGTGTTTCTCTTCTTTGAAAAAAAGAGGGCACACATGGATACCGTCATGGCCACTACACATTGAGAGGAAGAAGGAAACATTGCCCATATTCTGAGAACATGCAGTTCTGTCCAGGGAGAGAATATAAGAAGATGAAAAATGAGAAGATGCATTATCAAGGCAATTAATGCCAAAAGGATCCTGACCGCTTAGCAAAAGTGGACTTCTTTTATCTACCAAAACCTAAAATAATTTGTTGTTTCTAGCTTTTATTGTCGTAAGCTGGAACATACACAAAAGCTTTGAAATCTGAAAACAGAAAGAAAAATTTCCTTCTCTCCTCTATGCCAGGGGAGACATTCTGCCAACTACCTCTTAACTTAAAAGGGAGAATCCAGTCCAATGCGACTAAGTGAGATGACTGGAATGTAAAACATCACTGTCCAGTACAAACAGCCAGAGAACACTTTCCATTTAAAAGTGTCTTGCTGCTGAACAAACATAGCTAACTCCCTTGAAGATTATTTTAGGCCACACTGCCTTTGCACAAAGATTCCTCATGTTACTTTGAGATGGTCCTTTCATTACATTGAGAACAGGCTATCTCTATTTGAGTGTGACAAGAAAATTAAGCCACTGAGGCAGATTGAAAGTTTGGCTCTGGACCATGCCATTGGAAGGACGTTCAAATGTTTACTAATGCTTTTCCTTGGCTGCGCAGTACCTGCACCTGTGTTTTATGCTAAGAAAATATTTCTGTCCCCAAGAATATTTAAGCTGCTTAAATTCAAAACACAGAAGACAACTGTAACTCTCTGTTAAGGACCTGATTATTCTACCTTTGTAGAGAATTCCAATCCAATTTTAGCTTCTTCCCACCCACTTTTTTCCTACATTCTCTTCCTACTCTTTCTCCCACCCACATTTTGGCTAATCCCCTGACCAGTAGGATTTCCACTGGAGCAGCCAATAAAAAAGAGATAAAGCAATCCAAGCATTTCATACAGAAATATATACCCTTTACGATTATGCATAATGGCCCCAAATTAAAGCAATCCCAATTTAATATTATGAATTTTGATTCCTAATATTAATTATGTTCAATACTTTTCTCTGGACTCAAAATTTATCAGGCCAATCCCTGAAAGCTTATTCACTACAAGCAAATTCAAAAAAGTTAATTTGTTGAAGGCTTAGTACTTTTACCCGCTAAACTTTAAAAACTAAATTATCACAGTCCATATTAGAAAGGATAGTTTCACCATCTCTACAAGATTTCTGTAAAGTTTTAGTTCATCTTTCAATTTGTCTTTATAACAGCATCTTATGGAATATTCAATTCCTCTCTGCCCCAATACAAATATATATCCACAAAAAAATATCCATCCGGAAAATATTTTCATGAAAAACATTTTCATGAGGAATACATTTACATATTCATAAAGAATATAGTTTTGAATAGGCATTTGAATATATTCTTACACAGAAATAGATTTTGAATACAGTCTTATGAATGTATTCTTGTGACCCTCAGATTTTTCCCTCTCTCTGATCTGCCTCCTTTATTACATCTTGTTATTTCAATCTCCTCTTTCACTGCACATCTATCTGCCTCTCCATTCGTCACCTCTAAATCCCTTTCCAGTTTATCCCCTAGGTAGGATGACCAGACATCCTGGCCCAGAACATTCCTGTTTCTCCGCTTGTGGTAGGTAAAATAATACCTGTTAAATATTTTGGTGTCCCCTTTCCCTCTCAAATGATTTCTGGTTTGAACAGTGTCTTATGTGGCTCCTCTCTTGAGTGCTCCATCTCTTTCCTCTCCAGTCTGAGATTTGTTGTGTGATGGTAGTCCTAGCTCTCAACAGACAGCCTCTATTCTTTTTGTTTTTGTTTTTGTTTTGCGGTACATGGGCCTCTCACTGTTGTGGCCTCTCCCGTTGCGGAGCACAGGCTCCAGACGCGCAGGCTCAGCGGCCATGGCTCACGGGCCCAGCTGCTCCGCGGATGTGGGATCTTCCCGGACCGGGGCACGAACCCGTGTCCCCTGCATCGGCAGGCGGACTCCCAACCACTGCGCCACCAGGGAAGCCCCAGCCTCCATTCTTTATTTCAGTTCCTTCCAGTTATAGAACCAAGTAGTCAAGGAGAGACAAATTAAAATTACTGAAAACACTGTGAGGAAAACAAAATGAAAACTGGCAGATAAAACATTTGGGGAAATATCAATGGTTAGTAAAACTACTCCATGTAGTAAAACTTACTGTAAATGTTTTCAAACAGTTAAAAGAAACAAATAAATGTATCTGAGTAGATTCTTTAAATCCAATTGACATTTAGAAAACTGTCTTTCAGGAAATGAATCTAGAACTGAATAAGGAGAAGTAGGACAGGAAGAACGGGTAGTTTTTACATAACCCTTAGCATGACTGTGATATGCCCCTCTAGGAAAGTAATATCTCTATCCAACTAAGAGTTACTGCTTTAAAGCCTCTAAATTAAAGATACACAAGGGGTATAACATAAACTCATTCAATCTAAGACATCAATACCATCATTTAATGAATGTTTATTCTATGCTTGGAATTATGCTATGCAATTATCTTACTTAATCTTCAAAGCAACTCTTCCAAATAGATGTTACTATTTTCATGAAGAAACTAATGTTCAAGGAAGTTTTCTAACTTGCACAAAAGTGACACCCATACTATATGATGAAGGTAGGAAAGGAACTCAGGATTGCTGAACTCCATAGCTGATGCCCCTCACATTATGCAAAGAAAATCTAAGAGAGCTATGAAAAAAGCAATACGTATACATGAGGTATATATGATAAGTATGCTATGCAAACTTTAGCATTCATTTAATGATTAGAAAAATGCAAGACTTGCATAAAAATCTTCATGAAAGAAATAAAGTAGTTTGTGGGTGGGTGACATTTTTGGTACTTAGAAAATGGAGGAGAGGTAAAGAGAATTAAGCATTTCTTCACTGCTGTGAGGCTAATAAAAATACTTAAAGCTCTTAGCACATTGTCTGGCATATTTTGAACACTAAAATATATAATTTAAATAATGTTTAAATAATATTAAAGTTTACTATATTAATATTAATAATACTATGACATAGTATGGGCTGGTAGGAAATATAATTAAGGTGGTTAGCATTCCCCAATAAATGTATTCTTACAAAGATTTGCCAGCAGAGTTTTGATGGAGTTACACCTCTTCATTTCCACAGGAATAGAATCAGGCTATATAGGCTTCAGCTCTTACAGATGTGAATAGGTATTTACTGATTAAAAGTGTTGTGACAAGTATTTTCCCATGTGATTTGTATGTTTTCAAACTCATGAAACACATGAATGTGTTTGTAGACACTTGCCTACATAAGTGTTAGGAATAGAGAAACTTTCATATTCAGAACCAACTTATCTGGGAGCAAGGAGAAGAATTCTTATTACTATAGCTTTATCTCTATAGTAGGTTAAAAAAAAGAGAGTTGGGAAGATTAAAATCACCAGGAGCATTAAAAACAAACAAAACAAAACTTGAATTTAGATATTATTTTACGATTTGTTTTCAAAATTTACTGGGGAATTAAAAAGCTATAAGTTTTGTCATGTGATGTGTGCAAAAGTGGAAAACATGCAGTAAATATTCTGAAAGGAGTCTTTTTCACAAAAATATTGTATATACCTGCACACAATTGCTTAAAAGAAGAATGGGACTTATGGACTCTAACTTTACTCACCCAGATAAACATATTTAACCCCTTTTAAACAAGGGTAGGGGTAAATATTTTCTCTTAACACCTAAAAAATTTATTCTTCAACATTAAAAGTAATTCCGGATCTTCCATAAGATTTTGATTTTCTTACCATTAGTATGATAAAATAACCTGATTTTTAAAATTTAAAATAGCCTCTTTTGAAAACTCTAAAATTTCTCTTTAGATATCAAGTGGCTCTTCAAATCAATATTTTGATAATTTAATTTAAATGAATCATAAACATATGGATTAGCTTTCATTGAATGACACATGATATTAAAAATCAAGGCAAAATGTTCTTGGCATAACATAGTTCTGTTTGAGCTTATAAAAATGTTTGAAAAATACTAATTATGTATTTTTCAATATTATAAAATATATCTGGGTGTCTCCCGAAGTGTGAACAAATGAAGTTTTCTTTTTCAATTCTTTTAAGTATCAAGAACAGTCTCAAAATGTAAATTCTATAAACATTATATTTTTACATTCAATATTTCTCTTGCATCTTTGAGCTGCATTTTTTTTCAATTAACTTTTTTTTTACTTTACTCGTTTAATTACTAAATTTAATTATTCAACTAATAAATAGCATTT
Organism: Tursiops truncatus; assembly: GCF_011762595.2. Taxonomy (NCBI): domain Eukaryota; kingdom Metazoa; phylum Chordata; class Mammalia; order Artiodactyla; family Delphinidae; genus Tursiops; species Tursiops truncatus. The sequence goes on from NC_047036.1 coordinate 71,410,454, forward strand.
ATTGGTTTTACCCCAAAAGGTTTACAAGAGTGACTACATATTTGATGCAGAAAACTTTAAATGTTCAAACATTTGAGAAATGTTAAGAAAACAGAAATGTTCAAAGAAAGAAACATAACATCAATACTGAACATCTAGGTAGAGGTAACCATTGTTAACATGTAATTATGTAAACATCAAATATGTGTGTCTTCCAGACAAATATACACATATAGTGTCCAGTCACACTACAACTTACAGGAATATTACTATAGGTACTGAGCAAAAAAAGAAAGAAAAAAGGTATCAGAAAGGAATGGCAAGTAAAGCAAGGAAGTAAAGAAGTAATAAAAGGGAGGAGAGAAAGAAGGAAGAGAGGGAAGGAGGGTGAGAAAAAAATAATGGTTTGCCAAGTTGAGGTAATTGACCTGCCATTCCCCCTAAGAGCATTCCTGGAATAAGCATGAAATGGGAGAAACCAATCCATAGTCTTAGATTCTGATGCCCACTCCAGGGAGCTGTTGTTTATGCTTTTTGTCATTTAGTAACTTGCCTGGAGCAATTATGTAGAGTCTGTCTCTCCCATAATGTGCCACCACTGAGGATTGTCTGGCGTTTCTTAAATTATTGTTTTTATTCTTAAGTCTGGCATCCTAGAGATCACCCCTATGTCAGCACGTCTTAGTGGTCAGCCAATTATTGCTCAGACTTTGTGTTTGAATACCTTGGGCCTGTAAGCTTTCCACACTTTGCCATTAACCTGTATTTTTTAATTTCTTATTTTCTGAAGCCAATATACTATGCTTATTCACATAAAGATTCTAAATAAAACATGAGATTGACAAATGGAATATAGTAATATATATATACGTTTGATAAATCATTGAGTTATACAGCTCTATTTTGTATACTTGCTGTATGCTTATGTATTTTACAACGAAAAAAGTTATATTTATTACCCTGACTGTAGTAATGATTTCATGAATATAGGTATATACATGGCAAAATTTATCGTTATACATGTGATACATACACAGTTTAATGTATATCAATAACAAATAATGCAATGTCAATGATAAAGCTATATAAAAAAGGCTAAGATGTATTATTTCTTTAAAAGGAGCCAGTACTGTGTGTTGGGTGATAATCATATGATTCTTCAACTTTAAGAAATAAACTTCCTGGCCTCAAAATAGACTTCATCTCCCTAACTAGTTTCTACTTTATTTTGTAGGTAGAAAAAACTTGAACTGCACCTGGAAAGGCTGGGGTATGCAATATTTTTTTTTAAAGACTTGATTAACACCTGCTTAAATATTTTCTTCCAATTTTTAATTAAACAGTTAAGGTAGGACTTCATTTCCAGATATACAATCAGACCAAGTCTGAATAAAACTCTACAGCTGCTAATTTCCCTTTCCAAAGAGAGAGTTAAATACCAAAAGGTTCTTAACTTTCTAAAAAGAGATTCCTTCACTTTATAAAGGAAGCAAAAACCTCAGAATAGAAAAAATATGTAAGTAGAGAAAATAATCGCAACCAACTTTTGATGCTGAAAATTACAAACACATATTTTTCCACTCATTCTAGGAGAGTTGTCTAAAGATTCCAAAATAAAATTTAGTCAATAAAATAAAGTGAGCAGGTTTTTCCCAACATATCAACTATTAGTACTACTTTAGAATACATGGTGTTTTTAACACCTAAAAACAATAATACTAATAAATTAAATTGCAAAATTCTAGTCTAGCCATCATTAAGGACTTTATTATAATTCCTCAATTAACTTTCAGCATCACTCAGCTTCTAGAAGGCAAAGTGAAAAGATATATTAAGGCATTTATACTTTAAGTGTACAATACTTAAGTTGATATTTATAAAATAGTTATAGCTATAATATTTTCATAAGCATATTATCAAATTTCTTGCCTCACTTTCTGATTTGCAGAATTTTAGGCATTTTTTCAGTCCCCTGACTAGTTAATTTTCTTTTTAAATAGTGTATACCTGTAAAGAAAAAGAGGAAGAAAGAGAAAGGGAGGAGAGAGAATGACAGAGGAGGGAAGGAAAAGGGAAAGAATAAGAGCACCTATGTGATATCATCACAGAATCCTAGCAGTTTTAAGGCTAATGGTCCTGGTTTAGTTAGAAGAACAACTCTTTGCTGGTAATTTTCAATGCACATAACAAAGATCAGTACTAGCTACTCCTTGTGTATATGTAGATTGTCACTTGGGAAGGAAGAGTAAGATTAATGCTTTTGTTAGAGAGGTGGTCCACTCAATTCCGAAGTCAGATTGTGTGTTTGAACTGTGGCTCTATTTCATACTTGCTATGTGACCCCAGGCAAGTCACTTAATCACCCTGTGAATCAGTTTTCTCATGCATAAATTTGGGTTGTTAACCAGGCATACTTCATAGGGTTGTTATGAGGATTAAATACGTTCATATATTGAAAGGGTTCAGAACATTGCTTGGTATGTTTTACATGAATTTCTGTACTATTAGTTTTTTATTATTATTATACTTATGTGAGTATTTTCATTGCTTAAGTACAAAAATCCATATTTTTATTTATGTTGAGTGCCCATTTCCTTAACTTTAAAACTTCATCTATCCTACCCACGAGAGTTAAATTGCTATATAGCTTCATGAAGCTGCATCACAACATACAATTTATACAGGAGTTATTCCAAGAAATAGCAATTTATTCCACTATGGCACTCAAAACGTATACATTAATCCAGATCCAAAATTCATTGAAATAATAGCATAAGGGTCTTATAATATTCAAAATTAAAGCAACTTCAGTGAATCACAGAAGAGTTTATAAACATATCAAATCTTTCATCAAAAGTTCTTTTCAAGATTTCTAAAATAACAAATTAATGCCATCCTAAAACTTATTTATATAAATACCCTCCACTAAAATATTAATTTTTAATGAATTTCAAGTGACATAATAGTAAATGTTATCATATGTTATCAGTACAATAACCATCTGGGCAGATTACGAGTTACCAATATAATGCTTTAGTGAAGAGCAAAGAATAACACCGGAAGCCTAGAGAGGTCATGAAATAGTTGGGACTTTCCAGTCATCATCCATTTACACTAATTTCAGTATTACTCTCTAGTAATCTGTGAAAATGAAGCTTAGAAAAGGCTAATTTTTTAGGAATAATATAGTAAGAAAAAATTAGGACATTAAGCAAAATAAGAATGGCTGAAGAAAGGAAAGTATTAAGCATACCAAAATGTGCCTGATTGCTTCAATGAAGACTGCATAGAATTTTAGTGAACGATGCCAGTATTCTACCAAGATTCATTTAGTGGCAGGCACACATATCCCCAGCTGCTGGGAATGTTAGCTACTAACGGCTCATGGCTGCCTTCTTCTCTGGAGAAACAACCTTACCATGTGAGAGCCATGTCATCAAAGAGGTGCCCTCCCACACCTCATATTTAGCACATGGCACATCTAAAATCAGGTACAACATGAATCCTTTTCTTAGGCTCTGCTTCTACAGAAACCAACATAAGAGACCAATCATTTTCATTTCCTCCTTAAAATCAATCAAGAGGAAATATATCTAGGATTTAGGTAAGCTACAAGAAGCATTACTTTATGATCATTAGTCCCTACTAAAACAGTAAATCAACTTTTTCTATCATTATTATTTCAACAAGAATAAATCTTTTTGTAGTGCTGGAACACATGAACTCCATGGCCTTCTATGCATGGAAGTCTAAGAGAGAGAGAGAGAGAGAGAGAGAGAGAGAGAGAGAGAGAGAGAGAGAGGGAGAGAGAGAGAGAGAGAGAGAGTGTGTGTGTGTGTGTGTGTGTGTGTGTGTGTGTGTGTGTGTGTTTATGTGTATATGTAATATGATTTCTGTACCAGAACTGCGTATAATATACACATGTGCATGGCATTTTGCTGTGTAGTCCACTGACTGATATCAACATATTTAAGTGTGGAAATTCAGAAGAAAATGAACTCAGAGAAGTGTGTCAGCATTACTTAAAGCTGCTTATTTCAAAGAGTTAATTTTCTGTATTTGCTATTCTTAATGGATCTAAGAATTTTGTAACTTGGATGGAATAAATTAGGATATATCTTTGTCATCCAACAAATATACCTGGAGGAATGTGGCACCCTTTCCCAGGACTGGTAAAAGATCCAGAGATATTTTATAGGTATCAAGTCAACTCTCTATAGAGCTAAACTTAAAACTGCAGTTCTTTTCAGAATTTAAAATAAATTTTAAGGATAAATTAAATAGACCTTTCCTCTTTTACTACATATTCTGCTGAACTGTTAAAAATTGAGATAGTCTTAATCTGAAAAGTTATAATTCTCAAGGAGCTTGACATTTTTGACATTTTCTAAGATTCATGTAGGTAAATTCTGTATTGATACCTGTATAGATTAACTTTCCCCCAGGTTACTTAGGATGACAGAATAGATATTAAGAGAGGCAAATTCTGATCATGTTTTTTGATTTGCTTGTCTATTGACTCAAGAAATGATAAGAAATTGCTATGCTGTCATGAATATAACCTCTCATATCTGCACTTATTTCACCTCCCACAGGATTTTATTAAATGTGGCACATGGTCCTGTTGGTATACACTGTCAGTTAGACAAGCAGTTAACTGATAGAATTCCTCAAGACAATTAGGGCCTGTAGGATATGAGAGTGAAAAACAGGCAGAACGCTTGTGGCTGTTTCCCATTTGGCCAAACCAGCATTCACTCCATGTCTCTTTTCTCTCAACACATTATAAACAGAATGCTATTGTGTATGTATGTGAAGGGAAGAAGGGATTATTGGATATTCAAAGTGTTCTAACTTCACTTATTTTTGGTCCAACCTGCAACTGAAAAATGTCTAGCAGTTTTCAAACTAAGGATGCTGTGGCTAAGGAAGGACTATTTAAACAGAAATAGAAAAATTCTCTTGATTCTGAAATGGAATATTTGGAAACATGAGGATAATCTATGGAAGCTAGTACACAGACAGGAAAAGAGTGGTAAGGGAGGACGACAGAGAAAAGGGAAGGAGATTGAAGGTGAGGCAAAGAGAAGAGGAAAAAATCTAAACTATGTCTAAAAGTGTTGAGGCACATGATATTTACTGTTACTGAGTTCACTGAGGAGTACCAGTATTTGTGTTAAAAATTAACAAGACAGGTCTGACTGGATTTCTGGAAGGCCCATTAGATGAGTTAAAAGGGGAGGGGGCTTATAGTTTTATAAGAAATATCAAGCTTCAAAAATTCAAGGAAAAAAAGGGATACAGATTTAACTTAGAAGTCATATCATACTTGGCAAAAAAAAAGCAAAGAAATATGACAAGTTCATTAGTTTCAAACAAAATTCTCCATCAAATTCCCTCATTTTGGTAACATTTTAAGAATTAAACATCATTTAAATTCATGACCTTAGAATTTCTGTTTAAAAGGGTTTAATACTCATGAGGTACCTTCTCCAAATTCTCTAAGGTATTAAAAAATACCTAGAAGATGTATTTCAAACCTTGAGATTTATATATATATATATATATATATATATATATATAAAATAATCACAACATGAAGCCCTGTGTTCAATCTATTAGCAGAGTTTTTAAGGACTCTGCACTAAAACCAGATGGATGGAGAAGGTTTATAAACAAGTACAGTAAGCTGTGTGTGTAGCTGCCGCAAAGAGAGGAAAGCTGCCCAAATGAAGTAAGGTTAGAAAACTTTTCTCTCCCTCACCACACACATTCTACTTCTTAACTCTGAAGTTAAGTTCAAGAGAATTATGACCTGAAAATTAGACATCCATTTTTCTAATAAAAGATGCTCACCCTTAGACTGAAAGTGAGGGGATAGAAAAAAGTATTTCATGCAAATGGAACTTTAAAAAAGCCAGAGTAGCAATACTTATATCAGACAAAGTGACTTTAAAATAAAGGCTGTTACAAGATGCAAAGAAGGACACCACCTAATGATCAAGGGATCAGTCCAAGAAGAAGATATAACAATTGTAAATACATGTACACCCAACATAGGAGCACCTAAATATATAAGGCAAATATTAAAGGGCATGAAAGGAGAAACCATCAGTAACACAAAAGTAGTAGGGGACTTGAACACCTCACTTACACTAATGGACAGATCATCCGGACAAAAAATCAATAAGGAAACACTGACCTTAAATGACACATACTGGAGGCTAAAACAACATTATAAAGCAACCATACTCCAGTAAAAATTAATGAAAAAAAACCTGACACACAGGACCACACAGACTTAATAGATATATATAGAGAGAGGATTCCAGCCCAAAGCAGCAGAATACATGTTCTTTTCAAGTACACATGGAACATTCTCCAGGATAGATCACATGCTAGGCCAGAAAACAAGCCTTGGTGAATTTAAGAAAACTGAAGTCACATCAGACACCTTTTCTAATCACAATGCTATGAGACTAGAAATCAACTACAAGAAAAAAAGTACAAAAACACAAACCCATGGAGACTAAACAATACGCTACTAAACAGCCAATGAATCACTGAAGAAATTAAAGGGGAAATCAAAAAAAGACCTAGAGACGAACAAAAACTAAAACACAATGATTTGAAATCTATAAGACGCAGCAAAAACAGTTCTAAGAGAGAAGTTTATAATGATACAAGCTTACCTCAGGTAATAAGAAAAATCTCAAACAACCTAACCTTACACCTAAAGCAACTAGAGAAAGAAGAAAAACAAACCCCTAAGTTAGTGGAAGGAAAGAAATCATAAAGATCAGAACAGAAAAAATAAAATAAAATATAAACTGAAAAAACAATAAAAAAGATCAATTAAATTAAAAGCTGATGTTTTTGAAAAAACAAAATTGATAAACCTTTAACCAAACTTATCAACAAAAAAAGGAAGAGGGCCCAAATCAATAAAATCAGAAGTGAAAAACGAGAAGTTACAAATAACACCACAGAAATAGAAAAAATCATAAAAGACTATTATAAACAAATATATGTCAATAAAAAAGGCAGGGAAGATAGCAGAAGAGCAAGATGCAGAGATCACCTTCCTCCCCACAGATACACCAGAAATACATCTACACATGGAACAACTCCTACAGAACACCTACTGAACGCTGGCAGAAGACCTCAGAACGCCCAAAAGGCAAGAAACACCCCCACGTACCTGGGTAGGGCAAAAGAAAAAAGAGAATAAACAGAGACAAAAGAATAGGGACGAGGCCTGCACCAGTGGGAGGGAGCTGTGAAGGAGGAAAGGTTTCCACACACTAGAAGACCCTTCGCGGGTGGAGACTGCGGGTGGCGTAGTGGGGGAGCTTCGGAGCCGTGGAAGAGAGTGCAGCAACAGGGGTGCGGAGGGCAAAGCGGAGAGATTCCCGCACAGAGGATCAGGGCCGATCGGCATTCACCAGCCCGAGAGCCCTGTCTGCTCACCCGCCAGGGTGGGTGGGCGCTGGGAGCTGAGGCTCAGGCTTTGGTCAGAGCGCAGGGAGAGGACTGGCAGCGTGAACACAGCCTGAAGGGGTTAGTGCATCACGGCTAGCCGGGAGGGAGTCCAGGAAAAAGTCTGGACCTGCCAAAGAGGCAAGAGACTTTTTCCTCCCTCTTTGTTTCCTGGTGCAAGAGGAGAGGGGATTAAGAGCGCTGCTTAAAGGAGCTCCAGAGACGGGCGCGAGCCATGGCTAAAAGCGCGGATCCCAGAGACAGGCATGAGACGCTAAGGATGCTGCTGCCACCACCAAAAAGCCTGTGAGTGAGCACAGGTCACTATCCACAACCCCCTTCCGGGGAGCCTGTGCAGCCTGCCACTGCCAGGATCCCGGGATCCAGGAACAACTTCCCCGGGAGAATGCATGTTGCACCTCAGGCTGGTGCAAGGTCATGCAGGCCTCTGCCGCCGCAGGCTCACCCCGCACTCCGTACCCCTCCCTCTCCCCGGCCTGAGTGAGCCAGAGCCCCCGAATCACCGACTCCTTTAACCGCGTCCTGTCTGAGCAGAGAATAGACGCCCTCTGGCAACCTACACGCAGAGGTGGGGCCAAATCCAAAGCTGAACCCCAGGAGCTGTGCAAACAAAGAAGAGAAAGGGAAATCTCTCCCAGCAAACTCAGAAGCAGCGGATTAAATCTCCACAATCAACGTGATGTACCCTGCATCTGTGGAATACCTGAATAGACGACGAATCACCCCAAATTGAGGAGGTGGACTTTGAGAGCAAGATTTATGATTTTTTTCCCTTTTCCTCTTTTTGTGAGTGTGTATGTGTATGCTTCTGTGTGAGATTTTGTCTGTATACCTTTGCTTTCACCATTTGTCCTAAGGTTCTATCCTTCCTTTTTTATTTTTAACTTTTTAAAAAAATTTTTTCTTAGTAATTTTTTATTTTAATAACATTTTATTTTACCTTACTTTATTTTATTTTCTTTTATCCTCTTTCTTTCTTTCTACTTTTTCTCCCTTTTGTTCTTAGCCTTGTGGATGAAAGGCTCTTGGTGCTGCAGCCAGCAGTCAGTGCTGTGCCTCTGACGTGGGAGAGCCAACTTCAGGACACTTATCCACAAGAGACCTCCCAGCTCCACATAATGTCAAATGGCAAAAACCTCCCAGAGATCTCCATCTCAACACCAACACCCAGCTTCACCCAACGACCAGCAAGCTACAGTGCTGGACACCCTATGCCAAACAACTAGAAAGACAGGAACATAACCCCACCCATTAGCAGAGAGGCTGCCTAAAATCATAATAAGTCCACAGACACCCCAAAACACACCATCAGACGTGGACCTGCCCACCAGAAAGACAAGATCCAGACTCATTCACCAGAACACAGGCACTAGTCCCCTCCACCAGGAAGCCGACACAACCCACTGAACCAACCTTAGCCACTGGGGACAGACACCAAAAACAACGGGAACTACGAACCTGCAGCCTGCAAAAAAGAGACCCCAAACACAGTAAAATAAGCAAAATGAGAAGACAGAAAAACACACAGCAGATGAAGGAGCAAGATAAAAACCCACCAGACCTAACAAATGAAGAGGAAATAGGCAGTCTACCTGAAAAAGAATTCAGAATAATGATAGTAAAGATGATCCAAAATCTTGGAAACAGAATAGAGAAAATATAAGCAACATTTAACAAGTATGTAGAAAAACTAAAGATGAAACGAGCAATGATGAACAACATAATAAATGAAATTAAAAATACTCTAGAAGGGATCAATAGCAGAATAACTGAGGCAGAAGAATGGATAAGTGACCTGGAGGATAAAATAGTGGAAATAATTACTGCAGAGCAGAATAAAGAAAAAAGAATGAAAAGAACTGAGGACAGTCTCAGAGATCTATGGGACAACATGAAACGCAGCAACATTCAAATTATAGAGGTTCCAGAAGAAGAAGAGAAAAGGAAAGGGACTAAGAAAATATTTGAAGAGATTATAGTTGAAATCTTCCCTAATATGGGAAAGGAAATAGTTAATCAAGTCCAGGAAGCACAGAGAGTCCCATACAGGATAAATCCAAGGAGAAACACGCCAAGACACATAATAATCAAACGGTCAAAAATTAAATACAAAGAAAACATATTAAAAACAGCAAGGGAAAAATAACAAATAACACCCAAGGAAATCCCCGTAAGGTTAACAGCTGATCTTTCAGCAGAAACTCTGCAAGCCAGAAGGGACTGGCAGGACATATCTAAAGTGATGAAGGAGAAAAAACTACAACCAGATTACTCTACCCAGCAAGGACCTCCTTCAGATTTGATGGAGAAATTAAAACCTTTACAGACAAGCAAAAGCTGAGAGACTTCAGCACCACCAAACCAGCTTTACAACAAATGCTAAAGGATCATTCTCTAGGCAAGAAAAACAAGAGAAGGAAAATACCTACAATAACAAACCCAAAACAATTAAGAAAATGGTAACAGGAACAAACATATCGATAATTACCTTAAATGTAAATGAATTAAATGCTCCCACCAAAAGACACAGACTGGCTGAATAGATACAAAAACAAGACCCATATATATGGTGTCTACAAGAGACCCACTTCAGACCTAGAGACACATACAGACTGAATGTGAGGGGATGGAAAAAGATATTCCATGCAAATGGAGACAAAAAGAAAGTTGGAGTAGCAATTCTCATCTCAGACAAAATAGACTTTAAAATAAAGACTATTAGAAGAGACAAAGAAGGACACTATATAATGATCAAGAGATCAATCCAAGAAGAAGATATAACAATTGTAAATATTTATGCACCCAACATAGGAGCAACTCAATACGTAAGGCAAATACTAACAGCCATAAAAGGGGAAATCGACAGTAACACATTCATAGTAGGGGACTTTAACACCCCACTTTCACCAATGGACAGATCATCCAAAATGAAAATAAATAAGGAAACACAAGCTTTAAATGATACATTAAACAAGATGGACTTAATTGATATTTATAGGACATTCCATCCAAAAACAACAGAATACACATTTTTCTCAAGTGCTCATGGAGCATTCTCCAGGATAGATCATATCTTGGGTCACAAATGAAGCCTTGGTAAATTTAAGAAAATTGAAATTGTATCAAGTATTTTTTCAGACCACAACGCTATGAGACTAGGTATCAATTACAGGAAAAGATCTGTAAAAAATAAAAATACATGGAGGCTAAACAATACACTACTTAATAATGAACTGATCACTGAAGAAATCAAAGAGGAAATCAAGAAATACCTAGAAACAAATGACAATGGAGACACGACGACCCAAAACCTATGGGATGCAGCAACAGCAGCTCTAAGAGGGAAGTTTATAGCAATACAATCCTACCTTAAGAAACAGGAAACATCTCGAAAAAACAACCTAACCTTGCACTTAAAGCAAGTAGAGAAAGAAGAACAAAAAACCTCAAAGTTAGCAGAAGGAAAAAAATCATAAAGATCAGATCACAAATAAATGAAAAAGAAATGAAGGAAACGATAGCAAAGATCAATAAAACTAAAAGCTGGTTCTTTGAGAAGATAAACAAAATTGATAAACCATTAGCCAGACTCATCAACAAAAAAAGGGAGAAGACTCAAATCAATAGAATTAGAAATGAAAAAGGAGAAGTAACAACTGACACTGCAGAAATACAAAAGATCATGAAAGATTACTACAAGCAACTCTATGCCCATAAAATGGACAACCTGGAAGAAATGGACAAATTCTTAGAAATGCACAACCTGCCAAGACTGAATCAGGAAGGAATAGAAAATATGAACAGACCAATCACAAGCACTGAAATTGAAACTGTGATTAAAAATCTTCCAACAAACAAAAGCCCAGGACCAGATGGCTTCACAGGGTAATTCTATCAAACATTTAGAGAAGAGCTAACACCTATCCTCCTCAAACTCTTCCAAAATACAGCAGAGGGAGGAACATTCCCAAACTCATTCTATGAGGCCACTATCACCCTGATACCAAAACCAGTCAAGGATGTCACAAAGAAAGAAAACTACAGGCCAAAATCACTGGAACATAGATGCAAAAATCCTCAACAAAATAGTAGCAAACAGAATCCAACAGCACATTAAAAGGATCATACACCATGATCAAGTGGGGTTTATTCCAGGAATGCAAGGATTCTTCAATATACACAAATCAATCAATGTGATACACCATATTAACAAACTGAAGGAGAAAAACCATATGGTCATCTCAATATGCAGAGAAAGTTTTCAACAAAAATTCAACACCCATTTATGATAAAAACCCTGCAGAAAGAAGGCATAGAGGGAACTTTCCTCAACATAATAAAGGCCATATATGACAAACCCACAGCCAACATTGTCCTCAATGGTGAAAAACAGAAAGCATTTCCACTAAGATCAGGAGCAAGACAAGGTTGCCCACTCTCACCACTCTTATTTAACCTAGTTTTGGAAGTTTTACCCACAGCAATCAGAGAAGAAAAGGAAATAAAAGGAATCCAAATCGTAAAAGAAGAAGTAAAGCTGTCACTGGTTGCAGATGACATGATACTATATATAGAGAACCCTAAAGATACTACCAGAAAACTACTAGAGCTAATCAATGAATTTGGTAAAGTAGCAGGGTACAAAATTAATGCACAGAAATCTCTTGCATTCCTATACACTAATGAAGAAAAATCTGAAAGTGAAATCAAGAAAACCCTCCCATTTACCACTGCAACTAAAAGAATAAAATATCTAGGAATAAACCTATCTAAGGAGAAAAAAGACCTGTATGCAGAGTATTATAAGACACTGATGAAAGAAATTAAAGATGATACCACCAGATGGAGAGATATACCATGTTCTTTGATTGGAAGTATCAACATTGTGAAAATTACTCTACTACCCAAAGCAATCTATAGATTCAATGCAATCCCTATCAAACTATCACTGGCATTTTTCACAGAACTAGAACAAAAAATTTCACAATTTGTGTGGAAACACAAAAGACCCCGAATAGGCAAAGCAATCTTGAGAATGAAAAACAGAGCTGGAGGAATCGGGTTCCCTGATTTCAGACTATACTACAAAGCTACAGTAATCAAGACAGTATGGTACTGGCACAAAAACAGAAATATAGATCAATGGAAATGGATAGAAAGCCCAGAGATAAACCCATGCACATATGGTCACCTTATCTTTGATAAAGGAGGCAGGAATGTACAGTGGAGATAGGATATCCTCTTCAATAAGTGGTGCTGGGAAAACAGGATAGGTACATGTAAAAGTATGAGATTAGATCACTCCCTAACACCATACACAAAATAAGCTCAAAATGGATTAAAGATCTAAATGTAAGGCCAGAAACTATCAAACTCCTAGAGGAAAACATAGGCAGAACACTCTATGACATAAATCACAGCAAGATCCTTTTTTACCCACTTCCTAGAGAAATGGAAATAAAACCAAAAATAAACAAATGGGACCTAATGAAACTTCAAAGCTTTTGCACAGCAAAGGAAACCATAAAGAAGACCAAAAGACAACCCTCAGAATGGGAGAAAATATTTGCAAATGAAGCAACTGACAAAGGATTAATCGCAAAAATTTACAAGCAGCTCATGCAGCTCAATAACAAAAAAACAACCCAATCCAAAAATGGGCAGAAGACCTAAATAGACATTTCTCCAAAGAAGATATACAGACTGCCAACAAACACATGAAAGAATGCTCAATATCATTAATCATTAGAGAAATGCAAATTAAAACTACAATGAGATATCATCTCACACCAGTCAGAATGGCCATCATTAAAAAATCTTGAAACAATAAATGCTGGAGAGGGTGTGGAGAAAAGGGAACACTCTTGCACTGCTGGTGGGAATGTGAATTGGCAAAGACACTATGGAGAACAGTATGGAGGTTCCTTAAAAAACTAAAAATAGAACTACCATATGACCCAGCAATCCCACTACTGGGCATATACCCTGAGAAAACCATAATTCAAAAAGAGTCATGTACCAAAATGTTCAGTGCAGCTCTATTTACAATAGCCAGGAGATGGAAACAACCTAAGTGTCCATCATCAGATGAATGGATAAAAAAGATGTGGCACATATATGCAATGGAATATTACTCAGCCATAAGAAGAAACGAAATTGAGCTATTTGTAATGAGGTGGATGGACCTAGAGTCTGTCATACAGAGTGAAGTCAGTCAGAAAGAGAAAGACAAATACCACATGCTAACACATATATATGGAATTTAAGAGAAAAAACAATGTCATGAAGAACCTAGGGGTAAGACAGGAATAAAGACACAGACCTACTAGAGAATGGACTTGAGGATATGGCGAGGGGGAAGGGTAAGCTGTGACAAAGTGAGAGAGTGGCATGGACATATATACACTACCAAACGTAAAATAGATAGCTAGTGGGAAGCAGCTGCATAGCACAGGGAGATCAGCTCGGTGCTTTGTGACCACCTAGAGGGGTGGGATAGGGAGGGTGGGAGGAAGGGAGATGCAAGAGGGAAGAAATATGGGAACATATGTATATGTATAACTGATTGAGTTTGTTATAAAGCAGAAACTTACACACCATTGTAAAGCAATTATACTCCAATAAAGATGTAAAAAAAACAACTATATGTCAATAAAATGGACAAACAAGAAGAAACAGACAAATTCTTAGAAATGTACAATCTCCTAAGACTGAACCAGAAAGAAATAGATAATATAAACAGACCAATTACCAGTAATGAAAATGAATCAGTAATTTTCAAACTCCCAACTAATGAAAGTCTAGGACCAGATGGCTTCACATGTGAATTATACCAAACATTTAGAGAAGAGTTAAAACCTAAGCTGAAACTATTCCAAAAAATTACAGAGGAAGGAGCACTTCCAAACTCATTCTACGAGGCCACCATCACCCTGATACCAACAGCAGACAAAGATATCACAAAAAAGAAAAGTACAGGACAATATCACTGCAGAACACAGATGCAAAAACCCTCAAAAAAATATTAGCAAACAAAATCCAACAACACATTAAAAGGATTATATACCATGATCAAATGGGATTTATCCCAGGGATGCAAGGATTTTTCAATATCTGAAAATCAATCAATGTGATACACCACATTAACAAATTCAATAATAAAAACTATATGATCATCTCAATGGATGCAGAAAGATCTTTTGACAAACTTGAACATCTATTCTTGATAAACCTTCTCCAGAAAGTGGGTAAAGAGGGTACATATTTCAACATAATAAAAGTCATATATAGGAAAACCACAGCTAACAGCATACTCAACAGTGAAAAGCTGAACACATTCCCTCTAAGATCAGGAACAAGACAAGGATACCCATTTGCACCACTTTTATTCAACACAGTATTGGAAGTCCTAGCCATAGCAATCAGAGAAGAAAAATAAATAAAGGAATCCGCATAGGAAAGGAAGAAGTAAAATTGTCACTCTTTGTAGATGACATGATACTATATGCAGAAAATTCTAAAGATGACACCAGAAAACTACCAGAGCTCATCAATGAATTCAGTAAAGTTTCAGGGTACAAAATTAATATACAGAAATCTGTTGCACTTCTATACACTAACAATGAAATAGCAGAAAGAGAAATTAAGGAAACAATCCTCTTTACAACTGCATCAAAAAGAATAAAATACCTAGGAATAAACTTACCTAAGGAGGCAAAAGACCTCTACTCTGAAAACTTTAAGACATTGATGAAAGGAAGTGGAGATGACACAAACAGATGGAAAGATATATCATGTTCTTGGATTGAGAGACTCAATATTGTTAAAATGGCCATACTACCCAAGAAAATCTACAGATTCAATGCAATCCCTATCAAATTACCAATGGCATTTTTCACAGAAGTAGAACAAAAAATTTTTAAATTTGTATAGAAACACAGAAGACCCTGAATAACCAAAACAATCTTGAGAAAGAATAGAGCTGGAGGAATCATGCTCCCTGACTTCAGACTATACTATAAAGCTACAGTAATCAAAATAATATAGTACTAGGACAAAAACAGACATATAGATCAATGGACCAGGACAGACAGCCCAGAAATAAATCCACACAGTTTGGGTCAATTAATCTATGACAAAGGAGGCAAGAAAGTACAGTGGAGAAAAGACAGTCTCTTCAATAAGGGGTACTGGGAAAACTGGACAGCTACATGTAAAAGAATGAAATTAGAACATTCTCTAACTCCATATACAAAAATAAATTCAAAATAGATTAAAGACCAAAATGTAAGACTGGCTACTATAAAACTTCTAGAGGAAAACATAGGCAGAACACTCTGACATAAATCACAGCAATATTTTTTGGGATTCATCTCTTAAAGAAAATAAAATAAAAAACAAATGGGACCTAATTATACTTAAAAGCTTTTGCACAGTAAAGGAAACCATAAACAAAATGAAAAGACAACTTACTGAATGGGAGAAAATATTTGCAAATGATATGACAGATAAGGGATTAATATCCAACCTATATAAACAGCTTGTACAACTCAACATCGAAAAAAAAAAAACTGATTAAAGTATGCGCAGAAGAACTGAAGAGACAGATTTCCAAAGAGGAAATGCAGATGGCCAATAGGCACGTGAAGAAATGCTCAACATCACTAATCATCAAGAAAATGCAAATCAAAACTACAATGAGCTATCACCTCACACCTGTCGGAATGGCTATCATCAAATGTCTACAAATAACAAATGTTGGCAAAGATGTAGAGAAAAGGGACCCCTTTGTACACTGTTGGAGGGAATATAAATTCATGCAGCCACAATGGAAAACAGGATGGAGGTTTCTCAAAAAAACTAAACACAGAACTACCATATGACCCAGAAACTCCATTTCTGATCATACATCTGAAAAACCCAAAATGCTAATTGGAAAAGATACACTCACCCCAATGTTCATAGCAGCATTATTTACAATTACCAAGATATGAAGCAACCTAAGTGTCCATCAACAGATGAATGGATAAAGAAGATGTAATACCTATACACACACATACACACACACACACACGCACACACACACAGTGGAACACTGCAGAGCCATGAAAAAATATAATAATGCCATTTGCAACAGCATGGATTGACTTGGAGGGTATTATGCTAAGTTAAATAAGTCAGAGAAAGACATGTACTATATGATATCCCTAATAGGTGAATCAAAAAAATACAACAAACTAGTAAATATAATAAAAAAGAAACGGACTCACAGATACAAAGAACTAGTAGTTACCAGTGGGGAGAAGGAAGGGGGAGGGGCAATATAGAGGTAGGGGATTAAGAGGTACAAACTGTTATGCACAAAATAAGCTACAAGGATATACTGTACAACACAGGGAATATAGCCAATATTTTATAATAACTGTAAATGGAATATATCCTTTAAAAATATGTGAGTCACTATACTGTACAGGTATAATTTATGTAATATTGTGTATCAACTATACTTCAGTAAAAAAGTTGTTTCTCCTGAGCAAGTTAAGATATCCTTCTCTAAGTATTCTTCATATACTTCCATTTAGTGGTTAGACTCTGATAACACAATTGGGCATAAAGAAGATGGGCACTGAAAGTGGAGTTTCGCACCCTGAGAGGCATGAAACTATTGAGAGCCCCAAAAGAAATTTTGTAGAAATTTTAGTCTATCTTATATTGAGTTGATCCAGAACATACAAGAACCAAGCAGTGAAGTATGGTTTCCTTTACTGTGCAAAAGCTTTTAAGTCTATCTTATATTGAGTTGATCCAGAACATACAAGAACCAAGCAGTGAAGTAGGAGAAGGTTCTCAATTCAGCACAACAGATCCTGAGAAAACTGAGATCATTCTGTTTATCTTTCCCCCCACTTTATTTAGCAACAGTATTACTAAACATAATTAAATGACTACCTAATTTTCTATTAAAGCTCACTGAACCAAG
Organism: Tursiops truncatus; assembly: GCF_011762595.2. Lineage (NCBI taxonomy): Eukaryota > Metazoa > Chordata > Mammalia > Artiodactyla > Delphinidae > Tursiops > Tursiops truncatus. The sequence goes on from NC_047036.1 coordinate 71,427,912, forward strand.
TTCTTATCTGTTTATTTACATCAAAATTTTCAATCACTGTGTCATGATACACTGATTTGGAGGAAAACAGTGTTGCCATTCTTTTGTGCCAGAAAGTATGTAAATCCTGCAATCTATTTTATCCATACAACCTCATTAAACATTATTGTGTGGAATTTTTGTACATGTTAACACTAACCTCATCTGTGGTGACCAAGAAAAAGAGCCACTGGAATCCATGGTAAAAAAAAAATTTTGTGTGTGTACATGTCTCATTATAAACAACTCTGATACTTCCTTAAAGTAAGTTCCAAGGATAAGAAGGATTGGGACAGGTTGAAAGTATTTAATATACAAAATGGACATTTCTATTTCTTTTTTGGGGGGATTAATAATTTATTGATATTCTTTATTTTTTATGAAGTTGTGGGGTTTGTGGGAGGATGAGAGGAGGCTTATCTTTTTCAGAATTATAATAATTGATCTATTATATGTATTAGAAATCTATTTCTCAGTTTATTGAAAACGTTTGTTTTCAAGTTAATTAAGTTTCAATCTTTCTTTTTTCTGGTTATCTATTTTATATACAGCAGTATATAAAATACAGTATATAAAATACAGCAGTGTATATGTTAATCCCAACCTCCTAATTTATCCCTCCCCCTCCCCTTTCCTCTTTGGTAACCATAAGTTTGTTTTCTATGTCTGTGGGTCTGTTTCTGTTTTATAGATATGTTCATTTGTATCTTTTTTTTTTTTTTTTAGGTTCCACATGTAAGTGATATCATATATTTGTCTTTGTCTGGCTTATTTCACTTAGTATGATAATCTCTAGGTACATCCATGCTGCTGCAAATGGCATTATTTCATTCTATTTTATGGCTGAGTAATATTGCATTGTAACATACATATACACCACATCTTCTTTATCCATTTTTCTGTCAATGGACACTTAGCTTGATTCCATATCTTGGCTATTGTAAATAATGCTGCAGTGAACATTGGGATGCATGTATCTTTTACGAATTATAGTTTTCTCTGGATATGTGCCCAGGAGTGGGATTGCAGGATCATATGGTAGCTCTATTTTTAGCTTTATAAGGAGCCTCTATACTGTTCTCCATAGTGGCTGTACCAATTGACATTCCCACAAACAGTGTAGGAGGGTTCCCTTTTCTCCACTCCCTCTCCAGTATTTATTACTTATAGACTTTTTCATTATGGCCATTCTGATCAAAGTGAGGTGATACCTCATTGTAGTTTTGATTTGCATTTCTCTAATTATTGATGTTGAGCACTTTTTCATGTGCCTGTTGGCCATCTGTATGTCTTTTTAGAAGAAATGTCTATTCGGGTGTTCTGCCCATTTTTTTTTTAATAGATCTTTATTGGAGTACAATTGCTTCACAATACTGTGTTAGTTTCTGTTGTACACCAAAGTGAATCAGCCATATGCACACATATGTCCCCATATCCCCTCTCTTTTGAGCCTCCCTCCCATTCACCCTATCCCACCCCTCTAGGTCATCGCAAAGCACTGAGCTGATCTCCCTGTTCTATGCTGCTGCTTCCCACTAGTTATTTCACATTCGGTAGTATATATATGTCGATGCTACTCTCACTTCGCCCCAGCGTTCTGCCCATTTTTTGATTGGGTTGTTTGTTTTTTGATATTGAGCTGTGTAAGCTGTTTGGATATTTTGGAAATTATTCTCCTGTTGGTTACGTAGTTTGCAAATATTTTCTCCCATTCTGTAGGCTGTCTTTTCATTTTCTTTATGGTTTCCTTTGCTGTGCAAAAGCTTCTAAGTTTAATTAGGTCCCATTTGTTTCTCTTTTTATTTCTATTACTCTAGGAGATGGATCCAAAAAGCAGCAAAAGCAGTTCTAAGAGGGATATAAGCTTGCCTCAGAAAACAAGAAAAATCTCAAAACAACAACCTAACCTTACACCTCAAACAACTAGAGAAAAAAGAACAAAAAAAGCCCCAAAGTTAGCAGAAGGAAAGAAATCATAACATTTTAAATCTTTTATATTGGGTGATGAATTGTTTTTGATTGTGGGTTCTCCCTTTGGTTTAATTCCTATATGTAAGCAATTCCTTTCCTCAGAGATCAGATAAATACCACCGATATTTGTTTTTACTTCAAGATTTTAATTTTTCCATTAAATGTTTTTATCTGGAATTTCTTTTGATATACTGTGGAAAGTATGTATCTCTTTTAGTTCTATTATTGTTCAAATAAATATCCCAGCACAATTAATTGAACTATATCCTTTCTGATTTTAAGTGTCATAATTATCAGTCTCCAAATATACATATATAAAGTTCCTTCATGGATCTGGCAGGGGGAGAGGAAGAGTAATTATTGTGAATTAGGCCTAGAATGTTCTCCATAACAATGTCCTACTATAGGTGGAAAAACTAGCTTTCTTCTCTTAAAAAATATATATATTAGACTTACATTCTCCATCTTCCAAGTCTTCTTTAGTTCCTTTAATTATTCTATAATGTTACTCCTTTCTTCTTCACATTGTGAGAGAATTTCTAAATTTTTTTCTATATTAGTCATGTAATTTCTGCAAAATCCTCAAGCTTTATATTGTTCTATCACATAGTATATAGGAGTAATGTTTCTGCTATTCCACATTTCTATGCTTATAAAACTTGGCACACAAATCTAGAATTTCCTAGTTTTAAAATATTGCTGATTGTCAGTAATAATAGAGTAGAAAATATTTTATTATCTTCTTCTCAGGAGTAAATTCTGAATTGGCTCTCAGTGACATCTCTGGTATGGTCCTCTTTTCTATATATCTACTTTTTTTTTCCCATTGGTACATATATTTTTTTAATTTATTATTGGTGTCTTTTTATTGAAGTATAGTGGATGTACAATGTTTCAGATGTATAGCAAAGTGATTCAGTTATACATATATATATTCTTTTTCAGATTCTTTTCCATTATAGGTTATTACAAGATATTGAATATAGTTCCCTGTGCTGTAGTAGGTCCTGTTGTTTATGCATTTTATATATAGTAGTGTGTATCTGTTAATGCCAAATTCTTTTTAAAAACTCTCAAATTTTATTCATTTGCCCTAAATTTCTGTGACATTATACATTCTTCCCCACTCCCATCATTTTAAAACTTTAGTCATTTTAATGGATATCTGTATGAGAAAGGGGGTGGAAAAAGGATACAGGCAGGATTGAGTAATAATTCAAAATTGGTTAAAACATTTGCATTTTTAAAAACAACATATCAGCTGACTTCAAACTTCTCAGTAACACTGAACACAAGAAAGAACTGAAGCACTACAGTGGAGTGTAGCAGCACGAGCTCTGCTTTCAAGTCCAGGTTCTACCAATTATCACTTTTATAACCTTGGGTGAGCTACATATTCTTTCAAAGTGGCATCATCTATAAATTAGGACAATAATACCAGGCTCACAGAGTGGTAGCAAAGCTTAAATGATACTGAGTACATAAACGACATAGCACAGTGCATCATAAATACCATATGTTATTAAATATAAGATTTCAAGGATTGTAAAATACACCATTATTTTATCTACTATTAAGTAAGGAAGTAAAAGACTGTCAATTAAACTGTGACATAATGCCTTAATGATAATCCTAAGTGACAATCCATCACACCAGCCTCTCATTTGCTTTGAAATTAATTTCAGCTACACCAAGGTTTTTGGCAGTTTCTCATGCTTTCATTTGCATTCCTTTGAGTGTGATAGACAGTATTTGTGCACAAAAATCAATAATAAATAACTAATAGAGTTCAGTCCTCTACTTTAGGGTTTTGTCCTTTCTTTGATCACTGAAAGCATTTTGTTTAGTCTATGCAAAAAAAAAATAGAATTATAATCATTCTTCCAATAATTAGTATTTCTGTATTAACATCAAATTGATGCCTTACCTCTCTGATCTATGACTTTCTTTATATTCAATAACTTCTAATTGCTGAACTTGTGTGTAATTCTTTTGAAGACATTTGACATAGAATTTAAATTCAATATGTGCAGTAACACCAATAAATGCACTTTATGGAATTGATGACAAATAAAGAATTGTGACCAAATTTGTGCATGAGTAACAAAACTGTCATTGCCACCCCAAGTGCCACTCCAAAGAGCCACCCCAAAGTGACTGTATGAGCTTGTTAATTACTACAAGTTTCATCACAATTTCACAAATATTAAAATATAAAAATGTACCTTTTAGAATTGATGAAATATACTCAGTAAATATTAACAATTTGTATTATTATAAATCATGGAGAGCAAAAGTTTGTGTTCATAAAAATCTTATATCCATTCGTATTTTAAGTTTTTTGAAAAACATCAGAAAAAATACATTCAGATGAGCAAACATCCAAACATGTACCTACTACCTACTGTTTTTTATGAAATAGATTACTTAAAAATTATATTATAAACTGTGATATAAAGCCATATGATAGAATCTTATTCAGCCATAAAAGAAGAAATATCAATTAACATGAAAAGACAAGACAAACCTGAAATGCATACTGCTAACTGAAAGAAGCCAGTCTGATACAGCTACGTACTGTCTGATTCCAATTACGTGAGCTTTTGGAAAAGACAAAAGAATAATGAAAGTAAAATATATGGAATCTGAAAAAAAAAAAATGGTTCTGAAGAACCTAGGGACAGGACAGGAATAAAGATGCAGACGTAGAGAATGGACTTGAGGACACGGGGAGGGGGAAGGTAAGCTGGGACGAAGTGAGAGAGTGGCATAGACATATATACCACCAAATGTAAAATAGATAGCTAATGGGAAGCAGCCACATAGCACAGGGAGATCAGCTCAGCGCTTTGTGACCACCTAGAGGGGTGGGATAGGGACGGTGGGAGGGAGACGCAAGAGGGAAGAGATATGGGGATACGTGTATATGTAGAGCTGATTCACTTTGTTATACAGCAGAAACTAACACACCATTGTAAAGCAATTATACTGCAATAAATACGTTAAAGAAAATCAGTGGTTACTAGGGGAGTGAGGTGGATAAGATTGAATAGGTAAAGTACAGGGTATTTTTTAGGGCAGTTAAACTATTCTATATGATACTATAATGGTGGATATATGGCATTATGCATTTGTTAAAACCTACACAATGTTAAAGAACAAATGATGAAAATAAAATCATTTAGGAGATAGAGGTATCCTAGGAAGGAATGTAGACTGACAAGAGAACCTAACTGTACTACAAGAGAACTGACAAGAGAACCTAACTGTACTACAAATGTATGAAATAACCTCACCTTTAGAGGGTGGGCATAAAAAATCCTGACCTAAATTACCTTGAAAATGAGTGCAGTCTATGAAAGAAACAACAAAAGAAAACAAAAGAAATGTGATTATGTATGTATTCCACTCTAGTGACAAAGTTGTTTCCAACCGTGGCATTGATTAACAATTCTAATAGTGCTATACATGTGTACATGTGTACTGCAATTGAACAATTTAGGAAATATCTGGTAGGTAGTGGAAGAAAAATTTCTCACTGTTGGACTAGGACTTTACAGATAAGCAAGGGAGGAGGCTAGAATGATGCATGTGGTAATGGATTAGAGTTGGAAATCTCAGAATGGACTCATGTTTAGCTCAGTACAGGTATGTATGGTTACATATGCAAAGTATATATACACAGGTTTGTATATGCAAATATGTTTCCCTACTCTGTCAGTTGAAAGGGCCTAGAAGAAATCACACTCCAGTAGCAATGAACACACTAACACCTAGATCTTGGTTTTTAATACCAGTCTCCAATAAAAGTAACCAGCGTTCCTTAGAGAAATGGCTGATTCAAGGACAAGCTGGAAATATTTCAGATGAATGTGAAGCATGTTGTGGTTCTATAAAGTGAGGTTACTTGGCAGGAAAAAGAAATCCTACATTTCTGAAGTATGTGAAAGGGACATAGGAGCCAACTGAAAGAGCTCCCAATGGCCTAAGATGGACACTTTGATTGACAAAATAAAGTAGCATTGGATTATAACCTAAAGTATGAAGTAAGTATCCATAAGTTCATACTGATATAAATAAATGATTGGATAAATACACAAGTGGGGAAGGGATTAGACAAATCAGTGTTACAAAATTCTAAATAATTTATGTAGATATTCTGCCCTTAAAAAGGGGAAGCATAAATTCCCACCCCTTAAGAATAGGCTACACATAATGAAAAAACATAAGCAGCTTTACAAACGTTTTATAAACCTGACAAATACTACCTCAGTTCAAGGTCAACATGAATAGTGAAAAATCATATTGGCAGTATACATCTGTGATGGTTAGTTCTGTGTCAGTTTGTTAGGCTATAGTACTCAGTTATTTAATCAAATACTCATCTAGGTATTGCTATGAAGGTATTTGGTAGATGCAGTTAAAAAATCTATAATCTACTGACTTTAAGTAAGAAAATTACTCTTGATAATGTGGGTAGGCCTCACTGAATCAGTTGAAGACCTTAAGAATAAAAACTTAGGTTTCCTGTAGAAGAAATTCTGCCTCAACGTTGCAGCATCAACTCCTGCCTGAGTTTCCAGCCTGTGAATCTGTCCTACAGATTTCAGGCTTGCCCATGCTCACAACTGTGTGAGCCAATTACTTAAAATAATTCTCTTTATACAGATCCTCTTGGTTCTGTTTCTCTGGAGAACCCTGACTGATACAGTACCCTTGATATGATGTGATGAAAACAGCACTTCATCTCTGTGGTCTTCCTCTCAAAATCCGTAACTCCATTTGAATCATTAGAAAAACATGAGGAAAATTCCAATGGAGGGACATCCTACAAAATACTTAGCCAATACCCATCAGAACAGTCAAGGTCGTCAAAAACAAGGAAAGTCTAAGGAGATACGTTCCTTTTACCATTTTCTTAATTGTTTTGGGTCTGTTTTTGTAGGTCTTTTCCTTCTCTTGTGTTTCCTGCCTAAAGAAATTCCTTTAGCATTTGTTGTAAAGCTGGTTTGGTGGTGCTGAATTCTCTTAACTTTTGCCTATCTGTGAAGGTTTTAATTTCTCAGTCGAATCTGAATGAGATCCTTGCTGGGTAGAGTATTCTTGGTTGTAGGTTTTTCCCTTTCATCACTTTAAATATGTCCTGCCACTCCCTTCTGGCTTGCAGAGTTTCTGCTGAAAGATCAGCTGTTAACCTTATGGGGATTCCCTTGTATGTTATTTGTTGCTTTTCCCTTGCTGCTTTTAATACTTTTTCTTTGTACTTAATTTTTGATAATTTGATTAATATGTGTCTCGGCATGTTTCTCTTTGGATTTATCCTGTATGGTACTCTCTGTGCTTCCTGGACTTGATTGACTATTTCCTTTCCCATGTTAGGGAAATTTTCAACTATAGTCTCTTCAAATATTTTCTCAGACCCTTTCTTTTTCTTTTCTTCTTCTGGGACCCCTATAATTCAAACGTTGGTGCATTTAATGTTGTCCTAGAGGTCTCTGAGACTGCCCTCCATTCTTTTCATTCTTTATTCTGCTCCCTGGCAGTTATGTCCACCATTTTATCTTCCAGCTCACTTATCCATTCTTCTGCCTCAGTTATTCTGTTACTGATTCCTTCTAGAGTATTTTTAATTTCAGTAATTGTGTTGTTAATCACTGTTTGTTTGCTCTTTAGTTCTTCTAGGTCCTTTTTAAATGTTTCTTGTATTTTCTCCATTCTCTTTCCGAGATTCTTTATCATCTTTATTATCATTACTCTGAATTCTTTTTCAGGTAGCTTGCCTATTTCGTCTTCAGTTATTTGGTCTCGTAAGTTTTTACCTTGCTCCTTCATCTGTAACATATTTTTTTGTCGTTTTATTTATTTATTTATTTTTGATGGGTGGTGCTGTATTCCTGTCTTATGGTTGTTTGGCCTGAGACGTCCAACACTGGAGTTTGCAGGCAGTTGGATAGAGCTGGGTCTTGGTGCTGAGATGAGGACCTCCCAGAGGCCTCACTCTGACTGATATTCTCTGGGGTCTGAGGTTCTGTGTTAGTCCAGTGGTTTAGACTCAGAGCTCCCACCACAGAAGCCTGGGCCTGACCTCGGCCTGGGAACCAAGGTCCTGCAAGCTTCATGGCATGGTAAAAAAAAAAAAAAAGAAGAACGAAAGAAAAAAGAAAAAAAGAAGCAGTACAATATCGAAGAATAAAAAACAAAATAAAATTAGAATGATAAAATATATATTAGGGAAAATAACACTATAATTGAAACAATTGCAACAGGGTAAAATAAAACCACAACAGAAAAAAAAAAATGATGGGGGGGGAACAAGCCAAAAGGGGAGATCACTAACAAAGTATAAAGAATAAAATAAAATTAGAAAAATAAAAGCTTTATTAAGAAAAATAAAAATATAAAAGAATCAACAACAATGAATCAACAAGGTAAAAGAAAACCCCAATCTAAAAGAGCAAAAAAGGAAAAAAAAAAAAAAAAAAAAAAGCCTTGGCTATAGGGGCGGAGTTTAGGCACCGGCTGGAACTTAGGCAGGGGCGGTGTTTAGGGTGAGGCGGGGCCTAGGCAGGGCGACGTTTAAGCGTGGGGTGGGGCCTCTGCTTAGGACCTGCCGCAGAAAGGAAGAAGCCGCATGTGGAAAGGAGGGCCTCTGGAGTGTGGAGTTCCGGAGTCTGGAGGTACGGCCCTGGGTGGGGGTGTGTGGGTGGGGTTTAGGCCCAGCGTGTTGGAAGGGGTCTCAGAGGATGTCTCTGAGTGCAGAGGTAGGGCCCTCGGTGGGTGTGTGTGTGGGGTCCTGGGCTCTGTGCAGCAGCAGGGAGCCTCTGAGGGCAGAGGATTAGGCCTGGGAGCCCAAGAGGCTTCCCAGTGCCTAAGTGGACAGGGTAAGCACTGGCCACGTTTCCTTCAGTTCCTTCACGCCCCTCCCCCACCGTCTCCTCCAGGTTCTCCCCCTGTCATCTCTGGACCCCCAACCGTGGGTGGGTCCCGCTGGATGTAGGAACCCCTTCCCTAACCCAGCCGCCCCTCAGGGGTGCCAGTCCCAGAGGTCCGGCCTTTACTTTTGCTCCGCCTTTCCTCCTTCCCACTCCCTCTGGACCTGCGTGGCTGGAGGGGGCCTAGGTGGGCAGAGGATCAGGCCCCGGATCTCAGCAGGTTCCTGGGGGCCCAACTGGGCAGGGGAAACCTGGCCACGCCTCCTTTTCATCCTCTGCCCTCCCAATGGTCCCCCAATTTCCCCCTTTGGGCGTGGGATCCCTTCCCCGCCCACAGCCACCCCTCAGGGTCCCCAGTCCCCTCCAGCCTCCACTTCTCTTCCCCCTTCACTCTCCCCATGCCCCACACCCTACCCAGTTTCTGGGGATTCCTTCCATCCCCTTAGTTGTCCATGGTCCCCCACCAGTGCCTGGTAGGTGCCCTAGTTTTGAGACGCGAATTCTGTTTCCTCCTAGTATGCCATCTTGACTCTGTCCTCTTATTATACATTTTAAAATGATACAGCCTGCCCCAACAAATTCAATGTACAAATGACCATTGTTATTTCATTTAAATGCTTATGTTCTTGAATACTCTATTAGAAGCAAACCTAGTACCTTCCTATTTAGGACCATCATACACTTCAAATGCTCTACCTCGTACACCAAACAGAAGAAGCCATACAAACATCAGTTCAGTACTTCCATTGTGCTTACTGACACAATGTTGCTGTTCAAGACTGACCCTGCAGCTGTCAGGTTGCTGCTCAGGTTCCCCTGATTCTTGGATACCCTGCAAAGCATGCTATACCTACGTTGTGCCAGAGAAGCCCTCCTGAACAACATGTTACGGCAAATATTTCACTTCATGTCAGCATAAGACTTTTGAGGTCTGAAAACATTATAGACAAAAATATAAGGGAAATACAAAAACAAACAAACAAAACAAAGAAAATAAGGTAAAGTCCATGAAATACGCAAAGGACGCAAGCATCCTACCTCCCAAATACACACACATGCATGTGCACACACACACACACACACACACAACTACTGTGCATATGGGAAAATGCTTAACCTTTTGGTAAAAAGACAAAGTTATGTGCATTCTTTCATTTAGCAAATTGGTAAATATTTAAAAAAAAATAATATTCAGGGGACTTCCCTGGTGGCACTGTGGTTAAGAATCCACCTGCCAACGCAGGGGACACAGGTTTGAACCCTGGTCCGGGAAGATCCCACATGCCACAGAGCAACTAAGACCGTGCACCACAATTACTGAGCCTGTGCTCTAGAGCCCGAGAGCCACAACTACTGAGCCCGTGCACCTAGAGACTGTGCTCCGCAACAAGAGAAGCCACTGCAACGAGAAGCCCGCGCACTGCAACGAAGAGTAGCACCCACTCACCGCAACTAGAGAAAGCCCGCACACAGCAACAAAGACCCAATGCAGCCAAAAATAAATAAATTAAAAAAACATTCAGTTGTGTCAAAGTCCTGGTGAAATGGACAGCGTCACGTCCTGCCACAGAGTGTGAACTAAGAAGATATTTCTGTGAGGCAAATTGGAATATGTATTTAAAACCTTTAAAGTGTTCAAATGTTCTGTGAAAGCAATGTCTAGAAATCTGTCTTATGGACAGATTTGCAATGCACCAAATGACTAAAATACAAGGTATTTATGATATAGTATTTTTAAGAATAGCAAAACTACGGAAAACAATCTAATTGTCTAGATGAGACTACTAGGGTCTTCAAAGGTAGAAGACCCACTGGTGATATCATTTTCATTGTTTTCAATTTACTTTTACTTTTCACTATTTTGTTTTGTTGTTTTTGTTGTTGCTTATGAGTTAAAGGTTGAAATACATGAATACTGTCATATGTATGTTATATTTGCCAGTGTCACCTTAAACATGTCGTGGTAATAGCTACAAAAGAATTTAATGATAGCATAGAAACAACTATATTATAAAGTTAGAATTGAAGGTAATATGATTTATTAGGTTGTGTTTAGGTGCATCACTTACTTTCTTTAGCCCTTGGTTTTCTTATCTCAAAACCAGGAAGTAACTACTCCAAAGGCTTATTAAGAGGATAAAATCAAAGAAATTTTAAGTGCTTATTTGACAGTATTTCTCATAAGAGGAACCCACTGCAAATGTACCACATTCAGTTAGTAGAGTTAAATAATTAGTCATATGGATGGATACTGGTCATGAGGACTGTTTGGAGAAACTAAATAGGAAGGAGGAAACCTCAAATGATAGCTTTTTGTCAACTTAACGGGGAGATGAGCAAAGAACACAGTTGGAATTTGGCAAAGTAGAGCAGATCTAGTGACACTTGAACTGTCACCATGGCATGTAACTTCCCTTCTACAGAAATATTATTTTAAGGGAAAAAAAATGTCAATGCATTAGGAATGGAGCAATGAGTGATCTACAGATGCATTTGTAGCTCTACCTTGAGCAAAGGAAATTGGGACAGCTTTATGCAACAAGGTATAAGAACATGAAAAGAAGAATTTGTGTTATATATTAAGTGTTAGGTATAAAAGACTAAAAATAGGCCTATGTGCTCAAAGCATGGCAGATCTATTGTATATCTTACTGACTGTTTACAGAATAAATAATAAACTGATTGTGTTTCCATGTTAGATGAAAGAAAACTGCTAGATGAAAGAAAACTTCAAAAATGTATGAACATAAAATGCTACAAAACAACATTTTTATTAATTTAATTGTTCATTACAGTATTGCTTATAATAATACTATAAATATCATTATTACTATTATTAAATTTCATCTTTCTGTTACTGGACTAGTCTCTTCTAAATCAAAGTCAAAGGCAATGAAAAAGCTATGCCACTTCTAGTTGTTAGTGTTGCTTGCAGATCACCCTGGTTTCTCATAACCACCAGCATTGCTAACTACATTGCTTATACTGCATCGCAGACACCCCATTATCTAAATATTTCTACCTATCTTTGCCTTCCATTCATTGGAATACATTCATTCTTTGTTCTTTTCACTCAGGGACCCTAAAGTAAGGTAGCTAATCTGATAAACCACTGAATCAGCACAATTACATGAATGTACGGCCTTTCCTCAAGGATGCTGTGCACATTTTAATAAAGCTTTTCTAGATTTCATGACAAGAGAGTGGTGAGAATAACTTGCTAGTAGAAGAAAAAAGTTGTCTACCCACTTTGCCTAAATGTAAAATCAGCCCAATATATGACCACCCAGATCCAGACTGAGGCACATTACCCAGCTGTTGGCTGGGTTAGGGGGATGCTGGGAGCTTAGATGAGGGTAGAGCTCTGGAGACACAGATAGAAGAGGCTGCGACCTTGAATTATTGCAAGAAACAGAATTCCATGAAGTGCACTCCCCCAGTCCACCATTGCCAGCACTGTTACTTCACTGTGACCTGTGATGTGAATGAGAACTGAAGACAGAAATTCCCCTGCTGGCACTAAGGAAGCAAACTGCCATGTTGTGAAGAGAGCCACATGCAGAGAATGGCAGGCAGCCTCTAGAAGCTGACACTGCCCCCCAGCTTACAGCCAGCAAGAAAATAGTGACCTGGTTCTATAGCCGTAATGAACTAAATTCTACCAACAACCAGTGAGCTTGGAGAAAGACCATAAGTCTCAGAAGCATTTGTAGCCCTCGCCAATCACTTGATTTCAGCTTGGTGGGCGGAGAACTCATCTACGCCATGTGCAGACTTCTGACCTACAGAACTGTGAGATAACACTGTTTGTGTTGTTTAAGCTGCTAAGTTTGTAGTAATTTATTATGGCAACAATAGAAAACTAGTACAGTAGCTAAGCACATGTCATATACATACACAGTAGATAATATATATGCTTTCATTACCAAATAATGAGAAGGGGTAACAATGTACAACAAAACCATGAAATACAAGCATGTACTAAAAAAGTTTAGTATTTTATGCAAGAAAACAAAATGAAACATTATTTCCTTTTTTTCATCAATGGTATAGCAAGAGCTGCAGACATTAATAGCCTAGTAAGTGTAATTTCAGAAAAAAAACAAAAAAACAAAGCCCTGTAATCCCTTAAATGTTGTCATTAGTAATCACTTGCAGTTACTGATACCTATGGTATGCTGATTATCTTACACATACCATTTTATTTAGTCTTCCTGCTATCTCTGAAGTGTAGGTTTTCTACATCCTATTTTGCAGATTAGAAAGCAGAGGTTTAGGGGGCCTAGTAACTTACTTGAAGTCACACAGGTTGTTAAAAATAGACAAGAATCAAAACCAACCTATCAGACTCCAAATCACTGATCTTTCTGCTGCACTACATTGCCCATAATAACTTTGTTTTAAGCCTTCAATCAAAGTTAAACTACAAACACTAATGGAACATGACTATAATATTTACATTAACACAAACTAGAAACAATTTTGGAAGCATCAGTAACTAATATATGTATAGCACCTTCACAAAAGATTTCTCACTGATCTCAGGAGATTACCTGTGAGGCAGTTAGGGTAGGTATTATTAATTTACCTATTTTACAGATAAAAGAACTGAGGTTCAGAGAGTTATACCTAACTTGCCACAGGCCATGACACTGAATGACAGTATTAGGTCTCAATTTCACATCTTCTCTTCAAATATAGAGCTTTTTCTCCAAAGTGAGACAGGTATACGGCGGGGGTGGGGGGGCGGGGAGGGGTATGGTTGTAACGGGGAAGAAGGATGCAGAAATGGTGCTAAAGGGGATTGCAATCATCCAACCCACCTACTTCTTAAGTTTCAAAGCATCAGTCCCAGTCATGGCTAGTCTACAAGGCTAGGGCACTTATGTGCCCAAATAGAAAACATAAAATTTCTGCTGTGACTATGAAAAGAAAAAGCTACATGGTCTGGTACTTTGAATCCACCATATTTGCATATAAAATAATAAGCACATTAGATCACTTTTATTTGGGATAATGAATCGTTCATTTCATAAGAATTGTCTTGGAAAAAAATTCCCAGTGCTATGTTATGATTTTAACGGTTAAATCTCTTTTTTTATGAGTACTCAATTTTTCCACATCTTTTCACCTGACATCATTTGTAGAAATACAAAGAGAGAATAATCACAACTAGAAACAATACAGCTTTCTCCACTGTACTGATTAACACTCTATAATGGCATTGATAAGAATGGAGTGTTCAATCATATATTTTGGCAGTGAATTATGGTTAATAATATCACAAGTACTGTGATAACATTATAGAAGTAAATCCTATTTCTAATAAGTGGTAAAGCTTAGTTAAATGCACTGTCAACAATGTTGTCAATTAACTGTAAATTACTAGTGCCAAGGTAAAGGCGAGCTGTTTGTTTCTCAGCAAACAGTTCATTGAGAAGATTGTTGCAATTATAAATCTCTCACGTCCTACTACATTGTCTTACTAGAGGTTGAATAGTCATTAATATCTTACAGAGTCGAGGTTTTGCCGCAATTGTTTAATAGCTATTTTCCAATTATAAGCAGCATACTAGTTAAACAAAATTAGAGTCCACCATTATTTTTGTAATGAATTGGAAATATAAAAAAACATGTAACTCTCTGGAAGTCCAAGCATACTTAGTTCTCCTTAGCCTCCCATGGAGTGAAGGGTTAATACATTAAGAAATGCAGTATAGTTACACTAATTATTGTGTATGGGTTCTCGATAAGTGACTTGCTTTAGTTTTAAATCCCAAATGGCTAGTACCTCCATGTGATTCTCTTAGGACTCTAGAAGGCACATTTTTATTTCTCATGTGCTAACATACTGTGGATATACTTATCTTTAACAAATGGACTTCTTGAAAAATTAAGTACACTAAGAAACAAGTGCATTTTGGATTCAGAATATTAATCCTAAGGAAGTCCTCTTTTTTTCTTCTTTGTAATCATATAATTATTTTAGGCTTACTGTGATTATATAAAATTAAAATTAAATCATAATTTTAAAAGATGCTATGATTACTGTGATTATTTCAGTGCATGGAGTACTTAATCAGTCCCAAGCTTAATAACACAATGGGTGCTATCTTTATAACACAACACAACAACAAAAAAAGATGTTTTCAAATCTTGGATTTTTCACACACTGACAACTTAGAAGGTGCTGAAGAATACACAAAATGTAGACAACTCAAGCCTAATATGGAAACTGCTACCATTTTAATTTGAAATTCAATTTAGGAATTTATATGCTCTCACCTCAAATGTTTCTTTCTGTAGAAGCTGCCTTTGTCCACCTTATGTAAATTATTCTCCCCATTTGTGCTCTGTCACATCAACTCATACAGCAAATATGTCACATCACTGTATAACATAAAATTTGCAATCATCATTTAAATAAAATAGAAGGTACATGTTTATCATTGATGCCCTCTTTAGAATATAAGCACCAGAATTCTGTCACGTTAACCACTGTATTTCCAGTGCCCCATATGAGCTCGGTGTATAGTACATTTTAATAAATAGATGTTAAATGGATAAATTAATGAATTAACGAATAAGGGTGTGTGGCCCCAGCTTTTGCAATCCGCCATCAATCTAGAGAGTAACAACAGCTGGGCCTGTAATGAATACTTTGTGAATGGATCAGTCCTGCCCGGAATTCTACTGATCAGCTTCCGTCATGAAGCACGTCTGAGAGCACCTCGGTGATGAGGGTAGGGGTGTACCACTTATTACACACACATCAGAGCTTGGCTGGAAAAAAGTGCAACACCACATCATGAAGCTCGTTACCATGTGAAGCAGAAGCACAATTCATCATAGCATGTAAAGGGGCAACCAGGGGTACAATCCAAAGGGATGACTTTACATGCTGAGAATATAAAAGAACTGCTGATCATGAATCTCTCTATTCCATTCTATCCTCGCACAAAATAGAACATTTAAGAATTAACAATAAGCCTGACTCATCTTGAGGAAATTCTCAAGAAAGAGTCCAAGGAATAATTAATGTAAATCTAATATAATTTTACTTTCTATCCATACGAACCAACTTCCCCAGAATATTTCCATACTCGAGGTGATAGAGAATTTGCCATCAAAGTTTAAGGAAACAGGAAAGAGCAGAATCACAGACGAAGATCTTAGAAAGATTTACATAAAACCAACAGTGCCATATGATCTGGAGGTATTAAAGAGAGCTGTTTCCTGCTTGGATTCTCAACAGCTCCCTCCTTAATGATATTTAGGATCTATTTCATATTACAGACATATGTTTGTCTTATTTCCTCCATGATTCTCTTGTCCCTGGAAGCAGTTTCTGTGCCTTGCCCTAAAGATGTTACTGCCCTATGTTGCCTTGTGCTGGGTGCACCGTAAGTAGTTGCTAAATTATGTTGAAATCTCCTTTGCAATTTGCTTTTACGGATAAACATGGAAAGTTATTTAATATAGAAAAGTCACTGGTTATGATAGAACAACCACAAATCATTTTTTAAAGTTTCCCCCCCCCCTTTGGCCATTTCCACATAGCAGCTAGGAAGTGTAGATGATCAGGACACTTAAGAACAAGCTCTGCCTAGATTAGATGATTAGACAGAAAACTAATCCAAATTACTAATTATATGTCCAACAGCATTTATATGTTATATGGCACTTTGTACTGTATAAAAAACCTATTTCTCACTAGTTGTAACCATTTCATACTTGGAACCATTCTCAAATTTATCATGTGTATTGTGTGAATTGGACCAAAATGAAATGGACTTAATATGGGGCCATTAGAAGTACCTATGTATTCAATGAAAGAGTTAAAATCTCCAAAAAGAAATGCGTTTCTCAAAGCCAAGGACAGAAATAAATATGTATGTAAAATTTCTGTGGTACAGAGAAAACAATTAACAATTTCCACTGCCATTTGGATACAAAATGGACTGAAGAAAAGGATAAAAGTGGTAGCTGAACATGTTATATGGAAGAATTAGAAAAGCTAGAATTTAAAAGTTTCCTTCATCAACTAGTCCACAGTAACTCACAGATTACTAACAACTTATGCAAGTTTTACATGCCTATTCCATCTGCTCTTCATTTAAAAAAAAAAAAACTTGTCACCATAGCAACTGCCACATGCCATGGTATTTATGCTGCATCTGATGTACAAAGCATGGTTTGTGTAGGAAGGAGTGTGTGTATGTATATGATGTGGCAGCTGTCGTCTCTGCCATTTTGTTGCTGCTCTAGAATAAAACAAGTAGTGGTTATGAATACTCATTTGAGTAGTGATACTAGTGCTCATTTAACTAAACCCTCACATGCACACCAAAGTGCTTATCTAATCACACTAGTCTGCTAACATGACTGACTTTAAAGGGTTGCTGAAAGAGAAAACCCCAATTTTTATCCTAATTTTTAAAAGTAGACTTAATACAACTGAAGTTTCTTTTTTTTTTTCTTTTTAAAAGAGCCAATGACTTTTTTCTGTAAAATTACAATATCTATTAGCCCTACTAGCTAATGGCATTTATGTCTTGGTAAGATCCTCTGCAATAAATGTTTAAAAGATGTCCCAGTTCCTTTGTTGTCCCATAATTTGTTTTGCAGTCGAATTACCAGAATTCAACTGGACATAAGATAAAGCTTGTAAATCATGGTAGGTCCTGCTGACATAATTCTCTACCCTTTATTTTCTTGCTGACTTCTACCATAGAAGTTGAAAATGCTAAATACCTGCTTTCCATTGTCTTTCAAAAGCTAAACGCTTAAAATTCCAGCTTCCCTTGCAGCTAGAGGTGGCCATGTGATACAATTCTGGCCAATGAGATCTAATCAGAAGTCTGTTGCCTTATATCTGGGAAAGCTTCACTCTCCTGAATAGAAAAGTGACAGACTCTACTAGCAAAACCCCTTCACCAGTCTAACTGCAATTGAAGTTTCAATGATTATTTTGCAATGGAGCAACAAGCATGATAGAGTGAAAGGACAGAAGAAGCAGAAGTTTATTTTGGCATGGTGGAAATGCTACACAAGCCCCTTCATTCCTACTACCACACCTCCTCTTATTTACAATAAATAAGTATCATTATTACTTAGGCCACTGTAATATTTTCTGTTACTTGCACGTGAAGGTATTCTTATCTGACACAGAATTATTTTTATTCTACAAAGAATGCACTGTATTATTTTTATGTTAATAAAATAGAGCCTATTCTAACCTACTCTATTTTTAGAGATTATTGTTTGTTGAGAAATTATACATGTGAGAAAGATAAGCCATAAACTGTATTTCATGCCCTTGATTCTCTATTTGATAAAAAGCTGGTGCTGCAATAAAATGGGTAAAATCTCAGTTTAAGAAACAAAAAGAACTGAGCAAATCTAAAAACCCAATCAAATTATAACCCATGTTTCTGAACTTAAAAAAAAATCAATTCAGCTTGTGGATGTTTTCTAAGGTATTCATTTGGCATTTTAAACTAACCACAATGGAAATTTTTAACATTTCAAGATAGATTTTGAGGTCTGCTTCCTCGCTTGGATTATTTCAAGAAACAGACTGACAGTATGTCCTTTTTGATGCCTAGCTAAACTGGATCAAAGTTTTAGCCCCGATTCTTTGAATGTTACACACATGTTCTGAAGGAAGACTAGAGACCAGACAAGCATTCAGGTAAGGCGTCAATGGCATCCAAACCCCCTTAGTTGAAAACAGCTTTTGTTTTTCGCCTTTCGTAAAGCTTAATACACTGTATTAAGCAATATTTTACAGTAATAAGAGTTAAAATAGCTTACTACACATCAAATACGAAAGAAGACTAAGGAGCTAGTAGTAAGATGAGAGCATCAGAAACAGGAAACTAAGCACAAATTATAGATAAACCTCCACTAGTCAAGACAAACTCTGCTCCTCCCACCTCTTTCCTTCACATACACCAGAGATCCTATCAGCTATAAGGATATCCAGTTAAACTGAGAATATCTAATAATAGGAAAATCCACGGTGTCCTCTATTGCATATTCAGTGGCAGTGAAAGAGCAACATGATAATCAGAGAGTAGATGGAAAGCAGATGGTTCAGAGCAATAGTATACACATTGTTCTTCTAACTTTCATATGTCCAATTTCAAAATATTTGGTTAAATGACAAGTAAGATGTACAGTTATATAGTAAAGGCCCCAAATCAAGAAATATTGCCCATTTAGAAAATTTGATCTATGCCCAGGATAGATCAAATTGAAAATACATATAAATGAAAAAATTTTTAGTCTTAATGAATTCACAAATTTCATTCATTTATCCATCCATTCAATCATTCACTTATTCATTCAACAGAGCTACTGATCCCTCTAGGAGAAAAAACTTTAGCCCTGTTTAGAATTATTCCTCTCCCTAAAAAATGGCCATCCATTTTTTAAGGTACAGTAAATAAATAATTTTAATAGCTTGGAAAACCTTCTTTATCTTTAAACTCTGTTGAACATTTTAGTAAAAATACCAGGTATTTTTGCTTTCTTAAATCCAGAGTGTCAACAAGACTATAGCTAGTGAAGCAGACTATTTTTCCCACTCTATACAATTTTATTCTAACCTAAATTCAACATTAAGAGAAAAATTCATGGGGTGGTATGAAATAGGACATAATTCGTTAAAGGATTCATCAACTTGTAATGGATTCACTGTTATAACTATTGTTGAAACCTTCCTTTGGACGTCCAAGCAAGAGTAGGCAGCATATACATACACTGTTGGATATACATTAGCCAAGTTTATAAAAACCTCTCTCTCCCTCTAATACACACACACACACACACACACACACACACACACACACACACACATATATTAAAGTGTATGTATACTGCCAGATGGAATTTCAGGTGCCTACATCATCACTGCTATTATTAAATTATCTTTTGTGATGATACCTCAGGTAGTCAGGAGTGTTGCAAGAAGGAGTTAGGAAAACATCTTCAGTTTTTAAAGCTATTAAAATTTCTTGCAGGTGTGTTTGGAAGAAGCACAGCACAAATTCACTTGCACACTATGAGGACTAGAGACTATGCAGCCCATCCACAAGGGGCAATTAACACAAACAGTGTAGGGCAAGGAACAGCCAGAGTTGCAAACTAAACAGAACTTGTATCCCCCAATTATATTGCAATGCACAGATGTTTATTCCACAAACTAAATGATACTGGCAGTTTGGGGCTATGATATAATTCTATAGGGTCTACCTTTCTAAATACTTACTTTCTACTGATCTTATTTTTCCCTAGTTCTCAAAATTGTGTTTTCTTTTTTCTCTGTGATGTGAGCCTATTAAAAATAGATAGCTAGTGGGAAGCAGCCACATAGCACAGGGGGATCAGCTCGGTGCTTTGTGACCACCTAGAGGGGTGGGATAGGGAGGGTGGGAGGGAGGGAGACGCAAGAAGGAAGAGATATGGGAACATATGTATATGTATAACTGATTCACTTTGTTATAAAGCAGAAACTAACACACCATTGTAAAGCAATTATACTCCAATAAAGATGTTTAAAAAAAAATATGACGAGCCTTACTCACCTACTTGTTGCAGCATAAGCTTCAATATGCTACATCTGCTATAGAATTTCTTCCCGCAGTCACTTCAGTGAAAAGCTTTTGGGAGTGTATTAATAAAAACCTTTCTAAGTTCTAACTCTCCCCTCTACCCCCAAGTATTATATGTGTGTAAGAAGCTTTAGCTCTTACTCTGGATACAAATCAAAGCTGATTTCAATTAGCCCCAACACCAGTGATCCAAAGAAAAGCTGGTCCCCCCGCCCCCAGTTTAGTGGTGCTTAAGTCTGTTTTTAGAAGAAAACTTAAAATCCTTATTCTTTCCCCACATTCCAGAATATCTCATGAGTCATTTCAGAAGTAAGAAAAGCACAGAGAATAACTTTGGCTGCCATACCAACCTGTCATTTAAGAAAGCTACATTAATCAATAACACCTGAACAGTTCAATTACTGAATAAGAAAGGCAAAGAAATGGAAAAAAGATTAATAGGTCTTCCCCCAAATTAGACCCCTAAAATCAAAGAGGAGCTGCAACCTATGATGATTTGAAAAGACTATTACTGCTTGAGTTAATATATAATTATCAAACCCTTTTATTTATTTTTTTCCACATACAGCAGCCAGTTTCACTGACCATTTTCCTGCTCAGAGAATTTTTCACCTTTGATTAATGACACTTAATAAAAATTCCAGCTAGTTGCAATGAAAAGAAAAAGAGTCACTTGAACCAATGGTGAGTGTCTTACAGAGCTAGGCTAGCAAAGGTTAATGGCATCATTACTCAGGTCTTTGGAGTATACATATCCCTCTCTCAGAGTATGTTAGGCATGCTGGATAGTGCATTAACCCCTTCCAAACTCTAGGTCCATGGAACTGTTCATTTTGAAAGATAATTAATTATTATTTATAAATACATGCCATTTTTTCCTTGAAGGATTTTTGGATATTGCAATGACAAATAAAGGGAGGAGAGTGAATCATATCCCAGAGGATGACAATAAAGAGAAAAAAAATGCTTCAGAAGAACAAAACGCAAGTCCCAGTCCACAAGGCAAGTATAAACCAATTATCTAAAGTATTTACTCTCTGTACACCTAGCCTACCAGAAATGCCTCTTGAGAATTCTTATACTTCATACAAAGGAATGGACAATATCTTTATGGTGTCATAAGATTCATGGAAGTTTTTTTTCTAAATCATCCCTTGATACTGACTAATTGTACTGCACCCATGGTACAACTCAGAAAAGAATATCTTTGTGGTAGCAAGGAAAGCTTGTTTATTCATTAATCAAATTTCAGTGAGCCTCTACTATGTGGCAGCCATTATTCCAATGCTCAGGATACATCAGTACACAAAATAGACCCCCCAAAACCTTGTGAAATTCATATTCTAGTGGGGGAAGTAGATAATTAAAATGCAACATAGTAAATAGAGAAAATAATAATGTTAGAAAGTGCTAAGTGTGAAGGTAGACACTAGAACTAGGTAAGGGTAACTGTGAGTGGCAAGGTGGTCTATTTTAATGGGAAGAAGAGGTTGCTATTTTAATGGCCTGGTTAAAAGGCTTCCACTGTGGTGGCTAACATTAGCCTTCTACTCACCTGCTCATGATCATTTTGATTAGTTAGGAAATACCTTTGTTGTCTGCTTATCCATCTAGCGTCTAGGAACTCCATGGTCTATTAGCCATTGATCTGTGCGGATCAAAGTCACCTAGCCTCGTTGCTCAGTAGAGTAATTACATCCATCTTGTCTCTGACAGTTAAGTGCAAAGTGAGACTGCTCTCCTCTAGAAAAGGAAAGGACTGTTCCTGCTGGCCTGAAGGATTCAGGGACATCTAGGGGTTTAAGGTTTTCTATCATATCCCTCCCTGCTTCCCTGTCAAGTCATAAGTCCTGCCCCTTCCCTATCAGGATCCTGACTTTAGCATAAGCTCCCTGCTAGGAGTGCATTCAGCCTCTTTTATACCCTATAACACCCTTATAACAATTTGAGGGCCTGATTTACAGTATATTCAGACCTCTGGATGCAGGACATAAGGATTTCTTTAAATATATCTGTGAAGACTTCTGGATATCACAGCTGACCTAAGTCTAACCATATCTTTCTTCAAGGCCTCTAGGTCAGTTGAAAAGCCAGCTATTTCTACATTACTTATAATTGCCATGGCCCCTTTACTGTTCAGGTGCTAGAACCGTTTCAAAGCCCAGCACCCTCCCCCTGCCAACCTATACCTCATCTCAGTCCACCACAACGACAGTGTAATGAATTGTGACAATACAACACACAAATACAACACACACAATACAACACACAAATAGATAGCTAGTGGGAAGCAGCCGCATAGCCCAGGGAGATCAGCTCGGTGCTTTGTGACCACCTAGAGGGGTGGGATAGGGAGGGTGGAAGGGAGGGAGATGCAAGATGGAAGAGATATGGGAACATATGTATAACTGATTCACTGTTATAAAGCAGAAACTAACACACCATTGTAAAGCAATTATACTCCAATAAAGATGTTAAAAAAAAAAAAGATTTTCCACAATCTACTTATCATCAGCAATTGGGTCTGTCATCTGATGGCCAAGGAATCCAATACTAGAATCATGCCCTATAAGTCTGCTTTCTAGAGTTAA
This sequence comes from Tursiops truncatus, assembly GCF_011762595.2. Lineage (NCBI taxonomy): Eukaryota > Metazoa > Chordata > Mammalia > Artiodactyla > Delphinidae > Tursiops > Tursiops truncatus. The sequence goes on from NC_047036.1 coordinate 71,451,042, forward strand.
GTTGGGTGAATTGTCTTAGACAGGGATTCCCTAAAATCAGAGCCTAAGATAAGAACTTACATGCCGGAAGTCTACTTGAGAGAAATCCCATGAAGAGTCGTGGGTGTAGGGGATATGAGACTCGGAAGGGAGAAAAGCCAATAAAGGGTGTATCAATGAGTGAGGCATTGGTATGGACAACTTGGGGTTGATGCTACTATGATTTCTCTGAGAAACTGTGGAACATACCACAGGATCAACCTACTAAAGGACTGAGTGGCTAGGGCATTTTCCACCAGACTCTATCCCTATTGTTTGTAGGTCATCCCTGGAGTGGTTAGCTTTTCTGCACAAAGTATATTGTATCTATTGTAGTGGAATCAGTTTCAGAGAGCCATAGAATTCCTTCAGAGGAGAGGAAGAGAGATGTAGGTATTTGTGATATTAAGCTGTCAGCATGCATGCTGAACAGTCTACTATACCAACAGGCACACTGAAGTGGGCCAATGGATCAGGACAATAGCATCTGCAGCATCGCTTATATCCTAAATTTAAACAAGGGGTCTTAACTTATCAAAGTATGTTTCAATACCTTAACTCTTCTTCAGGATAACACAAGGGCTTTGGAACATCTTAAATCCACTTATCCAACTCCTAATTTACATGCTATCGCTGTCAAGTACTTTAATGATATTAAATCAGAAACATATTAAACCCATAAAAGATCATTTTTATTATTGTTTTAATTATCCAGTATTCATTAGGTTTATCCTAATATTTAGCATTTTCCCCACAACTCTGGCCTCTCATTTGGGATTATCTTCCTTCTGCCTAAAATATATCCTTTAGAATTTTCCTTAGAGCAATCTGATAGGGATTAATTCTTTTGTTGTTTTTGTTCTTTTGAAAATGCCATTTTGCATTCATTTTTGACAAATGCGTATACTACTGGGTATAAAATTCTAGTTTTGAAACTGTTATTTTTCTCTAGTACATTGTAAACATCATTTCTTTATCTTCTGGTTTCCATTTTGGACTCAAGAAGTAAGCTCTCATTTTAACCATGGTTTTCTTTAACGGTAGTGTCCTGTAACTGCTTTAAAATTTGTCTCTGGTTTTCTGAGGTGTCACTATGTGTCTAAGAGAAAACAAAAGAAAATTTCCCACCTGTGGTTCATTGGGTTTTTAAAATACGAGAATAGGTGTCTTTCATCTGTTCTAAAGTATTTCCAACTATTTTTTCCTCAAATATTTCTACTCCATTCTCTCCTTTCTGAGACTCACATGAAATGGGTATTAGATTTTCTCTCTGAATCTTCTAATCTGCTTATTCCTCATCTGCATTTTTCATCTTCATATTGTTCTATACTTCTTTTTGAATAGTTTCTTTTGTGTGTGTGTGTGGTATGCGGGCCTCTCACTGTTGTGGCCTCTCCCGTTGCGGAGCACAGGCTCTGGATGCGCAGGCCCAGTGGCCATGGTTCACGGGCCCAGCCGCTCTGCAGCATGTGGGATCTTCCCGGACCGGGGCACAAACCTGTGTCCCCTGCATCGGCAGGCGGACTCTCAACCACTGCGCCACCAGGGAAGCCCTACTGAATAGTTTCTTTTGATCTATTTCCAGTTAACTAATACCTCTTCATCTGTGTTTAATTTTTTCTTAAATCCATAAACTGAATTCTTATTTTATCATAGTTTTTACTGTATAATTTTTATTTGTTTTTAGTCACTTTTTTTTAAATTAAGATTTTATTTTTTTAGAGAAGTTTTAGGTTCACAGCAAAATTGAGGGGAAGGTACAGAGATTTCCAATATACCTTCTACCATTACACATGCATAGCCTTCTCCATTATCAACATCCTCCACCAGGGTGGTATACTTGTTACAGCTGATTAACCTACACTGACACATAATTATCAGAAGTCCATAGATTAAATTAGGGTTCACCATTGTTGTACATTCTATGGGTTTGGACAAATGTATAATGACATGTGTCTAGCACCATAGTATCGTACATAGTATTTTCTCTGTCCTAAAAATCCTCTGTGCTCTCCCCTGCCCCTCGAGCCATAGCAACCACTGATCTTTGTACTCTCTCCATAGTTTTGCATTTTCCATAACGTCTTATAGTTGTGATCCTACAGTATGTAGCCTTTTTAGATTGGCTTCTTTCACTTAGTACTATACATTTAAGATTCCTCCATGTCTTTTCATGGCTTACTAGCTCATTTCCTTTTAGTGCTAAATAATATCCCATTGTCTGGATGTACCACAGTTTAGCATCCATTTACCTACTGAAGGCCATCTTGGTTGCTTCTCAGTTTTGACGATTATGAATAAAGCTGCCATAAACATCCATGTGCAGATTTTTGTGTGGACAAGAGTTTTCAACTCCTCTGGGTAAATGCCAAGGAGTGAGATTGCTGGATTGTATAGTAAGAGTATGGTTAGTTTTTTAAGAAGCTGGCAAACTGTCTTCCAAAGTGGCTGTATACCATTTTACATTCCCATCAGCAATGAATGACAGTTCCTGTTGCTCCTCATCTTTGCCAACATTTGGTGTTGCCAGTGCTTTGGATTTTGGATGTTTTAGGTGTGTACTAATATCTCCTATGTCATTTTTTAGTTTCTAGTTTCCTGGCAAATTATTCCATCTTACATTTTTTAAAAACACAGTAAGAGTTGGTGTTTTATTATCCATGTCTGATAGTTCCAAAATCCCATGTCCTTTTGGGTTTGTTATTACTGTATGCTATTTCTGATGTTTTGTGCTTGCTCTCTTATCTTTAGTTGTATGATAAAAGTTTTATTTAAAAAATTATTTGGTAGATAATTATGGTATCTAAGATAATGATAACTTCCTTTAGGGATTATCTGTGATAGCTTCTGGGAGTTGTTAGAGGGACTTGGGGTTTCCATAACCCTAAATGATAAAATTCTGGGGGCAAGCCCCTGTGATATCGGATTTACTTCTCATTCACGCTTCCTTGAGAGCATAGTTCTTTATGAATCTGGTTTTAATTGGGGCCAGAGTCTCCATCCTTAGAAGGATTCCAGCTTTGACCTCTGTCCTCCCAGATCCATGAGATCACCAAAAGCAAGACTTAGTTTTGTAGCTGCTCTCTTAGGTTGGGAAAATATCCCCAAAGCAAAACCAATTTTCAGTTGCTATTCTGAGTTCTCTAAAATCTTGGCCTGACTTTTCCTCATTATTTGATAACCTCTTTGATACTTTCCAAAAGATGTCTTTTAAAACTTTGATCAGGTTCTTCAGTTTTTCTGAGAGACAAGACTGGATTGGGTCAACTAGTTTGCTATTATTGGAAGTGAAATTCTCCATGTTACGTCCTTTTTATTTTGGCCAGAGAGGCTTACATTCCTATATTTTTACTAAGCCAATGTTTCTTGATAAAACAAAATATTAATAAAACTATAAAAATTGCTTGTGAAATGCAGAGTTTTGTTGATTTATAGTCTCTATGTGGCTGATGCTAAGACCGCAGAAACAATAAATATACTATTTAGGTATAGAGAGTAATTTTTTTTATTGAGGTATAATTGACATATAATGTATAAGTTTAAGGTGTACAACGTGTTGATTTGTTACATTTATATATTGCAATATGATTACCACTGCAGTGTTAATTAACGCCTCCATCATACTACATAATTCTTTCTTTTTTGTGGTGAGAAAATTTATTATCTAGTCTCTTAGCAACTTTGAAGTATGTAATACAGTATTGTTGACTATAATCACAATGCTGTACATTAGCTCTCCAGAACATATGCATCTTCTAAATTCAAGTTTGTACCCTTTAACCAATATCTACTCAATTATCCCACCCCCTGCAGCCACCGCCATTCTCGTCTTTATTTATACAAGTTCAGCTTTTTTTAGATTCTACATATAAGTGACATCATATAGTACACCCTCAAGGTCCATCTATGTTGTAGCAAATGACAGGATTTCCTTCTTTCCTGTGGAATATTATTCCTGTGGAATAATATTCCATTGTGTGTATGTATGTGAAAAAAAATATATATATACATATATATCTCACATCTTCTTTATCCATTCATCTATTGACAAATACTTAGATTGCTTTTGTATCTTGGTTATTGTGAATTATGCTGCAATCAACATGGGGGTGCAGATATCTTTTCAATATCCTGTTTGCATTTTTTTTAGATATATACTCAGAAGTGGGATTTCTGGAACACAGTTCCACTTTTAATTTTTTGAGGAACCTCCATACTGTTTCCATAGTCACTGAACCAATTACATTGCTACCAACAGTGTACAAGGGTTCCCATTTCTATACATCCTGGCCAACACCTGTTATCTCTTGTCTTTATGAGGACAGCCATTGTAACAGGTATTAGGTGATACCTCACTGTGGTTTTTGATTTGCATTTCCCTGATGATTAGTGATGCTGAGCATTTTTCATGTATCTGTTGGCCATTTGAGAGTAATTACTAAATTTGTCCACTGTCATTTCCCTCTAAAGTTGTGCTTTGTCAATTTTAGAACTAATCAAACATTCATTTCTAAATCCTAATTCTCTGTTTCAGCTGTGAGATGTATAATTATTACACTGAATTGATCAAATCTCCTTATACAGTGCAGAGCTGGTCTGTGGGCAGGGCCTTTAGGGAAAAGAAACCTGAGAGAATATCCTGAGCATCAAATATACAATACACTCTTTGATTTTAAGTAAATACATAATGTTATATTCATCCAAGAATATAGAGCTGTCTTCATTTTAAGAAGAAATTATAGTCATTATTATTGCTACATTTACAGACCTCTGGACATTTTCAGCCAGGCAAAATGTGACAATCCTTCATGGTAGGAATACAACATATATGAGGGCCAGCTTTGTGAGAACTCATGATGAATTTAGACATGCCACTAAATTTGCCCCCAAATATTTCCTTTACTGATATTTCGTGTTATTTTCTTACTTCACAATGGGTCAGGGGAAAAAGGTCATAATATTATCTTCAAAATGTTAACATACTTTTGTTTCTCTCTATTAAGTATATCTACATAGATGACTTTATCTGATTATCTAGTTAAGAAGGTACAAAGAACTGGCCCGAGGCAAGAGGTTGAAGAAATTTCACTTGGAGAAGTTAACATGGCAAAAGTATGTTCAAAGATTAAAGAAAGGGAGGTAGAGGTGAAAGGAATAGACCAGAGAAAGGAAGTTCAGCATTATTCAGTCCCTCATTTCTTCATCAATTCTTCCATGTGCAAATGTGTAGAAAAGCCTTTAATGCTTTGAAGAAAATGAACAAATACTAGAAGTGTCAAGGTAGTAGAATTACTGGTGGTTTGCAAGGAATTAAAAGTGGGGAATAAAGAAGAAAGCATGACAGAATTTGATGTCAGAGGAGGAAAGCATAATAGGCAGTTTAAAATATGTTGAGCCCTAATAATGAAGAATAACAATACCATTTACAAATACAGCAAATTCAGGTTGGGAAGATAAAATAACGAGTACTAATTTTGGTTTTGAAAATGTGAACTCTGTAGGACATCTAACGTGCAAAGAATTAAAGAAATGAAGATCTACAGTTGGGAGATGTCGGTGACATGCACATGGCAGACATTACACGTATACATAGAATGTTCAGTACATCACTTTAAGGGAGACATATCAAGAGGAAAGAGAACACAGCTAAAGATGTTATAGCGGATGGTGATGAGGCCAGGTGCAGATCCCCCCTACTACGTGAAGCACCCATCTCCGTGATTGTTGGCAAAAAGCTCGGGTGTAAAAGTCTAGCCATTTGCCTCAAAGAGAAACTACAGTGGTGCAATTTGTGCTCCAGGGCATTCCATAGGATCAGACTGAAGTTGCTCTCCAACCGAAGCCATATTCTTACTTAGCTTTTTTACTCTGCCCTATCCTACTTCCCTCACTCCCCTAACTCCTGAGGGCACTTCCAATAAATCACTTGACCAGAAACTCCCATCTCAGACACTGCTTCTAGAGAACATGGCCTGAGACAGACATGCCATGTGGGGGTCAGTAATTCAAGAGAAAAGTGGAGCAAAAATTCTCAGAGAGATAGGGCTATATCCTGGAAATGGTGAGAGGGGGACTGGTGATTGAGGACAGAATGGTTAGTGGTGTCAAAGGTGGTTGTAAAAGATAAAAACAAAAGTTAACTAGAAAATCAAATGACATTTGTGACCTTCAAGGTGACAGTTTTAGTCGGATAGTATAGATACTTTTTCTCAAGAAATTTTGATGTAGAAAGATGGAAAGATTTGGAATGATTGCTTGAGAGAATGGCAAGATCCAAATCCCTTTGTTCAAATCCAGTATGCAAAACAGAAAAAATAAAATGGAAAGCAAGAACAAAAAACACAGCTACTTTGGCTGAAAGGTGAGTGAGACAACTCTGTAACATGTATGCCTGGTTTGGTATCATTTCACTTTCTCCTCCACTGCTGTAGACCTATGGGGTCAGTGCTGTAAGGAGCATGGATTGAAATCCACTGATTTAGAGGAAGAGTGGGAGATGAGATTAAAATATAAAGAGGTGAGAAAATCCTACGAGGATTTATTTGGGACAATTACAAAGGGATTTGAGTCTCACCTAGTTTGGATATTCTCAGAGATATAATGGCTCAGTAAAAGCCCAGGGGGTATCTGTAATTCTTCCTAAATTACCCCATACAGCTGGCATGTGAGGCTAACTCTAAACTGGGCTTTACTGAGATGGAATCTGGAAACCTAGGCAGACAGAACTGGTGAACCTGATCTGAAATAAATGCAAAGGAACAGAGTCAAATATATTTTTTCAGTTGCTATCTCAGGTGATATTCAGAAACATATAAATTCTTTACACCTTTCTTATTTCTTGTTTCTAAGTACGTATTACCTTTCTTTGTACCTATCTATGACCACACAGCCAAAGTCAAAAGGAATAATATACTAATGACATAGGCGCTTCCAAAAAGGTGCTGCTGAACAGCAAGGTTTGGAGGAGAAGAAACTGTATGATATACTGTACATTGACAACTACCAAAGGAAAGGGAAGTATGGTGGGATGCCTGGGCCAGGGACCCCAGAGCTTACTACAAGGCAAAAGGTTGTATGTCACCAGTCTAAACTGAAAGTGGAATCCTGGGCTGAACCACTTGAAAATCCCAAGCTTTGTTAGGAGACTAAATGAGAGGGCACATATGAGGTTATAAGGGCTTAGCCTTGAATGGTAGGAGGGAAATGAAAAAGAGAGGAGTGATGCCAGAAGAATTGTTGGGCTTAAAGACCATCTATATATGAAAGGCAGATACCAAGAAAGGAGAGGAATGAAGGATGAAAATTTTCATATTCTTGTGTAAGGAAAATTTTACTTAAATGTGGTTTGGTGATGATTTTATTTCTTTGGATAGTGCAAGATCATAAGTATATCGCCAATTTTTTTGAGTTTATCTAGCTATTGTTCCTACATTTACATTTTCCTAGGTTCTTTGTATCTTTCTACAGAAAATGAGAAAACATGAAGAAGAAAGTGCAAAGATGGAAAGGTTTTGAATCCTACAATCTTTTATGGGAAATTCTATATCTGAAAATTTGCAACTACTATATTTGTTCAATGGTCACACATTAAATCTGCTTAAAACCACATGGATTCCATACATATGTGTTAGCATATGGTATTTGTTTTTCTCTTTCTGACTTACTTCACTCTATGACAGACTCTAGGTCCATCCACCTCACTACAAAAAACAATTTTGTTTCTTTTTATGGCTGAGTAATATTCCATTGTATATATGTGCCACATCTTCTTTATCCATTCATTTGTCGATGGACACTTAGGTAGCTTCCATGTCCTGGCTATTGTAAATAGTGCTGCAATGAACACTGTGGTACATGACTCTTTTTAAATTATGGTTTTCTCAGGGTATATGCCCAGTAGCAGGACTGCTGGGTCATATGGTAGTTCTATTTTTAGTTTTTTAAGGAACCTCCATACTGTTCTCCAGAGTGACTGTATCAATTTAAATTCCCACTAGCAGTTCAAGAGGGTTCCCTTGTCTCCACACTCTCTCCAGCATTTATTGTTTGTAGATTTTTTGATGATGGCCATTCTGACAGGTGTGAGGCAATACCTCACTGTAGTTTTGATTTGCATTTCTCTAATGATTAGTGATGTTGAGCAACCTTTCATGTGTTTATTGGCAATTCGTATATCTTCTTATGAGAAATGTCTATTTAGGTCCTCTGCCCATTTTTAGATAGGCTTGTTTGTTTTTCTGATACTGAGCTGCATGAGCTGCTTGTGTATTTTGGAGATTAATCCTTTGTCAGTTGTTTCGTTTACAAATATTTTCTCCCATTCTGAGGGTTGTCTTTTGGTCTTCTTTATGGTTTCCTTTGCTGTGCAAAAGCTTTGAAGTTTCATTAGGTCCCATTTGTTTATTTTTGCTTTTATTTCCATTTCTCTAGGAGGTGGGTCAAAAAGGATCTTGCTGTGATTTATGTCATAGAGTGTTCTGCCTATGTTTTCCTCTAAGAGTTTTAGTGTTTGGCCTTACATTTAGGTCTTTAATCCATTTTGAGTTTATTTTTGTGTATGGTGTTAGGGAGTGTTCTAATTTCATTCTTTTTTTGTGTGTGTGGTACGCGGGCCTCTCACTGTCGTGGCCTCTCCCATTGCTGAGCACAGGCTCTGGACGTGCAGGCTCAGCGGCCATGGCTCACGGGCCCAGCCGCTCCGCGGCATGTGGGATCTTCCCAGACCGGGGCACGAACCCATGTCCCCTGCATCAGCAGGCAGACTCTCAACCACTGAGCAACCAGGGAAGCCCCTAATTTCATTCTTTTACATGTAGCTGTCTAGTTTTCTCAGCACCACTTATTGAAGAGGCTGTCTCTTCTCCATTGTATATTCTTGTCTCCTTTGTCAAAGATAAGGTGATCATATGTGCGTGGGTTTATCTCTAGGCTTTCTATCCTGTTCCATTGATCTGTATTTCTGTTTTTGTGCCAGTACCATACTGCCTTGATCACTGTAGCTTTGTAATATAGTCTGAAGTCAGGGAGCCTGATTCCTCCAGCTCTGTTTTTCTTTCTCAAGATTGCTTTGACTATTTGGGATCTTTTGTGTTTCCATACAAATTGTGAAATTTTTTGTTCTAGTTCTGTGAAAAATGCCATTGGTAGCTTGATAGGGATTGCACTGAATCTGTAGATTGCTTTGGGTAGTATAGTCATTCTCATAATGTTGATTCTTCCATTCCAAGAACATGGTATATCTCTACATCTGTATGTATCATCTTTAATTTCTTTCATCAGTGTCTTATAGTTTTCTGCACACAGGTCTTTTGTCTCCTTAGGTAGGTTTATTCCTAGGTATTTTATTCTTTTTGGTGCAGTGGTAAATGGGAGTATTTCCTTAATTTCTCTTTCAGATTTTTCATCATTAGTGTATAGGAATGCAAGAGATTTCTGTGCATTAATTTTGTATCCTGCTACTTTACCAAATTCATTGATTAGTTCTAATAGTTTTTTGGTAGCATCTTTAGGATTCTCTGTGTATAGCATCATGTTATCTGCAAACAGTGACAGTTTTACTTCTTCTTTTCTGATTTGGATTCCTTTTATTTCTTTTTCTTCTCTGACTGCTGTGGCTAAAACTTCCCAAACTATGTTGAATAATAGTGGTAGAGTGGCAACCTTGTCTTCTTCCTGATTTTAGAGGAAATGGTTTCAGTTTTTCATCATTGAGAATGATAGGGGCAGGACAGGAATAAAGATGCAAATGTAGAGAATGGACTTGAAGACACGGGTAGGGGGAAGGGTAACCTGGGACGAAGTGAGAGAGTGGCACTGACATATATACACTACCAAATGTAAAACAGATAGCTAGTGGGAAGCAGCCGCATAGCACAGGGAGATCAGCTTGGTGCTTTGTGACCACCTAGAGGGGTGGTGTTGGGAGGGTGGGAGGGAGATGCAAAAGGGAGGGGATATGGGGATATATGTATATGTATAGCTGATTCACTTTGTTATACATCAGAAACTAACACAACAATGTAAAGCAATTATACTCCAATAAAGATGTTAAAAAAAAAAACTCATGGATTTATTCAGAATGTACAGGTGACATGTGAACAACATGGGGGGGCAGGACACTGCCCCTCTGCACAGTTGAATACCTGCATGTAACTTCATAGTCAGAACCTCTGTATCTGTGGCTCCACACCACTGATTCAACCAACTGAAAATTATGTAGTACTGTAGTATTTGCTATTGAAAAAAATTCATATTTAAGTGGACCCATGCAGTTCAAACCCATGGTGTTCAAGGGTCAAATGTATATTGTTATCTCTAGTGCTATAAATCCCATAAGAATTTATCAGTAAAGCTGTAGATATCATCTAGCTATCTGAATATACAAGAGCAGAAAGGCCTTAACAGTTCATGAATAGTAGCATTCCCCTTATGTTGATTTTCTTCTTTCTTAGAGAAAAAGAATTATTTTCAAGAATAATAAAAATCATTATCAGCTATATTTTATTGTATATACAGTAGATGTTATCTTCTGAAGACTCAGAGGACAGGAGTTACCCGTTCACCCCTTCACCACTACCACCATTAACCATTCTAAGACTGCCCCAGAAAATGCAGAAAAGGGTCAAGGGCAGAGGCTGCTGAATTCATCATGAATTGATTCACTCTCCAAGCTGAACACACTTCTCCTGCCTCTAGGACAGAGCATCAGACACAAGGAATCATTGCAGCAACTCTCCCTTTATGACTCAGCCTCTTTGGGATTCAGCCCTGCCACAAAAAAATGCAGGAGGATGCAATGAAGGTGAGATAAAACAATCTTCATTCTCTTCCCAGAGCATAAATGCAGATAAGGGGCAAGGATAGAAATGCCTGAAACACAACTGACAATACATTGTCAGAAAGAAGACAACACTAAAATGAATAAGCAAAAGTTGATGAAAAATACTTTCATAATTAGACCCCACAAAAGTATTCTATTTGTATAGATAATAATAAACATTATTTAATAATTATTTTTAAATATCAGTAATTGGGTTCACATCTTATCTATCAGAAGAATAACATTCTCTCCTAGAGGTCTCTCAGTGATAATTTTTAAAATAACTAACACTCTTACTCTGGTCTAAGTAATCCATTATATTGGTTCCTGCCACACTACAAATGATAGAATTCAGATTTCACACCTTAAAGAAGGAAGATTTCCCAACAGATATGTTGGAGGCATGTTTTGCTGCCACCTTAGGCCATCACTGAAACTCAATAATCTTTGGCGAGATCTCCATTTTCTCCCACAGCCAGCACTGGAGCTGAATGACAAGACTCTTCTTTGACATATTTCAAAAGTAGCCCTTGGTCCTGCCACTCTTCCACTGTCACAGAGGCTACACTGTGCGTCCATCACTGTTCCACACTTCTCAGGGAGGGTGAGAGGGATGGAACTTGGAGGCCCCCTGTGTCACCACTAGCTCTGCCTTGACCCTTTAAGAGGAGATCACTCCCAGTTTCAGAGGAACTCATGGCCTCTCCAGGGCCCCTCTGACTAATTCCTAACTAGAAGACCCTCCTTCCTTTAGGTTCATATTTCCTTCTGTTTACTCCCTGATGATGGCAGGCAGAGGGAGTACTCACAGTCTTTTGTCATGTGGTCAAAATGGCAATCCCAAGTATAACATAACCTGATGCTGATACTTTCCAATGTTCAGTGCTATTCAGTTTTCTCTGTGGTAAACTTATAGAATATTTTATTTAAAATTACCTCTGGAATGCTGTTCTAAGGCTATGTTTTCTTTCCAAAATATGAAATATATTTTTTCCCAGAATTACAAAACTGGTGAATTCAGTTTATTTTTCCTGGAATCCCTCTAGTTAAGACTGAAACACTGAAAAATATAAGGTATTGGGAAAGATTCATATGGGCTTTAATTCCTTTGGACATTTAACTAACAAGAATCACAGATCTTGATTTCAGACTGATTATTTTTACATTAATTTTAGAATTTTGGAATTTATTTGGGACTCAACAGTTTGAACATTAGTTTTTCCCTGGGAACTTGATAATAGGAGGGGTTTATAGATTGATATGGGTTATTGTAGTGTTAGCCTTTTATTACTGAAATATTTTTAAGACACAGTTTGATTTTATCACCTAATTTCTGACAGTTTTGTTGAAGAATGTAGCTAGATATAATTTGGGATACATACAAAGGAGTAAAATTTTAGACTCGAGTACCAAGTAGCCTTGGAGCTGATTTTGTTGCATGATTCTGACCTATTTCAAAGCCATCTTAAGTAAATTTTCACTGTATGCCAAAAGTATCAATAAAACAACAGTGGTTGGTACTGCGATAGCAGGCCCATGGCTATGAGAGCAAGAACTCCCTGATGACATTGCGGCTCTCCTACCGTGATAGATACATTCACTCCCCTAGTGGACTACAGACATGGTGGTTAAGCCTAAGGGATAAGGGAACAGGAAGCTTTAAAGTGTCATTGCTTGAGAGAACCTCTTTTTTTTTTTTTTTTTTTTTTTTTTTTTATTTTTATTTATTTTTATTATTATTATTTTTTGCGGTACGCGGGCCTCTCACTGTTGTGGTCTCTCCCGTTGCGGGGCACAGGCTCCGGACGCGCAGGCTCAGCGGCCACGGCCCACGAGCCAGCCGCTCCGCGGCATGTGGGATCCTCCCGGACCGGGACACAAACCCGCGTCCCCCGCATCGGCAGGCGGACTCCCAACCACTGCGCCACCAGGGAAGCCCCGAGAGAACCTCTTTTATACTTGATTTGTGTGCCCAGTTACATAGACATGAATTAATATAATACATTCTTGTATTCTCTCTACTTCCTTACTCAGTCCTCCCAGATAAGTCAACAGGACTGGCTTCATGGATGTGTAATCTGTACAGTTACACAGGGCTCCACATTTAGAAAGATCCATGTTAAGTCAATGCTCTACTGTTGCCACCTTGAAATCCTTAAAAATTTTTGAAGAAGGGGTCCTGCATTTTCATTTTGCACTGGGTCCCATAAATTATATAGCCAGTTGTGGAAGTGAAGTTGTGGAAATTGGTCAATTTGTGAGAAAGAACCATATATGGGCAGTTCAACTCTTTCCCTCTCCTCCTCTCTTTGGTATCAACCTGTGTTTGGAAAGGATATGGTTGGGTCAGTCCTACCCTTGTAGGAAGCTTAATGGTAAATAAATTGTTCCTGTGGGCAAGGCTGTGGTTTTCCAGGCTGGCTCTGACTAGGTGGGTGGATCTGCCACATTCTGGGACATGTATTAGTCATATGTCTAAATCATGTTTTCCAATAGTACTATTAGTATTAAAACTGACAATTTTATTTCCAGTTGCCTGACTCTTTTGTGTATCTCTCACTTGGTTTAGAGGTCAGGTAGCTGATAGAGTGGTATAAACCCCAAGGGGAACTATACGTCTTCGGGAGAAAGCAGTTTCCATCTACTATAGATGGTTGGCAGCCTTTCAGGGTAGAGTTTCCAGTTACAGACCCCTGTTCTTAATGGGGAAAAGATATGAAAATGGCAGATGCAGTTAGAAAAGAAGTACCCCTAGATCCCTAGGGTCAAAAGTCCCTGCCCTACTGCTCAAATATAGATTTGCTTAATGAACACCATCTTTAAACTTTAAATACACCTTGAAGGAGTAAGTGCATGGATCCTTCACAATGTCATCCTACTTACATACTTTCATTAAATAGTCAGATTTGTATCCAACTAATTAAAACATACTAGATTGGCAAATTTAAGTAGCAAAAGCAACACTTTTTAAAACAGTAAATGGGCACCATAGTGTTACTATAAATCAGGGAATGGGTCTTCATAGGATGGGAGAGAGAAGATGATCAAAACAAGAAGACTGCCACCCTTGCATCTTTTTATAATGTTCTAATGATCTGAGCTTCCAGCTCAACTCCCCCATGTCACTGAAAATCACCTTCTTTGAGAGATTTTCTACTATTAATAAAGATGAAAAAATAGATATATTTGTAAAAAATGTTTTCATTACAGAAAATCATCTCTGAAAATTTTAGTTATCACTAGATGGCATCCTGAATAAAAATTTATAAGTAAAATTTAAAAAAAGATGGCCAATAACTAAAGAAAATCAATCAGCAAACTTCTCAACTAGTTGGAACCATCAATCACCATCCAGAGTAAGATGCATTAATGACCACTGTTTCTGGAATATCAAGTCACTGTTTCCCTGCTGGGCTGATGCACCTTCTCTGGCCAATGATAAGGATAGAATAAATAATACAAGAAATAGCCTACCTAGAAATCTCAGAATGACTACAGGGCATGAAGAGAGTCAATAGTGGCCATTTTCTAGCTCTGACTGGGGCTTCCATCTGAGAAGCGATAAGCTGCAGCACTGGTGAAACAATGTGGATAAGCAATCATGTAATATTTCTTAATTTACATTTATCTAATCAATCCATGGGGGAAGTGACAACTCAGCATTCCCCAGAAACTCTCATGTCATAGGTTCAAACAATTTTACTCATAAGTCCTATTTGTCCACTCTACGTCATCAGTGTTTTGAGCAAAAGCCTTCACAAACTCTGTAGAGGAAGCCACTGCTTTAAAGCCTTTTGAATTCCTTTACTCTGAATTTTCTCCTCATAAATGTTATTACCTTAGGGTGGGGTCCTATTGATAAATTCACCTGGAGCAGAGCTCTGCACAGCTCTGACCAAACATTCAAGGCTACATGGTCATGCCTCTTTGTTCACCGTTAAATGGATACAACCCATTCGCCACATCTGACAGTTTTCTTCCTTTCTCTCTCTTTTTCCACAAAAGCCTCTCCTCCAGTCTGGCAAATCTGCATAGTTTTTCCTGAATAACAAACCAAATCTCTTGGTGGCTCTCCATTCTTCTCTATAACCGACATAAAAATCCTTATTAATCACATGTTGCCTTTTTGTTTACTTCTCTCTCTCTTTATTAAAATAGCTTTACACAAAATGTAACAAGCCAAACCACTGATATATAAAGAAAAGTTATTTACTTCAAATAGCGTTTTATGAAAGTGGTTCTTTCCTCTCTGATTATCAACTTCAAAAATATGGTGCCAAAATGAGCCAAACAAACAAAAGTCTTTCCTCTGCACTGAGGCCCGTTTCTGTCTGGTTGTGCTGCATGTTATGAAAGTACACATTCTAATGTTGAAATCTGCCTTAAAAAACCAAGTACGTTCCAACCAGTCAAATGGATATTTCTTTATCATCATAGTTCCCTTCCGGAACGTGCTCAAAAGGGGCCCGTCACTTGGTTTTAGAGACACACCACAGACTCTCTGGTATCCCACTATCTTCTGAGTGCTTCCCCAGGTTCTCATGACTATTACTGAATGACTCCAGGGTAAAGACAAGAGTAGTCCTGGTTTGGAGACACTGTGCATCCCAAAGCACTGGAGACCAGGAACCTCTCTCAGGACTGCTTGCAGGGGTCTGACTGGGAACACACTGAGGACATCAAGGGCCACATTCAACCACTGTGAGAGCCTCTTCCAATGCCATCATTCCACATGGGAGTTAAAAGTGATTTTAGGAAGTTAAGGAGATAGCAGGACAAGCCTAGATGATGTGTTATTAAAACAACACGCAGGTATTTCACGAAGAAACTGTCAGGTCAGATTCTCTCTGTATTAGTTTTCTGTTGCTGCATAATAAATTGCCACAAATTCAGTAGATGTGACTAACAGTAAAGTTATTATCTAACAGTTTCTGTGGGTCAACCGTCTGGCACATTTTTACCTAAATCCTTTACTCATGGTCTCACAAGGCTTAAATCAAGATGCTGGCCGCCTATGTTCCCATCTGGAGAATCAGCGAAAAATCTGCTTCCAAGTTCCCTCAGGTTGTTGGCAGAATTCTTACTGAGGTCCCTATTTTCTTGAGAGATGTCAGCCGGGAACTACCCTGAGCAACTAGCAGCCAAGATCAGGTCCTTGCCATGTGGCCTCCTCCACGGACTGTTGACAACATGGCTATCTGCTCCTCAGTGACAGGAGGAAAATGACTCTGACTTCTTTTATCTGTGAACTATAAACTCTCTTTAAAAATCTCACCAAATTAAGTTAGGTTTAACCAGGATGATGCCCCTTTTATTTACTCAAACTCAACTGATTAGAAATCTTAATTTCATTGGCAAATTCTTCCCAACCTTTGCCATATAACGTAACCTAATAACCATGGGAGTGATATTTCATTTACACATAAATGACATTTGCATTTAAATATCAAAGGGAATGGGATTCAGGGCATGTACATCAGAGACTTAGAAGTTTAGGGACCATGTTAGACCCCTGCCTACCACATCTATAAACCATTAGGCTGCCAACATTTAAGAACTTTTAATAAACAACAAAAATATTATGTCTACATCTCTTATCTACAGATATGACTAAGTGATGTGCTATACAAATACCTGAGATCTGTAAATATTGGAAGTTTGAGAAAACAGCCATCGTCATTTCTCCTTCTTATGGTTGTTTCCTAACCCATGTGAGAAGAAATATACAAGAACTAAGTGAGACCAAAATATAGTAAAATTATTAACGGTGAAGTTAGTTGGAGAATGTAGGTTCTCCTATCTCCTTTCTTGATTTCGACTTTGATATCTCTAGCCTGTCACAGGGAGAAAAGTTAGAAGATGGTGGACATGCTAAAGCAGACTCTGTTTGTCTCTTTGCCAAATGAAGGAAACTTACTTTTTAAAATTGATACCTAAAAGGGAAAGTGAGATGAGAAAGAAATGGACCTCGCTCTGCACTGTTCAAGCTTCAATGCCGTGGTTCTACCATCTACTAGTTAACAAGGCCTCTAGGTCAGCGTGAGCTAAGTTACAATGCCGTAATAAGAAATCCCCAAATCTCAGTGGTTAACACACCAACATGTTGTTCTTGCTTATATTACAAATCTAACACAAGTGAGCTGGGGTTCTCTCTTCATCACAGTGACTCAGGGAACCAGGCTGATGGAGACCTCCTCTCAACCCGTGCTTCTTAGCAAGAGGAGCAAGTGGCGAATCACATACTGGCTTTTAACATCCACAGTACAGAGTAACACATGTCACTGATGCTCAATTTTTATTGACTAAAGCAATTTACATGGCCACAGAAGAGGAAGGAAATACTATTCTACCATGTCTCTTAAAGGGAGGAGAACCAAAAATACTTGGACAGCATTAACAGCTACCACCATGGCTTAATGAATGTCACTCCTCTCCCACAGAGGATGTAGGAATGAAGGAAGTCCCCAGTGTATTTACTCCAATACTTCCACCCCCCTCCAAGAGGGCAGAGTATGTGATTTCTAATGGAAATGTGAATATGTAACAGTTTCCTCTTAACAGTAAGTATAGGCAACAGAAAAGATTTATGAAACAGCCGTGTAGCGCCAAGCCTCACCTTCTTGGAGACTGATTCAGTGAGTAGTGAACAAACGCAGCTCTCCCAAGGCTGCTTTGTGGGCAGCTGAGAGAGGTCCTAGCCCCACACGATGGGCTCCAAGTAGGAAGAGGGAGACCGTGCCTGCCACATTTTAGGAGGCCGCCTTCAAATTCAGGCTGCGTGTCTGGAGTTGCTGTACCGAACAGGATCTGTGAGCTGGCTCTGTGCTGAGCGAGAAGTGTGAAGCCTGGTGCCAGAACACGAGTGCACATCAAAATCCTGGCACGGGTGCTCTTCAGAAACGGACAGAAGACCAACTGTAACATACGGCTCATTCTTCTCAAGTCATAAATGGAAAGGCATTAATCACTGGGAGGCCTCCCAGAAATTAAAGTTCATCTATTGGTTATGGGGTGTCAAAAGGCAAATGTGGAGTGTTTTAAATTTGCTTAGTTTTCCTGTGATATAAAATCCAGGTTTCAAATGCTGGCTTTATCATCAAAACAGACTCCTGGCCCTGCCAAAGCTAACATAAAGAGAGAACCCAGAACTCCACATAGGGTTCTCATTTATACCATAATTTCTTTCAAAGACAGCTATTTTAAAATGTAGATTAACCCTTAATGTCTGAATTTTCCAGATTGAAACTTTGAAACAATGTAGTCCCATCTGCCAGCATGGAAAAACCAAGTGGCAGAGGAGTTGCCCAGGCTTTTCCCTGTGAGGGCCAGAGCCCGCTGCCCCGCCTGCTGACTGTCCATGCAGCAGTGAGCACCACGCTTCATGCTAGAGCGGTCCTCCCATGGAGAGGCACTGTGTTCTCAAGCTATGAATTATAATCATCTGATAAAAGAAGCAGTCATGATCTATTTTCTTTGAAAAAGTACTAAGGTGTGTATATATCATTAATGCCTAAGTGAAACAATTGAACCAAAGCAGTAATTCCTTAAAAGTGATCACCATGCATTCATCAGACTAGTCTTAAGGGTATAAATATGAATACATGCAGCCAATTACTTCACATTCATCCTCAAAATGAAATTTTACATTTCTGTATCTATTCTATATAGTAACTTTTGCTTAAGAAAGAAAGGAAGTGATAATGCAAAAGGCTGCAAAAGGGTAACCTGTGTGTGTGTGTATGCATGCTTACCTGCACAATGCCATTTCAAATTCAACCTGAATAACTTCATATGAAACATAAATTACCAATTTTCCACAAACCTCCTTAGTCCTTATCATCTTAAAGTCTGATATTCTCATCTATGTTACCTGCTCTAGTAATGTAGAAATTTGAGTTTGTATGTTCTACTTTAAAGGAACTTAAAAAGGAAGACAGCAGCATATAAACATGCCCCAGAATTATGCCTACCTTTGAGATCTTATTGAACTAAAGTCAGAGTAAGGATAACACTCGCTATGTAAAAATGCAAACAACTAATCCTATGCTCCTATTTGGGTCATTCCCAAGGCATAAAATTTCATCTGTGAAATGGAATAGCTATCTTGAAATTTAGCATATAAAGGATCCAAACCCAGTGCCTGGCACATATTAGGCACTAAATAAACATCAGCAACGATGATGATGATACTTAAGCTGCAAAGTTAGCATTGAGCAAAGAAATGATTAACAGCTTAGGCTGCAGTGTCTGCAGGCAAGGGTTCAAATCCCAGTTTCACCAAGTACCAGTAGTATGGCTTCTTAGGAATTGGAGTAAAGTTGAGGAAACTTGAGAGGGTGTGAGATTTGAGGAGAGGAGAAGAGGAGAAGATAGGAGAGGTTTCACAGGTGTGAGGAGAAGATAGGAGAGGTTTCACAGGTGTGAGAAGAGGAGAAGATAGGAGAGGTTTCACAGGTGTGAGAAGAAACAAGAGCACGGAGGAGAAAGAGTCTCTCAGGTTGAAGATCTAGAGAAATGGAATTATCAGAAATCCAGGGGAGATAGGATTTTTTTTAAAGGAGAAATGTTATTAAAACTGCCATATTCTATTGCATTATAAATAGGTTATTGTCCACAGACCCATGGAAGCTAGAAAAGAAAGGTTTTAAAGCTGGACCCTTTGTTGGCATCTCTCCCTGAATCTCTACCCTGATGGGGCTGTTGAAGTAACACTGGAGTAGCACAGGTTCTAAGGAATCCTAAACAGAGCTCCAGCCTCAGAGATATTGCCCCAAAGACATCACTTTCCTGAACTATGTCTGCAGAATCAGGCTTCTCCAGAGAAATCATACAGGCACAGAACATGATAAAAAGCTTCAAACTGATTGATAACTAACAAAGTAATTGCTAGAAAACACTTTCTTTTCCTCAACACTGGGTACTTACTTGCTGAATAAAAAATATTTTAAAAACAGAACATGTAAATATAATCAGTAATGAGGTGTAAATATTAAATAAGATAAACATCTGTCATAAAAATCATCATTATTTATTCTCCATGCTTGAGAATTTATTCCTGCCCTTTATTTCTCTTCCAAACATTCATTTTACTTTTTTTTAAAGTGATTGTCAATCACTGGACAAAATTTAAGCCTTTAGAGACTAGATACTGCTGCCACATACCTTTCTTTACACACAGCCTCTAGTGAATTCAATTTTTTTTACCCTATTTGGCTTTCCAATCCAGTGAGAAGTAACTTATTTTAAACAAAAGGAGGAAGTGAATTTACCCTTAAACCCAGAGGTTAATTTCCATGTAAGCCATCTTTGGCATATTTAATTGATGTGGGAAACTTTGCTAGGATAACTTTTGCAGGGGCTTCATAGAAGGCTCTTCAGAAAGTCCTCTTGGACATCATGAAATCTCCAGACTTCTTGTCCAAAATAACATCTTTAAGCAAAGAGCTATGTTCACATGCTCTGAGTTTGGGGGTTTCAGAAGTTAATGTAGAAATACTGTACACATTTCAGGGGAAGATTTTAGTTCATAGAATAGGTCTACTCTTTACACCAGATTAAACAGCTTCAAAACAGTAATTTCAACTAACCATTTGTCTGATACATATTTACTAAACACTTAGCATGAGCACTACAGAGAATATGGGAATATTAGGTATTAACATTATTAGATCTTCAGGTAGAAGGAAATTAATATTACTGAGGGTCAACTATATGCTCTACTATTGCATTAAATGGGTATCTACCAACACTTGAATATAGACAACACAAGGCTACATGCATGTAGCTAATAGTATATGTTCAAACGACTGGAAGTCATTTGTGGCTGACCACAGAGGGTTTCATGGAGGAGATGGTGTTTCCACTCGAAAAATATAGGATTTTAATAGATTAATTAGAGCTTACTCAAGGAGGTGGAGATGATTTAAGCAGTCGTAAGAGCATGAAAGTCTAACTATGCTTAGGAAAGGAGTGTTCACTAAATTCCCTAGAAAAAAATTCCTCCAGGGGATTATTAGAGAGGGGAGGTAGGAATGTATGATGAGGTCTTTAACGCCAGGGTGAGGCTTTTTATTGATTTAGTAGAGGAGTGGATGCTATAAAGCTTTGATAACTACATGCTTTAGGAAGATCAATCTGTCAGAGACATATGTAAAAGATTGGAGTAAAAGAAAATGGAGGATAGTGTGTCCTATTGGAAGACCATTAAGTGCACAAAAAGCACAAAAGGTTAAGGATTTCAGTAAGATACAAGTTTTAAGTTTCAGTATCTAGGAGTGCAGAGGCAAAATGAACAGTAGTAAAGCATCTTAAAAAACAGATTGGAAGGGCAAGGTGAGTTCAGTTTTAGGTGAGTTAAATTGGAGGTGATCTCAGTATACATACAGAGAGAAGTGCTTTACTAGGTGCTTTACTAAGTGCTTTACTAGGGCGTGTGTGTACACATGAGACATGAGACAAGCTCCATTCCATCATTTACCACAATGAGCAGGATTACAAATTTCCACAACTGCCACACACAGCTTCAGGCACATTCCTTCTTCAAACTGCTAAGAAATGGAAAACAAGTCAAACTTCAGTAACTCTTTTGATAAAATTATGAATATTTGCTACCACCAGAGGAGAGCAGCAGTTGGTTTCATACTTTTCAGAAATGCACAAAAGAAATAAATAGAAAAACATGTCTTTCAGGTCTGCTTGATTTGTTATTGTTGAGGGGGAAAAAAGCTATAATTATTTCATCTAGTTAAAAGAGAAGAAATAGTCTAAGGCTACACTGAATAAACCAAGTTTAGACAAACTGTCCAAATAAAAGAAAACACAATGTTGTAAGTTAAATTTTTGTACCTCCCAGCCAAATATTTAAAAAAAAAAAAAAAAAGCTCCATATCCTTGAGGTTTACAAAATACCCAGATGTTGGCTGGAGAGATGCCTCTCCACCCTGGTCCCTCATTGTTCCCACACCCCACATCAACTGCACTCTGCCTCTCCCTTCCTCCTGCACGGGTAACACAACGTGAACAGCGTTTAGGCTTGTCGCTTTCAATAGAAATACTGAAAATCTTAAGTAAAATTTTAGCTACATGTTTCCCACTAACCTCACTGACAGTAATGTGATTAAGTTACTATCTGCTTAATTAACCTCTGGATCTGGCTCATCATACAGACCTCATAGTTTAAACATTTTTAAACAACAAAAAAAGGGGGGAATCAATTTAATGATATACAATCATTTTAATGCTTTTCTTTGTATAGGTTTCATTACGTTAGCAAAGCCATAGAGATTAAATAAGACTGAAGAAAAGATAATCTGTTTGCAAACACCCAGCAACTGAAAATTGGACCATGCCTCTCTATCAGTTAAACAGACATCCAAACTAAAGTCATTATCTGGGCAACTAGCATTTAAAAAAGTGCTGTAACTACTTGAATATTTTAGCAACCATTTGCTTGGGAGTGGGTATGAATTTTCTGGATAATTATGGTAGTTTTCTAACTTTGCCTTTTGTAGATCTTTATCTTTACACTGAAAAACTTGTGTAATATCCCACACTCTGTCTGTAGAGTTGTTTCCACTAAACATGTTCAAATAAAGTGATTGATCAGATATCTTAGCACTCCAGAGGAGTGTGTGTGGGGGGGGGATGGTAAAAGCAGCACCCTTCAAATATGTTGATATTAACTGGCTTTAAGAGTTATAATTTCCCTTCAAACGCTTTTCACCAGATTCTCCATCTGAAACTGCTCATTGTAGTTAATGATACCGTATTTTCTTTCTGACACTTCCATTTCACAAATATAAAATACAAATAATATCACAAATTCTCAAGTATGTTTCATTACAGCCATCTCTCCTGCTTCATTCTAATAAAGACTTTAATCAATTCATACATATAATCGATCTACAACTGATCTTATTGCCACCAGACTCTTCCCCCTTTGATTTTTCTTATCCCTATTTACCAAGCTAGTCTTCTTGAAAATCTTTTTAATCGTGCATTTCCAGAACTTACAATAACTTCTAGTACCTATTATACTAAAATCTATAATCTTCAATTTTCTGGTCCTACCTATATCCTTTTTTTCGCCTATATTATTTTCCATAACCTGCCAGTATGTGCCTTCAACTCCAGTTTGATAAGTTTCATCCATATTTCCTGCTTCCCCCCCAACCAGAAATCCCTCGCATCCTTAAAATCCCATCTCAAATAGAGCTCTCCCTGAAATGTTCACTTTCCTTACAAACTGCATAAACTATTCCTTCTACTGTCTTCTTCACTTATCCTACAATTTTGCTTTCTGTCTTGTGTTATTTCATAATTATTAAATGGAATAAATTCTCTCATACACAAATTTAATTATCTTCATAAGGAAGAGCATATTACATGTGTGCCTGACACAACTCAAAACACATAGGCGACCACATAATGGTCATTTGAACCGCTCATTAAGTAATTTTAAATCACCTGTTATTGAATCTGATAATGATTTTTCCCTTTCTTAGTTTCCTATTTTAGTTGTTGGTACTGGTCATCTTATTTCCCTCCATTTGTTTTATATGTGTTAGGTTTTAATCCTTACTTGCTCTAATGTCAGTATTATTTATTGATATCATTTTTTGTTTCCAGAAAATTTCAAGGTGGTTTATAAGAACACATGTTGGTCTTGATGTACCTAATGGAAGTAAATAAGAAAAAAAAATTAAGACTAGAAAGTGCTATCTAAATTCAAATATAAATAAATAAAAATATAATAAAGCCCTTTAGTAAGTAGATAAGGGCCATGTTATATTTTTCAACTGATTGAGATCTCCACATGTATCTGATTTTCTTTGTTTCTTTTTTTTGTTTTTAATTGTGAGCTTTAAGAATATCTTCCAATGTATTTAGTTTGGTAGTTAATTTCTGTTTAGTTTTAGTATTTTTCTCTTAATTTTAATAAAATTTGTAATTCCAAAGGGTTTAAAAGCGTTAAATAGTTCTACAAAGTTCATTATGAAAAATAGCAGATCCCCACCCCCTACGTCCATATTTTCCCCTCCTCATGGTGACAATTTTTATCCCTTTTAGCTGATTATGTTGGTATCTATCACCAAGTCTCTAACATGCTTTTATTTGCACTTTTTAGTCCATTATTTTGGTGTAACTCACTATGTCTCTAAGTAACATGGCTTTAGGGGCTAACTTTTTAGTATGGGTTTTGCATACTTTATTACTTACACCACACAAGTGGAGCATTTAGAGCTCTCTCCTCCCACTCCCTCAACCCCCGAACTCAAAACCATTCCACCATGTGCTAAGTCATCTCGAATAGTTCCACTGTAACTACTTTAGATTAAAATTCAGTGACAGTAAATTTTACTCAAAGCTGAGCCATGTAATAGACTTAGTATTCATGAGTGGTTTTCTCTTTCTGTAGTTTTCACTACAGTTACCGCACATTTCTTGCTTTATTCATTTGCTTGGTTCTCTTTACATTCATTACTAACTCAACCCCAAACGCTATCAATTACTAAATCTCCTCTCTAGAGGTTCAGATGTGTCAGGTACTCTATAAATTTTATCTATTTGAAAAGAAAGGTTTCCTGGATCCTTCTGACCTCCTGCTTTCCGAGCTGATTTCCCTGTACAAGTAGTGTATGGCTCTTATTCTGAAGGCTTCCCTTCTCTACCCCTCTGTGTTGTATTGCCAGCTCTACAAATCTCATGTCTTCATTATTCTTGTTTGTTCCTTTGCTTGATGAATGGCTTAAAATAGTCTTGATTTTCCCATCATTGATTGCTGGCCAAGTATACACTTCTAGTTGGAAATTATTTTTCTTCAGAATTTTGTGGAAGAGAGTTCTCTATTAGCTTTTAGCTTTCAGTGTTACTCTTGAGAAGTTCAGGGGTATTCCAAACATGCTTAGTAAATCTTTTTTTTTCCTTCTCTCTGGAATTGAATACTATATTTTTCCTTTGTACTCACAGTTATGAAATGTGATGGTAGGCTTTGGTATGAGTCTGCTTTCCACTTTTATGTAAAAACTCGAGGACTGTGCAATCTGAAGAAGATTTTCTTAATTTATTCCAAGAAGTAATTAAGGTTTTACTTCCTTGCTTTTTCTGTTTTCTATAGAATTCCTATTTTTCAGCTATTAGACCTACTGGACTGGTCCTCTAAATTCCTTACCTTTTCTCTCCTGTTTTCAATCTTTTTGACATTTTGCTCTACTTTCTGGGAGATTTTCTCAATTTCATCTTTCAACTCTTTATTAATATATTTTTTCTCATCAAATTTTTAATTTTAAACTGTTTATTTTTTCTGTTCTGTATGTCCATTTTGTGTAGTACCTTGTTCTTATTTTTCCCCTTTTTCTTTTTTTTAAGTTTTCTTCTTCCTCATATGTTTCCCCTCTCTCCTTTTCTAATTGTTTTGTTATGGTTCCTATATTTCATTTCTGATGCTAACATGGTAATCCTTGTTTGTCTGCCAATATTGTTTAGATAATTAGGTCATTCCTGTATCTCAGCTCCTAATTCCACTTCATGATGGGAAGCATAAGGCTGCTGATATTTAAACTCCATTTTAAAGGTGAAGAGGAAAAGAAAAACATAACAAGTGTATATGATATACATAACTTTACACTGATAAATTTGAGAGTTTAGTTGCAAAAATTAAAGAGAAGTCAATAAAAGTAAGTCTTTTTAATAATTAAAGGGAATTGTCATTTACTGCGATATTCTGGAAAACTTCCTACACTAAAGGAGAAAGGACTTAAAGGGAAATCAGCATACTAGCTACCAAATAATTTGCCAGATAAAGAAAGCAGAAAATGTTGGCCAATAGAGTGCTTACAGACCAAATGAGATTTGTACTTCTCTCCAAATGTTCTGTAGGAATTTAGATAAGTTAGAAAGATGAAAACACCATGCACAATTGACTAATTTTTAAAGAGTCTATTTATAGAAATCATTTGCAGATTCTTAAGGAAATAGATATTCCCCATTTTGTCCCTAAAGGTAATTCATCACAAGTCTCTAGCTTATTAGCCAACTGAGAAAGAAAAATAAGCAGAACTAAGGGTTAGTCACGTAAGCACTATAATTATTTTCAAATGACCTTCACATAAGAGTAACTTCTCAAATATAACAAAGCTTAAACTCCTAAAAATTAATAATTATTTTAATATAATTTTAAGTAAAATATATGTAAATTTACTAGATATTATAAGAAAATTTATGAACCATTCTATTTTTAAAAATTATTTGAGAGTTAGAAAGTTAAAAATCATTCTCAAGCATACAAAGAACCATAATAACAAAATTCAAAACTGAACAAATTGAGTTATCAAAAAATCACAAAATAGTACCAAAAAAAGCAGTAAATCATGCAGAAGGAACAAAGTTAGAATGGTATGGCTTATTCACTAACACAAAATTATGCTTGGAGTTTGTTCCCTATTTGATTTCTCTTTGAGAAATGAGCACAAGAGATATGAAAAGACTATCAAATTACACTTTAGTAAATCCCAAAGAGTTACAGGTATTAGCTGGAGAATTTTTGAATCATGAAGTTCATGATAGAAATTAAATAATACATCTTGGATTCATTCAGCTGAAATTGGATTTATTTCCAAAATGTTCAACAAAATTGATAAAAATGAAAAAAAGCCATTTAATACCTCCAATTTGAATAAATACAAAAAGTTTTACTAAACACATTCACATTAAATGCTATAACAAGCAGTAACGGTATACATGATTCTGAGCTATGCAATTCTTAATCATATCTATGCCTACATCAAATATATAAGTATTATATCTTAAAATATATGACCTGAGCGTTATCTCCTCTTTAAATTTAACTGACTTCAACTCGAGCTTGATGACTCAGAAGAAAGTTGTTGCTAAAAAGACAAAGGACCCCAGCAAAGTCTAGGTCTGTGACAAGGAGGGTTTCTCAGGCCTGGGAAGAAGAGCCTCAAACTCAGCGTCCTCAGACTATGTCATCAATGCCACAACTGATGCTGTTTTGCCTCAAAGAGTCTTGGGAATGACATGAAAAGAGTGGCCATGCTAGACAGCAGATAAAACTGAATCTGAGGCCTTTTCCTGAAAAGAACTGTTTCCAACAAAACATATTTACATCATTTGATTGAAGTCTGGGCAGTTCCGTGGAAAAAGGGCCATTTTAAAAAGCGAGAGAGGGACTTCCACTGCAGGGGGCACGGGTTTGATCCCTGTTTGCGGAAATAAGATCCCACATGCGAGGTGTCCAAAAAAAAAAAAAAAAAAGGGAGAGGACTGAATTCTGGTCACATATGGTCACTAATTCTGGGACTAAAACATTGAACCTGTCTGTGTTCCAGTTTCTCACTGTAATGGATTAAGGTAGATAGTGAAATCACACTGGAAAGTTGAATAAATTATAGAAGAAACCCCTATTAAACAAGAATAAATTTCAACAGCACACTTCATTGTCCAAAATGTCATTACCAGAGGTAGAAATACTAAAAGGGACATGGCAATGAGAGAAATAAGATGAGGGGAGGGCAATAAAAGGGAGAGGTTGGGGATACACTTTACAACTAACTGAACTCATTTATGGAGGGTGCAAAGGATGGAGGTCAATTCTTAGTCAAACCATTTCTGCCATCAGCCATCTGACACTACTAAGCAGAATATGATGGTTTTCTTTGCCAAGTCTGTGAAGGTGAAGATATCAACTGATCTATCTTCTATTAGATATAACTTATTTATTAAAAGATCTCTTTATCAAACTACCTGGAATAATGCCCCTCATGGAGAAATGTTTAGTTGAAATATTCCAAACTAAATTATGAAGTGAATAAATGTTTTTACTTTGATTTTTCAAGTCTCTTTGCAGACACTTTTAGTCTTCAATTTTGTAGAAAACAAAGTCATGACTTTTTATCATTTAAATCAGGGTGCCCAATATATTTCAATTGATTAGGAAGAAGACTAGAAGCTGTTAAAAATGCACCTTCGAAAACACAAAAATAGATTCACCAAGGATATATAATAAACTTTTCTACAGATTATCCATAATACCATATTAAACAAGAAGATATGTTCATTGCAATATCTGCATAAGAATGCAAAGAATAATTCTACCAGTTTTTATACCAGAATTCTAAAATTTCTAATCACAAGAGGTATTCTAAGCCATGGTTTCTGTAAATGGTAAATTTTATTTTTTGTTGCCTCTTTATTTTGCAATGATATTGGCTATGTGCCTGGTGCTTTTTATAAGACTACATTTCTAAGTAATATTTGAATAATTTAGCTTTATTGTATGGTATTCACAGGAACAACAATAGATATTCACTTAAAACAGCATTTATACTACATGCAGTCTCTAGTTCCTTCCCCTTTCCCTTGATCTTCAATGGAAAAATCACTACAAAATTTGTGGCATTAATAAATTTACTAGATGCTTCTTTTCTCTTCTCTAAAGTTAACTAACTTGTCTTTCAATTCAGCATTTGTTAGGTTCTTCGATTCCAAGATTATTTTTCTTTTTTGTTGCTCTAATGTAATGTTGCATATTCATTTGCAAAACAAAGACACATGGGCAAAAACTTCTGCAATATTGTCTGTCTAGGGACAGCTCTGAGAATTACAATATGCTCAGCTTTCAATTTTTTGAAACAACTTAGGGATGCAATCTTTAGTTGAATTTCAAGATGGATTCTAATTTTTACATGGATCCTTCTGGCAAAGAAATTATGGGTACCTTAAGGAATTGAACTAAAAAATATAAGGCATGGATTCTTGAAATCTCCCCCCTCCATCTAAATGAAAATGAGCATAGGAAAACATACTGTGGTAATCCAAAACATTCATTATGAAAATCATGTAAGATCTGAAACTCTCTCTGCAAGCTGCATTTGATTACAAACTTCTCTTGGGACTATGCCTAGGTATTCTTGGGCCTGTGACCAGGCTACATTGCTTAGCCTACCAACCATCACTGGAACATGCTTTAATATCATTTAACTCCACAAGACCTGCACTATGGAAAAGTCCACAGTTGAAATCCTTTCTATACTGTCCAGATTTTTTCCAAATTTCCATATTAAACTTAGTAGCAGTATTTAAAATGCTCACTGCTCATATCTTCTACAATATTGCTGCCCATTTTAGTTTTCTTTCTTCCATTAGCACTCCACTGATATTCAATCTCTTCTTGCTCTGTGTACAGCCACAGGTGCTAGCTCTATTCAAACTGCAGGAGGACAAAACCCTCACTCTCATCTAGTAATGACAGTAAAGGAGTGGCCTAGAATGAGGAGGGGACTGCAGAAGGAAAGACATAGGCAAAGAGGAGGATCAGGGCCATAAAGAATATAGTTATTTGAACTCTGCCTTATTAAATCCTATAACCATGTATATTCATGAGCAATACCATACATTCGGAAAATATTAGGTCAAAATGGTTTTCCTCAGTCATCACACGGTTTGGGGCATGCAACCAGAAGGACATCCAGTCATAAAGGAAAGTTGTAAAGCGGCCCTTATATTCATATGGCAAGGGACAAGGAAGGAGGAATTTTAGAGTAATATTTCTATAAAATACCACTGTCATATAACTTAATGTCTCTGTTTTAAATTTTAGTTCCTCTTTAATTCTTAGAGGGCAATGATAAACTCTTTAGCATTTAAGATCCTCCCAATTTGACTCCAAACTATTTTTCCAGTTTTATCTCTTCCTGTCATGACAGCTACACAGTTCTACAACTCTCCTCTAAATATCCTTTTTATCTTTTCATCTTTCCTCTAGATTAATATTTCTTTAAAATATCACTTCCATATAACTTGATGTCTCTGTTTCAAATTTTAGTTTATTTCCTTATTCAAATTCCACTAAACCTTTCAAGATACGGTTCAAATTCTCCTTTGATGCCTTTTCTACTTACCCCAGCTGTATTTATGAAATAGGATAAGCCTCTCTTCAGTGACCTCACCTTCTTCTAACACCCTAAAACCCCGTAAACAATTTATTTATTTTTAAAAGGCTTATTTAGTTCCTACTGGTATAAAAGTACACACTTGTACAAGCAGTAAAAATATAGACTTCCAAGATTACAAGCTAGAGACATAAGACAAATTCATATTTGTCAACTATAAGTCACAACATAAATGGCATAGGTAAATTGTAAACAGGGTGCACTGGATGTCAGGGAAGGAAAACTGCATTTAGAGGGAGGCAATAGATATAATTTAACAGAAATACCTAGAGCATTTCTTGAGTTCACTGCCCCTTGAGGTACTTTAAATGTAGTGCAGTATGGGATTATATTTTCACCTTGCTTGCACTCCATTTCTGGTTTGTAAGGTTTTTTTTGGTTGGGGGGAGGGTGGCGGGATGTGTATACTTTCTCAGTTAGTTTACCTCTAGCTGTAAGCAATAGGAAGCTCTGACTCAACTGGCTTAAGCAATAAGAAAAGTTTCAGAAACCTAAATTTAGGAAACTCAGACGCAGCACAGCATCAGTGTTGGTTAATAGATCATTAAGATCAGGTTCAAGGTAAGGATGTTCCCTTTCATCACTCCTCTTCAACACTATACTGGAAATTCTAGCTAATACAATAAGACAAGAAAAGGAAATAAAAGGTATACAGATTGGGAAGGAAGACATAAAACTCTCTTTGTTCACAGATCAAATGATTGTCTATGGAGAAAATCTGAAAGAATTGACAAAAATACTCCTGGAACTAATAAGGGATTATGGCAAGGTTGCAGGATTCAAGGTTAATATATAAAATCAATAATTTTCCTATATATCAGCAATCTAAAAGTAGAATTTGAAATTAAAAACATAATATCATTTATATTAGCAATCCCCAAAATGAATACTTTGGTATAAATCTAATATGCATGAGATATATATGAAGAAAACTACAAAACGCTTATGAATGAAATAAAAAAAAACTAGATAAATGGATATATATTTCATGAAATGGATATATATTTCATGTTCATGTTTAGGAAGACTAAATACTGTAAAGATGTCAGTTCTTTCTGATATTATTTACAGATTCAATGCAATCCCAATTAAAATCCCAGCAAGGTATTTTGAAGATATCAACAAACTTATTTTGAAGTTTATATGGAGAGGCAAAAGACCCATAATAGCCAACTCATTTTTGAGGGAGAAGAACAATTGGAGGACAGATATTATCTGACTTCCACCCTTACTATAACACTACAGTAATCAAGACAGTGTGGTATTGGTGAAATATCAGACAAATAGATCAATGAAACAGAATAGTGAGCCCAGAAACAGATCCCCATAAATAAAGTCAACTGATCTTTGACAAAGCCGCAAAGGCAATACAATGAAGAAAAAACTATTAGAACAACAGACCTTCCTCATGCACAGACTTCACACCTTTCACAAAAATCAACTCAACATAGATCACAAACCTAAATGTAAAATTCAAAACTATTAAACTTCTAGAAGATAACACAGGAGAAAATCCAGATGATCTCGGGTTTGATTATGACTTTGCAGGTGCAACATCAAAGGCACAATTCATGAAAGGAAGAATTGATAACCTGGACCTCATTAAACTTTAAAACTTCTGCTCTCAGAAAGACAGTGTTAAGATAATAAGAAGCCACAAACTGGGAGAAAATATCTGCAAAAGACACATCTGATCAAGGACTGTTACCCAAAATATAAAAAGAACTCTTAAAACTCAACAATAGGAAAACAAACAATCCAATTAAAAAATGGATCAAAGACCACAGTAGTCACCTTACCAAAGAAGATATACAAATTGCAAATAAGCACATAACAAGATAATCCACATCATATGTTGTCAGAGAAATGAAAATTAAAACAATAAGATATCACTATATGTCTATTAGAATGGCTAAAATCCAAAGCCCTGACAACACCAAATCCTGGTGAACATGTGCAGTAATAGGAATTCTCATTCATTGCTGGTAGGAATGCAAAATGGTACAGCGATGTAGGAAGACAGCTTGGTGGTTTCTTACAAAACTAAACATAATCTTAACACATTACCCAGCAATTGTGCTCCTTGTTATTTACCCAAAGGAGTTGAAAATTTATGTCTACACAAAAACCTGCACATGGATGTTAATAGTAGCTTTATTCATAACTGCCAAAACTTGAAAGTAACCAAGATGTTCTTCCTTGCGTGAATGGATAAGTAAACTGTGGTACATTCAGACAATAGAATATTTTTAAGTCCTAAAAAGAAATAAGCTATCAAGCCATGAAAAGACATGGAGGAATCTTCAATGAAGAGTACTAAGAAAAAAGTGATCCTGAAAAGGTTGCATACTGTATGGATTCCAACTTTATGACCTTCTGGAAAAGGCAAAACCAGAGAAATGATAAAAGGTGGTTGCTAGAAGTTAAGGGGTTGGAAGGGATCAATAGGCAGGGCACAGAGTATTCTTAGGAGAGTGAAAATACACTGTACAGTACCATAATGATGGATACATGTCATTATACATTTGTCCCAACCTGTAGAATGTACAAAATCAAGGGTGAACCTTAATGTAAACTATGAACATTGGGTGATTATGATGTGTCAGTGCAGGTTCATCAATTGTAACAAATGTATCACTCTAGTGGGGCATGCTGATAATTGAGGAGGCTATGTAGGTGTGGAGCAGAGGTATATGAAAAAACTCTGTACCTTCCGCTCAATTCTGCTGTGAACCTAAATCTGTTCCGAAAAAATAGTCTCATTTTTAAAAAGTCATTTATAGATTTTTTTAAAATATCAGTATCCAACTTTTGCAAGAGTGCCATGAAATGGATTACATGTTCTTTTATATGTTATTAAAACCTTCAGTGGATTTCACTGCATTTACAATAAGCTCAAACTCATTAATGTGGCCTGAACCAAAATGCTGGCCGTTTCTTATCTCTCTTATCTCTATCCTTATCTGTTTTACTCCTCTGGAACATAAGCTCCATGAAAGCAGGAATCTGGCTTATCTTATTTACTGCTAAATTTCCAGTACCTCACATAGAGCAGACAAGCAACAAGTATTTGTTGAATATGTGAATATCTACTTTCTTGTTTCTCTAAAAACCTGTTTTAATGAGGATGGCAAATGTGAAGTTGAAACTGTTGTGTACAGAGACAAAAGGTATGAATTTTCTTGCAACATTAATTCTATAACATTTTTCATAGTCAATATTGTATTTACAAAATCTTTTCCTACTACCTATCTCTGTTGAAATACAATAATATAAAAAGCATTTTAAAATGAGCATATCTTAAAAAACAAATCTGGGAAACAGATTTGGTTTCAATAATATTTTTGCCCTTCTCATTTGGGAAAGATTCTCATCTACAAAACAGAAAACAGAGAATCCTCATGAACTTATATGTGCTGCTTTTTCTATCTCAATGCATTTCCTACCCTGCCATAAGAGCATTAAATTTAAGAAAGTCATGCAGGACCTAGAGGAGGTACAGGTAACTAGTTAATGCAAGTGACCTCCACAATCTTCCACTAACCTATATCCACTCTGTCACAATTCAGCAGACCATGAATGATACTATGTGTTCAAAAATATTGTCTAAATTGACCAATGTCTTAGTCTTGCAGAAAGCAGAGGCTGAAACAAAGGCTCATGTCCTTCTATTTTATTAGGGAATGCAAACTGAGGGAAGCATGAGTGAGTGAGAGGAGAATATGGCAGAGAAAAATAGATGACCTAATAATTGGGTATTTTATGGAATTGGTATGAAGTGCGAATGGTTGTTGAATATTGGAATATCCTTCTTGTTCACCATATAAGCGGAAAGTTTCTCTAGGTCAAGGGAAGGGGAAGATTTTATCTACCAGTTCCATTCTGCATTTGTCAAAGATTTGTTCTGCAGAGTGTTAATTTCCAGCCCCTAGTCCTCTGTTCTTCCCCTCCTCCCATCTGAACTTCTGGATTGTACTTGTGTAAATGCCAAGCAGATCCTCTGGGATCTTAAGCCTCAGGATCAACAAGGAAGCCCCAGAGCAGGAGGAAAAATCCTCGGTGTGATCATAAGAGGACACGGAGACAAGTGATGCCTGCATTCAATCTGTCAGAGCCAAAGCAGAACTGGTCATCTCAGCAATGCCTGAGACAGGACAAGTGGCCAAAACAATGAGACACATAAGGACTACAGATATCAAGTGTGTCTGGTACAACTACCCACTACACTCTCCAGTCCTGACTAAACAATCTTATTGTAAATCTAGGAAAAAGCCTTGATTGGTGGAATTCAGATTTAAAACAACATAATAGGGAACATCCACCTTTAGGGGAAAGTAATCTCAGTTTATGGACTGCCAGCTCTGTGAAAGTACTAAGCTGAGCATTCCTTCAAGCACCTTCCACATGCTAACTTTAGGGCAGGCAACGGCACACTCCTGTTCCAAGGTATTGGTTCCTCTGTTGAGCAGTACTCTCAAAGCTTCTAGGAATCAAAAAAAGTTTGGACTTTGGGGTGTGGAGAGGAAAAGGAAAAAAAAAAAAAATGAGGACACAGTAAAGCAGAAAGAAAAATGGGCAGAAGGAAGAAGTAAGTACTTCAAGGAGCCATAGAGACTGTCCCTAACTATTTTAGGAGCTATTCAGAGACATTTGTGCTACTGATAATTCAAGCTTTAACCTTGAAAAGAAGATGGAGACAAAAAAGAAAAGTGAATAATCATTTAGGAGACAGGGACAATTCAAATTAGTTATTGAATTCCAACAAGAGAACACAAGTAAACCTTAATTAAGATGATTTTGAAAACTTGATTAAAATCAAGTACCATAAAAGAATCACTAATAAATGTAACCAACAATATTATGTAAATAGGCCTAAGTCCCTTGCATAACCAACTCAGAATGGTGAAAGACGGGATCATATCTTGATGTTTTTTCACAAAACTCTAGAGCTGAAAGGAACTTTTGTGATCATGGGATCCCAAATCTTCAAATACAGAAGATGAGATTGTAAACTTGAGAGAGTGAATAAACTGCCCAAAGTCATAGAGAAAGCTAATGGCCACACCAAGACCAGAACACAACTCCCAGCCTCAATGTCAATGCCTTTTCAATTACCTCCGGTGATTTAACTTTCTTAGGGGAAACACAAAGTAAACATTTTCCTCCACTCAAGAAAAAAATTAACTTAACGCACAGGGTGAAAACAGGGCTTTCAATTATTTTTAACTTATTTATATACAGGATTAACAATTTTTAGGCAAAAGTACATATGCAAAGAAATTCATGCTACTTTTTGATATTGGAGCACAAATTTTCTTAGTATTAACAAGAGATTTACTGACTTGATATGAAATTCTAACTAAAATCAAATCCACAAAGGACGGTTGGCACTCACTGCTTTGTTCCATCCTATTCGAAGGCTCCCATAAATGCTAAATCTATATCTATTCATAGAACAATGAACTGCCGGCTACTGCTCTAATGTATCACATTATCTACATTGACCAGATCGCTGCAGAATCTTGGCAAGGACTCCTTCTGTTAGGAAACTAATTCATTGTAGTCAGACACATATTTATGCTTTATTTATGTCTACTGGACAAAAGATTATTAAACAGAATGGATGTTAAGATTACATCATAAGGTCTGACAGAAGGTAGAACTTCAGAGTGAAAACTTTACCCTCCGTTTAAACTCAACCCATCACAGCTCCCTGTGATGAGCCCCGAATAGACACAACCTGCTAGTTCAGTGATCATACCTGTTGGACAGGAGCAGAGGGTTAAAGACTTCAAGAAAAATCCTGTCCTCCTTTTAAAGAGGATAATAAACAACCTTATTTTGGTTTGTTTCAACACATTGGTAGTGTTTCTGCTGTTCTAAAATCTGCCTGTGCCGTGAGGGTCCTGTGAGACAACCTGCCTGATTTGCATTGACTCCCCGGTGACCTCCCTGCAGGCAGAGCCCTGAGGACACCCTCATGGAAGCACAGGTAGAATTTAAAACACAGGTCATGCCTGTGTGATATTTTTAAATTGTCAGAATTAGGAGACAAAGAAGCAAAATTATTACAAACATGATTCATTTTTTTCCCAAAGTGCCTCAAGGGTCTCCAGAAATATTTAGCAACACTTCCACTGCTTTTGTATTATTTAGATTTATTTTATTTAGAATAAAGTCATTTCTTTCCAACCCACAGGTCCGAGGTTTCTCATTATCCTCAGAGCAGTCACATGACAGATATTAATGGCTTCTCTGTGCTAAAGAATGTCAATTGTCACACTGCAGGGAGATTTTACACTGTGGTCAAAACATGCAGAAGAGAACTATGTCAGACAAACACGGCAAAAGGCTTGACCCTACTATTTCAACTAAAGATCCGGTACTCACAATTGAGAGTGATGTAGAAGGTGTGACGTATCTGAGATATTAGGGAAAATATGAGTTATTTTTCTTCTGGTATTTGTGTGGTTCAAAAAAGAGCAGTGTGTATGGAGGAAGACATTATTTTGTAGTTGTGGTTACTGTTTTTATAGTTTGGGTAGTTCCTTAGGCTTTTTCTTCCTGAACTATATGCAAACGTATGCCTAAAAATACAAGATATTTTAGATGAGGGTTATTCTAACAAAGCACACATGGAAACTTTTTTTTTCCTTCAGAAATCAAATCTCTAACAAGGATCTGACAAATGTCCTTGTGAGTACAGAGAACAAGACTTGTTACTTTTATTTTATGGATGATAGAATCACAATAAACTCTAAATGAAACACTAAACGAATGCTTGTTAAAATCAACTGAGGCAAATCTAAAGTGTGAGTTTCACTTAACATCAATAGGAACACAGAAATAAGCTGCATGGCTTTGGGTAAATCTAAAATATCACCTGAGTTATCCCTTAGTCTAACTAAAAACTTTATCATTCACTCACCTATTTCTAAAACTCAGACAATTCTGAAAGTATATTCTACTTAAGATAGATTCTTCCTGATTTAAGTTGAATAATTTAGTTTGATGAAAATTTCTTAAGCATTTACTGAGCTTTAATGATACAAAGATGAATAAGATAAAAACGTACATACAACTCACTTTAATATAAATCAAGTACTATTTAAAGGTATAAGCAAAATGTTTTAGGATCAGAGATGATGGAATGATCAGGAAAATTTTCATATAAAAAATGAGATTTTACCTGCACCTTAAAAAGTAAGTGGCTGCCCTGGGGGACCCCACTCTGTCCCAGTCTCTGCAAAGGACAGCATAATCCCACTCTTAAGAGCCCCTGTGTGCCCTGCCCCTGACAGAAGTTACCCATTGAGTTTTCAAGTAGGCCTTCCAAAGTAGGTATTTTAGGCCCATTTTAGAGCTGAGGCTGTCTTAGGCTCCGGTAAAATGACTTGCCCAAAATCACACAGGGAATAAGGAACGAAGTGAGGCTTCAAATCTTGTCTGCAGAACTCCTAAACCTGCACCTGTCCTCTGCACCACAGTGAATGCCCTTCTTCACAGTCCCTTCCTTCCTCCTCCCAGTAACTTCTCTGAATTTAACAAATGTTAGTTTGGAGCCAACACCCATCCTTTCATAGATGTTATTAGCATCAGAAATATCTCTTGTAAGAAGAAAGGAGAGGAAGAAAGAAGATTCCACTAACTGCAATATTGTACTTACGATATTTTGGAGTGTTTATGATACTTGATACATCTTTTACTTAACCATCCCTCCGAACCTTTGTTGAAGGGATGCTGCTATTCACCATCCATAAGACATTGTGCAAGTAACACAATCTTTCAGAGCTTCCTCTCCCTCCTTGAAACAGCAACATGCCTCAGAAGGTTATGAGCATTCACAGATAATCCACATACAGTGCTACCACAGTACCTGGCATATCAGAAAAGTTCAGTAATTGTTGGCCACTGTTTTATTATTGAGTGAATAATACCTCTTGCTAAACTCACTTTTCTTCATACTCATTAAAAAAAAAAGTGAGTGTGGTTTCACCAGATGGAGGGAGTGCATGTGAAAGATCTCTTTAAGTAGCAGTAAGAGTGTGAAGGTGTGAAAGTGTATGGAGTACTTGGAAATATTTGGAAAAAGCAAGAGATTTCTAATACGGCATAAGAGGTATTATGTGGATGAGAAGCCAGAAAAATTGAACAGCTGTGAAGAGATATGATTTTATTCTATAAGCAAGGAGGAGACATCAAAGGTGTTTGCTCTATATTCATGGGTTTGTTTGTTTTAAACAAAGGTGTTACATAATCTAGCTCATCTTGGTATTGGGAAAATAACCTTCATAGTACTGAAAAAGATAATTTTGAGAGGAGAGACAGTGGGTTGGAATGACCAGCCAGAATGACTTTTATGATATGGAGAGAATGGTTAAGAATGTGGACTAGGGGAGTTGTGTAAATAGAAAGGTTAGAAAGTAAAAGAGACTAATATAAAACAGTTGGGTAGGAGAGGAGAATCAGAAATTTTTAAAAAGGTTTATAACATGGGCAACTATAGGTAGCAAGAAAATTAACCAAAAAAGTTAATGTAGAAACACAATTCAGAGAAATGAATGTGTTTGGTTTGGCATATCTTGAATTTGAGAGACATGAGGCAAAAAACTTGTGACAATTTTAACTACATGTATTTTTGTGCCTGTGAGAGTTTAGAATTGGAGATTTAGATTTGAGGGTCATGAATCCAAGTGATAGTGAAAGCATGGAGTGAGTGAGGTCCTTGGAGGGAGAGATGCAAAAAGTCAACACCTGCAGGGGCTGGGGCTGAGGGATGGCTGGTTCCTAACCACTGCATCAGGTCAGCCTCCCCAGCAGGCCTTGGCATACTCCATCTCCTTGGGCCATTACTGACTTCTCATCCCATTTCTCAGGCAAATCCCCACAGATTGTGTGACATTTAGTCTTTAATAAAAACATCAGGTTCTAATGAAGTTCATATCAATAAACTGAGAAAAAAATAGAAGGCAGAACACCCCTTTAGCAATTTGGTTCAATTTACTCCCTGAAAATTTTATTTATATATGCTCTAATTGTTACCACTGAATTAAGCATGTAAAATCTTTGCCTTTTTGAACTTTGATCATTAAATTATATATATTTTTCTACTGAAAATAAATAAAAACATTTCAGATCTTTTAAACAGTAATATCTTAAAGCTAGTATTTACTTACATCATTCTTATTTCAACATATACTATAGATAGTCCTCAAAACTGGTGAGAAATCTGTCTATATACTTAACTCCTTGGCACTACTTTCCTGTGTTCACTGTTGATACCTTCTTCAGAATTAGATTACCACTTTGGTATAGCATGTATTACCCATAGAAGAAGCTGAACTGTGTTTGAGTTTTATTTCTCCTTGGCTTGGGAAATACTCAGTATTGATATTAACTTCAAAATTTCCTATCCCAGATATCCAGATGAAAATTTTGGGGAAAAATCAGTATAAAATCTTAAGCAATGTTTAATTAGGTCAATTTAATATATAATAATTAGTTACCCACCTCTAGTTGTTCTTTGTAATAGTGTTAAACATTGTGTTTGAACTCTAAATACTACCTTACCTTTGTGGGTGATATGGGGAGGCAGGAAAGCAAGGAGGTGATGCATACATAGATAACTGACAACAAAACGAAACAAAAAATGGAAGACTTTGTGGTTTGTGATATGTGTTTTAAGAGCGATAAAAGCTTCCTACAGCATTTCTTCTAATGAGAAAATTATATTCCAGACAAAGGGGCTAGCATAAATTAAGTCAGAAAGTTAAAAGACAGCATATAGTTTTAGGGGGAAACAAGAAATAAATCATACAAATCCTAGAAAAGTGTTTCTCAAAATGTATTTCCCTGGATACTGACAGACACATGACAAAATGGTTCCTAGGTGCATTATCTTAACGCAACCCTTGATTTAAACAGTTTTATTTACAGTAACCTTCTCAGAACATTTGATATGCTCCAGTGAGAGAAGGGGAGGACGCAACCTTTCTCACAAGGGCATAAGGGAAAGTACTGGGGGCAGTGGACCCCGTTGGTTATCCACCCAAATCCTACACTTACCTTTGGAGAACTGACCTCAAGTTAGTGGAGCTGCTTTACCAGCAAAGACAGAGAACAAGTTCCTGGGCATTTATGTTCCCACTCCTTTGCTGCCCCACCCAATGACTGATTGGTGCCAGAGCATGAGACTCCAGCTCCTGTGCTGACAGTAGCACCAACAGCAATGTGTAATTTACACTCTAGAGCACCACCACGGAATCAGACTGAGGTTGTGCCTGCCTGACGTTGTATCTCCACTTTGACTCTTCCCCTTCTGTGTCTTGCTCCCCTTCTCCCTTACTGGATTTTCCTGGGACCTCTGCCTTAATACATTCTATGCATACAAATTCTTGTCTCAGGGTCAGTTCCAGGAATAAAGCTGAAAAGATATCCAGGATAATACCACGAAGTGTCTGGACTGCCAGAACTAATGTCTGTAACTGAAATTTCTTGTTTTCTTCCAGGTATCTGGCACAGTTTAGACATTGTCCTTTTTGGCAGGTTAAATTCTAAACAGAAGCAGACATGCCCCTAACATTTGTGGAGTTCAAGGCAAGAGTATAAATAAGACCCACATACCATAAATTAACCTAAAACCTCTTAAATACAATATATCTGTTCTCCTATCTTTTCCATAGTTACTCAATATTGAAAAGTTGTTGTGGCTCGTGGGCTCTAGAGCGCAGGCTCAGTAGTTGTGGCGCACAGGCTTAGTTGCTCCGCAGCATGCGGGATCTTCCTGGACCAGGGATTGAACCCATGTTCCCTGCACTGGCAGGCAGATTCTTAATCACTGCACCACCAGGTAACACACAGCCAAAAATAAATAAATTAATTAATTAATTTTTTTAAAAAGTTGTTCTCATTTGCTAATGAGAACATTAAAAGTTGTTCTCATTCCCTCTAGAATCACAAATTAAAATACAAAGAGAAGCAAGAAAATGAATGCTTGACCCAACTGGGAAACAATACTTTGTTATGTAAAAATGTCTTCTTACCTTAGGTAACCCCCACTCAAATCCTTTCACATTCTGCCTCACAGGCAGTGATACCACTCACAACCCTTCATATCATTTGGACACAGTTACCTTTTATTTAAAAATTAAAATGGCAACAAATGTGGAAAAGCATTTTCTTGGGACCTGAACTATGCTCACCATGAGAGTAAATGTTTAGGGACATCTACATATCCGTGCCAGTACTAAGTGCCCAATCCCAAGAAGCTGATGTGTCTGTGTTCCTCAGTAAAGTTTCTGTGTGTTTGTGTTTATAATCAGTGAAGCCTTCTAAAATATAGGGCCAAGCCCCACTTATCCGGGTATGAGGGCTATACCAAACAGAAAGATGCTTTTTCAACTTTATTTTATGAGCACCATGTCAGTATTTTTTTTATGTGGACCATTTTTAAGGTCTTTACTGAATTTGTTACAATATTGCTTCTGTTTTCTGTTTTAGCTTTTTGGCCATGAGGCATGTGTGATCTTAGCTCCCCGACCAGGGATCAAACCCGCACCCCCTGCATTGGAAGGCAAAGTCTTAATCACTGGACTGCCAGGGAAGTCCCACCATGACAATAGAAAAATATGCTGAAACAATTCTGTTTTATCATTTAAAAAGAAAAAGTGGAATCCATAAATAAAAAAGTCTAGATAGTGTTTTAACATAAGATGTAAACTGATATACATGATTTTGTAAGTTAAAATGCATTTACCAACTTTAACTCTTTCATATGAAAAAGGCTTATATTGAAATACATTCCAGAGTATGTAAGTCACACACAATTTCAATAAACCTATATTTACACATTGCAAACAACAAAAGAGTAGACATATTTTCCTTTTGCCTTCTATGAATTCATTACAGTAGATATCATATAACCCAGTTGACCATGGTTTACCGAGTGATACTGAAAACAATTTCAAGAATATTCTTCAAGAGGTATTTATAGTGAAGAATAATCTAATTTAGTAATGCACAGTAAGGTTAAGTTAGTGTCCCTTAAAGGACATGTTTTATTCTAATAAAGAACATCATTTCAAGTAATATAGAATACAACTTACATGTTTTAATCCAAAAGTGTAAGCTATATGACAGAGTAGGAAAAGAATATAACAAGGAATTTGGAGTCATGAGCTACCGCTCTAAAAGGGTCAGTAAAGCATTTAACCCTGACACTAACCCAGATACTTAATCTCTCCTTTTTGGCAAGACCATCATGCAAATTCATTTATTATTGCTATTATAGCATTGAATTGTGATAGCAAACACTTAATATTTGTTTGTTGAATAAATAAATAAATGAATGATCATATCAATCTATTTGGACCTCTGCTTCCAGAATTGTAGAATGAGGAGGCTTACGGTACTACTGGATGATCTGTTGTATTTCTATACATTTGATTCAGGTTTAAGAATAACTCAATAAAAATAGGACCTTATTGTACTATCCCATCTAACATTTTGAGGTGGTTTGTATCTCCTTCAGTTTTCTAAATTGGCAGGTATCTAGACCCTAAATAAACTACCTGCAGTGCTATGGTTAACAGTAACTTGAGTGGGATGTGATAACAGAATCCTACATAATTAATCTGTATTTCCTTCACTATTTCTCAAATATTTGTTACACTGTAGTGCATTTACACTGCTGATTCAGAAGTTCCTGTTGTACTCCTACTGTGAAGAAAAAAACTGCACAAGATATCTTGGGATTTTCAAAATGCTGTGCATCTTGTGCCTGTACAGATCATAAGACTCCTTGTCTGCAACTGGTGTTACTTGCATGGAAAGGCATGAGTAAGTTATTCTCTGAAGTTTTAAAGAAACGTCAATATGCATGTGCTTGAAAGGAAATGAACCATGAATTATGGAACTTCTCAGTTTGTAGTCTTGCCCAGTCTTGGGTCTCAATTCCTTTTAAACTCTTTGCATTCCTGATATAAATGCCACGTGCTTGTTTCATTCACGGCCAAGCAAAGGTTTCCCACAACTTTACAATGGCTTGCACTGGCTTCAGTCACGATTGCCTGTGTCAGAGTAGAACTTAAAAAAATGTTTATGTAGATATGATGCAAGCCCAGGCACCATTCCTCATTTTCCTTTCAATGTGTTTTTCAAAATCCCTAACATAGTTCTGCCTGAAAGTCAGAAACAGTTTTGACAATAACATGAACTTTTGTCTAACCTAATGTATCAGCTTTGAAATGAATTATGGAGCCATTTTAATAGCAGGTAGATGACCTGAGAACTCCAAAGCAATTTCCTACATATGGACTGTTTAACAGCACAAGACAGCAATACCTATGGTTGGCAGGATAATTGGTAATTATTGTTTTTAAGGTAATGTATCCTTGCCATTCCGTTGAAAGATGGAAACTTAGAAGAGTAAGGTTTAGACAATCATTTAAGAAGAATAAATAGAGTAATAAAACTCAATATAGTATTTATACATTGGCAAATGTGAAATGTTTTTAAAGTTTTCACTTTCCCTCATGGGGAAAAGTGTTTCTTTCTGCGTACACATATTTTTAAAGTTTACATAGGTTATCTCAAATATTTCAATAAATTTGCAACTTTGGAATAAGTTCAAACTTAATAAATGCCTAGCACTGTGGAATATATTAAGGTTATTCTTTAATAACTTTAATTCCCTTCAATATCTTAAAATTTAATTGGAAAGTAAAGATAAACAAAAATAAAACTATTAAGGGACAAATCAGAGGCAATAGATAACTGTTTTTGGTACCAGAATTTCACTTTAGAAGTTGTAGTTCTCTGAGACCTTGTGATAACTTATGAAAAGGTAAAAACCATTCTCATACAGTGTTGATGGGAGTCAAAGTGGTGTAATCACTGATTGATCGTGTTTTTTAAAATGGACATACTTGTAACTGATGGCCTAGTTATTCTTCATCAGCAATTCTACCTCAAGATGTGAACCCTAAAAAATTGGGTACATTTGTTCACCAAAGACATAAAAGACATGTACAAGAATATTCACAGCAGGTCTACTGGTAATAGACCCTCCAAATAGGAATATATATGTACACACACACACATATACACATGCATATATGTGTGTGTGTGTCTCTGTGTGTGTATATTTTTTGCATGATTCCATTTATCTATAGTTCAAACCCATGCAAAATTAACTTATGTTGTTAGCAATCAGAACACGAAGTAACTCTGAGGGGACTGTGATTACAAGGAAATATGAGGGGGGCCTCTAGGGTGCTAGTCAGTGTTAGGCTCTGGGCTACAAAGATAAATTCAATTTGTGATAATTCAATCATATAATTTGTACATTAGTTAACCTGCATATATGTTATACTGCATAATTTGTATATATGTTATACTATAAAGGAGGGAAATACAATAAAAAGTAAAGGCCAATGCAGTTGGCAGTAAATGGTGAATACTATTTTATTTCTATAAAAGGTGACTTGAGTGAAAGTAATATCTACTTCAATATATGCTTCAAAACAATCTTTCCTTCAGGCTGTCATTGCATGTCCCTCTCTAGTTCTCAGCCCTTTCATGATGGAACCTTGTAAATGCCCATATTCCATGGCCAAGAAGTAGGGGAAGTGAGGAGAAGCAGGGTAACTCACCTTGCCACTACATTCAACTGCCTTTATCATGGGAGTAGCTTATATTTTCTTCTAGTGAAATATCCCCATCTGGTAACAATCTGCCTCTGAATACCGAGAAATCAAGTTCTTTATAACTTAACCTTGGATTCATGGTTTATTCTAATAGGGTCAGATGAATTTCAAATTATGTCTTGCCTGTCTAACAATGAAGGAAAAGCAATAAGCTTTCTAAGATAACAGACAGAATGCTATCACTGGATGTTGCTTATTAATTGACAAAGAAATTCAGCTCTAGTTCCTGAACAG
The DNA here is from genome assembly GCF_011762595.2 of Tursiops truncatus. Lineage (NCBI taxonomy): Eukaryota > Metazoa > Chordata > Mammalia > Artiodactyla > Delphinidae > Tursiops > Tursiops truncatus. The sequence continues at coordinate 71,495,789 of NC_047036.1, forward strand.
AACTTTGATATGTAATTGGGGAACCCAAAACACTCCTCCAACTTTATTTATACTTATCTCAAGTATAAACTAATACATATGGGTAGGACAACTAATAAAAAATATGCACAAAGGATGTCCAAAGAAAAAGAAAGGTTCTGAAATGTTTTTCAGAGAACACTGTAAAAGAGGAAATCCTAATAATTGACTTTTTAAAAATATGTAGTAAATTTTCCAAATGATATTTTATTCATGTAACAAATGTTTATCATGTACCTATTATGTATCAGTCAGAAAGAATAGTATGAACAAAACTTTGGCATGAGAATGAGAAAAAGTGAGACTAGCAAGAAAACTGCTTAAGGTGGGGTGAATTTAGGAAGGCCTCCAATGCGAAGAAGGACTGGCTAAATAATTTGTGGGGCCCAGTACAAAGTGAAAATTTGGGGCACCTTGCTCAAAATTACTAAGAACTTCAAGACAGTGACGGCAGAGTATGAAACCTAACATAGGATCAGTGCAGGTCATGTGTGACTGCACAGACCACACATCCATGAAGCTGACCCCGGTGTTAAGCCTGTGGTTCATCTTAAAACCTACGCAAGTTTTCAAGTGATAGAGTAACTTGATAAAAGTGATGTCTTGACAAAATGAATCCACAAAGTTTGTAAATGATAAGATAAATCCAGGAGAGGGTAGATGAGGAGAATGGAAAGAGTAAGTAAGTGTACCAGGGATAATTAGGAATCTCAGCTGTAAGGACTAGGACCCTGAAGCAGGAAGCAGTTGTGAAAATGGACAGGGGCAAATGTGAAGGAATGAACGATGGATTCAATCTAAGGCTGAGAAGACAGACATCTTGAGTTAAATAATTTGATTTACTAGAATTGTACATGTGTGGCTATGCGTGTTTAGGAGGGTGAGTTAGATTTCCAAAGAAAAGAAGAGGATACAAAACTGAGCATTATTTGCTCAGGGGTCACTCAGAATGGAGGATCTTATGTCTGGAGCATGGTGTAAAACAGATTCAAGGAAAGCAGGATTGAGCAGGGCAGCTACGTAAGTGAAAAGAGAAAAGAAAGTTTAGAAGCAGCCATGAGTGGGAGATTGGGGAGGTAACTGTCCAAATGGGGATTCAGCAAAACTGCATAGAACTCCTGTAGGAGAGTTTTGTTATATTTTAACAAAACCTTTACTTTTGTCATACTATAGGCTCTACTGGACCCAACTTAGTTTTCAACTTTCTTTTTTGAACGGGATCGATATTACAATACTCATTCATTCTTCCAAAGAACAAAGATAAAATTTATTTATTTAAAAAATATAGGGACTTCCCTGGTGGTGCAGTGGTTAAGAACAGGCCTGCCAATGCAGGGGACACGGGTTCGATCTCTGTTCCTGGAAGATCCCACGTGCTGTGGAGCAACTAAGCCCATGCACCACAACTACTGTGCTCTAGAGCCCGCAGGCCACAAGTACTGAAGCCCGCATACCTAGAGCCCATGCTCCGCAACAAAAGAAGCCACTGCAATGAGAAACCTGTGCACTGCAGCAAACAGTAACCCCCACTCGCCGCAACTAGAGAAAGCCCGCGCACAGCGATGAAGACACAATGCAGCCAAAAATAAATAAATAAAAATAAATAAATAAAATTTAATATATATACATATACAGAATAAAACTTATTGGACAATTGGGCCCTTTTAACAAGATACATTATGAGATCTCAGTGATTTTATTTTCCTATACTTAGAAACATTTTGCTAGTTTATTAACCTAGTAATTATTTCATTATTATTTATCCATTATTCTCAATTACGCTTAAGAAAAGACTCAAGTAAAAAGAAAACAAAAGAATAACAGAATCAACTAGAAACAAGATGCCACAGAGGAATCAATCATCATTTCCGTTTTCTTACTAAATTACTCAAATATAGAATTATCTTTCAAAAAGCTGTGAAGAAAATGGAGATACCCACCTTTCTGGTATATTTTTAGCTTTCCTTGAACAAACTGAAAATTCAGAACTTTTCATTTTCTTTCCACAATGGCAAAGAGAAGGTTTACAGAGGAAGACACATCATCATTATTAGATGAATCAGAAGATGAATGCAAAGAGACAGCATTCTACACTATAATGGTGATAGTGAAATCAGAAGTGAGATCTCAGAATATGAGACTTTAAATAATAATGTCCTTAATGAACAACATATTTCTGAAGACAAAGAGGAAATAATAGCGCTCTTGTCATTCAACAGAAAGGACTTCATCATATAACACTTGCAACGAAACTCTGGATTATCTGGTTAAGCTAAGAAGATGTATGACAGCATGCTCTCATCATTTCTGATGTTTGAATCCAAAATTTACTTGACACAAAAAGGTCTGTTCTATTTAAATTTGTATTCAAATTTCCAATAAAGCTGGTTTTCACTTTTCTTCTAGTTTTCAGTATATTTTTATTTACATACTTTTATAAATAATAAAAAGGGTCAATTGGACACAGATGGTAAACCACAATTACTTTCTTTTCCTGGTGGGTTAAGGACATTTATATTAAAAAAACATAATTCTTCAACGTTTGAGAAGAAGTCTGGTGTTTCTTTTAAAGTGACTGCCAGGTTTTGGTTTTGGAGGAGATTAAGGCAAACAAGCTGCAACTTTAATATGATTACATTTTGCAAAGCTAAGAATTTTGGAATGGGAAGAAAGATGATACTACTTAACATACATGGGGAAGAATGAAAGACTTAGTATTGGGTGGGCAGGGTCAAAACTGTGGATTTGATATTATATTTGACACATTAGTTGTAAGAGAAGTGTAATAGATTACTTGAGATTTTATTATTCCAAGTGGAAGATACGGAAGACACTGGAGATTTAACTAGTGGGCAAGGCTATCCATAGATACAAGGATCTCATCATAAAAGAGATGCTTGAAGTTGAGAGTGGCAGCTTTAAAAAGATTAGGCAGTGGTGTGCTAGACCTGGTTTGTGAGAGCAATTGTTAAATTTTCAGAAATTTTGCAGCTAGCTGTTAAGCAGCCATTATTAAAATTTAAATTACATAAATTTATAATTAAATTAATTGTAAACAAAGGTAATAAGTACTCAAAATGTATCACTTTCTAATTATTTTATATTTTTCTGTTATCTATGCTTTTGAGGTTATTTATGCCTATTGTATGTGTATGGTGCAAATGACAATTATGTGTTCTTCCTAATTCTTCATTCAGTGATATCAAGTTGGTAGCTTGAAACTTAATTTTTATGATAGACTCTTGGTAAGATTTCCAAATTATTTGATAAGGTAATCCCTAATTAGAATGAAATCTTTATAGGAAAAGAGGATTCACATTACAATTAAACTGCTTTGTAAGAGTTTCTGGTTAGATTTAATGGTAAAAAGTGAGGCCTCCTATAAATGGTGATTGCAAATAAAAGCCTAGATGTATCTGCATTTCATTTGATTACTATTAAGGAGCCAATAGGTTATTTTCCTTTCATTAAGGGAGGTAATGCTCCTGAGGAATTAATGAGTTTCTTCATCAGTTCTTGGGGTGCTTATAAAGTTCCTCTGAAACAACTCATCAAATGGTCATTTATACCAGCTCTAGAACAAGTATGCGAGAGACCTACAGAAATCATGCTCTCCTCCTTTCCAGTTTGCCCTGGGTAAACAACAGAGCAGGCCCAGTTTAATCCAGACAGCATCAATTTTCAACCAACTTTCAAAATTAAGACTCTTCTTAAGAATAATCAGAAAAGGTCCCTCAGATTTACATGATAAAACACTGACTCCAGCACTTCATTGGCTTCTTCAAGAATTTCTTGTAAGCCTGAAAGTAAAGTATGTAACTTAAAACACACACACACACACACACACACACACACACACACACACACACACACACACACACACACACACACACACACACACACACACACACACACACACACACACACACACACACACACACACACACACACACACACACACACACACCCCTTTCTTCATCCCAGTCAGCAAGGCAGGTGCCAGGACTGCTGTAACTGTGGCTTCTACAATATTGCCCCTCTCTCTCACTACCCCTACTGCCCCACTCCCTCCACCTCTCACCATCCCCCAACAAGCCAAAAAAAGTAAAAGCAAAAGAAGAAAGTGTCTCACCTGAGTGACTGTGAATTCCTGTGTTGGAATTTTTAGTATTTTACCAAAAAAGAAAGTTGGTCATTTTGAAAGTATATAAAATGCAATCCTATTTAGAGCAACGGTGAAATCAAACATTGTGTGCTCACTGCAAAGTTTGCAACATTTGACAAATTGTAATTCTGTTCTTCGCAAACTTCTAAACACTTCCTGCTAAGTGACAACAAGCTTCAGCAAGTTTCCACAAACCTTCTGCAGCTTCTTCATCTCACTATAAAGAACAGATGCCGTTTAGGGGCTGCTGTGAGCTCTTCTGTTCTCTGTACAACATGTACGCACACAGAAAGGAATTCACATTCTATGAAAATGTGATAGCCAAGGCCTCCAGAAAGCTTCAACAGTAAGTGCACAGCACCCCAACAGCTGGCCTAAATCAAGGGCTCCCTGTCAATCACAGAGAAATGTGACAGACTTGTGACTTCATGGCAAAAGTGACAAAATTTACAGTTTGAGAGAATCACATCAATGGCAAAATAATTTGTGTTGTTAAAATATACAGAGATGCTCCAAATTGTTTTCTAACAAGTTTAAAGTGAATGTATATTTTCATATTTAATATTAGAAAAACTGAAAAAGTAGGTAAATATAGTTCTAATCATTTTCATGTAAATCATTAGAACAAAGCATATATATTTGACACTATTTCTTACCATAAGGATTAATGCCGATAAATTCAAGTTATCAAAAAAGAATTAATGCATTCTGGGAAATTCAATAATTTTACCGTGTACTTGAGTTTCAAGTTTATTTTTTTAGTAAACTCAGTCCCCCTAAATATAAATCTACTCACAGAGTACAAAGGTAGATACTTGCCGGTACAAAAATTTATTTTAAATGGATTTTTATTGTGCAATTTAAAATTTTATCCAATATCCTTATAAACAAAATTTCTTTCAGACTGTATTCTATTCAATACAACAAAAATTGTTCATAGTCTAAAACAGTGCTTCCCAGACATTCATATTCTTAAGATCTTGATCTTAAGATGCAACTGCGATACTAGTCAAAAATAACAACTACTAGGCCTCTCTCCGCTAGAAAGTCAAAGCAGCCAATCTGGATTGGGGGTCCCCAGGCAATAATTAGCATCAGACAAGTCTGACACACAGTGGTCTTAAAAAAGTTGAGTAAATTTTCTAAGACATTTATGTTAGTAGTATAAGCAAGATACTATGTTTTCTCACAAAACATGGTCCCCACAGTGACCACATAGTTCCTCATCCAAACCAGAAAGCTTCTAAGAATAACCATGGCACAATTAACAATTTCATGGAGACAAAGGTGAAAAACTGGACGGTCCTAGGAAAATAGGGATACTATGTAATCACCCTCTGTGACACTTAAATATCATTAAGTATATGTTTTAATTATTCAAAACAAACAAAAAAAACAGACCAGATGGAATGAAGTTAGGATGAATTTATAGAACTTTATAGCTGGAAGAGATTTTAGAATCATACAGTCTCACTTTGCTACTTTATAGATAAGAAACTTGAGGTCCAGAAAGCCAAAAGGATTTAATCAAATTCTTAATGAGAAATCGATTTCTAAACCTGGTAGATGAATCGGCTTGAGTAACTTGGTTTGGTAGTTCTGTTTGTCACTAATCATCTTCAAAAGATTATTCAGTACAATATTTTTTGTTTTGCTCTGGTTTTCATCATAAAGAGCTAACAAAACCTAAGCAGTGATTTAAGTTCCCAGCCAAGTAAGCTGGATTTTATTGTTGGGAGTCAGTCCCAGAAAGGATACAGATAATGGTGAGAAAATATAGAAAGGAGATGGTACAATTCGAGGCTGAGTACACAACAAGGGTTCAGTCAGAATCTCTTAGTTGGGGCGGGAAGAGCTGGGTATATTTTTAAATGTCCTCATGTGACTATGCTGTGCACACTGAAGATTAGCTCGAAGGGATTCTTTTCCTTTTTTTTAAGGCAATTGTATTCTAATCTTGTTTTAGAACCACCACTTCTCTGTATTCCCAGCTCCCTGCTGCGGTTAAAGTTGATTCTTCCTTCAGGTTGCAGAGATAGAGATGGTGGCCTAAAATAATCCAAACCCCACACAGAGAACTCCTTGTCTACAAAGGATGTTGCAGGATGGACAGGCCTCAAGTGAGGCCAATCAGAGCCCAACAGACTCAATTCTAGGACTTGGATTTTGGCTACTGGGGACATTTCTTTTACTGGACAAGGGCATTGATAATAATACTAAGCATGTGTCACTCTAGAGGAAGCAAAGTCCAGAGATGAGCCCACGTGACATAGTGTGAACCCCGATTTAAGCTACGTTTAATACCAGAAAACTTTAAAGAGCCAATAAACACTATTTTGTTTAAGCCAGGAAGAGCCAGATTTCCTATCACTTATAACTTATCTGTAAATGTACCTATGTCACCTCACTAAGCATGAGGCTCAGGCTTTTGTCTGTATTGTGGTTGGCATAGGAGCAGGAACAGTCTTGAGTCTACAGACAGAATTCACCAGCTGACGGCAGGACTTAAATACACGTAGAGCAATGATTCTCAGCTTGGCTGCACATTATTATGTTTATCTACCAACCTTTTAAAATATACCCAGCCCCTCCCCTAAAAAATTCAAATTTAATTGATCTGGTATGGAGCCCATACCTCAGATGATTCTAGTATGAGGCCAAGTCTGAGAACCACGGTCTAGAGTCCCAAATCAATTCTGATAATTCCTTACTTCCTGGTGAGTCATGTGGCATCCTCTAGCACAGTGGAAAAGATCCTGGGCTTTGGGCTCACGTGGGCCCAAGTTTGAATCTTGCAATGCCTCTCACTAGAAAGTTTGCGTTAAGTCTCAAGCTCTTGAAACATGAAGTTGGTGATGGGGTTCAGGGCAGGCCTCCTCAAGATGGGCCACTTTGGCATGCAAATTATTTTGAGCTGAAAATAGTCAAGGCCCAAAATACTCAGGACGAACATTTGACCTTCCTCCTAACTGCCTAAAAGAATTTACACAGAGGACCTGTTCCAGAAAGGGAGCTATCACCACAGATAATAACAGCATAATATGAACCAGGTGTGATAGGCAGGGAAGAACTTAAGCAACGTCTACCTGTTATAATTCCTCTCTGTGTCCCACTGTTCCTTATGGCCCAGCAAACATTTGTTTACCAAACATTTGCTCTTTTTCGTCTTCCTGTGAACTGCCTTCCTCTCCTTTGAAGTCCTATTTAAATCTTAGTTTGCTGTCATATTGCTTTCTTAAATCATGAATACAAGGAAATCACAACTTTTCCCATTATAGAAACAAAAGTTAAAGTTAAATGAATTTGTGGGAGGTTTCACATAAACATGGGAAGCACACGTTTAAAAATTGTTTCCCATTGGTGAATTCATACTTCTCAGATAACTGACAGCAATCACAGATCACCAATGACAGAAGTTACAAAACAACATTACCAAAGAAATCTAGTACATGAGAAGTTAAACTGACCTTTCCAAAGTAGCAGGGTCAGGCTGAAGGATAAAAAGTACATAACAAGAACACTCCCTGCAAATGAATAAGAAAAAGTCCAGGGTGCCTTCTCAACCCAGTTTTGGTAATCTGTCCAATTGAAAAAGTAAAAGTTAGGCTCATCCAGACATAACCATCCCTTACCCTATCTCCTTAGTGCTAGATACAGGGCATAGCTGAGCAAACTGACTCCTTTATGAGCAACAAAATACATACATGAAAATATATACACACACAGGAATAAATAAAAATTAAATAAATAATGGTCAACTCTACATAAAAATATAGTTGATGACATTTCCCTATAAGTCCATACTCTTAAGATTGAAACACTGAGTTGCAGCAGTTCTGTGTACTTGAAGGATATTTTTGAAGAGATCACCTAAACTAGAAGCAGACCTGTCACTGTCTCTCTTGTTAGCGCATCTGATAACCTACATAATTAGCAAAGGATCATGAAAGTAAATGCCATCTTAGGAAGTAAAAGTAGAAACTTGAAAATGGAATTTAAAAACATAGCAGGCCAATAATTATTCATCAAATACTCGTTGATTCTCCAATGTGAAATAAGACCAGGCATTAAACAACAAAGACATAATCATGACAGGTGAATTTTCTGAGATGTAGGTAAAAGGTAAGTTTGCTCTCCAGAAGGGGGGTGTCAGCTCCAGGATGAAGGTTAGTGACTTCTCCAGCTGCATTCACAGGAACTCTGGATGTGTCAGCCAGGGCTGCATACTCTGCACTCATCCTCAAGTCTCAGTTTTGAAATGTGTGAAAATTCCCAAATTAGACAGTGAGACTATGAACATTGTTCCTCCTTGTTTTTAATTATTAGAAATTGTAACTGACCTCTATAAGTGATGTCTGCTGTACTGCTTAAATAGCTGAGCTCTGATGCTAACTCCTTTCATTATTAATGAAGAAAGAGGTGTTTGCTTCAGTAACTCAAGTGTGACAGAAATGTCAACTATGAAAAAGAACATTTTCATCCCTGAAACAAAGAATAGTTTTTCCCCTCTGTATTTTTTTCCCACTCAAGCACCATATGATCCACAACCACATGATCTACAAATCTGGTTTAGTTCACTCCTCTGAAAATCTCAGGGATTAGAAATATTCTTGTCCTTTTTTAATTACCTTGCTCATTTCCAAATTAAGTTTCTGTCTTTTTAATAATCAATTTGCATTCAAGTTCTGCATTCCTTCATGGCAATAAGCCAAGAACTAAAGAAAATATTGTGGGTTAAAAAGGATTTTAAGTGAAGCTAGGAAAGTCTGATTTATGTTTGTCCATTTTCTCATTTGTACTGCAAGAGGGGTTTTCCTTAATTTCATCAGTTGGTTCATCTTTCTTCCTTCCTATAAACTTTAGGTAAGACAGATGGAGATCTTGGGATTCTGCATTTTCTACATCAGCAAAAGTTGTAGTCTGTGCTATGAAAGGGGTGTGATTCTGTTTAATCACAGTGTTATATAACTCTGCAAATTCTCTAAGGTGTAATGATATTTAGAGGTAACAGTAAAAGCAGTACAATTCCACCAAGTGTTATACAGAGAAACCATACACACGGAAGGCTGAACTTTTTCAAACAGCTAATAGGAACAAAATGATTTTTTTTTTCTCCACAATATTTTCAGCAAAGAAAAATAGCTAGTTGAGATTTGGTCACAAACTTGAGATACTGTTATAATATACCTATTAAACTAACAAATAAATCCTGCATACTATTTATGGATTTTCAGTACTTTCATAGAATATACATTAAGTAGGAATGAAAAAGATTTGGATGGACTACTGTGCAACAGACATTTTTAGCTCTTATTTGAATGAAAAATATATTGACACATTTAGGGACTTGGCTAAATTCCTTGCAATATTTTTCTTTCAAAATGTTCATAAAGCCCACTTTCATTATGACATTAGTAATAATAGTAGTAGTAGCAGCAATAGTATTTAGATAGTGTTTATAAAAGTAAACATTTCTCATAATAACTTTTTGTTTTTACTGTATGATATCACTTATATGTGGTATCTAAAAAATATAACAAAATGGTGACTATAACAAAGAAGAAGCAGACTCACAGATATAGAGAACAAAGTAGTGGTTACTAGCGGGGAGAGGGAAGTGGGGAGGGGCAATTTAGGGGTAGGGGATTAAGAGGTACAAACTTATGAATAAAATAAGCTACAAGGATACAACACGAGAACAACACAGCGAATACAGCAATTATTTTATAATAACAATTAATGGAGTATAACTTTAAAAACAGAATCACTATATTGTATGCCTATAACTTATATAATATTATACATCATCTATACTTCGATTTTAAAAAGTGCTTTATGAAATAGATAACTCAGAAATCTACCGTTACACAGATATGAAAATGATGTCACAGTGAAAATTTAATGATGTAGGCAGCATTTTATAAAGTTCTGACTTTATAACCTTTCACTAGAAACCCTGAAATACTATGATAGTCAAGTATACCAGCATGACTTACTACCAGATTTCAACTTATTAAATTATAGCAATTAAGACAGTGTGGTGTTGACACAGAGACAGACAATCAGACCACTGGGACAGATTGAAGAGTCTATAAGTAAACTCACAAATATAACCACATAACTCATAAAAAAGATGGCACTACAAAGCAGTAGGGAAAGAACAGTATTATCAATAAATAGTACTAATTCATTTGTATATCTATACCAGGAAAAAGTAATTCTTGATCTCTACCTTATTCCATGAACAAAATTCACTTCCATATCATGCATTGAAATGACAAAGGCAAGACACAATAAGGAAACTAGAAAATAACAGAATATCTTTACCACTTTGAACAAAGATTTCTTTAAACGGGCTCAAAAGCCTTAACTGTAAAAAAGAGATAAAGAAAATTGAACTACTTTAAAATAAAGATCTGTAGAAGGTGGGATCAAAATGGTGGAGTAGGAATACCCTAAGCTCACCTCCTCCCATGAATACACCAAAACTATAAGTACACACAGAACAATTCTCTCTGAGAACAACCTGAAGAATAGCAGAATGGCTCTTCTACAATTAAGGATGTAAAGCAAAAAACACTCTGAGATGGGTAGGAGGGGAAGAGAAGCAATCTAGTCAGGATTCACATTCCCTACAGGTGACCCAGAAGAGAAGGGGGATACCATGAGCTTGGGGATCCTCCATAAAGAACAAGAGGTTCAAGCTCCACATTGGGAACCCCAGCCCTGAGATCCAGCATCAGGAAGATGAGCTCCCTTGGCTGGTGTTGGAAACCAGTGGGGCTTACAACCCCCACACAAGGACACACTTTCAAGACTGGGATAAGTAGCTTGTTACACCTAATGGCATAGAGACAAACAGAGAAAGCCAAACAAAATGATAAGACAGAGGAATATGTTCCAAACAAAAGATCAAGATAAAATCCAAGAAAAACAAATAAACAAACAAACCTAATGAAACAGAGATAAGTAATTTACCTGATAAAGGGTTCAAAGCAATGGCCATAAAAATACTCACCAAACTCAGGAAAAGAATAAAGGAACACAGTGAGAATTTCAACAAAGAATTAGAAAATTATAAAAAAAGAACCAATCAGAGCTGAAGAATACAATAACTGAAATAAAAATACACTAGAAGGAATCAACAGCAGACTAGGTGATACAAATGCATAAGCAACCTGGGAAACAGAATAGTGGAAATCACCCAATCTGAACGGTAATAGGAAAAAAAAATGTTTTCTTTTTAATGAGAATAGCTTAAGGGATCTCTGGGGCAACATCAAGTGAACTGACATGCACATTATAGTGGCCCCACCCAGAAGGAGAAAAGAAAGGAGCAGAAAGCATATTTGAGAAAATGATGGCTGAAAACTTTCCTAACCCAAAGAGATATCCAGATCCAGAAAGTACAGAGAGTCCCAAACAAGATGAATGCAAAGAAAGCCACACCAAGATATATCACAATTAAAATTCCAAAAGTTTAAGATAAAGAGAGAATTTTAAAAGCAGAAAGAGAAAAACAAAGAGTTATGTACAAGGGAACTCCCATAAAGCCATCAGCTGATTTTTCAGCAGAAACTTTGCAGGCCAGAAGGGTATGGCTTGATACATTTAAAGTGGTGAAAAGAAAAAAAAAACAAAAAACTATAACTAAGAATACTCTACCTGGCAAGTTTAGCATTCAAAATTGAAGGAGAGATAAAGAGTGTCCCAGACAAGCAAAAACTGAGAGTTCATCACCACTAAACTGACCTCACAAAAAAATGTTAAAGGATCTTCTTTAAGTGAAAAAGAAAAGGTCATAAAAAGAAATAAGAAAACATATGAAGGAAAAAAATATCCCTGGGGGCTTCCCTGGTGGTGCAGTGGTTGAGAGTCCACCTGCCAATGCAGAGGACACGGGTTCGTGCCCCGGTCCGGGAAGATCCCACATGCCGCGGAGCGGCTAGGCCCATAAGCCATGGCCGCTGAGCCAGCACGTCCAGAGCCTGTGCTCCGCAAAGAGAGAGGCCACGACAGTGAGAGGCCCACATAACGCAAAAAAAAAAAAAAAAAAAAAAAAAAAATCCCTGGTAAAGGCAAATATATAGTAAAGTCAGTGGATCAGCAATTTGAAAAAGGTAGTACAAAGGTTAGAAAACATAAGTCATAAAATCTTCTATAACTACAATAAAGAGTTAAGGAATACACACAAAGACGTAAAATATGACATCAGAAACATAAAATGTGAGGCAGGAGAGAAAAAGTTAAAGCTTTTAGAATGTGTTTGAACATAAATGACTGTTGATTTAAAATAGATAGATAGGGACAGACAGATATAGATATATATGAATGTCATGGTAACCACAAACCACAAACCTACAATAGATACTCAAAAAACAAAGACAAAGGAGCCTAAATATAACACTAAAGAAAATAATCAAACCACAAGAGACTAAAAGAAAAAGAAAAGAAAAGAGAAGAAGTACAAAAATAACCAGAAAACAAGTAACAAAATGGCAAAAAGTACCTACCTATCAATAATCGCTTTAAATGTAAATAGACTAAATGCTCTAATCAAAACATACAGGGTGGCTAAATGGCTAAAAAATCAAGACCCATCTATGTGCTGCATACAAGAGATTCACTTCAGAGCTAAAGAAGTACACACAGACTGAACTAAAGAAATGAAAAAAGAGATTCCATGCAAAATGGAAACAAAAAGAAAGCTAGAGTAGCAATACTCATTTCAGGCAAAATGGACTTTAAAAAAATATCTACAACAAAAGTCAAATAAGGGCATTATATAATGAAACAGGAGTCAATCCAAGAAGAAAATATAACATTCTTAACACTAATATATGCAACTAACAGAGGAGCACCTAAATATATAAAGCAAATCTTAGAAGACATAAAGGCAGACATTAACAGTAATACAATAATATCAGGGGACTTTAATACCTCAGTTACATCAATGGACAGATCTTCTAGACAAAAACTCTATAAGAAAATACTGGCCTCAAATGCCATAAATCACACCCACCTCCTAGAGAAATGGAAATAAAAACAAAAATAAACAAACGGGACCAAATGAAACTTAAAAGCTTTTGCACAGCAAAGGAAACCATAAAAAAGACGAAAAGACAACCCTCAGAATGGGAGAAAATATTTGCAAATGAAGCAACTGACAAAGGATTAATCGCAAAAATTTACAAGCAGCTCATGTGGCTCAATATCAAAAAAACAAACAACCCTATCCAAAAATGGGCAGAAGACCTAAATAGACATTTCTCCAAAGAAGACATACAGATTGCCAACAAACACATGAAAGAATGCTCAACATCACTAATCATTAGAGAAATGCAAATCAAAACTACAATGAGATATCATCTCACACCAGTCAGAATGGCCATCATCAAAAAATCTACAAACAATAAATGCTGGAGAGGGTATGGAGAAAAGGGAACCCTCTTGAATTGCTCATGGGAATGCAAATCAATACAGCCACTGGAGAACAGTACTGAAGAACAGTACGGAGGTTCCTTAAAAAACTAAAAATAGAACTACCATACCACCCAGCAATCCCACTACTGGGCATATACCCTGAGAAAACCATAATTCAAAAAGAGTCATGTACCACAATGTTCACTGCAGCTCTATTTACAATAGCCAGGACATGAAAGCAACCTACGTGTCCATCAACAGATGAATGGATAAAGAAGATGTGGCACATATATGCAATGGAATATTACTCAGCCATAAAAAGAAATGAAATTGAGTTATTTGTAGTGAGGTGGATGGACCTAGAGTCTGTCATACAGAGTGAAGTAAGTCAGAAAGAGAAAAACAAATACTGTATGCTAACACATATATATGGAATCTAAGAAAAAAAAAAAAAGGTCATGAGGAACCTAGGGGCAAGACAGGAATAAAGACACAGACCTACTAGAGAATGGACTTGAGGATATGGGGAGGGGGAAGGGTAAGCTGGGACAAAGTGAGAGAGTGGCATGGACATACATATACTACCAAACGTAAAATAGATAGCTAGTGAGAAGCAGCCGCATAGCACAGGGAGATCAGCTCAGTGCTTTGTGACCACCTAGAGGGGTGGGATAGGGAGGGTGGGAGGGAGGGAGATGCAAGAGGGAAGAGATATGGGAACACATATATAGGTATAGCTGATTCACTGTGTTATAAAGCAGAAACTAACACACCATTGTAAAGGAATTATAATCCAATAAAGACGTTAAGAAAAAGAAAAGAAAATACTGGCCTCAAATGACACATTAGAACAGATGGAACTATTAGATATCTACAGAACATTCCATCCAGAAACAGGAGAATAAACATTCTTTTCAAGCACACATGAAACACTCTCCAGGATAGATCACATGCTAGGCTACAAAACAAGTCTCAATAAATTTAAGAAAACTGAAATCATATCAAACATCTTTTCTGACTAAAACTGTATGAAATTAGAAGTACTGGAAGAAAACTGAAAAAAAAAAACCACAAACACGTGGAAAATAAACAACATGCTACTAAAAAAACCAATGGGTCAACAACGAAATCAAAGAGGAAATTAAAAAATACCTTGCGATTATGAAATTATAGACACAAATTCCCAAACTCTATGAGACACAGAAAAAGTAGTTCTAAGAGGGAAATTTATAGCAATACAGGCCTACCTCAAGAAACAAGAAAATAGTCAAATATACAACAAAACTTTCCACCTAAAGGAACTAGAAAAAGAGCAGCAAAGCCCAAAGTTAGTAGAAGAAAAGAAATAATAAATACCGAAGCAAAAATAAATGAAATAGAAACCCCAGAGAAGAAAAGATCAATGAAACTGAGCTATTTTTTTAAAAGATAAACAAAATTGATAAACCTTTAGACAGACTCATCAAGAATATATGTGCAAACAATATGTCTGATAAGGACTTACTATCCAAAACATAAGACAAACTCACACAACTAAATACGAAAAAAAAAAATCGGATTAAAAAATGGGCACGGGAACTGAATAGGCATTTTTCCAAAGAATGCTTACAGATTGCCAACAGGCATATGAAAAGATGCTCAACATCACTAATCATCAGGGAAATGCAAGTAAAAACCACAATGAACAATCAACTCACACATGTCAGAATGGCTATCATCAAAAAGACAAGAAATAACACATGTTAGCAAGGGTGTAGGGAAAAGGGAATGCTAGTGCAACACTGGTGGGAATGTAAATTGATAGAGCCACTGTGGAAAACAGTACAGAAATTCCTCAAAATATTAAAAATAGGACATACACTCCATCAATTCCACTCCTGCGTATTTATCTGAAGAAAACAAAAACACTAATTTGAAAAGATATATGCACCCCAGTTCATACCAGCATTATTTTCAATAGCAAAAGCAATATAAGTGCCCATCAACAGATGAATGGATAAAAAAGATGTGGTATATATTTACAATGGAATATTATTCAACCATAAAAAGAATGAATTCTAGCCATTTGCAACAACATGTATAGACCTGGGAGGCATTATGCTTAGTAAAATTAGTCAGAGAAAGAAAAACACTGTATGATTTTACTTATATGTGGAATCTAAGAAACAAAACACACAAATACAACAAAACAAATTGACTCACAGATACAGAGAACAAACTAGTGGTTACTGGAGGGAAGAAGGGTCACGGGAGAGGTGAAATAGGTGAAGGGGATTAAGAGGTACAAACTACCAGTTATAAAATAAATAAGTCACAGAAATGTAGTGTACAGCACAGGGAACATAGTCAGTATTTTATAATAATGTTGTATGGTGTGTAATCTATAAAAATGTGGAATCACTATGGTGTATGCTTCAAACTAATAGAATATTAAGTCAACTATACTTTAATTAACTTTTAAAATCCAAATATGCTATTGAGAGTGAAAATGCAAGCCACAGAGCAGGTGAAAACATTTGTAATACATATCAATGACAAAGGACTTGAACACAAAATACCTAAAATATTGTACAAATTAATATAAAAATACAAAAACTCAATTTAAATATTGGAAGTATACACTTCACAAGAGAGGATACCCAAACAGGAAAGGGTGCTCATTATCATCAGTCATGGAGGAAATGCAAATTTAACCCACGATGGAATGCCATTACACGCCACAAGAAAGCTAAAGTTAGAAGGATTGACAATTGTCATTGTTAGTAAGGATGTGGAGAGACTGGAAGTAGTATATTCCTCTTGGAAGTGTAAGCTGGTTCAACCATTCTGGAGAACTATTTAGTAGTTTTTATTTAAACTAAACATATGCATACTCTGTGACACACAGATTCCACTCCTGTGTCTATTCTACTTCTGGATACATATCTGGTACATTGAAAGACAAGTTTAAGAATGTTTATAACAGCATTATTAACAATAGCCAAAAGTGAAAACAACTGAAATGCTCATCAATAGTAAAATGGACAAATGTATTAGAATGTTCATAAATGGAAATTTATAGAGCAAAGAAAAAAGTAAACTAGTTCTATACACTAAAGCAAGGATGAACTTCACAAACATAATATTGTTCAAAAGTTGCCAGACATGTAAGTTCAAAACAGAAAAATCTATGATATTTGAAATCAGATAGTTGGTTACCTCTGAGAGAATGAAGGACTACAGGTGAGGAGGGACTGGTATATATTACCAGGAGACACTGATAGTATTTTCTTTCTTCGTCTGTGGGGTGGTTCCAAGGGTGTATCCCCATGGAAATTAGTGAAATTTTATCAAGGTGTATAATTTCTGCACTTTGCTGTAAATTACATGTCATTTAAAAAGTTCATTAAATTAAAATATGCAAATGAGATGTAAGTGAATTACCTAAAAACTAGAATATAAGATAAATTATGCCTAGCATAATTCAACCTCCCTTCAAGAGAAGTGGGAATTTATAAAGTAGCAAAAAAATATGCAGTGAGAATGAGACATCAACAGAATCATCGGTACTTGGGATCCTTCTACAAGAACTGATTCATGGGATCACCAGAGTAATGTGATACAAATCTGCTTATGGATTTTATTAGCCCTTATTGACCTCATGAAGCATGTTGGCATTGCTGGTAGGAATATCTCGATATCTTACTCAGGAGTAAGTTTTCACATAAATTGATATAATCTAATTCTTTCAATTTTACATATCATTGAAAATCCCTTTTTATTTTAAACCTTCCCCAATTCCCATCACTATCACAACTCACATCCATAATAAGTAGTGAGCAGTGTTATCAAGAAATGAGTATTTCTTTCCTTCAGGATTTTTTTCAATCTTCTCTTTGGGTCTTGATTATAGTCTCATATACCTCCTTAGTAAACTGCCACTTGAAATCCTCCCAAGACAGGGGTACACCAACATCTTGGAAACTAAACGAGATTTTAGCAATATTAAATAAGACTACAGTAATGATTCAAGGAAGAAATCACCTTGTAATCTTTCCTGGAGAATATGGGAAAGTAAAAAAATTCTAATTCTATATAATGATTTTCCAATAATAAAATGTTCTAAGATAAAGATAGCAAATAAATGGTACTTATGATATTAACAATACTCCTTCAATATGTCACAACAATTCTCTCTCACCAAACATGGTAAACATCATTCGTTTACCAGGACCCTTTTTTCCTGCTGAGTCTAAATATAATATAACCTCAGAGTTCTTCTCAATACTATGATCCAGGCAGCGTATAGCAATTGTTGGCAAATGAATTTAAAGCTTGAATCCCGAACTGTAGGAAAATTTTAGGAAAATTTAAGATTTACTAAGTAGGGTAGCCATTCTTTAAAAAAAAAAAAAAATAGGTTGTTATAGGAGAGACTTAACAATATGATAAAATGTCACTTCCAGCAAATCCAAGGAGAGATCAATGCAGACCAAACAGCCCACATCTCTTCCATTTGAGAATCTCCCTCTTAGAGCATATCCAAAAATGTACTCTAGTTTCTCTTGTTCATACTGCTGCTACTTTAGCATTGTTTGCTTGGGGTTTCAATACCCATAAACTAGTACAGCTGACTTTAGTTTAATAATTTAGATCAATAACACCTTTGTGCAACCCAATTATTCTGGTCTGCATAATGCAAAATATACGGTTTATTGTTTAGGTTTTTTTTTTAATCACTGTTATTTTGCTACATTACCACTTTAAAATAAGCATTCCAAGTTGAAAAGAACTTTCAAGAGATTTTATCACAAATGATGAAAGCTGAATATATGCCCCCAAATAAGCTGTTCTTTTACTATGGTGACACGCAATGTTCATGGCACCTGATGCAGAGTCAGAATCTAATCTGTATTTCTGAACGAATAAACAGTGAAAGACAAATCATTAAGAATTTATCCAGTTAGGATAGTATTCATCAGTCTCTGTGAAATGAGCATAAGATATATCCATTTGGCCAGGTACTTCCTCATAAAAATATAACATAAAAAATATGCAATTACCCTTAAATTCATCTACACTTAATGTATGGAGAAATCTTTAAGATGTATTGGCGCCTAGAGAAAACCCTTGTTTTAGGAAAAGAAATAAAAAGTGCTCTAATTCCTTGTGCTAAATGATAGGTGGAATTCTGTGAAATTTGAATATTTTTATGACACTCATTCTAGAAATAACAAAAGCAGCTCAGTTTAACAAACTAATAAATATTTCTCAATGACCCTCTTTCTAGTTAAAATAGAATGGGAGTATTTTGCTTATAAGAATGTTGGTTCAAACTCCATTTAGATTTTCTTTAAATTCTCAGAAGGGTTCTCCTGCCATAGTCCAAATGACTTAGGTTAAATACTATGACTCACTGAGGGAACAATTCAGGAAAGACTATAAAAATGTGGTCTCCCTTAAAAGAGCATCTAGACCTGGCACTGTTAATAGAATCATCCTCAAGCAGGACGACTTCTCCTGTGCTCTGGGAACAACAGCCTTTCCCTCAAATTTTTAGGCCTCTAAGTTAGGTGCAACTTTCTCATCTTCTGTTCATTCTGACATCCAGCAGTATCCATTTGCCAATGGTATAATGACTCACCAAAATTTGCTTTACATTCAAATGTAAAATACATCTACTCAACATTCTACATCTATGTTTGCAGAAACTATGTAGTGCATACCCTCTCTGTGGAAATTACAAAGGAGCACACATTCCCACAAACAATTTATATTTTAGAGCCAGTTATGACAGGATGCCAAGTGAGGAGGCCAGACAAGGACTGAGAGGCAAAAGAGACTCCTATGACCTATGTCCACAGCTAAGGAAGGCTTAAGATAAAAAGTGGAACTTGCAGTGGGCTCTGATCAAGCATTCCTTGCTACTTATTCCTCAAAAAACTCCACGTGGGGGTTATTTATGTGACATAAAATGACCACAGAATCTCTGTGGTTTCTAAAAACAGTTATGCGTTTCTCGTTCATGACTTGTGTTCACTGTGGGTCTGCTTTATTTCAGCCCTGGGTTCACAGAGCAGTCTCCTTGCACTCAGGGTGATAGAGCAGCTTCTGTCTGAAGCACTGCCTGTCCTTATGGCAGAGATAACACTGAGTCATGCAATGGGTCTGAAACCTCTGCAAAGAAGTGACTAGTCACTTCCGTTCACATTTTATTAGCTAATGCCAGTCACATGGCATTGCCTACATTGAACATTGCAGGTCAATGTATAGGCCTCCTCTAGGGAGGGAGTTCACAGGCAGAAACACTGAAAATAGTGAAAAGTGCTTAAATATTCCACATTAAGTCCAAGTAATCTCCACTCTTAATGCACGAGGTAGAGCAAGGTCAGGAATTTAGTCAATTCTATTACATGGGTAATGGAAAAAAGGAGAAGTGATAGTTATTGGGCACCTCCCAGGCTAAGTGCTTTAAATAATTAGTCCATAGAATCATCTCAACACAGGGTGGAATGGCATCTGCAGCCTGATTTTACAGAGCAAAAAAAAAAAAAAAAAAAAAAAAACAATGCTAATGAGTAATAATGTATGGTAAAGGCCATACATTACCAGACTGCAGGTGAATTTGACACTTTAAATCAGGTATACAGACAGCCATCCTTGCCATCAAAAATATTTATTCAGAACTCATCTGTGTATGATAGGAACTGTGTAGACATAACTCCCTTACGGTTGACAATCTTAGAATCACACTTTGTGCAAACATACTTTAAAAGACGACAGAATAAAACACAAATACAATACCTGAGTCAATGGGAAAATGTTTACACTCCATAAAACAAGTTAAACATTTATGAAATTTATGCAGAAAGAATAAGAATAGGAAAAACAGGAAAAAATTCATTTATGTTACCATCATGTTAAAGTTCTGTATCATTAGAGGACAAAGGTAGGTGGAATCTCTATGAAAACTCGTATGATCTCAATATTTTTACTAGCTCAACAAAAGGAAAAGGAGTGGCATTTATGTCCTCAACTTTCCTTGTGCTGAGAATCCTAAAATAACAAGGTGTCTTTATAATCATGTGCAGGTTGATCCCCCAAACGACTTGGTAATTAGTAATTAGACATGTATGTCTCTACTTTTACAGTAGAATGAATACATTTAAAAAAAAAAAACACTACAGTGATTCTCCCTCAGTAATGCTAATCACAGACAAATATTTTCACTTTTACTCCCTCTAGTTTCTCCCATCTTCACCACTTTTCTGTACATAATTCAGTCCACTCTTCTAGGCCTCACTTATCCACACAATGCTACAACATTTCTGGAATCCTGTTTATTACTTATATGTTTTGACTATCACATCCACATGTTTAACCACAGCCTGAGTAGTCTTACTCTTTCAACTTCTAGAACAGTAGCTTTTAAACTTTAGTGTCGCAAGCATAACCCAAGGCACTTGTAAGAAGAAAAAATGAAAGAAAATTTCCTCTTGTGTCCTTCCCCATTCTAATGCAATATATTCAAAATAGAAAGGGGCCTAGGAATCAGCAGTTTAAATCAAGCCTCTACCCCCCACCCCCAGCCCAGGGAAATGTGATGACCCTCCTGGGCCACAAGAAGAAAGCTGTATACTGCCCCTCCACGTAGTGCCACATTTTTATGGATATTTCCAAAGATGTTCTATATCAAATTTTATTATCTCAGGCTAGAATTTATTTTCACTCCAAACTGTAGGAATGAATTACTGAAACCTCTTCTAAATTATACGTTTTCAGGTTATTGTAACCCCTGAAGCTGTGAGAATGTGTATATTCAAGGTGAATTTTCAGACTCAAAAATGGAAAGAAAAGAAAAAGTTTCTGCCCTGCTGATTATGAAGAATATCAGCTGATGGAAAAGCAGTGAAAATACTCATGGAAATTCAGGACAACACCAAACAGTTTCAGATTGCAACTAAAAATTCTGATTTGGTCAATATATAGTACAAAAATTTGACATAATTTCTGCTTAGAAAAGTAAAAAAAAAAAAAAAACTGTTATAATGATCCCAATGTATATATTTTTTTTGAAACAAACAACAATTTGGCCTATTCCATTAACATCTGGGTAAGGGAACAAAGACCTTCCCAACCACAGCTCTCCATGCACTCTACCTCAAATCAAGTTTGGCCACCATTGACAGTCCCTTGAGCCTGCCCCAGTTCCATGTGCTTTCTTTCTTTCTCCCTTCCCGACTGTTCCCTTACTTCAGCATGTTCAAATCACAATTATCCTTTAAGACTCAGTTCCAATGCCACCAACCCCCTTATATCTTCTATATCCCTCCAGCCAGAAATAACCAATCCTTCCAATTTCCTCTGGTACTTTTTGTCTGCTCTGACATGATTACTCAGTCTTACCTTCAACCACAATTATTTCAATTCACAAATACCTTTTACCTATATAGCCAGAGACAAAGATTTATCTTTATATTACCTAGAATACCTAGTAGAGGCAAATGTTCCAGTGTTTATAAAAAATTAGATCAGTGAAGAAAGAAAGCATACTAAAATACCTCAATAATCAGTAGCTTCTCTAACTGGATATAAATGAGGCAAAGGAAAAAATATCCTTAAGAAAACATCTTAATAAAAATGAATAAATATTTGAACTGTTTTAAATCAAATTATCTCAAGCTCAACACTACTGACATTTTGGGGCAAATAATTCTTTGTTGTGGGGTGAAATCCTGTGCACTGTCAGATGTTAAGCAAGTGTCTTGACCTCTACTCACTAGATGTCAGTCACACCTCCTCCCTCAGTTGTGACTACCAAAACTATCTCCAGACACTGTCAAATGACCCCTGGGGGGACAAAATCATCCCTGATTGAGAACAATTACTTTAAAGTAAAACTGTTTTCTTGGACTATATTAGAAAAAGCCATATATTAACCTGCTAGCCAAAGAGAATGGAGAAAAAGGCCATGATACAATAGAAACACTCCAATGGGAAGGACAACATATGTGACATAGAAAATAACCCTTAAAGCGCAGCCCTGAAGTTATAGGGAGGATGGGAAAGATGACAGAAAACTTGAGATAAGCAACTGCATTGCTTCACAGTGGTGCAAAAAGGTGGATATCAAAACTCCATGCCTGAAAATCTTGTCCCCAAACAAGCTTTTGAAATATTTTCTTCAGTTGCCAGAATTTAGGAAGAAATAGGTGATCACTAGGATTAAACATGGGTCCGTTAAGATCAGATAGTACCATGCTGACCTCATTTCCTTTTATGATCATATAAATAAATTGGAAAATACTGAATTTATATTGTAAGAAATTTTATAAAATCTTTTAAAAGGTGTTGCAGCAGAAATTAAATGGCCATCCACTTAGGAGCCTATCTTCAAAATAAAGGAAGCATCAGATGAAATAAGAGACTTTCCATCTCCAAGACTGTATAACTGTAGGTACTGCACCATACTCAGGTTACGCTCTCTTTTCTCCTTGATGAACTCATGGGGAAGAGATCTTGGTAGAGCAGTCTGAGGATCACAGAGGAAGAGAAACCCACTCAGCAAAAACCCACAGCATAAGAAGCTGAAAACAAGGATGCAGATCCATCACTTGACTTTAAGTCAAGAAGACAAAAATAGCACCTGTTTAGTTCCTTATTTATCTGGCATATAATAGGTGCTCAATAATTATAACTAAAGGAATGAATGTCACAGGATCTAATTTAACTCTAATTGAGTCTAATGGTGCTCTCCTAGCAGATGAGTATGTACTAAATACTATTTATCCCTTCCATGCATGCTATAACCTCAGTGAAGGAAAGAAAGTAGGGCTGATTGGCTTCCTTCTTTGATGCAGGAGAGAGGAAGACTCAAGAACAGACATCCATAACTAATACAGTCTGTTAGCACTCGCTGAGGGTCATGCTTACGTGTCCTCACATTTTCAAGGCAGAGGAAGGGGGTGGGAAGCCTAGCATGACAATCAATACCAGAATTACAGCTCCATGATAAGAAATGCTGTCAACATGGTAATGACTTGTTTAAACATTTATTAAATCACTTCACAACAGATAGTAACACATGAAGTGTTATCCTCACATTTCACAGTGACATCACTTCTAAGCAGAAAAAATGCTAGCCAAACTGTTTTTAAAAATCTTCATCAAGATATTATGTAGTTTTGAGGGGCTTAATTATTCTTATTTGTTCACAAACAACTTTTTACAAACGAATTTGGCAACCAAATGCACGCATGGATGCATTATTATTGCTAAAAAAATAAATGTCTAAAATCAGGAAATTCAATATTGGAATATCCACAACACAACAATTTTCACCTTCTCTATGCATTTTTCAGCCCTCCTCTATTTCAGTTTGACTTTCTGTGATCATGGATTATAACAAAAGTTACTATTAATGACAGAATCACAATTTAGAATTTATAAAATTGTGTGAATTCAATGTTCAATCTTTTGTTTCTTTTTTCATCAGTTTAAAAACTTTCACTCCAAAGAAAATAACAAAGAAAAGGAAGGAATATTTTTTTAAAACACACTCTTATTGGTCATTTCTAAAATGCTACCCATTCTCCTAGTAAATATAGATATATAAAGATATATATACATACATATAAATACTTTTCACATAGAATATTGCTGGATTGGCCTAGTTACCTTTTCAGAATAGGTCAAAGAAAGTTATTGACAGTATAACATTTTTACGTCTATTTATTACCTGAACCATTTATTTTTGTATTAATTGGGATACAGGTTATGCTGTAGAAACAAAGAGGCCATAAAGCTCAATGGTTTAAGAAAGAAATCAAGATCTTTATAGGCAGTTCCAAGCTAGTGTGGTATCTCCACGAAGCTGGAGACCCAAACCCTTCCTTAATGTTGCTTTACCACTCATTAGAACATTGTCTGTCTGCAGCTGAAGAGGCCTCACCGCTATGTCCACTACATCCTCATTGCAGCATGGCAAAGTTGGGGGGTGGTGTGTAAAACAGAGCGTGCTTTCTTTAAAGGCACTACTTAAAAGTTGTTCAAATCACATCCCTTTCACCAGATCCTGGTCACATACCACTCTCAACTGCGAGACAGCCTTGATTTTGAGTGGTCATGTGCCCAGCTATAGTCTGGAGGTTCTATTACTAAAGAAAAAGGAGAAGTAGATATTGGGACATCTACAAGGCTTTGCTACACTTTGAACTATTTTTAGTATTTGAGCCAAGTTCAGTCTTACTGTTACTGTAAGATGCAGAAAATACTTTGACTTTCATTAGCCAGAACACCTGATTCCAAACATGATGGAGCAGCCCACTGCAGGGAGACACTGAATAGGCTTTTGTTTTAATTTCCTGATAGATCATTCTCAGAGTGGCACATCCTGATCTCAGATCCAAGAAGGTCTGACAGAACAAAGTCTGGGTGCCACCATTCATGCTGCAGAGAAATGAGAGCAAGCTACAAAAGGAGGCATGATTTTATGCTGAAGTTAATTCTGGAGAAGAGAATTTCCTTCCCCTTGCCTGACTGAGCATGAATCATACAGACTGAGAGCAAGGAAAGGGATATAAATGATTAAAAAACTCACCTCTTTCTCTGGATTCTGAGTGTGTGATAGCTGAAGCTCACATACCTCTTAGTGGCCAATGGGATGGCATCTACATGGTCTGATTCCAAGTTTGGGCCTTTTTCCATTGCACCAAAGTGCCTTCAACATGGCAAGCTGTATCAATAAAAAAACAATGAGAATGTTCGGGTTATTATATTAAAAATCCAAACAATTCAGTAGGGGGAGAAGTAAGAGTAAAAATCCAGTGAACCTGTCAAGATTTTTATTCACAACAAAGGCTTATACTTCTGTGCATAGAAGTTCCCTGAGGATAGGATTGTTGTACATTTTGTCTACTTCTATTCCCGTCACATAGTAGGTACTAAATAAATATTCATGAAATTAATGAACAGAATAGTCTTGTACAACCACCAGGCTCAACCTGAAGCTCAGACTCTGAAAACCCTGTTCTTATACTGGTTCTTGGAGCAGCTCTCCCTGGAAGCAGGGGCAGCAGTGTGCAAACGCCGCAATCATTGTACTGCCTCCCAGTCATCGCTCAGGAGCAAGGGTACAGCTGGGTCCCCTTTCCATATGAGCAGCATGGAGCAATCTAACCACAAACTTATGCAATCAGTTCAGAGTTTCTCTCCAGGGAACATTTTCCTCGTACTGTCTAAAGATGTTTTATTTTCCCTGTTGCCTTCTTTCTCCCATTTTTTTCCATTTCTCTTTAGAAATCATAATCAGCCTTTTTCATTTACAACACCCAGAGATTTAAAAAACAGAAAATCCCCTAGAAATAATGAGTAACTCAACACTGCGAAATTCTCTAGGTAATTCAGCAGTCCCCTGATCATGCATTATATCCTAACTACCCAACTGTAAAATTCCCAATTCACCAGAGAAGCTCATGATGAACCAGAAAAAGCCAGTTGTAAAAGTACTGTAGAGTTACCTCTCTTCAGGAAAGAAAATGAAAGAGGGGCAAAACAGAAAAAGACAAGCACTGTGCACTAATACTGCTGTTGTAATAATAATAACTCAATACTGTTGGCATTTTGCAGTTTACACAATCCCATGGTACACATAATTAAAACGAGGCTCAGTATTCTTAAGTGGGTTGTTTTATATTATGTAACTGATACATCTTGGAACGTACAGCCAGACTGAAGTCCTCTGAGTCTAAATGTTATGTTCTTGTCAATACATCATGCTACTTTCTAAAAGATTAACATGAATTCTGAAATCATAGAAGAATCTTACATCTTCTGGAAGGTCAGAGGATCCGCTGAATATAACAATGGTACTGTAGCCTGGTAATTTATCTTGATCACTTCAGACATGTGTTACAAGTAATTTATTAACAATAATAAGGTATTATAGTTTAGGAGTGGCTACTTTTTAACAACTTAGAGCAGATATACCTGTCACACACACACTTGTATCACAATATGCTTTTTTGGGTGGATACAGAATCTGTGCAGTAATGGCTCTCAGGCCAGCATATGCACAGAACCTTACTTTCACCGATGACAGTGGGCCTCGAAGGGGTGAGGAGAGCATTTTTGTATTTATCATGTGGGAATCTCTGGTTCAAAATAAGAAACCTGGAGCTACAAACTTTATTTTCATTCTGTTTTACTGACCGGAATGCAAATTTGTGCCACTCAATCATAAGTGGCAACAACAAAGATCTGGAGCTAGAAGAGATCTGGGGCCATTACTGGAAAAGAAACCAAAGATAATCCTCTTTGTATATAAACGCCAACATATTGCCTTTGGCAAGGTCCATTATTATGACTGAAGGAGTATGGAAAACTTGGAAACAATTCAAAGAACAGGGCTCACCTCCCATTAGCCAGAACAAATGTTATTTCTCTGAGGTTGTCTATGTCAACATTATGTAATTTTAATTGACTGTTCCTCCCCTCAGTGTTCTGTGTACACACTCACACTATAGTAGTTATTTCTACATAATTATTCATTGCATTTTTGTCTCTTCCCCAAATGTAAAAATTCCTCGAGGGCAGGAAATATTTTATTCATTGTTATACACCCATAATAGGTGTTCAAAAATGCCGATTTAATAAAAATGGTTGATTAGGATTGGAAAGCAGAACCTGTGTTCTTTTTTTTTGTTCTTTTTTTAAAGCAGTGGGAATTTCTTAATCTGAGGAATGGTCACAATAAGACTATTTAATGAATGATTGGTAAGGCAGATACATACAGTGATTAAATTTTTGCTAGAAAGCACTGGTTCATATGAGGCTTCATAGGACTTCAAGTTTTACTCAGAATTTCAAGGAAAACCACTGGAGGATTTTACACAGAGGATTACTATGGCTAACATGTTGAAAATAATTTGTAGGGGGGACAAAGGCAAAAACAGGAAGACCAGGTAGGAGGAAGTTATAGCAATAATCCAGGCAAGAGATTATGTTGGCTTTAAGGATGGTAGTGGTGAAGGATATAAGGAGGGGGTCAAATTCTAGATTTTTACTGTAATGTATAAAGTAGTCAACAGGAACTCCATATAGATTGGTTTCCAAAAGCAATCAAAGATGAATGCAAAGTTTTTGGCTAAACTAATAAGAAGGATGGAATCCTTCAAGCCTTGAAACTAGATCACATTCCTGATGGAAGGCGTATAGATAAAGAAGCAAAGAGGTATAATGTAGGAAATACCAAGCACCTTGATATTCAGAAGTGGCCAGAGAGGTATAACTAGAACCAAGAGAGAGTGCTGTTCTTGAAATCATGTGAAGTAATGATTTTTAAGAAGGAAAGAGGAGGAAGGTCTCAGTGACCCGTTTAAAAAAAAAATTCTGTCAAATGAGATGAGGATTTAGCAAAATGGCAAACACCGGTAAACTTAATAAGAGTTACATGTGATGGAGAGATGGGGTTAAAAGCCTATTGATATGCGAACAAAAGAGAATGGAAGGAGACGACCTAGACACAGTCGGTACCAACAACTCTTTTTTAAAAACTTTTAACTGAAATATTGTTGATTTACAGTGCTGTGCTAGTTTCAGGTGTATGGCAAAGTGATTCAGTTATACATATATATATTCTTTTTAGATTCTTTTTCATTATAGATTATTACAAGATACTGAATATAGTTCCCTGTGCTATACAGTAGGTGCTTATTGGTTATCTATCTTATATAGTGTGTCTATTTCAATCCTAAACTCCTAATTAATCTCTCCTCCTCCTTTCCCCTTTGGTAACCATAAGTTTGTTTTCTATGTCTGTGAGACTATTTCTGGCTTGTAAATAAGTTCATTTGTGTCATTTTTTTACATTCCACATATTAACCTATGTCATATGATATTTGTCTTTCTCTGACTTACTTCACTTAGTATGGTATCTCTAGGCCCATCCATGTTGCTGCAAATGTCATTATTTTGTTCTTTTTTGTGGCTGAGTAATATTCCATTGTGTATATATACTACATCTTCTTTATCCATTTATCTGTTGATGGACACTTAGGTTGCTTCCATGTCTTGGCTATTGTAAATAGTGCTGCTATGAACATTGGGGTGCAGGTATCTTTTCAAATTATAGTTTTCTCAGATCTATGCTCAGGAGTGGGATCACTGGATCATATGGTAACTCTATTTTTATTTTTTTAAGGAATGTCCATACTTTTCTCCACAGTAGCTGCACCAATTTACATTCCCACCAACAGTGTAGGAGGATTCTTTTTTCTCCACATCCTCTGCAGCATTTATCATTTGTAGCCTTTTTGATGATGGCCATTCTGACTGGTGTGAGGTGATACCTCATTGTAGTTTTGATTTGCATTTCTCTAATAATTAGTGATGTTGATCTTTTCATGTGTTTGTTGGCCATCTGTATGTCTTCCTTGGAGAAATGTCTATTTAGATCTTCTGCCCATTTTTGACTCGGTTGTTTGCTTTTTGATATTGAATTGTGTGAGCTGTTTGTATATTTTGGAAATTAATTCCTTATCTATCACATCATTTGCAAATATTGCTGCCATTCCATAGGCTGTCTTTTCATTTTGTTTATGGTTTCCTTTGCTGTGCAAAAGCTTTTACGTTTAATTAGGTCACGTTTGTTTATTTTTATTTCCATTACTTTAGGAGGTGGATCCAAAAAAATATTGCTGTTATTTATGTCAAAGAGTGTTCTGCCTATGTGTTCCTCTAGGAACACTATGTTTTACCATATCCAGTCCTACATTTAGGTCTTCAATCCATTTTGAGTTTATTTTTGTATATGGTGTTAGAGAATGTTCTAATTTCATTCTTTACATGTAGTTGTCCAGTTTTCCCAGCACCACTTGTTGAAGAGACTGTCTTTTCTCCATTGCATATTCTTGCCTCCTCTGTTGTAGATTAATTGACCAAAGCTCTGTGGGTTTTACTCTGGGCTTTCTATCCTGTTCCACTGATCTATACCATCTGTGTTTGTGCCAGTACCATACTGTTTTGATGACTATGACTTTGTAGGATAGTCTGAAGTCAGGGAGTCTGATTCCTCCAGCTTCATTATTCTTTCTCAGGATTACTTTGGCTATTCAGGGTCTTTTGTGTTTCCATATAAATTTTAAAATCTTTCGTTCTAGTTCTGTGAAAAATGTCA
The DNA here is from genome assembly GCF_011762595.2 of Tursiops truncatus. Taxonomy (NCBI): domain Eukaryota; kingdom Metazoa; phylum Chordata; class Mammalia; order Artiodactyla; family Delphinidae; genus Tursiops; species Tursiops truncatus. Next base: position 71,525,548 of record NC_047036.1, read on the forward strand.
TTGGTAATTTGATAGTGATTGCATTGAATCTGTAGATTGGCTTGGGTCATTTTAACAATATTGTGTCTCTAATCCAAGAACACGGTATATCTTTCCATCTGTTTGTGTCATGTTCTATTTCTTTCACCAGTGTCATAGTTTTCAGAGTACAGGTCTTTTGCCTCCTTAGGTAGGTTTACTCCTAGGTATTATATTCTTTTTGATGCAGTGATAAATGGGATTGTTTCCTTAATTTCTCTTTCTGATATTTCATTGTTAGTGTATAGAAATGCAACAGATTTCTGTATATTAATTTTGTATCCTGCAACTTTAACAAATTCATTGATGAGGTCTAGTAGTTTTCTGGTGGTGTCTTTAGGATTTTCTATGTATAGTATCATGTCATCTGCAAACAGTGACAGTTTTTCTACTTCCTTTCCAGTTTGGATTCCTTTCCTTTTCCTTATCTGATGACCACGGCTAGGACTTCCAAAACTATGTTGAGTAAAAGTGGCGAGAGTGGGCATCCTTGTCTTGTTCCTGATCTTAGAGGAAATGCTTTTTAGCTTTTTACTGTTGAGTATGATGTTAGTTATGGGGTTGTCATATATGACCTTTATTATGTTGAGGTATGCTCCCTCTATGTCCACTTTCTGGAGAGAGTTTTTTATCATAAATCAATCTTGGATTTTATCAAAAAGCTTTTCCTACATCTATTGAGATGATCCTGTGGCTTTTATTCTTCAGTTTATTAACTGGTATATGACATTGATTGATTTGTGTATATTAAAAAATCCCTGCATCCTTGGGTTAAATCCCACTTGATCATGGTGTATGACCTTTTAATGCATTGTTGGAGTCAGTTTGCTAGTATTTTGTTGAGGATCTTTTCATCTATGTTCATCAGTGGTATTGGCCAGTAATTTTCTTTTCTTGTAATATCTTTGTCTGGTTTTGGTATCAGGGTGATGGTGGCCTCATAGAATGAGTTCTGAAGTGTTCCTTACTCTGCAATTTTTTGGAATAGTTTCAGAAAGATTAGGGTTAACTCTTCTCGGAATGTTTGGTAGAATTTACCTGTGAAGCCACCTGGTCCTGGACATTTGTTTGTTGGGAGTCTTTAAATGACTGATTCATTTTCATGACTGGTAATTGGTCTGTTCATATTCTCTATTTCTTCCTAGTTCAGTCATGGGAGATTGTACTTTTCTAAGGATTTGTCCATTTCTCCTAGGTTGTTCATTTTACTGGCATCTAGTTGTTTGTAGCAGTCTTTTATGATCCTTTGTATTTCTGTGGTGTTGGTTGTAAGTTCTCCGTTTTCATTTCTGATTTTATTGTTTGGTGCCCTGTCTCTTTTTTTCTTGGTGAGTCTGGCTAAAGGTTTATCAATTTTATTTATCTTTTCAAAGAACTAGCTTTTAGTTTCATTGATCTTTTCTATTGTTTTTTCATCTCTATTTCATTTATTTCTGCTCTGATCTTTATGTTTTCTTTCCTTCTAGTAACTTTGGGTTTTGTTTGTTCTTCATTCTCCAGTTGTTTTAGGTGTAAGGTTAGGTTGTTTATTTGAGGTTTCTCTTGTTTTCTGAGATAAGTTTGTATTGCTATAAACTTCCCTCTTAGAACTGCTTTTGCTGAATCTCATAGGTTTTTGGATCATCATGTTTTCGTTTTCATTTTCTCTTTTTCAATTTTTTGATTTTCTCTTTGATTTCTTCAGTGATCTATTGGTTGTTTAGTAGCATATTGTTTAGCCTCCATGTGTTTGTTTGTTTTTGCAGGTTTTTTTCATAGTTGACTTCTAATCTCACAGCATTGTGGTTGGAAAAGATGCTTGGTATGATTTCAATTTTCTTAAATTTACCAAGGCCCAGCATGTGATCTAACCTGGAGAATGTTCCATGTGCACCTGATCAACAACTCTTTTGAAGGATTATGCTGTGAAAAAGGAGAGCAGAGAAATGAAGAGGAAACTAGAGAGGACATGAAATCACAAAAATACTTTTTTTTTAAAATATGGACTTTTTTTTACAGCAGTTTTAGGTTCACAACAAAATTGAGCAGAAAGTATAGAAAGGTTCCATTTCTCCCCTACCACCCACATATGCATAGCCTCTTCCATTATCAAAATCCCCCATCAGAGTGGTAGAATTTGTCACAACTGATGAACATATATTGACACACTGTTATCATTCAATGTTCATAGTTTACATTAGGGTTCACTCTTGGTGTTGTACATTGTGTGGGCTTAGACAAATGTATCCTCCATGATGACATGCATCCTTCATTATAGTGTCATATATAGTAGTTTCTCTGTCCAAAGAGCCCTTTGTGCTCTACCTATTCTTCCCTCAATCCTTCCTAATCCCTGGCAACCACTAATCTTTTTACAGTCTCCATAGTTTTGCCTTTTCTAGAAGGTCATACAGTTGGAATTATATAGTATGTAGCCTTTTCAGAATGGCTTTTTTCACCTAGTAAAATGCATTTAAATTCTCTCTATGTCTTTTTATGAGTGATAGCACATTTCTTTTTGGAGCTAAAGAATATTCCGTTGCTTGGATGTACCACAGTTTATTTACCCTTTCACCTACTGAAGGACATCTTGACAATTATGAATAAAGCTACTATAAATATCCACGTTCAGGTTTTTGTATGGACATAAGTTTTCAACTTGTCTGGGTCAATACCAAGGAGCAGGATTACTGGATTTCTAATAAGAGTATGTTTAGTTTTCTAAGAAACCACAAAGCTCTATTCCAAAGTGACTGCACCATTTTGCATTCCCACCAGCAATGAATGAGCATTCCTGCTCCTGCACATCCTTACTAGCATTTGGTGTTCTCAGTGCTTTGGATTTTGTCTATTCTAATATGTATATAGTGGTATCTCATTATTGTTTTAATTTTCATTTCCCTGATAACATATGATGACATATATGCTTATTTGTAATTTGTACTTATTCTTTGGTGAGGTGACTACTAAGGTCTTTGATCTATTTTTAACTGGATGGTTTGTTTTCCTATTGTTGAGTATTAAGAGTTCTTTGTATATTTTGGATAATAGTCCCTTATCAAATGTGTTTTTTGTAAATATTTTCTCCCATTTTGTGGCTTCTCTTTTCATTATCTTGATACTGTCTTTCTTAGAGCAGAAGTTTTAATGAGATTGAGATTATAAATTCTTTCTTTTATGGACTGTGCCTTTGATGTTGCATCTAAAAAATCAAACCCAAGATCATCTGGAATTTCTCCTATGTTATCTTCTAGGAATTTGATAGTTTTGTGTTTTACGTTTAAGTCTGTGATCTATTTTGAGTTAAGTTTTGTGAAGGGTGTAAGGTCTGCATCTACATTCATTTTTTTGGCATGTGGATGTCAGTTGTTCCAGCATCATTTGTTGAAAAGACTATTTTCTCTCCATTGTATTGCCTTTGCTCCTTTGTCAAAGATCAGATGACTATATTTTTTGAGGTCTACTTCTGAATAGTCTATTCTGAAATGGTCATGAAATTTAAAGTGAAATGGGTCAGCATAAACTTCCCCAGACAAGTTCAGCTGCTTAGATATAGATACAAAGTAAGCAAAGTTTAAAAACTACTACACCACATACATGCTGTTTGATCATAGAAGACTTACTTAGTTTCTCCAAGCTTCTACTTTCTGATTTATTTTTACAGGTGTGTTGTAAGACTCAAATGAGATAATATATGTATACTGTAGTGATTAAGAGCTCAATCACTAGATTTAGTCTGATTGGGTTTAAATCCTGACTCCTCTGTTAGTAAAAGAGAGGGGAACAAGGGAAATGAGGGCATATGCAAAGTAATGTTTATAAATACAAACCATAGAATCTGAGCTGGATAAAGAGGGAGGTGAGAATATGAAATGGAGTAAGGGAGGACAGTGAAAATGTGATTGGATCAGCTTGGGGAGTTTTGTTATCAGCTGGAAAGACAGGAGGTGGTCAGAAATTAGAATACCTAAAACTGATAATACAGTGGGAATGCATTAATTGATATGATCTTGGAAATAAATGTCTGATGTAAGGTAGAAAAATAGAGTAATGAAGAAGAGGTCAAGAAGCTGAAATTCTGAGTTATCATCTCTGTGGATACTGAAGTCACTAAGAGGTATGACAGGGAGTAGTGTTGATAAGAATGAAAAGTGGAGGTTAAAATACTCAGGAATGAGGTTTCTGTAAGTAACTGCAAAAAGGAAGGAAGTGTGGATTATCTCATAGCTGGACCTTCAAAGGTAGGGAGGGGTTAAGGAGGAATGAGGGAATAAGAAGCAAGGAAGAGAATACATTACCTGGGAGCATAGCGAGGTGCCATTATGGGGAAAAAAAGGAAGGGAACAAAGGCAGCCCCCACTTGATAGAGTGCAGAGCATGTTTAAACCATCTAGCTTCTTAAGACTCAAAAGTCATATTCTTAGATCGTAAACTAGCTGCTCAACTCCGCCACACTCTGTAGGAAAGCAGGCTGCATCATCATCCACCTCTACATTACCCTGTATCCTTATAAGAGTCTGAATCAAACAAAATATCAACCCATGTAATAATAAGGTCCAAAAAAATTGTGGAGACACAGCCATGGTGGCAGCCTAAAAAAAATATTTAGAGTAGTCAACCAAATAAGTATCTAGAAAGTAAGCATCAATGGTGAGATAAATATGAATCACCATTTGCTTTTAAACAGTTTTATATTTTCTTGATTCTTCCAATTGTTTTGGATTTATGTAGGACTCATTCAAGGAAAAACAGATTTTGTTTTCTCCGTGATATGTGTGAATACATACATATGGAATATTTATTATCAGGATATATATATATATATATATGTGTGTCTACTTTTAATATCTTATTTTTGAATGTAAAAATCTATATAAATCAAAATAAAGGGTAGATTTTGAACAAAACTTAAAGGAAACAGCATTTATTTTTACAAAGACATGATGACTACCCTGAGATATAATTGTTCTCAATATAAGCATGGTCGGAGTTCAAAAAAAAATTCAATTTTACAATATCCTAAACATTTGCGGCTCTAGTTAAGGAAAAGCATTTAGAATGTACAGTTGCTGCATTGCCCTTTTAAAACAACCTCTCTAACACAGGCATTTTAAATAAAATTGGAATTTCAGGGATCCAATGTATACCCCCAAATACATTAATTCCACATCTCTCCCAAAATTAGTATAGGTTATTAAGCTTTCCTATAGCTACCATATCTTGGGAAGATCTCAGAGAAACTAGGAAATTATGAATCATAATTTTTTAAAAAATCATACTTAAGGCAAAATATCCATTACAAAAAATGTATTTTTATGACAATTTTAAATAAAGACAAGACACAACTCTCCACTTGCATGATCCTGTCTCACTCACCTCACCCTAATCTCAGCCCCCATCCCAATAAAGCTTTATTTACAAGAACAGGTACTGGCCCACAGGTCATTTTGCCAATTTAATTTCTTAAAACATTGCACTAAAATAAGATTTAACTTGATTACTGAGTTTTAGACACTCTTAAATTTTATGCTGTAGGTCATTCCCGTGTGTCAAAAGTCGCTGAAAGTGAATAATTACTGCATTTCTACTCCCACATTCCTCACAAAGCCTGCCTCACTTTACAAAGAGACACAGACACCTAATACTTATATATACACCTTAAAGTAATAAGCAGTTACCCATTTCAATTCATTTCAGCCCAAGATGTATTTCCTGGGGGTCTTTCAACTCTTCTCAAGCCAGCTGCCTAGTTTGCCTGCACAGTACTCCAGCAGTGAAGTTTCCTGTAGCAAACAGGCAGCTGGAGAGGACTGACAATTATAACTGGCAACTATCATAATAGTATTAAAATTATATAAAACTACAATGAACAACCTTGGTAAGTTTTTAAAATATCCTTTGAAACTATTTCACATCTGGAATGGCTAAATTGAGATGATCATCACAGGAAAATTAAGTCACCAAAAATAATGCGATAATAAACTATTACAACATACAGCATTTTGTATCAACGATGTTAAGCTAATGGTAGAAGTGCAAAAGTCTCAACTCCATCACCATTCAGTCTGGAATAAATAAAAACTTATGACAGAACAAATTAAGGAGTGAAAAACTGAATACCATAATTAGTAGTGAGAAAAATTAGTAAATTAGTAGTGAGTAAAAATTAGTAATTATTGAAGAAACCACATGTTCAATGTATTAACTGTAGCTACTAAAACTATACTATATTATTTTGTCAGATTATGTAATGAGTAAAATTTTTTCACAGTAGACGCTGCTTCCTAGGAGGAAGATTAAATTTTGGGGAAGCCTCATTGTTTAGGCCACAGTTAACTGTACATTAGTTCTGTATTATGGTTTGTACACAGGGAGGTCTAATTCAGTTGTTAAAGTAGGTTTTTAAAAGAGCTTGATGAGGTGTCAAAAAACAATATTTAGCAACTGGTAATTGCAGGGCACTGAAAAAATCTGGAGCCTCTATGCCTCCCAGGATCATGTGAGATTTTTAAAGATAGACATGGGAAAATTAGGGTGTCCCTCACAGATACCAGAATCCTCTGACAATAAAGACTTACACCCACACTCAGAAGTCCTCAGAATAACAGGTTATTTCCAGAGTATTTTCAGGAATACCAGCATTTGCTAGATGAGGCAAGTCCATTCACGACTATGGAAATCCTTAAAAAAAACCCTGGGGGCTTCCCTGGTGGCACAGTGGTTGAGAGTCCGCCTGCCGATGCAGGGGACATGGGTTCGTGCCCCGGTCTGGGAAGATCTCACATGCCACGGAGCGGCTGGGCCCGTGAGCCATGGCCGCTGAGCCTGCGTGTCCGGAGCCTGTGCTCCGCAATGGGAGAGGCCACAACAGTGAGAGGCCTGCGTACTGCAAAAAAAAAAAAAAAAACCTGGAATGCAGACCCACCTAAATTATTAAGGAGTTTTCTAACCTTTCATGGCGTAATACCAGGAATACTCTTATTCATTCATTTATTAATTACTTACAAAATATTAAATACCCACACTGTAATGATCATTGGGATATACTTCCACTTACATGCCTTATATTTTATTAGGGAAGATATTAAATATATACATATAAACATATATACATATGAAACTAACTCAAAGTTGGGTCAAATGCTATGAAAGAAATTCACAAGTGGCCAAAAATATTACTGGGGACAGGAATCTCCTTTACAAAACTAGGGAAGCCCTCTCTGAGGAGGTACATTAGCAACAACCTGAAAGAAAAGGAACCAGCCTTGAGAAGTGTGTTGGAAAAGAACATTCCAGGGATGGCAAGTTACAGTATGTGCAGAAGAATTTTCTGGAGCAGAACAGAATTTGGCATATTCAAAAAACAGATAGAAATCTATAATAGCTGTAATATATTGGGGAGGGCAGTACCTGTCTCACACTCATACACACATACATACATACACACTCCAATCTCCCTGAAACACACAGCATGCAAAATTATAATGAGGTGGATACAGAGCTATAGAAACTATCAATAATTAGCATTCAGAATCATAACCTTATTAAGGTTAGTTTGCATACCATAATATTTACCTATTTTAAGTATCAGTTCAATGATTTTTAATAAATATATAATTGTGCAACCATCACTTAACTAGTTAAAACTTTTCATCACTCCAAAAAGTTACTTCATGTCCTTGGCAGTTAATCTCCACTACTATCTCCTGCCTCATGCAGCTAGTGATCTGCATTTTTCTTCACAGGTTTTCTTTTTCTAGAAATTTCATGTAAATTTAATTATGCAATATGTAGTCTTTGTTCTGGCTTCTTTTACTTAGTATAACCTCTGTTGTTTCACGCATCAGTAGTAGTTTGTTACTTTTTATTTCTGAATTGTAGTCCATTGCACAGGTATACGACATTTTCTTTACTCATTTGCCAGTTGATAGACATTTGGATTGTTTCCAATTTGGGACTATTATGCATAAGCTGCTATAAACATTGGTCAACAAGTCTTTACATGAACACAGGTTTGGGGTAGATACCTAGAAGTGAAATTGCTTGGTCAAATGGCACTCTATGATTAACTTTTTAAGAAGTGTCACACTGTTTGAGTCATGTTTTTAAGTCCTTGCTCACAGACCACTTTTGGAGGATAACAATGATGAGATACCCTGCTGGAATACTTGATGAAACCTGTAGCCATACTCATCTCTTTCCAATCTCACACTGTAATATCACAAGGAACTTGGATATGAAAATAACAACTATTGCTATTTACAAATGGGAAAGTTCAAGAGAGTGAAAACAAAATAGGCAGCCTATGAAAGGTTCATGTGGACATTACCCAAATAATAATTTTTAATGATTCTCACAGTTCACTACATTACACTGAGACTGTCACAGAGAAAATTCTATTCTAATTATTGGAACTAAGGTTTGTATAGCTCCACCCAGCTTGGAAAGGTACTTTGTGCTAATCAGAAATATGCATCCACCATGAGATCAAAAGTATAAGATTCTCTATTCTACTAATAAGAATCATTTCCATGACATTAAGTTATTTCTATCTGCCCATCACCTACATCTGAAAAAATGGACTTTCCCATGGTATCTGCAGAATTTAAAAGGTAAGTGAAAAGCTAAATGGGGTTAGTAAAGGGTGGCAAAACTAATGAAGACAATGTGCAATGACTTTCTATATGAGGCAGAAACATGCACAACGCATAGAGAGAAAGAAACTAAAAATATCTGATGTTGTTATAAAGGAAAGCAGAGCCAAAAGCAATTTGTCTGTGCTTCTTTCCCATCTGTGTGGCTCCTTCAGTTAAACAGCCAATGTAGTCAAATCTGATTTGCTTTCCTGTTACAAAAGTTGTGGCTTAACTGGAGCTGTGCTGGAATGTCTAGATAAAGACATCTTTACATAAATACTGTATACACATCTATGTTTTACGCATATGCTTTCTACATGTGATTTTTGTACACACACCCTGTCTTCTCATCTTCAGGTAATATATTAGCCAATGAAAAACATTTAAAGGGAAGCCTTTCTTCCAAGGCTGTGAGAACTGTTCTTTCTCCTAAACTTGACTGTAACATTAGAAAAGCTACAGAGACAGTTATAACCCTGTTCTCAAAACAGAAAAGAAAGTGGTTGTCTCCTGTATAGTCAGGACTGGAAGAAATAAACTGAAAACTTAAAAAATATCCCTAGGCAGGTAGGAGGTATATGTACTGCAGTCCTTGTCCATCAGACTGGGGACTAAAAGGCTAAGTGGTTTGCCTCTTATTAAGTGCTTCCCATGAGGAGTCAAACATGACATCCAGATAGCCTTTCCTTCAGACTAGTGCTCTAACCAGCTGACCACTCTAGCTATAAACATTTGCCCTGGCTGTATTTTCCCACTCCTGGATGATTGTCTGCCTGGCAACAAGATGACAGAAGCACTAAGCCAAAATATCCTTATGTGGGCATAGCTGCCTCTTCATGGCAGAGCCAATTTGGACCCCATCCATTGGCAGGGATGTCCCAGAAGCAGCCAATTTTAGTTCAGCCTCTTTAAAACTCTGGATTGTAAACAAACAGTAGGATTTTCCACGGTGGAAGGGAGAATAATGAGACGAAGGATGCAGAAGAGAGCGGGTAGGTGAGGCTAGCACCTAATTCACCAGAGAAATTAATGAGCTGAAAACCTTCAGGGACTCTACTATAAGCCCCCAGATCTCTTAATTTTTAAAGTCCATGAATTGCATGCAGCTCTTCCCACCTTTTCTTTCCTATACTTTAAAATTTCCGTATCATTGCTTGTTTTTCTTTCCTTTCTTTTCTTAGTCTCTCTTGATATTTGAAATAGTAAGTCAAATTTGGACATATCTAGTAGGCGGTTGCTGGTTTAGTAGTGAGGGGTAGTTGCTCTAATTGCCTGGTTTGCATAGCATTCATATGATTTCATGGATTTCACAAACAAATATTTCTAGATTAAATGTTCTCAAAAAATCATAATTGATCAGATTCAAAATAATTTAAGGCAGATCCAAGTCATATCACTTCCATGAGTCTATGCCTTCTAGAATCAAGCACAACTTTGATATGTATGTCTTACATGTCATACTGCTCTGCAATGTGATCGAGTCTAAAGAGAAAGGCACTTAGAGTCGGACGGCCAAGTTAGGGTTAATAGCCACATTACCTATAAGCGTTCCATTGGTACAAAGGCAATATACTTGGTTTCCTCTTAGTGAAATAGAAATAATAATAATTACTTTACAGGATTGGTGTAAAAATGAAACAACTGTCTGCCCCCAATGCAATAGCTATTATAGTTGTTAGTTATATTAACTTATTAGTATGCTGTTGATCAAAATGAATGTGAAATTACTGATGACCAGCTTGCAACAAGGATATGATAACAAAACATTTCAATTTGGTATCAGTGAGGTACCTGTGGTCAATAATGTCATCTTTTCTTAAAATTTAATGCATAGAACACTGTCAATTACAATGTAAAAAATACAGGTACCCGGTACCTTCCATTAACTGAGAAAATATAAAATGACGAAAAGTCACCATGAATTAAGGATCACTTTTAAATGCATTTGATTTTATTGATCACAGCAGCATTTAGAACAAAAACACAATTTTCATGTACAGTTTCATGTTAGAGATATTTATTCAGATTACCAAAAAAAAAAAAAAAGCTTGGTGTACATATGGATTTGTGGGCCCCATCCAATAACTCCGTCACTCCTCATGGTCCCTTGGCATACAGGCTAGGAATCACCAGTGTTGGTTAAGGTCAAAATAGACAGGAGAGTCTTACACATACTAGTTTTGCTTGCCAAGTCGAAATGCTAACCTGCTCTTTCCCAGGATTTTAGAAAAGCATTTGAAGACATTTCACAAGATAAATGGAAATGGGATAAACACAAGGCCTTAAAAAAATATACTTCTGGTGCATTTATTAAGCGCTTGGATCTGATGCATGACACCTGCTTGAAATTCAAAGAATTATCACAGGCTTTGCCGAGGAAGAAAAGACAAGAATTATGACTGCACACAGGCTCATACTTCAGCAAGTCAATGTTTTTAAATCAATGAAAAACAATCCAGTGATTGTGTTTTCTTCAAAGAGAAAGCAATGTAAGATGACATACAGTATTTCAAGCTGTTCAAATTACTGATGGCAGAGTGACACGATATATATCCATTAAAACCAAATAGTTGCTTCAAAGTATGTTGGCCAACAGAGATAAATAGTGCCTCTCTGAAGCAAATACAAAATGATTTCTTTACTCAGAATTCTGGGCTCTATAATGCTTTCAACTGAAAGTACCTCTTGCTTATTTTGGGAATCTTTATTTTGCACCTTCATTCAGAATCTCTTGAGTTAGCCCACCAAACTCATTTTCTACATCAACAAAGAGGCATATGCATTAGGTATCAAAGCATGCATATTTCTGTAATAGGTTCTCTGGTGGTCTCATTCATATTGATAAATTGATCATATTGAATGAGTTAAACGTGAATGAGTAAAATGTGTTAAATTCAAAGTCTACTCTCGCAGGAGTATTACATCATCAATAATACCTCCAGGCTGAAAATTAATGGACCATGTTTAAGAGCACTGTTATTTGAGATAAAGAGGTATGTGCAATTTATCTTTCTTGATTCTTCTTTCAACAGTATTTTCATTAATAAACTTAAAAAAATAACTTTGATATATAAAGTACTAAATCACCATCTATTTGTCCTCAAGGCCTTGCACCCACCTAATCAGTGAAAATAATCCTCTCTTCTTTATCTGTCTAGAAACTCCAAGGTAGCTAATGTGGAACCACAGAATATTGACCAATTAAGAGCATATACAAATTCTAGGTGTTCAAAACATAAATAAACTTCTTTCATACAAGTATTTTGTACAGTTGATGATTTTAAAATGACCTTAGTGCTATTCCAAGTTCTGTCCCTCCCAACTGTAATCTATGCCACTTCTCATAAGACATGGCCTAAAAAAGAGAAATACTGTAAGTTCCTCACAACTGGAAAAAATTACTCTTTATAATTCTTCCTACTATACCCCCCTTGAAAAATTGACCATCATAATAAATTCAGAATTCGGGGTTCTATTTTCATCAGAAACCTAGAAAAATGCAAGAGATACTCATGAATTATGCTTGATAAAGACACCAAATAGAGAAGTGTTTCTGGAAGGCCAGAATATAATATGACATTTTTAAATAAAAGTTTAAAAGTATATGTATAAAGTGGATAATTGCTGGTTCCTAGTCTTTATAAAGAAAACTATACAGGATAATGAAAGATGTGAAAATGATCAATGTTTGTATTGGAAAATGGTACAACTATCTCTATGTCCTAGTAGACAAATTGACCATTAGGAAGCAACATACTCTATGGCTAAAACAACACTGTGGTGTATTTAAAGGAATGTAAACTTTTTAGCAAAGGAATTGGTCAGAAAATAGCAATTCTTAAACTCTGCAATTTGAAATGATATTTTGGAGTCATGGCATAAAATATTAACCAAGAATGTTAAAATCTGGACAACAGAAAAAACAGATTTTAAATTCTAATCTCAAATTTAGTAATAATGCTGATGTACCTAAGTTGTTCTCTATGAACTGCCTGTTTTTTTCTTCATTTTCACAGTCCTGTGCTCATACTGATGTCCATTTATGCTCAAGATCATGGAGCTGGAAAGTACCTAAGCCAGGAGGATTTAGATTCAGGTAAGCCTAACCTCAAAATCTGTGACCCTAACTACTACAGCACATTGAACTATGAAATCTTGGTCTTACCTCTAGACCTGTTTCTCCCTAAATCTTCTCTATAATAGTAAAGGAAGCATCACCCTTGAGTTAGTCAAGGCTTAACGCTAGGCATTACTCTTGACTCCTCTCTTTCATTCATACTCGACATTTAACACATCAACCTGTCAACCTCCCTCTTACAGAAATCTTTTTCTATGCTTCCACCTTCACCATCCTATGTGAGTCATCATTTTCTCTCACCCGAATACTCAACATCCCAACTGGTCTTCCTGCTTCCATTCCTGCTATCATACACAGAAAAGTTGGTAGGGTTTTAAAAATGTCAATCAGATCCAGCTCCAGATGCTTCCCTCAATGCTTAGAATAAAATCTTAAGTTTCTATACTAGCATACCAAAGCCCTGCATCAACTGATCCCTCCTTCTCTCCCCAGCCTCATCCTCTAGACTCCCTCAATCCAGTGAGAAACAGATATTAACATGCTAAGTTTATCCCTATCTGTAGAGTCCTTGCACTTGTTCTTACCTCTCCATGGAATACTGCTCTCCTTCTCTGCCTATGGCTGGCTGTGTATTACATTCAGATCTCAATTTAGAGGTGACCTCCCCCAAGAAATGCCTTTCCTGACCCAAATCCAAAGCAGCCAGCCAGTGACTCTCTATTCACCTCACCTTATTCTAATCTCTGCCCACATTTCTCACACTTGGCATTTTCTTGGTTTTATTGGTTCATTTATTGTTTTTCTCCCCTCAAAAGAATATAAGGTCTATAAGACACTGTCTAATTCACTGCTGGAGTCTCAGTGCCCCAGTCACTAGATGCCCAGTGAATATCTGTCAAATGAATCATGAGTGAAGAGGGCTGCTGCTTGCAATATGGAGTATTTTAACTTATCACCTGCACAGAATGATTCCAATGATGTCGACAGTGATCCTCCACCCTCCTCCCACTCTACTTTATCCAATTTATAGATACTGAAACCCTGTGATTAAAACCTCAATCTAAGAAAAAATGCTCTTTGTTAAAATTAAGACACCATCCCCCAATGGGTTACATTTTAATCTTTAGCAGTCATTTACACCTCAATGTGAGTAAATTTAACTAGTCATGTATCTTAAAAAAGGGATGAGAAAAGAAAAAAAAAAAATGAAGGTACTAAATGACTGACAGTGAGGAAAAGGGGAACCAGAGGTTCAAGACACACTTATGATTTCAAAGACTGTCCCGGCTTCTGTCCTGAGCAGGAGCTTTGCCTAACAAGTGAGTTCTGATGCAGACTCAATGTTTCTTAGAAACAGTCTTCAATTACTGACAAAAGATGGCCATCTGTTCTGATGCTAAAGCCAGACAAAGGGGAAAAGAATAAAATGCAGTACAGAGGGTTTAGATTAGATATGAGGAAGGATGCCTACACAGAAATGTGGGGAGTTATACAATGGAATAAGTTTCTGGAGAAAAATAGTTTTGAATTTTCTTAATATGGAACTCTTTAGAACTAATTCAGATTTGTATCAGAAAAGGATGTTTAAGAATTATTCCTGAAGTCAGGAAAGTGGACTTTATTTCTTTGTTCTTGTGAGTGATATCATTTGATATAGTGAATAAAGATATTCAAAAGATCTTAAACAATTAGAAATTCAGGGTGAAGACTGCATAATGGCAGACATAATATATGCACGACTGTCACTTCTTGCTGCAGCAGAATGGAGACCAAAACCAATCTGAGCACATTAGGGCTTCTTATTCAATTACTTGTATCAGAAGTCACTTCTTGTATGTTGCCTGAGTGGTCGGCAAGGAGAGTGCCAGTAGAGGGCACAAAGTAAGAAGAGTATCCATGGTTTATCTTTTACTTTTCCAACTTTCTCCATACAGTATTTCTCCTTTCTTCAAATCTTCTTTCATTTGAGTATCTAACGAACCTTCAACCCACTGAAGTTTGTGTCTATGATGCAAAATTTTCTTCCTTTCTGCTAATTTCTACATGCACTCTATATTCTCAATCCAAACCAAAGCTCCAAAGAATGGTTCCAAGTTCTCAAAGATCCCAAGAGCAAGGGTCTACTTATTTTGGTTCTGAAGCTCCAGAAATTTTGTTGTTGTTCTTGTTGTTAATGGTATACTTTCTTTTCTAAAAGGATTTTAATATACTGATGTTAGCGTATTCCATCCCATCTACATGACTATTTTATGACTAGCTACTTAGGTTACATTTGATCACATTCTAAGTACCCAAAGGCCAAATGATGTCCAGCATTTTCTCTGAATCAAGCTTTTACAGTAGTTGTCATCAAAAAGCTTGTAGATGTGGAAATATACTGATCAGAAAAAAAACTGCCCAACAGACAATGCAGGCTGGTCTGACTAAAGAACATCTCACAACAGTATATTATCAGCGCACATAACATAAATATGCTCTGGAGGATTTTTCATTTATTGTTCTTCTTATTGCATTTTACATTTTCTACAGATTCTTAAATTGATTGGCTCATGAAAATAACAGAGTAGCTTAAGTTAAGAATTCGTTTAAGAGCTTCCCTGATGGTGCAGGGGTTAAGAATCCGCCTGCCAATGCAGGGGACACGGGTTCGAGTCCTGGTGCGGGAAGATCCCACATGCCGTGAAGCAACTAAGCCCATGCACCACAACTACCAAGCCTGCGCTCTGGAGCCCGCGAGCCACAACTACTGAGCCCACATGCCACAACTACTGAAGCCCGCGTGCCTAGAGCCCGTGCTCCACAACAAGAGAGGCCACTGCAATGAGAAGCCCGTGCACCGCAACGAAGAGTAGCGCCCGCTCGCCACAACTAGAGAAAGCCTGCGTGCAGCAACGAAGACCCAACGCAGCCAAAAATAAATAAAAATAAATTTTAAAAAGTTCATTTAAAAAGGAGAAATAATTATAAAAATATGAACCAAATTATAGTCCTTTGTACTCAAAAGCATAAAAGTTATGTTGACAAGTAACAGTAAACAAAGGGATACATTTGTTACTCTTAAATATAACATGAGAAATATAGTTTCAATAAAAATTCTTTCTCATTTTTAATGTATTTTACTTGAATTTTATTTTTTAATAGTTTTGTTTGGGCTTAATTTATTATCTTTAATTTCATAGTTGTATAAAATGTATACTTTGTTTTCTTCTGTACAATATTTAAGAAACTTTATATTGAATATAATTAAAGTCAACTATGACGGTCAAAGAGATATTTTTCTGTTTTGTTTGTCTCTGCTTTTTTCTTTAAAAGGTGGTGGTAAATAATCTAAGATCACAAATTACTAGAATAACTGAGCCCTACATGTGTTAAAAGGCAAATGACTTGACTAAAATAACCTACACTAACTCCAGACAGTTACCATGATTTTTAAAGAAGTCCTGGTCTCGGGACAAATCTTCGCTTAGTGTTTCGTGCCTTCACAGGCATCCTATGTGCAACCAAACTCAGGGCTGTCACCAACTACTTCCCTGTACTCCCACACACATTAAAAGGATGTTGATAAATCACATCTACCTATTATCACTGGAAGAACATTCAGGACCACTCTGCCACTAAACATGAGTTAGTGGTTGTCACTGATTAGTCAGTTTTTTAAGCACAAGATTTTGCAGACATATTTGTCCATTTGTGCCCAAGTTTTAAGCACCTAGACTTTTATGATACAAGAAATGTTATTACCTAAGAAGTTAGAAGACTGAGCTCTTAATATTAACAATAGAAGAACTGATACGTATTCAAGCAAAAATCATAAAAAGCAGAGAAAGCAGAAATTAACGTAAGAAAAATAAAATGTGGAAAGAGTTCAGTGAAGTGTGACATGATTTGTGGCCTGTGTAAATGAGAATAAGAGATACTCCAGGGCTTTCCTGGTGGCGCAGTGGTTGAGAGTCCGCCTGCCGATGCAGGGGATACGGGTTCGTGCCCCGGTCCGGGAAGATCCCACATGCCGTGGAGCGGCTGGGCCCGTGAGCCATGGCCGCTGAGCCTGCGTGTCCAGAGCCTGTGCTCCGCAACGGGAGAGGCCACAACAGTGAGAGGCCCGCGTACCGCAAAAAACAAAACAAAACAAAACAAACAAAAAAAAAAGAGATACTCCATGGTGGAGGGAGCATTTGTGCTGAGACTTGAATGACTGAAATAGGAAGATAAAGAGAAAGGGCTTTCCAGGTGAACTGGAATAGCATAACAAAAATATGAAGGTAGAGAAGCATTAGGGCACGTCCTCTAGTGGTGAGTTATACTGCTGTACTGAAGAATTAAGTGCCCAGAGAGAGGCAACTTGGACATGAGCAGAAAAGATAGACTGCGGGGCGACATGGTAGACATTCCTAAATACCTTGTTAGGTTTGAGCTTGATTTGGGAGACCACAAGAAGCCAATAAAGGGTTGTGAAAATGGGAGTACAGGGCAAGACTGGCTTTAAGGTGATTGGCAAGACTCCAAGGTAGTGGTTTTTAAAATGTGGTTTCTGGACCCACAGCATCAGCAACACCTGGGAATCATTAGAAATGCAAATTACGGGGCCTCTTCCCAGACCAACTGAATTTGAACCCCTAGAGATGCAGCCCAAAATTCTGTTTTAACAAGTCCTCCAGGTGATTCAGATACAAGCTCAAATCTGAGAACCACTCTGTAAGGTACAGAACACACTGGAAGGGAAAAGATCAGGAGGTCCAGCGTCCACCATGAACCAAGTGAACACTTTTGGAATTTGTTAGTCTTTCCCACCATTAATTAAACGAAAAGTGATTTACTGAAAAGATAACCCTTAGCTCGATCTATAGATAAGTCTGTAAATATGAAAATGAGCTAATGGCACTAACTTTCCCCTTCTACTTTAAAATTTTAAATTCCATCAAAGGACAAAAGAGAGAATATTCTGCTGCATGACCATTGAAATTAGCATAGTAAGTTTTGTATGAATTTGACAATCTCTGTTATCAATAAATCTAGAACTACCAAAACTCTCTTGCTAAATTCCAAATCTATTTGGTTTCACACTATGATTTTTTAATGGTCTTATTTGTGCATTATTTTAATTTTTCATTATATATTGTGCCATTTAGTATTCTCCATGATTATGTTTTCAGTGAACAGATGCACTACGGTTTCGCTGCACCAAATTCTATGATCCATAATTAGATGTCAATATGTTTTCTTTATGAACTAAATACATTTTTAGTTACTTGGACATTAATTAAAATCACATGCTGGATTGTTACATCCTTTCAACACATTTTTGAGGAAATATTTTTGGTTTACTTGAATGCTTTAAAACATTCAATTTTATACTATATAATTCTTTTTCCATAAGAACAAATACTATAGCTAATATATAAATATTAGTTACAGAGTTACACCATGAAGCCCATTAATGAGGTATAACCATTCACAAGCAAAAGCAGACAAATGATGAATTAGGAGAAAAGACTGAGTTTTTTAAATTGTTGCTTTTTAAGTATATCATGATTTGTATTTTTTTTATTGCAACACTAGGAAAAAATAAATGAAAGAAAATTTCAGAATAATAACAAACAATAAGCAATACTGCACTCCCATGAGAATAAAAGCAAATGTAAAAATTCACATACTGATAAAAAGAGCCAGGATAATAAGGTGATACAGAGCTCACACTCATTAGTCATGTTATACTGTACCATTCTGAACATCATCTGAACTCCTCATGAATTTGTAAGATGCACTCATCTCATGGGAAAATTGAAAACAGGTTTTCCAAAGGAAGAAAACCTTTCTAGTCTCTAACAAAATGCTGGAAAATCTAACCCCAGAAAGTTACTCCACTTATGCCAGGCATTCCCATCTGTTTTTGCAAATGTATGGAATTGGCCAGAGGTTAGGGGAGAAGGAGACATAAGTATATATGGAAATTATTCTAGCATGTCTCTGTCATTTTGTCTCTGATACTCTACTATTTCCTCATTTAGAGTTACTGCAGTTCATGTGAAAATTCAGCAGGTATAAAACTCCTCTCACTGCAACTGGATAATAGAAGCTACTATGTTTCCTAAAACAAGTCCAGATTCGGCCTGAAGTATAAGGGGACATAAAGGAAAAAGTTGTGACCTATTTGGAAATTTATCCAAAATAATTTCTTCCCTTAGGATTTCTATCGTCTTGTTTCAGGGAATATCACATACGGCAAACTGAGATTTACTTGGTTGTCTGTGAGGTATCCTGAACTATGTGTATCTATACAAAGTGGGATAGGGAATAGCAGCAGATTCCAAAATCTCAGCATTTTAATGGTGAGATGGCATTATGAGAATACGTTTCAGGAAGGGCTAGCTACAAGAATTGAGCCTACTAGACACATAGCCAAACTTTATTAGTGTTATTTATAAGCAAGCTTAACAACAGAGTTCAAAAAGCTCAGAAAAATATTTCTGCCCTGACATTTACAAGAGAGAGCAGTAGGTAATTTTTATTTGTTGATGAGAGATTATTATTTGAAGTCTGTCTTAAATGAAGGGGAGCTGCCATGTTTCCACTCAGAGCAGAACTCATGTTAGAAATGCAGAATCTCATGCCCCACCCCAGACCTACTAAAGCACAATCTTCAGTTTGACAAGAACCTCCTGGTAATGTGTATCACACTAAAGTTTTCAAAGTAATTCTCTAAGGCTTTTGGTTAGTCACAATAATGTGCTCATAGATCATATACTCCACCATATCCAATAACGCCTTAGGTATTTGGGTTGAGAGATGACTAGACAAAATATTGGGGACATATGCTAAAAAATATTCATTATATATCTGAAATTCAAATTTAAGTAGATATCCTGTATTTGATACAGCAGCCCTACCTGGGATACGCACACTGATTTTTCTCCTTTGCAAATGAAACTTCCTCCAGTCCTCTCTGAGACTAACTTTTTCCACAGGAGCAGCTCTTCTTGGCCTCTGCCCTGTACGACTCTGCATAGTTAGGAGCCACTCTCCTATCTGGCTTGCCTATGCTGAGATCACCCCTATGAAGGAAAATTATTAAAACTAATGGTAACTTTTTAGTTCTCCTCTAAGTTGTACATCAATATTTGCCACTCAGAAAGAAAACAGTCAGACTTCCATTTCTGGCACTGTGGCACACCCACACTCCCACTAAACATCTTCTAAAATTGTTAATATTTTCTTAAATCTTTTGATTAATTCACAAGAAATAAGGAATATTCAGACTGCAATCTAAATGAAGGTGGAAAATAGTGTTAAGAGGATCACTGAAGCTAGGTTTCATCCTGAGGGATTTACTAAATACAGTAAACAATACTTCCTTTTCATGGCCTTGAAGGACTCAAGGGAAATGAGGCAAAGACAAAAGCCTGCTCAGGGCAGAAAGTCTAAGAAAAAATTCTTAAATAGCTGTGACACCAGAGGTCCAGCCTTCATAGCAAAAGTGAAGTTAAAGATATTCCCCTGAGATTTCATAATCGAAAACTAGTTTTTACATCAGTTTGTAGCATAAATTCACAAATGTAGGTACTCTAAAAATTTTAAGCCAAAAAAACCTGAATTTACATTGGTCCCAAACTAGGTAATATACACAGATACCACACAAAGGCAAATGGAAATTCTCTCTTGTGTACCTAACTTCATCCTAGACTACAGATGAGATTTTAAAGAACATAAGATCATAGTTCAAATTTCATAAACCCCCCCAAGAGACATCAAAAGGTAAAAGAAATATAAAATTAGCAGGAATGGATTTATCAATATAAAATATTAAATAAATACATCTAATATATTTTAAAAATAAAATGAATATTAAAATATTAGCAGAAAATCAGTAGATTATTAAAGTAACCAAGCAAATTTCACGAAGAACCAAAGAGAACTTATGAAAATAAAAATAAATTAAAATCTTAGCAGATAGATTTAATAACTGATCAGGGATAGACTAACAAAAATAGATCAGGGATACATCAATAAACTGATGAGCAATATAAAAGAAAACCCCTAAAACTCTTTGACCCCCCTCAAAAGGTCCAATCTTCAAAGTAAATGCAAAGTTAAAAATATAAATAAAGGCCAGCTTTCACATAGGTTGACAGTCTTAATTCACACAACTTCTATGCTTTGAAAAACTTAACCTAAGGTTTGAGTTTGCAGAAACACACACAGAAGAAGAAGAGAAAAACTAACAAGGTATACACAATATTTCAAAAGAAAATTTCTGAAAATTATCTGATACAAATGAAAGATGTCAATCCACATATTCAGGAAGCTCCAAATTTCCCAAGTTAAAAAAATGAAAAGAAATCCTTAACCAGACTCACCACAGTGAAACTTTAAAACATCAAGACAAAGAGAAAATTTTTATATGAATTAAAAATTCAAATTATTTTCCAAAGAGTGAAGGAGAGGCTGATAGTTGACTTAAGGCCAATATTCAATGAAATATGTTCAGTGTGATGGGAAAAAAAATTTTAATTTAATTTTTTTTAACAGCAGATTCTTTTTAGTTATCTATTTTATACACACTAGTATATATTGACATAGTGTATATATGTCAATCCCAATCTCCCAATTCATACCACCACCACCACCACCACCACCACCCTCCCCCTGCTTTCCCCCATTTGTGTCCATACGTTTGTTCTCTAATCTGTGTCTCTATTTCTGCCCTGCAAACTGGTTCATCTGTACCATTTTTCTAGATTCCACATATATGTGTTAATATACGATATTTATTTTTCTCTTTCTGACTTACTTCACTCTGTATGACAGTCTCTAGGTCCATCCACATCTCTACAAATGACCCAATTTCATTCCTTTTTATGGCTGAGTAATATTCCATTGTACATATGTACCACAACTTCCTTATCCATTCATCTGTCAATAGGCATTTAGGTTGCTTCCATTACTTGGCTATTGTAAACAGTGCCACAATGAACATTGGGGTACATGTGTCCTTTTGAATTATAGTTTTCTCTGGGTATATGCCCAGTAGTGGGATTGCTGGGTTATATGGTAATTCTATTTTTAGTATTTTAAGGAACCTCCATACTGTTCTCCATAATGGCTGTATCAATTTACATTCCCACCAACAGTGCAAGAGGGTTCCCTTTTCTCCACACCCTCTCCAGCATTTGTTGTTTGTAGATTTTCTGATGATGCCCTTCTAACCGGTGTGAGGTGATACCTCATTGTAGTTTTGATTTACATTTCTCTAATAATTAGTGATGTTAAGCAGCTTTCCATGTACCTCTTGCCCAACTGTATGTCTTCTTTGGAGAAATGTCTATTTAGGTCTTCTGCCCATTTTTTGATTGGGTTCTGTTTTTTTCATATTAACTTGCATGAGCTGTATATATATTTTGGAGATGAATCCTTTGTCTGTTGATGCATTTGCAAATATTTTCTCCCATTCTGAGGGTAGTCTTTTGGTCGTGTTTATGGTTTCCTTTGCTGTGCAGAAGCTTTTAAGTTTCATTAGGTCCCATTTGTTTATTTTTGTTTTTATTTCCATTTCTCTAGGAGGTGGGTCAAAAAGGATCTTGCTGTGATTTATGTCATAGAGTGTTCTGCCTATGTTTTCCTCTAAGAGTTTGATAGTTGCTGGCCTTACATTTAGGTCTTTAATCCATTTTGAGCTTATTTTTGTGTACGGTGTTAGGGAGTGTTCTAATCTATACTTTTACATGTACCTGTCCAGTTTTCCCAGCACCACTTATTGAAGAGGCTGTACTTCCTCCAGTGTACATTAATGCCTCCATTATCAAAGATAAGGTGACCATATGTGCATGGGTTTATTTCTTGGTTTTCTATCCTGTTCCACTGATCTATATTTTTGTTTTTGTGCCAGTACCATACTATCCTGAGTACTGTAGCTTCGTAGTATAGTCTGAAGTCAAGGAGTCTGATTCCTCCAGCTCTGTTTTTTCCCCTCAAAATTGCTTTGGCTATTTGGGGTCTTCTGTGTCTCCATAAATATTTTAAGATTTTTTGTCTAGTTCTGTAAAAAATGCCATTGGTAATTTGATAGGGATTGCACTGAATCTGTAGATTGCTTTGGGTAGTATAGTCATTTTCACAATATTGATTCTTCCAATCCAAGAACATGGTATATCTCTCCATTTGTCTGTGTCATCTTTGATTTCTTTCATCACTGTCTTATAGTTTTCTGAGTACAGGTCTTTTACCACCTTAAGTAGGTTTATTCCTAGGTATTTTATTCTTTTTGTTGCAATAGTGAATGGGATTGCTTCCTTAATTTCTATTTCTGATCTTTCATTTTTAGTATATAGAAATGCAAAAGATTTCTGTGCATTAATTTTGTGTCCTGCAACTTTACCAAATTCATTGATTACCTCTAGTAGTTTTCTGATGGCATCTTTAGGTTTTCTATGTATAGTGTCATGTCATCTGCAAACAGTGACAGTTTTACTTCTTTTCCAATTTGTATTCCCTTTCCTCTCTGATTGCCATGGCTAGGACTTTCAAAATTATGTTGAGTAGTAGTGGTGAGAGTGAACAATCTTGTCTTGTTCCTGATCTTAGAGGAAATGCTTACAGTTTTTCACTATTGAGAATGATGTTTGCTGTGTGTTTGTTGTATATGGCCTTTATTATGCTGAGGTACGTTCCCTCATCCCACTTGCTGGAGACTTTTTATCATAAATGGGTGCTGATTTTGTCAAAAGCTTTCTCTGCATCTATTGAGATAATCATATGGTTTTTATTCTTCAATTTGTTAATATGGTGTATCACACTGATCGATTTGCATATAGTGAAGAATCCTTGCATCCCTGGGATAAATCCCACTTGATCATGGTGTATGATCCTTTTAATGTGCTGTTGGATTCTGTTTGCTAGTATTTTGTTGAGGATTTTTGCATCTATATTCATCAGTGATACCGGTCTGTAGTTTTCATTTTTTGTAGCATCTTTATCTGGATTTGGTATCAGGGTGATGGTAGCCTCATAGAATGAGTTTGGGAGTGTTCCTTCCTCTGTAATTTTCTGGAAGAGTTTGAGAAGGATGGGTGTTAGTTCTTCTCTAAATGTTTGATAGAATTCACCTGTGAAGCCATCTGGTCCTGGGACTTTTGTTTTTGGATGATTTTAATCACAGATTCAATTTCATGACTTGTGATTGCTCTGTTTATAATTTCTATTTCTTCCTGGTTCAGTCTTGGAAGGTTATACCTTTCTAAGAATTTGCCCATTTCTTCCAGGTTGTCCATTTTATTGGCATAGAGTTGCTTGCAGTAGTCTCTTAGGATGCTTTGTATTTCTAGGGTGTCTGTTGTAACTTTTCATTTCTAATTTTATTGCTTTGAGTTCTCTTCCTCTTTTTCTTGATAAGTCTAGCTAAAGGTTTATCAATTCTGTTTATCTTCTCAAACAACCAGTTTTTAGTTTTATTGATCTTTGCTATTATTTTCTTTGCTTCTATTTCATTTATTTCTGCTCTGATCTTTATGATTTCTTTCCTTCTACTAACTTTGGGTTTTGTTTGTTCTTCTTTCTCTAGTTCCTTTAGGTGTAAGGTTAGATTGTTTATTTGAGATTTTTCTTGTTTTTTGAGGTAGGATTGTATTGCTGTAAACTTCCCGCTTAGAACTGCTTTTGCTGCATCCCATAGGTTCTGGATTGTTATGTTTTTGTTGTCATTTGTCTCTAGGCATTTTTTTATTTCCTCTTTGATTTCTTCAGTGATGTCTCGGTTATTTAGTAACGTATTGTTTAGCCCTCGTGTGTTTGTGTTTTTTACGTTTTTTTCCCTGTCATATATTTCTAATCCCATAGTATTGTGGTCAGAAAAGATGCTTGATATGATTTCAATTTCCTTAATTTACCAAGGCTTGATTTGTGACCCAAGATGTGATCTATCCTGGAGAATGTTCCGTGTACACTTGAGAAGAAAGTGTAATCTGCTGTTTTCAGATGGAATGTCCTATAAATATCAATTAAATCTATCTGGTCTATTGTGTCATTTAAAGCTTGTGTTTCCTTATTAATTTTCTGTCTGGATGATCTGTCCATTGATGTAAGTGAGGTGTGAAAGTCCCCCACTATTATTGTGTTACTGTTGCTTTCCTGTTTTACAGCTGTGAACATTTGCCTTATGTATTGAGGTGCTCCTATGTTGGGTGCATATATATATATATATATATATATATATATATATATATGTATATGTAATTGTTATATCTGCTTCTTGGGTTGATCCCTTGATCATTACGTAGTGTCCTTCCTTGTCCACTGTAACATTCTTTATTTTAAAGTCTATTTTATCTGATATGACTAGTGCTACTCCAGCTTTCTTTTGATTTCCATTTACATTGAATATCTTTTTTGATCCCTTCATTTTCAGTCTGTATGTGTCCCTAGGTCTGAAGTGGGTCTCTTGTAGACAGCATATATATGGGTCTTGTTGTTGTAACCATTCAGCAAGCCTGTGTCTTTTTGTTGGAGCATTTAATCCATTCACATTTACGGTTATTATTGATATGTATGTTCCTATTACCATTTTAATTGTTTTGGGTTTGTTTTTGTAAGCCCTTTTCTTCTCTTGTGTTTTCCCCTTAGAGAAGTTCCTTTAGCATTTGTTTTAGAGCTAGTTTAGTGTTCTGAAGTCTCTTAGCTTTTCCTTGTCTGTAAAGCGTTTGATTTTTCCACTGAATCTGAATGAGATCCTTGCTGGTTACAGTAATCTTGGTTGTAGGTTCTTCCCTTTCATCACTTTAAATATATCATGCCACTCCCTCTGGCTTGTAGAGTTTCTGCTGAGAAATAAGCTGTTAACTTTATGGGAGTTCCCTTGTATGTTACTTGTCATTTTTCCCTTGTTGCTTTTAATAATTTCTCTTTGTCTTTAATTTTTGTCAATCTGATCACTATGTGTCTCGGCATGTTTCTCCTTGGGTTTATCCTGCCTGGGACTCTCTGTGCTTCCTGGACTTGGGTGGCTATTTCTTTCCCATGTTAGGGAAGTTTTCCACTATAACCTCTTCAATATTTTCTGGGATCCTTTTTCTCTCCCTTCTCCTTCTGGGACCCCTATAATGTGAATGTTTGTGCATTTAATGTTGTCCCAGAGGTCTCTTAGGCTGTCTTCATTTCCTTTCATTCTTTTTTCTGTATTCTGTTCTGTGGCACTGAATTCCACCATTCTGTCTTCCAGGTCACTTATCCATTCTTCTGCCTCAGTTATCTGCTATTGATTCCTTCTAGTGTATTTTTCTATTCAATTACTGTATTGTTCATCTCTGTTTGTTCTCTAATTCTTCTAAGTGGTTGTTCTTTAATTCTTCTAGATCTTTGTTTAATGTTTCTTGCATCTTCTCGATCTTTGCCTCCATTCTTTTTCTGAGGTCATGGATCATCTTCACTATCATTGTTCTGAATCTTTTTCTGGAAGGTTGCCTATCTCCACTTCATTTAATTGTTTTTCTGGGGTTTTACCGTGTTCCTTCATATGGTACATAGTCCTCTGCCTTTTCATTTTGTCTATCTTCCTGTGAACGTGGTTTTCGTTCCACAGGCTGCAGGATTGTAGTTCTTCTTGCTTCCTCTGTCTAATCTCTGGTGGATGAGGCTATCTAAGAGGCTTGTGCAAGCTTCCTGATGGGAGGGACTGGTGGTGGGTAGAGCTGGGTGTTGTGGTGGTGGGCAGAGCTCAGTAAAACTTTAATTTGCCTGTCTGTTGATGGGTGGGGCTGAGTTCCCTCCCTGTTGGTTGTTTGGCCTGAGGTGACCCAGCACTGGAGGCTACAGGCTCTTTGGTGGGGTTAACGACAGACTCTGGGAGGGTTTATGCCAAGGACTACTTCCCAGAACTTCTACTGCCAGTGTCCCTGTCCCCATGGTGAGCCACAGCCACCCCCTGCCTCTACAGGAGACCCTCCAACACTAGCAGGTAGGTCTCTGCTTCAGTCTCCTATGGGGTCACTTCTCCTTCACTGTGAGTCCTGATGTGCACACTACTTTGTGTGTGCCCTCCAAGACTGGAGTCTCTGTTTCCCCTCGTCCTGTTGAAGTCCTGCAATCAAATCCTGCTAGCCTTCAAAGTCTGATTCTCTGGGAATTTCTCTTCCCATTGCCAGAACCCCAGGTTGGGAAGCCTGACGTGGGGCCCAGAACCTTCACTCCAGTGGGTGGACTTCTGTGGTATAATTGTTCTCGTTTGTGTGTCACCCACCCAGCAGTTATGGGATTTGATTTTATTGTGACTGTGCCCCTCCTACCATCTCATTGCGGCTTCTCCTTTGTCTTTGTTTTCTTTTGTTTTTTTTTTGTGTCACAAGGGCTTATCACCACCGTGGCCCCTCCCGTCAGGCTCCAGACGTGCAGGCACAGCGGCCACGGCCCATGGGCCCAGCCGCTCCGCAGCACGTGGGATCCTCCCGGACCGGGACACGAACCCGCATCCCCCACATCGGCAGGCGGACCCCCGACCACTGCGGCACCAGGGAAGCCCCTCCTTGTCTTTGGATGTGAGGTATCTTTCTTGGTGAGTTCCAGTGTCTTCCTATCAATGACTGCTCAGCAGTTAGTTGTGGTTCCTGTGCTCTCACAAGAGGGAGTGAGCGTAGAAAAATAATTTTGAAAAACAAATTCTGTGAATTCAACGTTATAATTTTTATAACAAGAGTGGTAAATAATTTTTTATAGAGTTAGAAAATATAGACCAAAAAAACTCACTACCAAGATCATATACTTTGGGATAGGAGATATTGAAGTTAAACATTACTAAGGTCCTCATATTGCTGGAAAAAAGGCAAACATAGTGCTTAACATTAGATGATTATATATTAAATATTCATGTTAAAATATCAAGGGTATTCACTAAAAATAATTATAGTGATTGGAAGCACACAGACCATGTTGCTGATGATAGTGTAATTAAATAAGTAATCAATAACAAAGAATGACTAGAATAACCACATGTTTAGAATTTTAAAAAGCATACTTCCAAATAATGAGTCATAAAAGGAAAACAGAATAAAAATAATAATATGCTTAAATCCAAATGATAGTAGGATATTTTCTATCATTATTGTAGGCTACAATTAAAACAGTATTTAGAAAGAAATTTATACATGTCTGTTTTAATAAAGAAGCAGCAGAATACACTTTCTTCTCAAGTGCACATGGAACATTCTCCAGGATAGATCTCTTGCTGGGCCATAAAGCAAGCCTCAGTAAATTTAAGAAATATGAAATCATATCAAGCATCTTTTCCAACCACAATGTTATGAGATTAGAAATCAATTACAGGAAAAAACTGTAAAAAACACAAACAAATGGACGCTAAACAACATGATACTAAACAACCAATGGATCACTGAAGAAGTCAAAGAGGAAATAAAAAATACCTAGAAACAAATGACAATGAAAACACAACAATCCAAAACCTATGGGACACAGCAAAAGCATTTCTAAGAGGGAGGTTTATAGCAATACAATCTTACATCAGGAAACAAGAAAAATCTCAAATAAGCAACCTAACCTTACACCTAAAGCAACCAGAGAAAGAAGAACAAACAAAACCTAAAGTTAGTAGAAGGAAAGAAATCATAAAGATCAGAGCAAAAATAAATGAAAGAGACAAAAAAAACAACAGCAAAGATCAATGAAAACTAAAAGCTGACTCTTTGAAAAGATAAACGAAAGTGATAAAACTAAAGCCAGACTCATCAAGAAAAAAAGGAGAAGTTACAATGGACACTGCAGAAATACAAAAGATCATAAGAGACTACTACAAGCACCTATAATCCAATAAAATGGACAACCTGGAAGAAATGGACAAATTCTTAGAAAAGTACAACCTTCCAAGACAGAATCAGGAAGAAATACAAAATATGAACAGACCAATCACAAGTCATGAAATTGGAACTGGGATTTAAAAACGTCCAACAAACAGAAGTCCAGGAGCAGATGGCTTCACGGGGGAATTCTATCAAACATTTAGAGAAAAGTTAACACCTATCCTTCTCAAACTCTTCCAAACAATTGCAGAGGAAGAAACACTCCCAAACTCATTCTACGAGGCCACCATCACCCTGATACCAAAACCAGACAAAGGTACCACAAAAAAAGAAAATTACTGGCCAATATCACTGATGAACACAGACACAAAAATCCTAAAAAAAATACTAGGAAACCAAATCCAACAACACATTGAAAGGACCATACACCATGATCAAGTGGGATTTATCCCAGGGATACAAGGATTCTTCAACATACATAAATCAATCAATGTGATACACCACATTAACAAACTGAAGAAAAAAAACTGTATGATCATCTCAGTACATGCAGAAAAAACTTTTGACAAAATTCAACACCCATTTATGATTTTAAAAAAAAGTCTCCAGAAAGTGGGCATAGAAGGAACATACCTGAACATAATAAAGGCTATATGCGACAAACCCACAGCAAACATGATTCTCAATGGTGAAAAACTGAAAGCATTTCTTCTAAGATCAGGAACATGACAAGGATGTCCACTCTCTCCACTTTTTTTTTTTTTTTTTTTGGCGGCACACGGGCCTCTCACTGTTGTGGCCTCTCCCGCTGTGGTGCACAGGCTCTGGACGCTCAGGCTCAGCAGCCATGGCTCAGGGGCCCAGCCACTCCACGGCATGTGGGATCTTCCCAGACCAGGGCATGAACCCATGTCCCCTGCATCGGCAGGCGGACTCTCAACCAGTGCGCCACCAGGGAAGCCCCTCTCCACTTTTATTCAACATAATTTTGGAAGTCCTAGCCATGGCAAACAGAGAAGAAAAGAGAAATAACAAGATTCCAAATTGGAAAAGAAGTAAAACTGTCACTGTTTGCAGACGACATAATACTATACAAAGAAAATCCTAAAGATGCCACCAGAATGCTGTTAGAGCTCATCAATGAATTTGGTAAAGCTGCAGGATACAAAATTAATACAGAGAAATCTCTTACATTCCAATACACTGACAATGAAAGATCAAAAAGACAACTTAAGGAAACAATCCCATTTACCATCGCATCAAAAGGAATAAAATACCTAGGAAAAAACCTACCAAAGGACAAAAAAGACTTGTTCTGAGAAAACTGTAAGATACTGATGAAAGAAATCAAATATGACACAAACAGATGGAGAGATGTACCATGATCTTGAATTGGAAGAATAATTATTGTCAAAATGACTATGCTACCCAAAGTAATCTATAGATTCAATGCAATCCCTATCAAATTACCAACAGCATTTTTTACAGAATTGGAAAAAAAATTTTATAATTTATATGAAAACACAAAAGACCCCGAATAGCCAAAGCAATCTTTAGAAAGAAAAATGGAGCTGGAGGAATCAGACTCCCTGACTTCAGACTATACTACAAAGCTACAGTAATCAAGACAGTATGGTACTGGCACAGAAACAGAAATATTGATCAATGGTACAGGATAGAAAGCCCAGATATAAACCCACACACCTATGGTCACCTAATCTATGACAAAGGAGGCCAGAATATACAATGGAGCAATGACAGCCTCTTCAATAAGTGGTGCTGGGAAAACTGGACAGCTACAGGTAAAAGAAAGAAACTAGAACACTCTCTAATGCCATACACAAAAATAAACTCAAAATGGATTAAGGACCTAAATGTAAGGCCAGACACTATAAAACTCTTAGGTGAAAACATAGGTAGAACACTCTTTGACATAAACCACAGCAACATCTTTTTTGAGCCACCTCCTAGAGTAATGAGAATAAAAACAAAAATAAACAAATGGGACCTAATGAAACTTAAAAGCTTTTGAACAGCAAAGGAAACCATAAAAAAGACAAAAAGACATCCCTCAGAATGCGAGAAAATATTGCAAATGAAGCAACTGCCAAAGGATTAAGCTCCAAAATATATAAACAGCTCATGCAGCTCAATATGAAAAAACAAACAATCCAATCCAACAATGGGCGGAAGACCTAAATAGACATTTCTCTGAAGAAGACATACAGATGGTCAACAAACACATGAAAAGATGCTCAACATCACTAATTAATAGAGAAATGCAAATCAAAACTACAGTGAGATATCACCTCACACCAGTCAGAATGGCCATGATCAAAAAATTTACAAAAAATAAATGCTGGAGAGGGTGTGGTGAAAAGGGAACCCCCATGCATTTTTGGTGGGAATGTAAATTGATACAGCCACTGTGGAGAACAGTATGGAGTTTCCTTAAAAAAGTAAAATTAGAATTAACATATGACCCAGCAATCCCACTACTGGCATATACCCAGAGAAAACCATAATTCAAAAAGACAAATGCACCCCAATGTTCATTGCAGCGCTGTTTACAATAGCCAGGACATGGAAGCGACCTAAATGTCCATCAACAGAGAAATGGATAAAGAAGATGTGTACATACATACAATGGAATATTACTCAGCCATAAAAAGCAATGAAATTGGGTCATTTGTAGAGACGTGGATGGACCTAGAGAGTGTCATAGAGAGTGAAGTAAGTCACAAAGAGAAAAAACAAATATCATATTAACACATATGTGGAATCTGAAAATATTGGTATAGACGATCTTATTTACAAAACAGAAATAGAGACACAGATGTAGAGAACAAGCATATGGATACCAAGGGGGAAATGGGGGGATGGGATGAGTTGGGAGATTGGGATTAATATATATACACTATTGATACTATGTATAAATAGATAACTAAT
Organism: Tursiops truncatus; assembly: GCF_011762595.2. Classification (NCBI taxonomy): domain Eukaryota; kingdom Metazoa; phylum Chordata; class Mammalia; order Artiodactyla; family Delphinidae; genus Tursiops; species Tursiops truncatus. The sequence goes on from NC_047036.1 coordinate 71,557,002, forward strand.
GAGTACCTACTGTGTAGCACAGAGAACTCTACTCAGTACTCTGTGGTGACCTAAATGGGAAGGAAATCCAAAAAAGAGGGTATATATGTATACGTATAGCTGATTCACTTTGCTGTACAGTAGAAACTAACAAAATATTGTAACGCAACTATACTCCAATAAAAATTATTAAAAAATAAAATAAATCAATTACACTTTCTGTATTCCCAGCCACAAATTTAGAGTGTACAATATTTTAAAATATTTTTTAATGTTTTATAGACATATATAAATCTGAGAAGTAAATATTACAAAATTCTGTAGAAACTTTATGGAGAAAATTATAAAATTCATTAAAAATTAAAGAATATAAATAATGTTCATAGACTGGATAATTTGATATCATAAAGGTGTCAAATCTCCAAAAATTTATCAATAAAATTCTAAAGAATATATGATAAAATTTTTTAAGTGGCACTTGACAAGTTGATTGAAAATGGAAGATCAAAGTGTTAAGAATTGCTTAGGCTCTCTTGAATAACAAGTTGGAATGTTTCTCTTACCAGATATGAATAATTATTTTTAAATTATTGAAATTAAGACAGTGTGATATTACCACAGAGACTGGAATATAGTCCAGTCAAACAAAATATTCCAGAAAAAAGACCCACACATTCAAGGAAACTTGATTTATAGCAAAGATGACATTTCAGATCAGTGGTAAAAATATGGAACTTACAATAAATAGTGTTGGTGCAACTGGTTATCCATATGGAAAAAATAAATAAAACTGGATTTTTAACTCATATCCTTCACAAAAATTAATCCAGTCATATTAGAGACCTAAACACGGAAAACAAAACTATAAAACTTGGAGACTAGTCTATAAAATCAGTAATAAAAGAGCTTTTCAACCTTTCACAAAAAAGTGTAACCTATACAGAGTAAGATTGAAAAGTGAACCATATTCAAATTAAGCAGTTCCGTTAAACAAAACACACCATTCAGAGAAGAAGAGGAAATGTTTTCAACATATGTAACACAGGACTAGGATCCAAAATTTCCCAAGAACTTCTACTAATCAATAAAAAGAGAAAAGGGGCAAAGAATTGAACAGATGCTTCACAAAAGAGAATATCCAAATAGGCAATAAACAAATGGAAAGGTAATAAACTGCATCATTTTTTCAGGGAATTATAAACTAAAACTACAATAAGATAGTATTGCATACCCTCGAGGTTGGCAAAAATTTAAGTCTGACTATACCAAGTGTTGACAAGCATGTGATGCAAACAAACATAAATACATGTGTACAATGCTGGTCATTGTGTAAACTGGTAAACTACTTTCCAGAAACAGTTTGAGATTATCTGCAAATTTGAATAGACATATTTCTTTTGACCTAGACATTCCATTTCTAGGTTTAAGTGCTAAGGAAACACTTATTGTACACACCAGGAGAACATTCATAAAAGCACTGTTTATAATAGCAAATGTTCATTTAAAATATAATAGATAAATAAACTAGGGTGTGATCAGAAAATGGAATATTGGAGAGCAATGGAAAGTCAATTACTTACGTTTACCTGAATCAATGTCTAAGCTTCTGAAGCCCAACACCAAGTGAATAAAAGCAAGTCACTGAACACATATAGTATATTCCATTTATGGAAAATTAAAGTCAAAATGCGAAAGCAAGCAATACATGATTTAGCGTTAGAAGCATATGGTTAAGAATATAAAGAAAAACAAGGATATGATAGACACAAAATCAAATTCATAGTGATTTTCTCTGAGTCACATAAGAATGGAATAGATTCAGAAAAGGCAACACAGGAGGTTTCAAAGGAATGAAGTATTCCATTTTGTAATTTTGTGATTACAAAAGCATTCTTTGAATAATGTTTTTTGTACATTATATTTTATAAATATTTCTTGAAATCTACTCAATTTTTATAAAACAATTAAAAGTATTAATATAAAGTGGATGGTTTTATTAATTCTCACATATTCAGTACAAGTGACTTAGAAGGTAATGTGCAAAATCAGCAGAATTAGAAATTGGAGAAGCTTCAGTAATGCATCAATAGGTATCCTGTCAAACATGAAAACAAGGGCTTCCCTGGTGGCGCAGTGGTTGAGAGTCCGCCTGCTGATGCAGGGGACACGGGTTCGTGCCCCGGTCCGGGAAGATCCCACATGCCACGGAGCGGCTGGGCCCGTGAACCATGGCCAGCTGAGCTTGCGCTCCGCAACGGGAGAGGCCACAACAGTGAGAGGCCCGCATACCAAAAAAAAAAAAAAAAAAAAAAAAAAAAAAGAAGGTAAAGTAAATCTCCAGTGTCAATCTCTACTTGAAGCTGTCACTGAATTCCACTTCTTTACTTGTACTTAATAAATGATAAACTACGGTCCAAAGACTGCATGAAAAAGTCCACATAATGATTAAATGTCTAACAGAAAATAAAATAAACATTTACTGAGTACCTATCATATGCAAGGCAATATGTCCACTGCTATGGAATTCACAAAAACACAGAAGATACTGAGATCTTCTCCACGTGTCACTAGGAATTTCTAAATAATCTCCTGGTTTCCCTCTCTTGCACTCTCTTTCTCTCTCTAGCAAACCTACCCCAACCACCCTTCTTGTGGCTCCCAGACCATATTTCTACTGTACAGAGCCTCACACAGTACCCATTTTACGACAAAATTTTTAAATGGGTTTCTCTGATCATTCTGATCTTTGCAAGCATCTGATGGTCCTCATCACATTCAGGGTCCATAAATTTAAGTGCCTATCAGGGCCAGGCAGGTTATTTAGATGAGTGAATCCTGTCAAGCATAAGAAAAAAGACAGAGAACAGCAGCCCTTATACAAAAAAGGCAACAGCTAAACTGGTCTAGCCAAATATTGCCTCACAGGAATGGAAGCTCAGTGTTGTTCTTTCTTAAGAAAAGCATCAAATTTGGATTTTTTATTGAAATCACCTAACTCTTCAGTTTATTTTCAAAACCATAAAAAGACCTGCTGACCTATAGCACAAAATACAAACTCCTTGATTTAGCATGTAAGGCACTTCAAACTCTGTTTCCAAACTAACTTCCTCATGTCTCTTCCCACACACTGCGTTCTGCACTCATCCTTCCTGAACACGCCATATTCCTTGACAGTTCTAAGATGGAAGCACATTAGATTGTGGGCCAATCCCTTATCCAAGTCCACTCACCTCTAAGAACTGACTGCACTTAAAGCCACCTCCACTCAGAAGTCTTCCTTAACACCTATAGGACAAAGTCAGCCACGGTTTATTATATCTGTTTCCTTTTTTTTATTCATATACATACAGGCTGTCCCTGACTTTCATATTTTCAGCTTCTGAACAGCCAACACTTTCATGCATTATACATCGACACTCCAAAGTGCCTTTTGTATGCCAAATCCAGACTTTCGTACATCAGCAGATCAACGAACATTTTGCGCTAATGTGTGGTGGCACCGCCTGACAGCCAAGAGTTCTGTTTGGGCCGTCATGCCATCTTTGTCTGTAAGAGCAGGCTTTATGTAATTATTTGAATATTTTTTGCTCTTTGCCCTTATTATTTTGCCAGAATGAGTGGAAAATTAACACTGAAAATGCTGATAATAATGATAAAAATCTTAGGTCTCATGAGCTTAATACAGTTGAAACAAAGATGAAATCATTAGGCATTCCCATTATGGCACATCTTTAACCCCAATCAGCCTCTTAACAGATTTAAGCCCAGTCAACTGTACTCCAATTACGAAGGAAAAATATAAGATTAAGGACCCTGTATAAAATGCTAGAAATAAATTGTTGAAGATTGTGCGTAAATGGCAAGGTATAATTAGAGAGTATATCATATATTTTAGATCTCAAGGGAAAAAGAAAACTCTGCCTAACATGTAAGTATTTTTTTACTTTAACATTATGACTCTCTTATGTGTTTAAGGAATGTATTATGTATGAATCCATGGATATTTGATGGACTCTTTCATTGGGAATCATAGTGCTTTTTACTATATCCTTAACCTCTGGGTGCCCTCAATCCACTTGCTCCCTAATTTCCTCACTCACTCACACATCATCTAGGCATGCTAAAGAATCTATCCTTGTTAATCCTCCACTCGATAGTCACTGACCCCTAAGGGGAGGCTGCCATACACCTGCTACCGACAGAAATGGGATGACCAATTTAGAGCAAAGATGGTATATACCTTGTGGAACAAAGAGATAAAACCTCAAGTACTGGGGAATGGGAGAGAGAGTTCTAACAATTTCTGGCTGTCTGTCAGGTACTGTGTATAAGTACTTTATTTACTTATAAGGATAAAATAAAAACTTGATAAAACTTGTCAAGGGTCATTGATGAGAGGAGGAAAGTGAACTCAGAGACTTACCCAAGGTCACACAAACACACAAGCAGCCAAACTACAATTTAAAACCAGTTGCGTCTGAATCCAAAGTGTATCCTCTTTCAAAAACACAATGCCTTCAGTATGCTCATTATTATAGATACTGGTCAAGGTTATTACCAGATGATCAAATGATGTATGTTCTTCTGCTCCACACTTTAAACTTGTCCCTCTATATGTGATGATTTAACTTTCTTTTTCAGAAAGTTCTCATGCAGCCATTTATCAAATGGTTGGTTTGAATAGCTGCTACAAAGAAACATCTTATTCCTCACCCAATGCGTGGTGACATTTTTTTTTAGTATTAAATGTTTCACACAGCTCACTTAGAGCCAAGTTTTCTGAAATGAACTCTTTTTGTTCTTCTCAGGAGTGAACTTTCTCTGTGTGCATCTTCTCACAGTTCTTCTATTCAAGAAGATTTTGAAATTTCATGATAAACACGAAAATGATAAATAGTGTATGCAGTAAGATGAAAACCAAGACTAAATCTCCTGCTCGTAGTGATATACTCTGTGATGTCATGGATCACAACAGTTTCAAATACGGTTTTAATTTATAAATGTGTGCTTAAATACATTAATGAATAATTGAGGACATTCATGTGTGTATCTTACTCCCTTTCTCACTACCCTTTTCCTCCTTAAGGCATTGCAATTAGTTCCTACAAATCGAATAAATCTGTGGGTCAAAGTTCTCCGTCATCTACCTGCCCAATCCCATTTGCTTGTTTTTCTTGGTCTCTCTATAGAATTTAATATGTGCGTGGTCCCTGCTCTATTTCTGTGTTGTAATCTGGCTCTTCTAAAATGGACAACTACCATAGGTTTTAAAGACTCTGCTCCCTGGCTGCAATTACTTACCTGCACCTATATCTACTTCTACCAGCTGGATGCCCACTAAAGACATTATTGGTTGCCCTCTCAGATATACAGTGATCCTTTTTTTTTTTTTTTTTTTTTTTTGCGTTGGGTCTTCGTTGCTGCACGTGGGCTTTCTCTAGTTGCGGCAAGCATGGGCTACTCTTCGTTGCAGTGCATAGGCTTCCCACTGCACTGTCTTCTCTTGTTGTGAAACACTTGCTCTAGGTGCACAGGCTTCAGTAGTTGTGGCTCATGGGCTCAGTAGTTGTGGCTCACAGGCTCTAGAGCGCAGGCTCAGTAGTAGTGGCGCATGGGCTTAGCTGCTCCCACGGCATGTGGGATCCTCCCGGACCAGGGCTCGAACCCGTGTCCCCTGCATTGGCAGGCGGATTCTTAACCACTGCGCCACCAGGGAAGCCCTACAGTGATACTACTGCTGCTGTTAGTGCTGCTGCTTATAGCTCCTATCTTCACCCTCTCAGACAGATAACCCTTCAAGATCTTGGAATCACCTAACTGGAGGTACCTGAGAGAAACACCCCACCTTGGGTGACGCTGAGCCAATCAGTAACTAATGTGGATACAAAAGCCCTACTTCCTCAAGGTGGGACAGACTTTCTGATGCAGTTTGTGCTCCAGTGCTTCCCTGTGGAGTCAGGCTAAAGTTGGACACTTGAAACCATGTCTTCGTTTGTTTTTGTTTTTGTTTTTGTTCTCCTTTTCCCTATCTTCGTCTCTCACTCATAAAGAGATTTCTCCCGAACACATACTCTCTTTCCTAGTTTTAGGCACTGTCTTAGGTGAGGCTCTACTTCCAGAGGAACTGACCTAAGAAAATGCCTAAAATCAAAACAAAGAGTATGTGGTGCTTTTTTCCCCCCTGAATTAATGGCTATAACAAAGTTTACTGGTTACATGACTCCAAAATTCTGGATTGTAGGACTTTCTTCCTAAAATCTGTTACTTGTCTGCTGTATCAAACTGGAGCCGAAAATGGATATTGAAATTCAGCCTGGTAATTTCAAAATCATTGCCTTTCCACCTCTTCATGTCTTGGCGAATCTTCTAGGTGTACCTGCTGCTCTCCTGGAATAAATGTGAACCTGGTGGTGCTGTGAGGGTGGAGATTCAGAGCTTCAAGACTTGTGGACCTATGGATGTTGTAGATCTATGGATAACTGACTAGAGCTGCTTTGCCAGGAACAAGGCTCAGGACAAAAGAGACAATCTAAGTCAACTCCAAAAAGGTGAAAATAAGTTCTAAAGCAAAGAGTTTACAATAGGATCAAGAGATGGAGCATGGAGGTTTGGGAGGGTGAGTTGAAGGCTGAGCTTGGTGCAGTGTTAGGAAGCACTGATATGTGGTATATACACCCAAGGCCCTGGGATAAGTAGTGACCTTTTATAACTGAGCTTTTTTACATAGCTAGAGACTGAAACTCTACCTGCTTTCTTAGAGATCAGTTTGCTTGATCTCCTCTGACTCCCAGAATGCAGTTTTGGAAACAAAGCCCTTCTTAACCATTCTGCTACCACAAACCTTTACATTTGTGATTAGCACTCCCAGGATAAGATTCTCAAAGGCTATCCTCCCTGAATATCTGACCTCCTTGCTGCGAATACAGCCACACAAAAACTGATTTCCTGTAGTCTTGTGTACTCTAAACTTTTCCAAACCACTCTATGCTGTTGCTACCCAGGTAATAATATGGTATTTTACACTAATTTTGACCATTCAAGTTTTATGTATTATTTTCAATTGCATATCTGCTTAGATCCTCCTGACTGAATTAAAGGCTCCTAGAAGAGCCATATTAATATCCCCTTCATATCCTAGAGTTTTTGTCAGAGTAGATCTTTTATAAAAATTTTAGGATGAATAAAGAGCATGCTATTTATTTAACGAGGAATTATTTTGCACCTACTACGTGCCAGGGCATTTGTCTATCCACTGGTTTAAGTGCATCACTTTGAATGATACACACATGATGTCTCTTCATGGAATTTTACATTTGATTGAACAAAATAAATAAGCAGATAGTGGTTACATTTTATAAGGGAAATAAAAAAGGGAAGAGTGATAGAAAAGAACTGGTGTGGAAGAGAGGCTCTGTCAGTTACAGTGCTTAGAGAGAACTGTCTGAAGAAGTGGTAGTTTGGCTGAAAAACGAAGGACAAGAGGGAGGAAGTGTATGCTGGGAGGAAGCAACAGCAAGTATAAAGTTCCTGAGGTAGGAAACACAAATAAACATGTTAAAGAAACAGACAGAAGGTCAGTGAGGCTGGAAGGCAGTGTAAAGAGATGAGCTCTATCAGATGCAGCCTGAAAGGAAAGCACAGGCAGGTCAGGCTACATCACTAAGCATCTGAAAATTCAGCCACGTGTATCAGCATGAACTCACTAAGCATCTGAAAATTCAGCAACATGTATAAGCATGAACTGCATAATTTGCAAGGCCTGTTGCAAAATGAAAATTTGGAGCCCCCTGTTTTTTAAAAAAATGGGGGAAATGTAGTTTAAAGTACTAAATTATGAACCATTTTGCTTTTCCCCTCAATCTCTTTCAATCTGTCACAGTATTTTTATTTGCTATTTAATGTCTGACTCCCTTTGGCATGAGGATGCTTGCTAGACAAGTACGTCGGGATGTCCAGCACCATGCCCCATCAACCTACACGGTGCGGTGTGGACACCCAAACCCTCACCTTCCCACACCCCTGACCTCCCTCGGAGACTGAGATGGTATACATTCTCTGACTCAGAAAAATTGTTAATATTGTCATTCTTAGCGGAAAAAAACAGGTTGTGGAGAAGTTAATGCCTTGATTAGGCAAACACAAAATAAAAGTACTTGAAACATAATTACCAAGGTACAATACACCTCAAATTATCATGTAGTGTAACCTCCTGCTTACAGAAAATACTTTATAAGGCCTGGATTTAAAGATAGCCAAGAGAGAACTGATGAACCTCTTTCCATTCTGTTATTTTTTCCCCTTTTACTAAATTCCTAGTTAAATTCCAAGATTTCTGTTTAAGCCAGCATTTTCTCATTCAACATTTATTGAGTACCCACCATGTGCCAGGCACATACCTGAATACATTAACTCCAAAAGTGAAATGCAAACCGTGCTATAACTAAAATTTAGCTTTGTACACAGCAGTGTTTTTACGATAAGAGTTCTATATTCTCCACTAAACCTAACTTTTAAATTTAGCATGTTTTAATGTCCCAAGCACAGCTCCATCTTATTTAACACCTCTAACTCGAAGGCAGAGGTTTTTTACTCCACATTTATAGATGAGGCAACCAAAGAGCAGAGCTCTTAGGTAATTGAGGGAGCTATACAATAGGAGACTGAGCTTTCAACTCCGGGTTGTCTCACTGTAAAGACTGAGTTTTTTCTATAAGTCATCCCCTCACCCTTCTTCTTTTCCTTCAATGAATTACCATGCCTGCTATATTCTCACCTTCAGAAATACTCAACAATTCTGAAATATCCACTTTTTAAAAAAAGCCTATCTTGTTTGTATTTAGTCTTATAAGAGCTGTACTTCAAATTGTTTGAAATACCTACAAGAAATTTTGAATGCACTTGCATATACTGGCTATATATTTTAAACATAAATGCCTCACTATTTTGACTATTTTGAAATAGTCAAAATCAAGCATGGAATTAGGTTATTCAAAAAGACAAGTCTGTGGCTTAATACTATTTACTACCTTATTTGCAAGAATCACATCTTCCAAATACTCTAACAGTTGTACATATGTGTTTAAAGAGAGGTCTATAGATCAAGGCAGTGATTTTCTGAATACTAAAGTCTCAGAGTACTCCCAGGGATCTACTGATTAACCCAGTAGGATGTTAATTATGAACACATCTGCCATTCTTACTTTTTGTTCTTTTTCTTTAAATAGGAGTGTAGTAATTCAGACCTGTGTGTATGATTAGGTATAGCTAGCAATGCATGATGAGCTAGATTTAGATACATTTAGGAAGCGTCAGATAAAATGAAACAGTTCATTAGAAAACATAACTTGTACTGGAGATTAAGTGTCTAAAGTAGGAAAAAGTTGTTTTTTAAAAAGCTTAACTTTAAATGAAACAGCATATGAGGTGGGTGAATGTGAAAAAATAGATAGCTTTATTGTTTCTCAAGAACAAGAGTATTTATAGTTCCTCTACTTTGTGACTCATCACTGTGCTGTAAAATATTTGGGGTACTACTCATAACTACAAAACAGACATAAACTAGAACAGTTTAATGCTAGGGCAAAGGACGAGGTGAACAAGCTGGCATTCTACTTGTGACATTCTCATTTATTTAAAAAATGGCCAATCTCTATAATTTTTAGCTGCTTTTTTTCTTTGTAAAAATGAGCATATTATTTGAAACAAGTGATAATTCATGTGACTCCAATCTAAAACTACCAAAACAGGCAAAATGGAAATAAGGCATAGAAAGTACAAGAAATGTAGCAGATTGTAATTAATCCCCCCTTATGTTTATTGAGCTATGTAAGTTTATGATTATTATGAAGACATGTTTTGAGGATCAGAGAAATTACTCCAATGGCAGCGTTTCCCTCAGCGTTCCTTCTCTACAGCTAAGATGAGCAACAGAAGGAAATAGACATAACAACAGCAAAGATAAAAAAAATGGTGGAAGTATTGATAATGGATGAGAAAACTGAGATGATATAAATTGTCTAACTCAAAAAGCACATTTTTACAGATAAGGTTAGTAGTTTTAAGCAATAACTTAATAGAAAATAGTTCATCTATGGCACTTTTTCCATTTTTTCATTAAGTAGTACGCTAAAATGAAGTTAACCTTCCATAACAATATTAGTTCTTCTTAAAGAAAATGCTGATTAATTATCAGTTGCTCTAAACCATTTCAAGAATAGAGAGAAAAAACAGGTAGAATGCTACTCACTTTCCAGGAGTACAATATTATATTACCTCTTATGAAAACTATAGAAATTTTTACTTCATTAACTTTTTGCCTATAATCACCACTGCATTTGATCAATTAGATTTCTAGAATTTTATCATTAAGATTTTCACTTTCGAGAAAGATTATAATTGGCCAAGTTTTTATACTTCTTATTTCTTCTAAAGGATAAGTTGACACATAATGGAGAAGCCTCCCTTTTACGGCAAAAAGGAAAAAAGAAAAACGCTGGGAAAAGTTTATTCTGAAATATTGTGAGGAAGCTGCTGTGGACTTGGAATTGTGTTAAAGATACATATCGTACATTTATATCAAAATACATAAAATAAGTATAGCTGGGCTAGTTTCCACCAAGATTATAAACTATCACTGGATACTGGCTTTATCTCCTAGAATATCATTCCTGGATATTCTAAAGAAATCTGAAGAAGGTGAGAGATTCTGTTAATTGATCTAAAAACTGCTAAAAAATTCTGGAGTAACTGAGTGGGGCAGGTTCTGGAATATATCTGCGTGTGTTGGAGGGGGGGTTCTCAACCTTGACACTCTTGACATCTTGGGTCAGATAACCCTTTGTTATGTGAAGCTACCCTGTGTATTGTATAATGTTTAGCAGCATCCCTTGCCTCTACTCACTAAATGCCACTAGCCCTAGCACCACCTACCACCCAGTTATAAAATTTAAAAAATGCATACAGACCCAGTCAGTCTCTCGTGGAAGGCAGTGAGAACCATGGATGTAGATATTCCAACCCATTATCTCTTCCAAAACTTGTATCAAGACACAGGTGTAGCCTCTAATTTATTATAAGGCAAACATTTTGAGTGAATAAAGTGATTCACTGCAAAGAGCAAATTAAGGATATGACCTTTTAATTCAAATCTAATAGCCTCTAGGTTGCCACTATAAAATTGAGAGAGAAAAACATATTAGGAGCAAAGACATATAGCAGATTAAGACACTGTGTAAAAGAAGAATTTGGGGTGGGCTTCTGGAACATGAAACTTACTGGAAACAAACAGATTTGAAATCTATTAAGTTTGTAAAGCTACTGCACTGCCAAAAAACTACATGACTGGTTGAAAATTTGTCTACTCAAGACTTAAAACAACTCTGCTGCCTAGTCTTCCAAGAGAAAGAAATGGGCTGAGAACAAGGTGCTAAAGTTAAAGAGGGCACATTCCTCAGCACCTACTTCACAGGGACTGCTGAGAATAACAAAGGAATAGAGGAGAATCATGATTTAATTAAGGAAACTCCCACCCTTCTCTGCCCAACCCTCTACCCCTTCAAGGTAGGGGCTTCACCTCATCTGTGCAGAGGAATTTCAGATTTGGTTTGAACCAAGGACTGTTGAACTGTTTCCAATCCTTCCCATTTCTTAACTAGGATATTCCATTATTGAGTTTGGGTGAGAAGGCAGATATAATTTGTCTTTAAGTTCATGGGACTCCAGAAAAAGTGAAGATACAATTAGACCTAATTCAGAGGCTACCATGAACCTAGAATTCTTAGACTTGAGTTGTATTCAGTGATTGAACACATTTTAGATTGTCTCCCTGGGGAGGGGTTGAGTTTGTTCTATGAGCCGGATGAAAGGAGCAAGGGTATATTTTGTGACTGGAAGGTTGGATTGTGACAGAAACAGTTATCAAATACCCATATGGTCTTCTACATTTCCCAGCCTCCTTTACAGTTTAGATTAAAACTATTTGACCAGTTTGGGCCTCCAAAAGGCTAGAAGCAGAAGTGACATGAATCACTTGCAGGGTGAGACAGTTTAGAGTACAGGGCCTCCTCTAAATCTCTCTTTTTCCCTCTAATGACCCCTTTGGAAGCCATGTGTTGAGATGGTAGAAGCACAAAATTAAGTGAATCTGGATCTCTAAGTCACCGATTGGGAAAGAACCTCTGCTGCCCTTCACCAGGCTTTGCTGTGTTAAGCTACTGAGACTACAGGGTATATTTGTTATTGCAGCATGGACTAGCCTATCCTTCCTAACACAGTTCCCTAACCAGGAGTTCCACCATCATCACAACCACAGACAGAGGTAGAAAATATGCCACTGCTACAGGGCTTAGCTATAAAAAGAGCTGACTGCTGGTGAGCATATTTTTAGGGTTTCATTTAGAAATCATTAGGCAGTATGTTGCAAAGACATGAAAGAAAAACAGATCCCAGAAGAAAGATTTTAGTAGATGCTCACACTTGTTCCCCTCTCTGAAAAGTGATACAGCATGTATGTTCCCTCTTGGTAACATGTTCATCAGCAGCTGAAATGTGCACTCAGTCTTTTATGTGGTAACTTGAATCCATAAGCTCCTCCCACCTCTGACCATGATGTCACCTTTTACGCAATCAACCAAGAACCGCTTTTCCCCAGCTAGCAGCCTTTAACACCACCACCTTGATGTACTTTAACCAGCACCTTGGTCTCTACTAATGGGTCTGGTATTTTAGGTCTTTAGGAAGAGGCTAAACTTCCATGCCAAATTAACTTTACGCTTCCACATTTTCTTTACACTTCCTACACTACCAATTCTCATGGCCCATAAAATATGTTATCTATTTTATGTAATGAAAAAAGTACAGTAGTGAAAAAACAAACAAACGCCTCCGGCAACAAAAGATAAATAGCAAAAGAATGCTTAAATATAATTTACTTGCAAATATATTTTCATATGTGTATTATGTATATATGTGTGTGTGTATATATATATATATATATTCCCCACAAAAATCATTTATTTTCCTGAATTAGTGTTTGCTCGGAAAAAAATTGCATAGTAGACACCTTAGCCGCTTTTAGGGTAGCCCCCCGTAGCCATCCCACTGTCCTTTCAAATGCAACATGTTCAATACCTCTCCCTCTAAAAATCTATTCTTTCTTGTAATATTTCTACTGATCTGAAGTAGCAATCTTTCTCCCGTTCACCCACATGCAAAATTCAGAATAACCCTTTTCCCTCTACCCTACAAGCCATATGGTGCCAAGTACTACTATCAGTGACCCTCTGATCAAATCCTTTTTCTCCATTCTCACTGCCTCTAGTCTCAATCAGCCCTTCATCACCTTTTTTTTTGACCCTCATAAGAGCTGCTGAACTAATCTCCCTGCATAGCGTCTTCCTTTACTCAATGCAGTCTTCACACCTCTACCAGATTAAATTTTTTTAAATCAAGATATCAACTGTGCCACTTTCTTACTTAAAATCTATCTAGATTTCCCCTACTGCCACTGTACCATATCTTCATTCTCTCAAAGTCTTCTTCACCATACATCTATCTAATTTTGTGCATTACTTCTCTCCTACCTTTATCCTACATTTCAGAAAACTGGATTGCTCATCCTTCCTTGTGCTCTTCTAAACCAGGGTTTTTGCTAATACCATTCCCTCTGGCCAAAATATTCTCCCTATCTTCCCACTGATAGTCTACTTACCCTTCAGCATTTCATCTCATCAGTTATATCTTCAGCAAAACCATTCCCAATCCCAGCAATTGGTATTAGAGCCTCTTTTATAGCACTAATCAAAATTTTTTGCTATGGCACTAGTTAAAATCATTTTTGTTATGTCTTCATATTATTTGAGTTGCTACTAAACTATATGTTATTTGATGGCACAAGCTAATGTAAAATATACATTAAATAGATGGAATGAATTGGTATATGGAAGTAGCAATAATCAGTCTACTGTATTAAAAAATCTTTCTGCTTCAACTCTCTTCATTTTTTTCTTCTCCACCTTCACCATAGGTATTTGAAAAGTTTCCTCCTTTTGGGAACACTATCATTCACATGAATTTGGAGGCCTACCACCCCAATATTCTTATGCTGACAGCATTACATAAGATACCATTTGAATACGTTCTACTTCTGAATCCTGGCTATTTGGAACCTGAATATCAGTGCTCCAGTACATACCCACTATTGATTGCTCAGTTCCTCTGGCATTATAACAATATACTGCATCAACTCAATTCATCCCAATCAGGAGCTCCACAGAAAATGTATCTACTGCATATTTTATTAAATTGATCTAAGCAAAATTCCAGAGAGATTCAGATTCGCATCTCGGTTTCTGCATATAGCCAACCTTTGTAAACATAGCTATATATCGTCCATGTCAACACAGATACAAAATGAACTCTCAAGGTGGATCACCCTCTCTGTGGTTTTTTCAAGACAAATTCACACCCACCTTGGTCCACTAGCAGGTCAGATTATAGAAAACTGATTTTAAGATAATAACTATGTGTCTAAGTAGGAGAGTGGGAATATCAGTGACCCTCTGTTTAAGTATGCCTTGACCTACATTCCAAAAATCTCCTATGAATGACAACTGTTCCACTTCACACAGGAAAGTGACTGATAGAGTCCATGTACCTCCTCTCCTCTCCAGTGATATATCTACCAAACTGTTTTTTTAAAAATCATTGAATAAAGGGAAATATACATGTCTATGCTCATAAACATATGATAATGAAATGCTTAATGAACATTTAATTGAAGGGAAGCCCAATGAAAGAAAATGAATGAAAAGTGGCTCTATTACTCTCATATCCCTTTTCTGGGTGACGAACTGTTCTAGTTTTCCCTGGACTGACAGGTTTCCCAGGAGAGGGGACTTTCAGTGCTAAACCAGGGAAGTCTCTCCAAATTAGGGCTAGTTCTTTACCTTACTCTGCACAGATGTTAACATGATAACCTCAGTCCTTTGCAAAGGAAAGAAATAGTGCCATTTGAAGAGACGTGGATAGACCTAGAGACTGTCATACACAGTGAGGTAAGTCAGAAGGAGAAAAACAAATATGGTATAACATTGCTTATATGTGGAATCTAGGAAAATGGTACAGATGAACTTATTTGCAAAGCAGAAATAGAGAGACAGATGTAGAGAACAAACATATGGATACCAAAGGGGAAAGAAAGGGGGGTGGGATGAATAGGGATTAATTTATATACACTTATATTTTATGTATAAAATAGATAACTAATGAGAACCTACTGTATAGCACAGGGAACTCTACTCACTGCTGTGTGGTGACCTAAATGGGAAGGAAATCCAAAAAAAGAGGGGGTATATGTATATGTATAGCTGATTCACTTTGCTGTACAGCAGAAACTAACACAACATTGTAAAGCAACTATACTCCAACAAAAATTAATTTAAAAATTTCCAAAATACAGGTACTTATGCCAGAATTCATTTCACTTTTCATTTTTATAAATTATGGAGGTCAGATATGATCTTTTCTTAAGAATTCTAGAGATTCATATTTGATCTCAGCAGGTCTAAATCCCCTTTCCCAAAGCATTTGAATTTCTGGGTCTCAAGCCATAAGACAGGGAAGTTGTCTTAAGGAACCAACTGCTCTCTGGTGGCTCAACTGTGTTAGCTGAAAGAGATTCTCTGCTTCCCTATCTTGGATTTTCTGTCCCAACTCAATCACAAAATGAGAGAAGAATTGTCATGGGGCAAAAAACTTTTCAAACCTCAGATAGATTCTTCTCTTCGCTGAACCATTCCATTTATACATCTTGGCAGTAGTCATTAGCAGTGAGAAACCTAAAGAGACAACAAAAGAAAAATGTATGTCTTTTTCAAGAGCTTCTGAAGTGCTGAAAAGAGTTTCTATTTAAAAGCTTCTGACAATGATTGGCAGGATCTGAGAAAACCTCGAAAAGATGAGCCCCACCCTCTGAGAACTATTATCAGGAGAACAGTAATTGGCGAACACCTATTCCATTCTTACCACAAATGAAGTATTGCAATCTAATTGCTACTTGGTGGTCCCTCTCAAAGGTGAACAAAGCACAGATCAATACAGAACACCATGCAAAGGCTACTGAATGTCAAAGAAGGGGAGAAGTTCTAATGTTCTGAACTAACCTGACACAATAAAATTAGGGAGAAATATGTATTGATTGACTGAGTGATTACTAACAGGCCCATTAGGGCAGTGTCTCCCCAAGAATCTGACATTTAAAATCAAAAATAGGACAGGCCTAATTTTAAATTTTGCCATTAGGGGATTTAATTTAAATGAGAAGGAGAACAGAGGTGTATATATCCACCCAATTTAGTGCAGACAGAAAAATAGACAGAGATGGAAATTACAGTCAGTTCAGAATAGATATAATGAAGCTCATTTACATCTGACGTAATAGATGTTTAGAATATTAATAACCCACATGGCAAAATGACCTACTGACAGTTGGAGTAATTAAACACCAACTTTTGAACTTTGTTTTTCTTAAGTAGCTAGTCGATGATAAATGTAAATAACCAGGAGTTAAACCACATTTTACCTATCAAGTAAATAAATTTAAGGCCCTAAACCGATTAGGTTGTGATTTAATCAACAGGGCCTCAGGAACGGGTGCTCTGATTTCCCTAATGTATTGTCTTGAAGGTTAATTCTAAGTACAGAAAGTTGATGGTCGGCTTAAAGGAGCTCAAGACACGGGTGTGAACCGCGGCTAACAGCGGGGACCGCAGAGACGGGGATGAGACGCTAAGTCTGCTGCTCGCCACCAAGAAACCTGTGTGCGACCACAGGTCACTCTCCACACCTCCCTTCCAGGGAGCCTGTGCAGCCCTCCACTGCCAGGGTCCCGGGATCCAGGGACAACTTCCCCGAGAAAACGCACAGCGCGCCTCAGGCTGGTGCAACTTCACGCCGGCCTCTGCCACCGCAGGCTCGCCCCGCACTCCGTACCCCTCCCTCCCCGGGGCCTGAGTGAGCCAGAGCCTCCGAATCAGTGGCTCCTTTAACCCCGTCCTATCTGAGCGAAGGACAGACGCCCTCCGGCGACCTACACGCAGAGGCGGGGCCAAATCCAAAGCTGAAACCCCGGAGCTGTGCAAACAAAGAAGAGAAAGGGAAATCTCTCCCAGCAGCATCAGGAGCAGCGGATGAAATCTCCACAGTCAACTTGATGTACCCTGCATCTGTGGAATACCTGAGTACACAACGAATCATCCCAAATTGAGGAGGTGGACTTTGAGAGCAAGATTTATGATTTTTCACTTTTCCTCTTTTTGTGAGTGTGTATGTGTATGCTTCTGTGTGAGATTTTATCTGTATAGCTTTGCTTTCACCATTTGTCCTTGGGTTCTATCCGTCCGTTTTTTGTTTTTACTTTTAAAAAAATTTTTTTTCTTAATAATTATTTTTTTTATTTTAATAACTTTATTTTATTTTACCTTACCTTACTTTATTTTATTTTCTTTTAACCTATTTCTTTCTTCCTTTCTTTCTTTCTACTTTTTCGCCCTTTTATTCTTAGCCGTGTGGATGAAAGGGTCTTGGTGCTGCAGCCAGCAGTCAGTGCTATGCCTCTGAGGTGGGAGAGCCAACTTCAGGACACTGGTCCACAAGAGACCTCCCAGCTCCATGTAATATCAAACGACAAAAATCTCCCAGGGATCGCCATCTCAACACCAACACCCAGCTTCACTCAACGACCAGCAAGCTACACTGCTGGACACCCTATGCCAAACAACTAGCAAGACAGGAACACAACCCCACCCATGATCAGAGAGGCTGCCTAAAATCATAAGTCCACAGACACCCCAGAACACACCACCAGACATGGACCTGCCCACCAGAAAGACAAGATCCAGCCTCATCCACCAGAACACAGGCACTAGTCCCCTCCACCAGGAAGCCTACACAACCCACTGAAACAACTTTAGCCACTGGGGACAGACACCAAAAACAATGGGAACTACGAACCTGCACCCTGCAAAAGGAGGCCCCAAACACAGTAAGATAAGCAAAATGAGAAGACAGAAAAACACACAGCAGATGAAGGAGCAAGATAAAAACCCACCAGACCTAACAAATGAAGAGGAAATAGGCAGTCTACCTGAAAAAGAATTCAGAATAATGATAGTAAAGATGATCCAAAATCTTGGAAATAGAATAGAGAAAATTCAAGAAACATTTAACAAGGACCTAGAAGAACTAAAGAGGAAACAAGCAATGATGAACAACACAATAAATGAAATTAAAAATACTCTAGAAGGGATCAATAGCAGAATAACTGAGGCAGAAGAACAGATAAGTGACCTGGAAGATAAAATAGTGGAAATAACTACTGTAGAGCAGAATAAAGAAAAAAGAATGAAAAGAACTGAGGACAGTCTCAGAGACCTCTGAGATAACGTTAAACGCACCAACGTTCGAATTATAGGGGTTCCAGAAGAAGAAGAGAAAAGGAAAGGGACTGAGAAAATATTTGAAGAGATTACAGTTGAAAACTTCCCTAATATGGGAAAGGAAAAAAATCAAGTCCAGGAAGCACAGAGAGTCCCATGCAGGATAAATCCAAGAAGAAACACGCCAAGACACATAATAATCAATGTAAATGTAAATGGATTAAATGCTCCCAACAAAAGGCACAGACTGGGTGAATGGATACAAAAACAAGACCCATATATATGCTGTCTACAAGAGACCCACTTCAGACCTAGAGACACATACAGACTGAAAGTGAGGGGATGGAAAAAGATATTCCATGCAAATGGAAACCAAAAGAAAGCTGGAGTAGCAATTTTCATCTCAGACAAAATAGACTTTAAAATAAAGACTATTAGAAGAGACAAAGGAGGACACTACATAATGATCAAGGGATCGATCCAAGAAGAAGATATAACAATTACATATATATATATATGCACCCAACATAGGAGCACCTTAATTCATAAGGCAAATACTAACAGCCATAAAAGGGGAAATAGACAGTAACACATTCATAGTAGGGGACTTTAACACCCCACTTTCACCAATGGACAGATCATCCAAAATGAAAATAAATAAGGAAACACAAGCTTTAAATGATACATTAAACAACATGGACTTAATTGATATTTATAGGACATTCCATCCAAAAACAACAGAATACACATTTCTCTCAAGGGCTCATGGAGCATTCTCCAGGATAGATCATATCTTGAGTCACAAATGAAGCCTTGGTAATTTTAAGAAAACTGAAATTGTATCAAGTATTTTTTCAGACCACAATGCTATGAGACTAGATATCAATTACAGGAAAAGATCTGTAAAAAATACAAACACATGGAGGCTAAACAATACTTAATAACTACTTAATAACAAAGTGATCACTGAAGAAATCAAAGAGGAAATCAAAAAATACCTAGAAACAAATGACAATGGAGACATGACAACGCAAAACCTATGGGATGCAGCAATAGCAGTTCTAAGAGGGAAGTTTATAGCAATACAATCCTACCTTAAGAAACAGGAAACATCTTGAATAAACAACCTAAGCTTGCACCTAAAGCAACTAGAGGAAGAAGAACACAAAAACCCCAAAGTTAGCAGAAGGAAAGAAATCAAGATCAGATCAGAAATAAATGAAAAGAAATGAAGGAAACAATAGCAAAGATCAATAAAACTAAAAGCTGGTTCTTTGAGAAGATAGACAAAATTGATAAACCATTAGCCAGACTCATCAACAAAAAAAGGGAGAAGACTCAAATCAATAGAATTAGAAATGAAAAAGGAGAAGTAACAACTGACACTGCAGAAATACAAAAGATCATGAGAGATTACTACAAGCAACTCTATGCCAATAAAATGGACAACCTGGAAGAAATGGACAAAATCTTAGAAATGCACAACCTGCCAAGACTGAATCAGGAAGAAATTGAAAATATGAACAGACCAATCACAAGCACTGAAATTGAAACTGTGATTTAAAATCTTCCAACAGGGCTTCCCAGGTGGCGCAGTGGTTGAGAGTCCGCCTACCGATGCAGGGGACACGGGTTCGTGCCCCGGTCCGGGAAGATCCCACATGCCACGGAGAGGCTAGGTCCGTGAGCCATGGCCGCTGAGCCTGCGTGTCCAGAGCCTGTACTCCGCAACAGGAGAGGCCATAACAGTGAGAGGCCGGCATACCGCTAAAAACAAAAAAAAAAAAGAAACAAAAATCTTCCAACAAACAAAAGTCCAGGACCAGAGGGCTTCACAGGTGAATTCTATCAAACATTTAGAGAAGAGCTAACACCTATCCTTCTCAAACTCTTCCAAAATATAGCAGAGGGAGGAACACTGCCAAACTCATTCTACGAGGCCACCATCACCCTGATACCAAAACCAGACAATGGTGTCACAAAGAAAGAAAACTACAGGCCAATATCACTGATGAACATAGATGCAAAAATCCTCAACAAAATACTAGCAAACAGAATCTAACAGCACATTAAACGGATCATACACCATGATCAAGTGGGGTTTATTCCAGGAATGCAAGGATTCTTCAATGTACGCAAATCAATCAATGTGATACACCATATTAACAAATTGAAGGAGAAAAACCATATGGTCATCTCAATAGATGCAGAGAAAGCTTTTGACAAAATTCAACACCCATTTATGACAAAAACCCTGCAGAAAGTAGGCATAGAGGGAACTTTCCTCAACATAATAAAGGCCATATATGACAAACCCACAGCCAACACTGTCCTCAATGGTGAAAAACTGAAAGCATTTCCACTAAGATCAGGAACAAGACACGGTTGCCCACTCTCACCACTCTTATTCAACATAGTTTTGGAAGTTTTAGCCACAGCAATCAGAGAAGAAAAGGAAATAAAAGGAATCCAAAAGGAAAAGAAGAAGTAAAGCTGTCACTCTTTGCAGATGACATGATACTATACACAGAGAATCCTAAAGATGCTACCAGAAAACTACTAGAGCTAATCAATGAATTTGGTAAAGTAGCAGGATACAAAATTAATGCACAGAAATCTCTTGCATTCCTATACACTAATGATGAAAAATCTGAAAGTGAAATCAAGAAAACATTCCCATTTACCTTTGCAACTAAAAGAATAAAATACCTAGGAATAAACCTACCTAAGCAGACAAAAGACCTGTATGCAGAAAATTATAAGACACTGATAAAAGAAATTAAAGATAATACAAATACATGGAGAGATATAACCTGTTCTTGGATTGGAAGAATCAACATTGTGAATATGACTCTACTACCCAAAACAATCTATAGATTCAATGCAATCCCTATCAAACTACCACTGGCATTTTTCACAGAACTAGAACAAAAAATTTCACAATTTGTATGGAACCCCAAAAGACCCCGAATAGCCAAAGCAATCTTGAGAACGAAAAATGGAGCTGGAGGAATCAGGCTCCCTGACTTCAGACTATACTACAAAGCTATAGTAATCAATACAGTATGGTACTGGCACAAAAACAGAAAGATAGATCAATGGAAATGGATAGAAAGCCCAGAGATAAACCCACGCACATATGGTCACCTTATCTTGATAAAGGAGGCAGGAATGTACAGTGGAGAAAGGACAGCCTCTTCAATAAGTGGTGCTGGGAAAAATGGATAGGTACATGTAAAAGTATGAGATTAGATCACTCCTTAACACCATACACAAAAATAAGCTCAAAATGGATTAAAGACCTAAATGTAAGGCCAGAAACTATCAAACTAAAAAACATAGGCAGAACACTCTATGACATAAATCACAGCAAGATCCTTTTTGACCCACCTCCTAGAGAAATGGAAATAAAAACAAAAATAAACAAATGGGACCTAATGAAACTTCAAAGCTTTTGCACAGCAAAGGAAACCATAAACAAGACGAAGAGACAAACCTCAGAATGGGAGAAAATATTTGCAAATGAAGCAACTGACAAAGGATTAATCGCAAAAATTTACAAGCAGCTCATGCGGCTCAATAACAAAAAAACAAACAACCCAATTCCAAAATGGGCAGAAGACCTAAATAGACATTTCTCCAAAGAAGACATACAGATTGCCAACAAACACATGAAAGAATGTGCAACATCATTAATCATTAGGGAAATGCAAATCAAAACTACAATGAGATATCATCTCACACCAGTCAGAATGGCCATCATCAAAAAATCTACAAACAATAAATGCTGGAGAGGGTGTGGAGAAAAGGAAACACTCTTGCATTGCTGGTGGGAATGTGAATCGGTTCAGCCACTATGGAGAACAGAATGGAGGTTCCTTAAAAAACTACAAATAGAACTACCATATGACCCAGCAACCCCAGTACTGGGCATATACCCTGAGAAAACCATAATTCAAAAAGAGTCATGTACCAAAATGTTCAGTGCAGCTCTATTTGCAATAGCCAGGAGAGGAAACAACCTAAGTGTCCATCATCAGATGAATGGATAAAGAAGATGTGGCACATATATACAATGGAATATTACTCAGCCATAAAAAGAAACGAAATTGAGCTATTTGTAATGATGTGGATGGACCTAGAGTCTGTCATACAGAGTGAAATAAGTCAGAAAGAGAAAGACAAATACCGTATGCTGACACATATATATGGAATTTAAGAAAAAAAAATGTCATGAAGAACCTAGTGGTAAGACAGGAATAAATACACAGACCTACTAGAGAATGGACTTGAGGATATGGCGAGGGGGAAGGGTAAGCTGTGACAAAGCGAGAGAGAGGCATGGACATATATACACTACCAAACGTAAGGTAGATAGCTAGTGGCAAGCAGCCACATAGCACAGGGAGAGCAGCTCGGTGCTTTGTGACCACCTAGAGGGGTCAGATAGGGAGGGTGGGAGGGAGGGAGATGCAAGAGGGAAGAGATATGGGAACACATGTATATGTATAACTGATTCACTTTGTTATAAAGCAGAAACTAACACACCATTGTAAAGCAATTATACTCCAATAAAGATTTAAAAAAAAAAAAAAGGAAGTTGATGGTCATCATTATTAGTGCAAGGAGAGGGAAGCAAAAAATGGGCCTTTGACATCTATCATTAAAAGTGGAATACAGATGCATGAATAATTTTCCCTTATCCATCTTTATGGAGTAATCAAGAAAGATGCCTTTAGAAGTCACTTGGTTTGTCAACTAGGCAATAGTGCATTTAATCCTAACTTAAAAGGAAATTACTTGGAAAAGAAAGAGTCTCCAAGAAGGGGAATAGCAGACATATGCTCAAACTGTGACATTTCAAATTATATATCATAAGATATAATATCTAATCACACATATAGAAGAGAATCATTGTTTTGTGGAAGAGAAAAAACAAAGATATTTAAGCACCAGATTAATGCCTAGAGATATTACAAATGTTTTACAAAGTCATATAAAGAAATTAAGTCAAACTTAACTTCACGTCAGACTTTTCTTTTCAAACAAGAATCCACCAGGAAAGACTGATGTCTGTTAGATCTTGCCATTTTGTTAACAGGGGGTCACAAGTCCTAGTTATTACCTGATTGTGAAAAATATTCAAGAACAGATTGGTAATCTTGGACCTAATGTCTAAGTGAGAACAATAAAAACAGTCTTCAGCTGCCATTATATAACTTCTTTCTTCATTATCACACAGCAGATGATATCTGTTTTTCTGTTTCATTTTTTGCTTTCTAACCTGAGCCATAGGCCAGATTCTCCTCCTCTGTAAGTCTGCAGGGATTCTTTGGTTTGTACCTTTTGTGTAATTCTGCTTGGCCTTCTAAATATGGCTCATTATCCTGGGTTTCAATACATTTCTTGACTTTTACCTGCAGACCTTAATGGAGTTGAGTGCCTTGGAATAAGGGGTAGTTTTCACAGCAGGTGAAATCTAGGGATACTATGGGCTTGGGGCAATAATAACTAAATTTCTATTTCATAAACTGAGGGGGGAAAGGGAGAATCTTCTTTGAAGAATGAATTTTATCATTTTGCAATTCAAATTACAATGTATTGCTACAGTATAGTGACTGCTCCCTAGATTAAAGTAGTACAGTTACAGTACTTTTTGATATCTTCAAAAATGGTTTAGCAAAGATGAATTCCCAAATTCTAAACTTTGCAGTTGGAGATTTCTGAAAAACAAAGCTGGATCTCTGTATTTCCCAAACTGCAATAACCCAGGTCTCTTGTGTAAGAAACATAATTCCTGAAATAAGGTCAAAACTAAATTCCTCCAATCTTAGTTTAAAAAATATGTTTTTTATGTTCCAGGTGTTTCACACAATGTCTGCATGAGGTGGTCATGCACTCTGGAAGTGCCTGACAACCTTGACATAACCTTCAAGAGAAATCACTTACTCTGAACATTTGCAATATTTCCGACCGTTACTTTTTTCAGCTCCCTTTGATGATTCATACTAAGGGTGGAGAACCGGAAGGGATATTTTCCTTCAGAGCCACAAAAATAGCCAAGATGTACTTTCCTTTTAGCCATACATTTCAACATGCATAAACTCTCTGGCTGATATTTCTTGCCATTTGGTCCAACTATACTTCCTGAAGACACTGTATGAAAAGAACTAGTCTAATTTAAGAAGGAATCTGTCCCTGGTAAAACAATACATACAAAAAGGAAAAAAGAAATCATCCAATTTAGTCAACTTCCTTAAAGCCTTGATCTTAGAATCTGGTTTTTAAATAGAAAACTTAAACAAAAGTTACTATCCAAGTCATTTTGTTCTCAGTATATTTAGGATCATTTTATGGAAAATAGAGTATATGTAAACTAATTTTAAGGTCAATGAAACTTACATAACCTAAATAGATCCCTTCTTCATGCATAGTCTCAAGTATAATATATCAATATATAATTTTCCTTTGTCATCAAAATTTTCCTTTATTAAGTTTATTTTCAGAGAGATTTACCATACTTTTCTTTAAAGATTCATTAAGATGTATATGCCCCCCCAAAGTGTAAAAAGGTAAAATATTCTGAAATAACTTAATTCGAAACATACTTTTTAGTAAAAGACTAAAATTCATACACATAAAGGAAATAAAGTACATATTTACAGACTCACTGCTGTGTTCAGATGGCAGTACCAATCAGGACAAACACTCTGAGCCATGGGATCTGCTCAACTGAGAATGGTATCATGATCAGAACTAAGAACTACAGCATAAAACATGCTGAAATTATCATAAATTATTAACACTTCTGAGTCTGATTCATTGAGGCTATTATTTTATTGGAAATGGAGATAAAACTTGAGGAGAAAAGCATAACAAAAGTACTCAAAGAGGTAAATGTCTTTTATTTTCAATATTTTTAATGGTATTATTTGCTCAGTGTTTGTTATATATAGGAAAACACAGCTAGAATTTTAGATCAGTAGTTCTTAAAGTGTGGTTTCTGGACCAGCAATCGCAACATCTCAGGGAACATGTTGGAAATACAAATTCTCAGGCCCCACCTCAGACTATCAAATCAGAGAAACTCTGAGAGTAGGCTCAGCAAACTTAACAAGCCCTCCAGGTGCTTCTGATTCACACTCAAGTTTGAGAAACACTGATCTAGATAATCATTTTTAGGATGTAGTAAATTCCAATACAGACAGAGCTACAAAATATTTTGCATAAGCAATAATTTAAATAATACATTTATATAGTGCTTTGCAAATTACAAAGTACATTGAAATGCATTAATCTCACTTGATATCTCAATATTATTGTGAGATGAACTGGGGAGGCATTCGTATTTTTATTTTACAAGACTAAATTGAGTGTGAAAGAGGTTAAGTAAATTCCTCAACCTCACAATGCTAGTTAATATAATTAAATTAGAACACAGATCTTTAGGCGGTAAAACATGTATGCTGCTACTAAGTAAAGAAAGAGTTGATCAGAATTAGCAGAGATTCTTTGTTTAACATTTACTGGTATCCAAACAATGCTATAAACTCTTTAAAATTTTTTAATTAAGTAGCATTCAAAAATGCTACAAGTCTTACAAAAGACTACACACAACCATTTAAAATAGATATCCAAATTAAGCTCTGTCTCTGACCAAAACCAAATTAAATAAATTCTCAAACTACCAAAGTCCTAGTTAATGATTTTATCGATAAACAAAACAATCATTTATTTTCACTCCTGTTGAAAAACAAAGCAGTTAAATGTTCCATGTGGCCTCAGAGAATTCTATTTTCATAAAAGCATAAAGAAGAAATAAAGCTTAAGTTTGTGGGAATTCAGTCAATCATTTTTTTAATATTAATTCTCCAATTTACCATATAGGAAGTAAGAAATCTTCTACCTATAATTTTTGTTTCCTATGTGGAAAATAGATTCTAGATATTCTTCACATAGTGCTTTTCTAAAGTGAGAAGGACCTGCTCCTTACCATGAGCTTAGTGTATCTCTTCTAAAACTTTAATAATCACAGTCACTTATTCTAACATGATTTATAACATAACCCAATCTCTCTTTAAGGACTCTTCATAATTTTGAAAGAAGAATTTAAGGCTGTTAACAAAGTTGACACAATTTCAATTCAGATTGACACTTCTTAAGACCCAGGTCTAAATGGTGTTTGTTTAATAAAATTAATATATCACAGAATCTGTGAGAATGTCTGATAACTATAGAAAGATTAAAGCAAAATGCTTGGGAAAACATGGTTTTGACTGTTGCAGATGTTCTCAGACCAATAGCATCTCTAGAGAAAAAGTATGCGTGAGATGTTTCTTTGAATAACACAGGAGAACAGTTAAAAAATCTAGCCAAGGATTTCTCAAACTGGGATCTCAGAGTGTATTCTAGAGAATTAGAAGGCCCATAAGAATAGTTTTTGTGTATTATTTGTCATTTTGATGACAAACTTAAAAAAATCTCTCAACGGTTGTAAAGAAACTTCTTTGAGGTGACCATTTACAATTGAATAAATATGCTGTTTTCAAGGATTGAACATGTATTTCTTAAGTCATTCCTTCTCAAACTAGGGTTCAGGGTTGCACCTCCAAATGAGTTATGAGAATGTCTTTTTCTTTTAAAAAGACATCATTCACATTTGAGAAACAATAATTGTAGCAATTTAATCACTGCCTTAAATCTGATCAATCTCAAAAAAAAGAAACAAACTCTCCACTAGGAAGCTTAAATAAATATGAAACATTATTTTGAAAGCACATAGAACATAGTGACAATGGCACAGTCTAACTATATTTTCATGCCGTATCAGTTGAACCGTGTTGACCAACCTTGAGTGAAATAACAATGGGACAAAATAGGAGAATCCACCCATAGGAAAGAGTATTTTATCACTAAAAAATGTTTTAATTTGGTTGTTATATAAATCAGACTGATTTTATTTGGTTTTGTTATTGTTTTAAATACTTTACAGACATGCCTCCCCTTATTACTTGTAACTGGGCTGGACTACTTCCACTGGCCTTCCTGTGGTACATCACTACTGACTTTGTAACACACACAATGCAATGACTCAAACCAGCAATTCAACAGGCAAAGACCCTCAGTGGTAAAGATAACGATCTGAAGATAATCTTTAAGATAATCCAAGTGTGTGGATGTTGAAAAACTCCATGGATGAAGAATATGGCCAGGGGTTAGGGAGACAATATATTAACAGAAAGTGAAGAAATATGAAGAAAATTCAGTATTCTCCATAATTGTCTACAATTTACCATTTATTTACCTTGTCCTGTTCTCAGTGAATTAATTTGTAACTGAAAACCCTGGTCAGGTTCTTTAAGTAGAAAAGCAGGTCTCCTCTGAATATCAAAATATAGATAGCCAGATTTCTCAGTGCCTGAGAAGAGAGTTACAACTACATAAAGGAAGGAACTCTGTTGTTGAATTGCAACTAAAAGTATGAATATGGATGGATGGATGGATGGATAGATAATCTAATAAATATAGCTTTGTTTACATATGTGTATATGTGTTAATATATGTGGTGTGTGTGTCTTCTGAAACAATCTACAAGCAATAATACTCCAGTAGCAAAGACCACACTAGCAACCATACTTTGATTTCTAAACATCATTCCATACTAAAAGGAAAAAGAGCTTCTTGGAAAATTGGCTGATACCAGCGTTGGGGATGGGAAAATATAAAATGTTCTTGGAATATCTTTGAATCCAGAAATAAATAAATTAACCCCCTCCCCCCTCCCAAATAAGGACATGTCAAAATACACCAAAAAAAAAAAAAAAAAACCAACAACAACAACAAAAAAACACACCAGTCTGAACAAGTTCCTATTGGCCAAACTGGGACAAACTGTGCATCAAAATAAGTAATGTTAACAGTTCGTATTTCACTGCATTAAATGAATATAAGAATCCATTATCCACTTATAAATAAGTAGATAAATAATTAAAAGGAGGATATGGAAAAACTCATCTTTACAGAAAAATGCCAGCTAATGAGTGTAGAAAAAAATATGAAATTAGAAATTCACTATGTGGAAATAATCACTGTAATATTTGATTCAGGCACAAATCATCAATGGATACTAAAACTAGAGGGTGAATATTTGATGAGACAGGATATTTACAAAATCTCAAAGTATCTCTCCACAAGAAACTTATTAATTATTAAGGGGGAAATAGTAATTTTATGAGAGAAACCTGGCAGACACTGCCTTAACCAAATGATCAAAGTTAATTCACCAATAATGGCACAAATGGACATCATGTGCCTCCTGAGAAGGACACAACATCACTTCTGTGGTATTCCTACTAAAAATGTATAACCTGAATCTAATCATGAAGAAATATCAGACAAACCAAAATGGAGAGACATGCTACAAAATAACTATTCTGTATACTTCAAAAATGTCAAAGTCATGAAAGACAAAGGAATATTGGAAACTGCTCCAGAAAAGGGGAGACTAAAGAGATAGCAATTAAATGCAACATTCAATCCTGGACCAGACAAAAAAAAATTTTTTTTGCTATAAACAATATTACTAGAAAAACTGGAACTATTTGGAATACATTCTTTACTACTACTTATCATATACATACTTTTATTATAATAATATTATATTGTACTGTAGGAGAAGAAAAGTTTTCCTCAATCCTCATAGAGTCCCTGGTTGGGTCTGAAAATTACACTGACAAAGACAAATTAATAGGAGAAAAGCTGACAAATTTTCTTGAATTTTTACATGTACATGGGAGTCTTCACAAGAGAATGAGACCTGAAGAAGTGACCAGAGCAGGAAGCTTTTATAACTTTTAGACAAAGAAATAATAAATTTGTGACAAACAGACAAGGCAAGGGATTTGGGCCAGGGGTAGTAAATGGTAAAGAATTAACTAAGAAAGTAATGGTTAGTTTAACAAGATTTATGAACTCCCTTGGTGATAAGAATGTCTTCCCTCTTCCTGGTACAGGTAGGGTACCTTTCACGGGAGATTTATCTCCTTTTAAGGAAGAAGAGCAAAGGGGGAGCAGGGGGCTCAGAGTGATCTTTCTGCTTCTGCTTCTTTCCCACCTCCTTCAGTTTAAGATATTCAATATGCCAAGCTGCCATATTTTGTGGTAGCCTGTCCTGAACATCAGTATCAGTGCCATTTTCCTGATGTATATAAATAACTATACTCTGGTTGTATTCTTATGTTTTCCATAAATACACATGGAAGCATTTAGGTGTAAAGGGGCAGCATACCTGTACTTACTCTTAGTTTAAGACAGAGGGTGGGGGGAGGATTACTACTCAGGGAAGCTAGATAAAGGTTAAATACTTGTACTGTTTTTTCAACATTTTTGCAACTCAAATTATTTATAATAGAAAGTTAAAAGAAAACATGTCCTTCTAATCTGGTGGAAACATAGAAGGTGGTACAGAAAATTCATCTGGGAGGTTAAAGAATAGTCTCAGGAGACAATGGTATTATTGTCAGTTTCCATAGGGAAATAAGAACAAAGGTGCCTTCCTCCTCTCTGTCAGGGAGAATGACCTTCTACTGGGAAATGCAAAGTAAGTATTGAATTAGAAAATGAAAAATGCAAAGACATAGTAAGAAAGCACCTTGCCATTTAAAATGTATTTAAACATCTAAATCTAATGCACCAACATCATGGCAAACTGAAAGGCATCTCTAAAGTTATGTGGGAAAAGCAACTTAGTCAACAATTACAGATATGAAAGTCAGTCTATCCTTGGCAAATTCGAAAAGACCACAGAGTCAGGGAGAGGCATTCAAGTGCTACTCAGGAGACAAGCAGATCTTTTATTCATCTTCAAAAATGCAGATCTTAGAAGGGAAATTTAACTTTGACACTATTGACAGAATTGGGTCATGAGAACTTAAGAAAAAGAGACAATCTCTCCAAGGATCACTAAGATCAAACCAAGCCATACTAATTTCACTTCTTTTTCTGAGAAACTCAGTAGACATGCAGGTCAGGATGCAAGTCAGGATGTATTTTGCTACCAGGAAGCCACAGGCAACATTTTACAACAAATCATCATGAACAAAATAGAAGGTTATGGGCTGATCCCACATTCTAATACAGTTTATATTAAAGTGGGTTTAAAATCATTCAGATCATTATTTCAAAGTGTGTTTAAACTGGAGAGAATGATCTCATACTGTAAAGGATTCCATCCTGTTAAGAAAGTACATGCTTGAAAGGCAAATATGCCAAATTTATTGGGCATGGCTTCAAAATTGAACTACAGAAACAGAAATAAAGAATATTTCCACAAGTTGGAATTATTGTTTGACATAACAAGGCTACTGGTTCAGTAAATTTCATCAGATTATAAAGTATGAAAAATTTGGAAATTACTGAAAATATAAAATAATATGTATTATAATGGCCAACACACAGAGATTGACATTGCTATTATATTGACGATTTTTCTTAATTGTGTGTATATGCATGTATGTGTATTTTTAAGTGGAAACACACTGCATATCCATTTATTACTTCATTTAACAAATATGTACAGGATGCCTGCCAGTGCCTGGCACTATTCTAGGCACTGGGGAAAGTAAGCTATAAGTAAAATAGACAAAAACTCTTGAACACATGAAAGTTATAATCTATATATAATTGAATATTTCTTCACCTAAAATTACAATGAAAGCATATTTTATGTCATTAAATATTTTTTAAATGATTGTAAATAACTGTGCAATGGTTCATTCATGCTATTTTGATGAATTTAACCATTTCCTTATTGTTGAATATCTAACTAATTTCAAATTTTGTTGTCATAAATAACACTGAACAATTTTGTGCATAAATCATTAATCCCATTTCTCATTTACTTCCCATTAATCCCATTTACTTCTCATTTACTTCCCATTTCCTGGATCATATGATGATCAGCTCTTTCTCATAGTTTCCAATTGGCTTCTGCAAAGATTGTTAACTATTTATAACCAAACAAGTAATAAATGAATGCTTGTATTTTCCTTACCATGAGTATTAAATTAAAATTTGAAAACTAACATTTGGCAATTTGATGGATAAAAATATATATTTTATTGAGGTTTTAATTTGCATTTTTATTACAAGTTAGGGCTGAATTTTTAATATGTTTATCAGATATTTTCATTATTTTTTGTGAATTATCTGTAATATCTTTTTTCTATTGGTAAATGGAATGTTCATCTTGCTTACATTATTTGCAACCACTCTTTATATAGGTAGGGAGAATAATTCTTTGATAACATAAACCTTATATGGGAGAAATATAAAAAGTTAAGTCAATCAATCTCTCTCTCCCTCTCTCTCTCTCATACATACACACACACGTCCAAACACAAGATGGAGGTTCCTGACCTAATTGTACTTCATCTCCATTTCAAAAAAAAAAAATTTTCAGATAATATGCAAATAATGACCAATGCTGAAATATATGAAGAAAAACACAATCTTAAGAGAAAGCATGTGTTCAAATGTGGGAAGTAACAGTTTTACTGGTTTTTAAATGTAAAAAATACCCTCATATTTGAGTGCTCATTTTAAGAGCAATACTGACATACAAAGGCTTTTCAGGAAGACAGCGACCAGAAACAGAATAGAATTTAAAATTATACTGTGTCAGCAAAATTAGAAGGGAGGATATTTATATTCACAAATGTAGTTTTCTCTCTCTCAACTGTTAAAAAAGAGAGAGAGAGAGAGAGAGAACCAGAATAATGTGGTGCTATAGGGCCCTGAGCTAGTATAGCCTCTGTACCTGGTAGAATCTTAATAATTAATTAATTAATGAGTGCATGTATAAATGAGTAAATGAATGAATGACCAAATGAGCAAAAATGATGGCCTAAAATAAATGGAAGTTCCAGTATATATGTTTTTAGTCAACACAAGAACCACCTTTCTAATCATTAGATTTTACCAACAAAGGGTGGGCTGCCTCAGGCAACAGTGAGCACCCCAGGATTTTCAAGTACAGAAAAGAAACTGGGACAACAGGGAGATGAGTTAGCATCCAGCCAAGTATTCAGTAAGGCCACTCTTACATCTATGATTCTTAAATTCTGTGAAAGAAGACAAGCATACTATCATTTAGGAATCCAAAAAGGAATGAATGGAATGAAATGGAAGCTGAGAAATAGAAAAAAAATTCTGATTTCAAGCCTGAGGTGAAGGCAATAGATTGAAGAAGAGATTATTGTGAAAACCAGAGTATTTGAAAGCACACTTCAAATGAGAAACCTGAAATGTTAGGAGCTCAGAGTCTAGATGACTTTTTAAGTAAGTCAGACCAGTTTATACCACTTTGTGTTTTAGAATGGAATCATAAATTCATTATGATATGATAAATTCATATGATATCTGGCCAAAACGTTGAATGAATAGAAAATGTTCGTGAAGTATATTTCATTCATATTCAAATTTGGGGGCGGGTTGTAGGTAATGAAGAACACAATAAATATGACAGTGTTTCATTATTATTAGCACTCATCAGTTAAACATAGCTGGCTTGATAGAATAAGTTATTCTAGAGAATGGGTATAATTGAGATAAGAATCTTCCTCTAAACTTTTATACCTAATACATTAACTGCAATCAGGCTTCCAGCCAAATTAATCGAACAGATATATAAACTATTTAAGACGTTTGAGTGGGAGAGCCAGAGCCACTCTTTCTAGGCTCAGTCTGCCAAAAACCATTGGAGGCATCTCTATTTCTAATATTAGATACTACAATTGGACCTCCGCCTCCTGTCTCCAGATAACTACTCAGTAGGGCCGACTTTCTCTCAGCTTATGTGAAGACAGAGGAGAACAAGATTCGTGACATTCTGGGATTTTGCCAGAATTCAGTGGGTGGTAGGACCAAGGCTGAAGGCCAAGGGACAAATCCACTAGCTGCACAAAACACACTCTCATGCTTTTGTTGATTAAAGTGTCATATTTCTTTCTGAGCGTGGGGGTAGGGAGGAAATAATCTACTTTTTAAAAGTGTCTCTCCAAGAAAAATAGTTCCAAGTTGAGGCTGGTATACTGTGAGGGGGGGGGAAAACAACTAAAATAAAAAGCTTAGCTGTAGTTCATTAACTTTAATTGGTTTTTGTTGCCTCTCCTCAGGTTTCCTGGATCTTTCAGCTATCTCCTCCCCCAACTCTCTGCTTCCCCTTCTTCTACCTCTCGCCTCCTCCCCCTCCAATCTGGCTTTCCCTCCTTCCTGGCAGCATTTTTAGCTTTAATTTGATAGTAAAAAACTGAATCCAAAGTTACAAAATTCTTCAGATTCAACTTCTTTGAAAGAAAAAGAAGTTTTGGAAAAAGAATGGATATCTCAGCTTATACCTAGCACCGCTTAAAGGTACATATCCCCAACATGTGGCAGGTGCTCTATGAATGTGAAATGGATAATACAAATGCATGAAATCATTCATCTGTTTAAAAATGTCTTTTGGCGGACTGGCTTAAGTAAAGGCACTGTTGTGGGCCCTGGAGACAAGGAGAGAATAAGCAACGTCCCCATTCTTATGGAACTTATAATTTACTGGAAAGACAGACAAAAACAAAGGAACAAATCAATATATTAAACTTGTTAGTGAAACATGCTATGAAAAAAACGTAAAGCAGGAAGGAATAAATTAGTGTTAGGGTGCTGCTTTTGAGAGCAAAGGCTTCTCTCAGGAAGTGACTCTTGGACAGACACCTAAAAATGTGAGAGTAAAAACCTTGTGACCTTTTGGGGGAATAGTGTTCCAGAAAGGGGAACCTGCAGCAGTAAGACCAATATATATGGAGTGAGGTAAACAAGAGGGGCAAGGGAGAAAATCAGGTCAGAAATAAATGAAAGGAATAAAAGAATTAATTGAACAACTTTTCCATTCATCTCTTACCACTGGAGAGTTATCCATATGCATAAGCACTCTATAAAATCTAAATCACTACTGTACCAAAATTTCCTAAGCACTTATTTCTGAAATGGAATGCTTTTTTATCTCTGCTCCAAAGTCCCCACTCCCATCATCACAAAGTTAAAGCTAATCTATTGTATAGCCATAACTCAAAGATTAGGGGCTAATTTGGATTGAGGGTAAAAGGGACAATGAGGCTGAAACCTACACCTAGCCCAGATTAATTCCTATGTACTGATAACTGGCCCACCCATTTATTTAGCTAAGTGAATCTGTAGGAGCCATATATCTCCTCCACATTTTATTTCTGCTGTATCCCACAAGATTTAGAATCAAGTTCATTCAAACGCAGCTCAAGACCTTAAAAAATCATAAACATGCATATATATAAAATAAATGTTTATGTATTATATACTGTACATATATAGCATATAAAATATTACACAATGTATACATACTATATATATACACACACATATACACATCTATCTACATAAACAAAAATGTGCGTGTGTGTATGTGTGTCCCATACCCCCTTCCCATGGAAAACAAAACTGATTGCATTTTATCAGCCATGTTTGATATTTAAAATGCGGCTGCAGAAAATATAAGCACCTGGCTGTTTTAGATCCACTCAGAATTCCCCACTGATACAGATTCTTTTTAAAACCAAAGCAAAAACAGAAAGGAATGCTAAATTGCTTTTAGGGCCACTGGATGATTTCCATTAGCCTTGACTTATTTTAAGCTCAAGGCACACGCAAGTGCTAATTTTCATCACTAATGTAGTCCAACCTGATCTACCCAGGCAGAATTGCACCTAAACCTCAGACTTAACTCCATGCTTCCTAATAAAAGTGGGAGCCAATTTTGGAAAAGAAAAGTTTTGTAGAAACAAAATACTGCAGTAATGACTAGGCAAAGAATATTACCCTGGAACCAGTAGAACTGAGTTCTAGTCCTGGTATATGATGACTGGAAAGTCATTTTATTTCTCTGAGTTTCAGGGTCCTCATCTGTACAAGGAAAGTATGTTGAACTGATTATTTCCAAAAACTATTTAAGATTTTAAATTCTATCATTAATTAGATTCAAAGAAGATCTGAAATAGATTCCTGGATAATAAATCCACATCCATGACTTACTATCCTTTAGTAACACTGTACCGAACAGAAAACTTTTCAAGACTGACAATTGTCTCATATGCAAAACTCCTTTAAGGTAAGAATAAATAGAAAAGAAAAAGCAAAATGGGGAAAGATTTTGAAAAGAAGAAATAAAGAAGGCTAGGAAAATGAAGTAAAAACAAAATTTGTAGAATATAATTCTGTAAGTACCCAAAATACCCACTGGATGCTGAGAGCAGAACAAGAATAGAGGAAGTCCATATAGTTCAACATTTGGGAAATAAAGAAGTCCTAGTAATAATAGCAAAAGTAATGTCAAGTGAGACACATTTCTCAGGATATTGCTACTTTCATGGCCAAGAGAATTCAGGACTTGTACTCTGTTAAGGACTAAATTATTGTGCTCCCCCCAAATTAGTAATGTTGAGGCCCTAACCTCTAACATGATGGGGCCTTTGGGAGATAAGTGGGTTTAGATGAGGTCATGAGTGTTGAGCCTTCGTAATGGGATTAATGGCCCTATAAGAAGAAAAAGAGGCACCAGAGCTTCCTCTCTCCACCATGTTAGGATAAAATCAGAAGGCGGCTGTCTGCATGCCATGAAGAGGCCCTAAACAAAAGCCCGATCTACCCACCTTTATCTAGGACATCTCAGCTCCAGAACTGTGAGAAATGAATCATCAGTGTCTGTTGTTTAAGCCACTCAGTCTTTGGTATTTTGTTATAGCAGCCCAAACTGACTAAGACACACTCATTTGCCACATTGTTCAATGAGCCATCGAATGAGAAAGGTCATCTATTAAAAGAATTTAAACCCAGAAGCCTTTCAACTTTTTTGTTTCTTTGATAGAAGGAGAAAGCAAGAGCGAGAAAGACATTTTACCAACTCTATTTAAAAAGACAAGGGAGAATGGAGCAAGAGGAAGTTGAGAAGAGACTTCAAAAGGATGACACTACAAGGGCTCCTCCATTTCGTACTTTTTCCCTTCAACATGTTCCCTCCTGGACCCAACAGAGAAATATCAAAGGACTTCGTATGTTTCTGGTAAAGGAGTAATAGAAATTAGGTACAGAGACAATGGATTTAGTAAAGGATAAGTGTCCTAATCCAAGAGTCTGATATTGAAGATTTCCCCATCCAGAAGATACCCCTTCCCCCCTAAACAAATGGTATACATTGGCCAAAATTAATGTTTGATCTATAACCGTATATGAAATAGGTCAAAGCTTTTGAAAAATTGAATAATTGACCAGATGATTCTCAAGTAATCCTCAAACTATTCTTTCTGTGAATCCACATCCCCTAGAATTTTCTCCCCTCTTAACCTGAGTCTGACTTATTTTGAGAAACAGGATTAATTCTGTCAAAAAAAAGAAAGAAATCCTGCTGTTTGCAATTACATGAATGAAATTGGAGGGCATTATGCTACGTGAAATAAGCCAAACCAAAAAAAAGAGAAATACAGCATGGTATCACTTATATGTGTAATTTTTTTTTTTTAAATAGTAGAACTCAGAAACAGAGTAGAATGGTAGATGCCAGGGTCTGGGGAGTAGAGGAAATAGAAAGAAGCTGGTAAAAGTGTACAACGTTCAGTTACAAGATGAGTAAGGTCTGAGGATCTAACATATAATATGGTGAGTATAGTTGGTAAGATTATATTGTATAATTGAAATTCACTAATAGAGTAGAACTTGTATTCTCATCAGGAAAAAAAAGGTAAATATATGAGGTGATGAATATATTAATTAATTTGATGATGGGAATCCCTTCACAATGTATATGTATATCAAATCATCATGTTGTACACCTTAAATATACTACAATTTAATTTGTCAGTTATACCCCAATATAGCTTTTTCTTTTTTAAAAAGAAAAAAAGTGATTTTATGATAGCTTTAAGAAATTTTGAATGGAACAGTTTTTCTCTGACAACGCAGGATCAATTCATGATTTAAAGAGTGAGAATATAAAACATGCAATGCAATTAACTCTGACACAGATCCTATGCACCCCAAATGCTCTACTGCACTAAACCTGCAATGGTATATGATGAGTAAAGGCCATGATACCTTAGGATGCTTGTTCAACCAACTCTGTGGAACCACAAAAAGGGGAAAGAAGTTAACAGCAGTGAAACATCTACTCCAGGACAGACACTTCAGTCATTTTACACATGCTATTTTAGTTACTCCTCAGAACAACACTACAAAGTGTGTATTATTCACCCACATTTCATAGATGAGAGAGCACTGAGATTCAGTGGATTTCAGTAACATGCCCAAGGCCACAAAATGAGTAAGTAGTAGAACCAAAGTTTGAACCCAGGTCTAAAAAATGAACAAAAAAAAAGCTTGTCAAAAGCATGAGTTAATATGAATTTGCTTTGAACACCAGGAATCATCAAGATTTGAGGCTGTTGGTACCTTTGTGACAAGAATTAAGCCCACATTGATGGGACAGCATAGATCTTTCAGGAAACAGCAATTTGCATGTGTACTATATACAGAACACCAAGTTAGATGCTGTATAAAAAAAATATATACATATATAGATATATACATATACACGTGTATGTATCAATTTCTCAAGTATTTGACTATTAATTAGCACCTATAATTATAAGTCACCTTCATGCCTAAGCATTCTATTTTTATAAGTAAAGGACAAATAATGATAAAACCAAATGATACCAGTACATAATTCCCAGGTATGTTTTTGTCTCAATAATCAGTCAATTCAACCTCTTAGCCCTGCTACAAGTATAGCTCCACTACTGGATCAGGATAATTTCATATTCTCAGTGGTAATCCTGGGTACCATGATATCCACAATCATCAAAGTCTGAATCATGTTGACTCTAAAATTATACGAATAGGAAAATAAATTTATAAATACATTTGAGGAAATGGGTTATAACAAATGAAAAAGATTTTTATTTCTCCCTTCAATCTTACACCAATAAAACATGTCTTTCTTTTCTCTAGCTTTTAGGTGTCTAGTAAGAAAGAAGAATTTTTTCTCACATTTACTGACAAAATCCCTAAAAGACTTTACTATTGGCGTTGCACATTGTGAGATGAAGGTAAAAGATTACACTTTTAATTACTTTGATCCCTATGTGTGGCTACTGACATTTATAATAATTTGAAATTAATACCATTTCTTTCTCAAAGAAATATATTTTGCCACTGCATACTTCTAAGACTCTTTAATTATGAATGAACAGGTAACATTAAAGATAACAGGATCGTCCAGTGTACACGGCACACCTTCTCCTCGAGCAACATAGTAAGCCATTTAAGCCTTGGGATATCAAGATGTCACAAACAGATTCACTTACTTCTTGAACTAGTCTCCTTGCTTATCTTCATCATTCCAGCTCCTGCAGCCCACACTAGAAGTTATCTAAATTCCACTTCTGGAATGTAATTTCTGTAGTTTGAATCTTAGTAAAATACAAATGCATTATAGAGTGATAAGAATGAGAGAATAAGCAAATGAATGAAAGAATGAAGCTACTATTAATGAGTTTCAGATTCTTTCCTGAGAGCTGACTTTGTGAGGACTAAGGCCTTATTTTTTATAGTTGAATAATATTACATTGTATGTATGTGTGTATATGTATGATATATACACACACATATGTGGTATGTGTATATATATACACAGACACATATACATATGTGTGTGCACATATACATACATATACACACACACATACCACAACTTCTTTATCCATTCATCCAATGAAGGACACTTAGGTTGTTTCTATGCCTTGGCTATTATGAATAATGTTGCAATGAACATAGGGGTACAGATATCTCTTTGAGATAATGATTTCATTTCCTTTGGATATATGTGCAGAGTGGGATTGCTGGATCATACTATAGTTTCATTTTTAGTTTCCTGAGGAACTTCCATAGTGGCTACACCAGTTTGCATTTCCACCAATAGTGTACAAGTGTTCTCTTTTCTCCACATTCTCGACAGCATTGTTATCTCCTGTCTTTTTGATAACAGACATCCTAACAGGTGTGAGGTGGCACTTAGTTGTGGTTTTGATTTGCATTTTCCTGATAATTAATGATGTAGAGCATCTTTTCATGTATCTGTTGGTTATCTGTATGTCTTCTTTGGAAAAATGTCTATTCAGGTCCTCTGCCAACTTTTTAACTGTGTATTTATTATTTCTGTTATTGAGTTGTATGAGTTCCTTGTATATATTGGGTATTAACTTTGTAGTAGACATGTGGTTTGCAAATATTTTCTCCCATTCCATAAACTGCCTTTTCATTTTGTTGATGGTTGTCCTTGCTATGCAGAAACATTTTAGTTTGATGTAGTCTCATTTATTTTTGCTTTTGTTGCCTATGCTTTGGTGTCAATTCCAAAAATTTTTATCTTACACCATATATAAAACAACTCAAAGTGGATTTAAAACTTGAACATAGGACATAAAACCAAAAACTCCTATAAGATAACATAGTAAGTAAATTTCTTGACATTGGTCCTGACAATGAATTTTTAGAATGGACACCAAAGCAAAGGCAGCAAAAGCAACTTCCTTGGTTAAATTTATTACTAAGTATTTTATTCTTTTTGATGCTAATGTAAATGGGATTGCTCTTTAAATTTCTCTTTCTGATAATTTGCTGGTGGTGTATACAAACTCACTGATTTTTATGTATTGATTTTGTACCCTGAAACTTTACTGAATTCATTTTTTAGTTCTAACAGTTTTTTGATAGAGCCTTTAGGGTTTTTTATATATAATATCATGTTATTGGCAAAAGAGACAATTTTATTTCATCCTTTCTGATTTGAATGCCTTTTATTTCTTTTTCTTGCCTAATTGCTCTGGCTAGGACTGCCAGTACTATGCTGAATAAATGTGCCAAGATTAGACATCTTTGTCTTGTTCTTGATCTTAAAGGAAAACTTTAGCTTTTTACCACTAAGTATAATGTTAGTTGAGGGACTGTCATACATGACCTTTATTATATTGAAGTACATTTCCTCTGTACCCAGGTCACTGAAATGATATTGAGTTTTATCAAATACTTTTTCTGCATCTATTGAGATAACCATATGATTTTTATTTTTCATTTTGTTAATGTGGTGTATTACATTGACTGTCTTGCATACGTTGGACCATCCTTGCATCCCTGGAATACCTGATCATGGTGTGTGATCTTTTTAATGTACTGTGAATTTGGTTTGCTGACATTTTGTTCAGGATTTCTGCGTCTATATTTATCAAGGATAATTGCCTTCAGTTTTCTTGTCTTTTAGTGTGTTTATCTGGCTTTGGTCTCAGGGTAATGCTGGCCTCATAAAATGAGTTCAGAATAATCCCTACCCTTTTATTTTTTGGAATAGTTTGAGAAAGATTGGTATTAATTCTTTAAATGTTTGGTAGAATTCACCAGTGAAGCCATCTGGTCCTGGACTTTGTTTGTTGGGAAGTTTTTGATTACTGATTCAATTTCATTACTAGTAACTTGTCTCTTCAGATTTTCTATTTATTCATGGTTCAGTCTTGTTAGTATTAGGGTTCCAGTAACTATCCACTTCTAGTTTGTCCAACTTTGGTGACATATAATTATTCATGGTAGTCTCTTATGATCTTTTGTATTTTTTGTGGTATCAGTTGTGATATCTCCTCTTTCATTTCTGATTTTATTTGATTCTTCTTTTTATCTTAATTAGCCTGGCTAAAGGTCTGTCAATTTTATCTTTTAAGAAAACCCAGCTCTTAATTTATTGATCTTTTCTATTGTCTTTCAAGTCTATTTCTCACTTCAGATCTGTTAATATTTGCTTTATATATTTAAGTGCTCTGAAGTTGGGTAAATAAATACTTACAATGATTATATCCACTTGATGAATTGA
The DNA here is from genome assembly GCF_011762595.2 of Tursiops truncatus. NCBI lineage: Eukaryota > Metazoa > Chordata > Mammalia > Artiodactyla > Delphinidae > Tursiops > Tursiops truncatus. Next base: position 71,598,396 of record NC_047036.1, read on the forward strand.
CCACTCTGTCAATATATAATGTCTTTCTCTATCTCTTCTTACAGTTTTTGGCTTAAAGTCTATTTTGTCTAGTATAAGAATAGCTACCCCTGCTTTCTTTTCATTTCCATTTACATGGAATATCTTTTTCCATCTCTTCACTGTCATTCTATGTATATCTTTAAAGCTAAAGTGATTGTCTTATAGGCATATAGTTGGGTCTTTTTTTTTCTTTTTCTTAACCCATTCAGCCACTCAGTGTCTTTTGATTGGAGAATTTAGTCCATTTACATTTAAAGTAATTATTGAAAGGTATAGACTTACTATTGCCATTTTGTTCACTGTTTTTTGGCTGTTTTAAAGTTCCTTTTTTCCTCTCTTGCTCTTTTCCTTTGTGATTTGATGATTTTCCATAGTGGTATATTTAGATTCCTTCTCTTTATCCTTTGTGTATCTACTATAGGTTCCTGCTTTGTGGTTACCATGAAGCTAACATACACTATCATATAGTTTTAACAGTCTATTTTAAGCTGTTAAGTAGGTGAGGGTATGTCAAGACCCATCTGTGTCACAAAAGGGAGGATCTCAGCTAGCACTAGATGCAGGCTAATTAGAAACCAAACTCTCAGAGAGCAGCTGGGAAAGTATAGAGTGAAGCCCCTTCCAGAGACAAACTGAGAGATGGGAGTTTTTGCCAGCTCCCTCTGCACTTGAGCCCAGGTGTACAGATATAGGGGGTCAAGGGTAGGGGATATTCCTCTTCCCATTAAAAACTGATTCTTTTTTACTACAGTCCTGTGCAACTCATGAATGTAAGCCCCACTGGCTATCTGGTAATTTAGGGACCCATACCTTGAGTGGAAGTGATAAAAATTGAGATTCTAGATGTGTGGACAAGCTCATAATGGTGACTTGGTTTTACTGTTGGAGTGAGCCATAGCGAGAAGGCATGGGGAGTGTCCACGGGTTTCCCTGGTCTCTGAGGAGAATCAAAGCCAGCCCCTAAATGCAAATTAGAAGGTAGACCCTCACACAGCCGCTTATAAATATGTATTCAAATCCCTTCTAGGGAAACACGGGGAGATGGGCATTACTGCTTGCTCCCTCTCCCCTGAGCCCTGGAAGGGCAGTCATGGGGAGTGCTTGTGTACCTGTTAAAAACTGCTTCTCTGCTTGCTACAGTCCTGTGGGTCTTGCAGAGGCAAGCCCTCTTAGCTTTCAGAAATAGGTATTTGGGAGCCTGACCATGGAGTAGGATCTTAAAAGTTGGAGCGTTAGATATACAGTCCAAACACTTCACTCCTCAGGGAGAATCTGGGACTTGTGTGTTCCCTCTCAATTGTATGCCACTATGCCAGGGGTGGTGTGTATGGCAAGAGTGTGTCTCAACCCTTCCTGCCTATTTCAGGGTGGGTATTTTCTCATTTGCACAATGTGTAGCTGTCACGCAGCTAGTTTCTGAATTTCTCTCAGAGGGATTTGCCCTGTGTGTAGCTGTACAACTGGTGTGTCTCTGGGGGGAAAAGGAGTTCAAAAACCCCCTTGTTGCCATCTTTTAATACTGCTAGGGACTAATTACACAAGGCTCATAAGTCTGTTTCTCACCCAGAGAGATTTTTTTTTTTTGCTTTCAAAAAAAGCAAAACAATACTCTTTTTTGAAGTGTGTTATACATGTTCCTGCCTTCAGAAATAAAGTATTAGGAGTAAAATTTTTATAACAACAAATACATTTAAAGCAAGATGCTGAACTACTGAAATAAAAACGATTAAGAAAAAAAACTATATTTCTATTTTTGTGCCAGTACCATACTGTTTTGATTACTATAGCTTTGTAGTATAGCCTAAAGTCAGGGAGACTGATTCCTCCAGCTCCATTTTTCTTTCTCAAGATTGCTTAGCTATTCGGGGCCTTCTGTGTTTCCATACAAATTGTAAAACTTTTTGTTCTAATTCTGTGAAAGATGCTATTGGTAATTTGATAGGGATTGCACTGAATCTGTAGATTACTTGGATATTGTAGTCATTTTGACAGTATTTATTCTTCTAATCCAAGAACATGGTATATCTCTCTATCTGTGTCATTTTTTATTTCTTTCATCAGTATCTTATAGTTTTCTGAGTACAGGTCTTTTGCTTCCTTAGGTAGGTTTATCCCTAGGTATTTTATTCTTTTTGATGCAATGGTAAATGGGATTGTTTCCTTAATTTCTCTTTCTGATCTTCAGTTGTTAGCATATAGAAATGCAAGATATTTCTCTGTATTCATTTTGTATCCTGCAACTTTATTAAATTCATTGATGAGGGCTAGTAATTTTTAGGTAGCATCTTTAGGATTTTCTATGTATACTATCATGTCATCTGCAAACAGTGACAGTTTTACTTCCTCTTTGCTAATTGGGATATAAAGTCCAGAGATAAACCCATGCATCTATAGTCACCTAATCTATGACAAAGGAGGCAATACTATACAATGGAGAAAAGACAGTGTCTTCAATAAGTGGTGCTGGGAAAACTGGACAGCTACATGTAAAAGAATGAAATTAGAACACTCCCTAACACCATACACAAAAATAAACTCAAAATGGATTAGAGACCTAAATGTAAGACTGTACACTATAAAACTGTACACTATAAAACTCCTGGAGAAAAACATAGGCAGAACACTCTCTGACATAAAACACAGCAAGATCTTTTTTGATCCACCTCCTAGAGTAATGAAAATAAAAACAAAAATAAACAAATGGGACCTAATTAAACTTAAAAGCTTTTGCACAGCAAAGGAAATCATAAACAAAACTAAAAGACAACCCGCAAATGGGAGAAAATATTTGTAAATGAAGCAACTAACAAGGGATTAATCTCCAAAATATACAAACAGCTCATGCAGCTCGATATCAAAACAACAAACAACTCAATCAAAAAATGGGCAGAAGATCTAAATAGACATTTCTCCAAAGAAGACATACAGATGGCCAAGAGGCACATGAAAAGATGATCAATATCACTAATTATTAGAGAAATGCAAATCAAAACTACAATAAGGTATCACCTCACACCAGTCAGAATGGCCATCATCAAAAAATCTACAAACAATAAATGGTGGAGAGGGTGTGGAGAAAAGGGAACCCTCATGCACCGTTGGTGGGAATGTAAATTGGTATAGCCACTATGGAGAACAGTATGGAGGTTCCGTAAAAAAACTAAAAATAGAGCTACCATATGATCCTGCAATCCCACTCCTGGGCATATATCCAGAGAAAACCATAATTCGAAAAGATACATGTACCCCAATACTCACTGCTGCACTATTTACAATAGCCAGGACATGGAAGCAACCTAAATGTCCATCAACAGAGGAACGAATAAAGACGACGTGATACATATATACAATGGAATATTAATCAGTCATAAAAAAGAATGAAATAATGCCATTTGCAGCGACATGGATGGACCTAGAGATTGTCATTCTGAGTGAAGTAAGTCAGAGAAAGACAAATATCATATGATATTGCTTATATGGAATCTAAAAAAAATGGTACAAATGAACCTATACAAAACAGAAACAGAGTCACAGATGTAGAAAACAAACTTACGGTTATCAAGGGGGAAGGGGGGAGGGATAAATTGGGAGATTGAAATTGACACATACACACTACTATATATAAAATAGATAACTAATAAGGACCTACTGTATAGCACAGGGAACTCTACTCAATACTCTGTAATGGGAATTACCTATATGGGAATAAAATCTAAAAAAGAGTGGAGATATATATATATATGTGATTTACTTTGCTGTACAGCAGAAACTAACACAACATTGTAAATCAACTATACTCCAGTTAATATTCATTTAAAAATAAAATTAAAAAGAAAGAAAAAAAAATTCCCAGCCCTCCCTGAACTCACAGCTTAGTTAAGAAAATTAGAAAGTCAAGAGATAATTATGCTGTAATCAGGCCCATTCCTAAGACTTGATAGACCTAAGCAAGGGTACAAATGGAGGCCTGCATACCAGATGTCTAACTATTTAAAAAACTATAAGATAAGCTACAAACAGTTGAATAAAATATTTTTTTTTCCCCACCTTGACAAATATACCTTCTTAACCACAGAGACTACCAGGTTCGAATTTAGAATTCCTGGATTCCTCAGAGTTCCAGGTTGGAAATTAACGTCATCAAAGAAGCTGCCCTCCAGCCCTAGGCCTGTAACTCTCCTCCCTTCTTTCACTGCCCCACCCTCAGCTCTTTTACTCTGAGGGGCCTAGGGAACATGTGTGTGGACACCTTAACAGAATATGTATTCTATGTTGTCCCTGGGCTGTCCTTAGAATAAGCTTTCCACCATTATCTAAGCCTCTTGTTTTTCTCCATAGAAAGTTGCTGCTCTACAGAGACAAGCTTAGCAGTGATGGGAGAAAGGCCAGCATTTGGGAGATTAATAAGTCAACCCTTGTCTAAAATGTATTCCTCCCAGCAGGGATTTTACTCCAGTAGAATCTAATAGGTAGTTACTGTAGAGGAACAAAGAAAAGGCTTTCCCTACCCAGTCCTGACTACCAGTCACATTCTAAAAGTTAGCTTCTTTTTCCCCTATGATTGAGATGTCCTAAGTGAAAATATGCCTGGGTACGATTTCTTCAGGGTGTCTTAGCTGTAACCTGAAGGGGAGGCACCAGGGGACAAAGAGCCTGGCCTGGCCTGTACAGGTCTGCAGTGTAGGTGGTGATTTTAAATGCCTTCCAAACAAACAGTAGGTCCCTGAAATACAGCATGATGGAAACATTTCTAACAAAGCTCAGACTTGCATCTGAAGCATTTGTCTCATTAAGATAGCACTCAAATGAAAGGTTCATTTTACTAGGCTGAAAAAAAAAAAAAAAAAAACAAGCTTCCAAGCTTCAACCACACTCCCTCCATACCTCAGATCTAGTGGTGCTCACATCAACTACATGGACTATTTTCAGATGCAAAGACCTAGGGAAAGGACCCTCAGCAGTTTGCTGGATAAGATTGGGGCCACTTGAGTAGAGTTTTACGGCACCATATATTCAGAGAATAATTTACAAAGGGGGAGGTTAGGACTTTGCGTAGCACATCCCTTTGACCACATGGACCTCGTCCAACTGGACGAGGGTCAGAGACCTTTAAATCAGGCCCGCTCTTTCCCAGGTCTGTGGGTGGTACTAGCTACGATTATCTTAAAAGAGGTATTCACAAAAGGCTAATGGATCCCTGAATGGGAGTTCTTCTTTGCAGGAGTGAGGAAGTTTTCAGAGGAGAGATGGCATTTGAGCTGGGTCTTACATCATGAGTGGGAGTTTACCATGTAGAGAAAGGAGGGAAGGGCACTCCAGGAAAAGAAACAGCATATGGGAAAACACAGAGTTTGAAAGAGTGGCATATTCAGAGAATGGTGAGAAGTTACTTGTGGCTGAAGCGTAGGGGGCATGTGGGAGATGAGAAGAGATGGCAGAGTTTGTGGAAGAAAGATTGGGGAGGCTTTGATCATGATGAATGTTGTTCTCCCAGAGGCATTGGAGATTATGTAAATGGTAGCATGGCAGACTCTAAAGCATCAACCTTGTGATTTCAGAGAGGACCTCTGGCAGCGTGGACAGAACAGAACTGGGGAGACCAACTGATAGGCAGTTACACACAAAAAATAACAAAGCATAAGGCCCTTGTCATCAGCATTGAGAGCCTACACACAAACATTCTTCTCTGTCTCTAACTTATGGTACTGGATAAGGAACATGAAGAAGGAAGAATAAGGTCTCAAAAGCATAGTCACCTCCAAAATAAAGCAGTGGCAATGAGCACAGGGACCCAAAATAAAGAGTTACTTAAGAGGGAGAACTGGGAGAACTTGGCTAACTGGGTAAGGAACGGAGGGTAAGGCAAAGGAAGGTTTCTAGGTTTAGTAGATTGCAGTGCTGTTAACTGAGGTGAGATGATGAAGAGAGGAACAGTTCTTCTGGATTTGACAAAATTCACTTCATTTCTATGATACTGTCCTACATGGAAGCACAGTCTCAGAACACAGTGTTTCTGGCCACCCGGAAAGACCCCCAGCCCCACTCCCAAATTTTGCGGCTTTTCCTTTTTCTTCTTTTTAAAGATTCTCTGTCCTGGTCTTTGTTAAGAGTTTGTCACTTGTCATATATTTGTGTTGTCAAAGCCCCAAAATGGACTGTAAATCAAATCATCCTATATGTTACAATTCTAAGATTAAACAAGGACGGAAAGATGGACTCAGAGGCTCCTCTAGATTAAACATGGAAACTTCAGGGCATCCCTGCTATGATTTCTTAAAAGTTGCTTAAAAGTTCTATCCCAATGAGCTGAAACTGTCAGATGGGATCTCCAAATAAGAGGTATAATTGCCAAAATCTGCAAAAAAGGCCTTGGGGTAATTTGAACAAGGGTATTTGGTTGTCTTTAATCCTTCTGTGTACTGGCTTTTCTCTTCCATGAAATGCTTATTTTTTATTCTCCAAATCACAGTAACGTTGTTGGAAAATCTTTTATACCAACTCTGTACATGTTTGAAATATAAAGGCAAAAACTTCAACTCAGCCATTTAAATTTCTCCCTCTCATTTCTCCCAATCCCTTTGGATAGTTTTAAGGACTCCAGAAGAAGCATTTACAGCTAGCTTAGTTCCTGAGAGAACAACTGAGAAGACTGACCTAGGAAGAAGGCTGGTGTATTTAGCCAAGGCCTGGAGAGAGCAGATACCAGCCATGCTCTGCGGAGCTCCATAACCCACACAAGAGGCACAGCTTCACACACTGCAGCCGCACTGGAAGGGGCTTTCTCTGACTCTGCTTGAGCTGTTTGCAATGCTTCTCACCCTCCCAACCTGACAATCTGGTACCATTCAGTGATTATTAAATATACAAACAACAATGACAAAAAATCAAATGCAACAAAAAACAATATTAGCCGGGTAAGGAAGACAGCAATAAGTGATACAGATACATTATAACTGCTTTCAGTTTAATAGAAATACTATTTCAGTAACTTGAGTAATGCAGATATTTGTGATTGTGATTGCCATATACAAAAACAATGAAGGCTTTTTTTTTTAACATTCTTTCAAGCATATAATAAAAAGTGAATAGTCTTAAGGAGACTGTTTTAAAGTGTAATTTCTGTCTTCTAACTGTATGAACATATTGAAGATTTTTCTCATGACTTTTTTAAAAACTATTTTATTCTTCCATTTTTAGGTTTCTAATTAATTCAAGGGTGGGTTTTTTTCCCCGATAAAAACATTTTTGAAAGACCTCAATTATTTGCTCTTCCTAAATGTTTTCCATTGCAAGGATTAGAGGTGATAAATCACATTCAGTTTATCTCCTACGGTTTCTTCTAGCACATTGTCAACTCCCCTCTCACCCTCATGGGCACACCCCCTGCATAGTAACTGCATATGGGACAGTGTAAAGGCTGTGGGATAAGTGACACTATTAGCACAGTGTGGTGGCTTTGATGTGTAGCTCTCGGCAGGGTTGCCAGAAGAGTGACAGACTCCTGCTCTAATGCAAAGCCTATTTCTCATTTACTCAGTTCACTTCTAATAATCTTATATTACCATTAGTGGCAGAAAGCAGACAGACATCATGGCTGAAAAATCTCACATCCTTGGGATTAGTTTATTATGTTGAGTGCCAGCTTTTTGTATGTAATAAGCCCTTTATTAAAAATAAAAATAATGAAAAATATTTTTATAAAGAAAAATATCCAAATGTATAATAAGTATCAAAATGAGGTCAGTTCTTTTTATTTTAATTTAAATAAAAAGAATATTATATCCCACACCGCCCCACACAGCGAGGCATGGGGGTGTGGAAACAATTTTTCTGCACAATTTTCTAAGGCAAAAGCCACCCTAAGTCTCCCTGCATGTGCCAGTGTTCCAAGAATTTAGTTGTGCCATTGTCTAAGCCTTGACCAAAACGCTGTTCCCAAACAGAAACAAAAAAACTTAATGAATAACTTTGTATCTAAAAATAAAACCATATTAATAGTTGAAAATGGGGGGAAAGAAAAAAGCATCAAAGGCACCCAAGAAAACAGAATGGATTGCACTATGTGTGTGAAGGAGGAGTTAACCAATGAGCAGTTAACCAGTAGGTTTAAAGCAGAAGCCAGGCTACCTATAAATGTGGGAACGTTTTTAAGTGTGAGGAAGCTGTTAAAGGGGATTTAAAAGAACAAAAAGTACCATTTGTTCCCCTAATTAACTTTGAAGAGTCTAATTAAGGGCAACATAAAAGCCTAAGAAATGCTGGTTATTAGGCATGTACTTTAACTTGATCAGTGAGATGGTGTTCTTGTAAACAAAGATGCTAATTTCACCCAGCCCAGAATAAACCTCTCTGCAAATATCTCACAGCATAATCATGCAGTACCTTGGGAGCAGAATCCCTATCTAGTGCAGCCTGCCTCTAGAGGTTCTTAATTCTAGGCATTAATGGCACTCAATTTAAAGATGCAATCGAAGATAAAGAACATTCTGACAATTTGGTCTGAACACAGCCACTCCTCAAAGGAGTCTTCTGTATGTTTGTTATATTATAACTTGCCTGAGCCGCTCTAAGAATTGACCATTTTGATCATAAAAAGGTTGAACTTTATCTCTAAGATGGAGACAAGCAAGATAAAGTTAAAGAGCATTTATATCTGATTAAAACAATACATTAGTATTATTCAAGGTTAGGTTAGGCTTTGCTTTGCTTCAAGACTATGTTTAAATTTTAGTTTTCAACACAAATAGATTTAGGGAAAAAAAGACAGCATTTCTTTTTAGAAAAGGAATCTGCCAGTAATATAAAAGTTATTACAATATTAGAATGATGGGATTATACAATTGGGTTTTTATCTAGTTTTCCTTTAGTTGCTCTAAGGAGCTGCTCTATGGGGGAGTGAACCCTCATTCCAGAGTTATAAACTTTGACTTCTGGGAGCTTGTTTTATGTTTTGATTCAGTGAAGATCAGTGTCTTAAGTTGGGGAAATTCAGATGACAGTATTTCCTAGGAATGCTTCACAGGGATGCTATAATAAGACCATTTTAAAGAGCTTTGCATTTTTTTTGTGAAAAGGTATAATATTATTATTTTATTATTGTTAACACCAATAATAGGAGTCATTTTATTATTGTTAACACCAATAACAGGAGTGTGTGAGGTAGACAATTGTGGCTTAATGATATAATCACACCAAATGGGATTTCCAATCCTATTTAATGTTTTGAATTAGCCATAGCCTGCAGGAGCTAGGGCAGCCTTGCAATTGGCATGCTATTAAAACTAACCCTAAAGCTTGCAGGTAGGGAAAAGAGTGGCTTCTGTGATGCTTTGAGACTTTGGTTCTAACATCAGCACTCAAAAGGACAGCTTTCAAAAAAGGGCAGTGTCTAACAGCCTTGAGACGAAGGATTATAGATTATAAACTGAATGAGTTTTAAAAATATATTTTGGCATACAGATACTTCTAAGGATTTTCTCCTGCTAGACTCTCAATAGCTTACTGCCTGTACTTAACCTGGCAGAACTTGTATGGATGGCTACTTTGCTGAGGGCCTCCTGTCCCTGGAAAACCAACTGAATGTAGACATTACAGACCACAAAAATGACATACACTAGAGTCAAACTGGAAGAGTTACACAAAATTAAGCACCCTAGACTTGGTAACAGAGTGACCTAAACTTTAAGTCTGCAAGTAAAATTCTTAGTTGCCTTGTGCAACAATATAAACCAGTATGTACAGAGTATCTACTGTGTACAAAACACTGCACTTTTATTTTAAGGATAGCAAAAGGAGGGTAGAAAACAAACATAAGAAGCAAGAGAACATGCAGAAGACAGAATCACTAAATCACTTTCTTTAAGCCCAGATCTTTTAATCTAGCCTTGAAATTAATATTTAGTAATTACTGAGTCCATGAAAATTATATTACACTGTTCCAAACTGTAATTATCCTGCCTGAGAGTACACATATGGCTTCCCACCCAGCCGTTCCCATCCCTTTCTACTGTAGCTCTTCCATCACTTAGGTAAGAGAATGCCATCATCTTCCAGGAGCAAATACAGAAACATATGTTACCCACACCAAATCCTCTGGAAAAAAATAAACAAGAATGAAGGGCAGAATCCATTTAAATCTATTACCAAATATATTTAAGCACTACCTGAGGTTTTATAAACCTTGATCATATCATTCCTAACTACTTTTATCATATCCCTAATCAATTAGTGTTAGGAATTACCCCCAATAAAGGCAATGGAGACAAGAATCATTTTTCTTGTGAAAAGAGATTAGAATGTAAACACTGTATAGATATTTGATTACAATATTCCTCTCTGATATGACCAAGGTTATTCCATGGTATTTTTCTGCTACATTGGACTGTGTGACTTTAATATGCCAATAGGACCTGGTGTGTCTTTACCTGCCGCAAGAGACTAATTTAGTGCTAATTGCTTAGTACTGTCACCAAACAGTCAGTGTTGTCTGCAACACCGCACTACCTGTGTGAAGCTTTGGGTAGGAATGCTTCGTGTGCACATGTATCTGTTTATTAGCCTTTTATTTATATTCTTTACTTTTCATCTTAGCTAGATTAAAATCAAAAACAAAAATGAATTTTTACTGAGGGCACAGTAAGTATTGCCCTATAAGTAATGTATGGATAATTTTTCATCACTTTCCAGATTTAAAAGTTTACAGAAGAAATAAAGAAAAGTATTCAAAAGACTGAGAACTACCTAGGTCTGTATGCTGAACCTCTTTTTTAATATAGTGCATACCTATTTACACATTTTCTCAAAACTTACACCCTTACAACCAGAGTACTTCTGGTAAGGGATAAAGCAGTTCCCTGGCCATCTCCTCCTCAAAGTTTAGACGATAAATAAGAGAACATGTAGCAAAATTGACCATTCTTCTCCCTACTGAAACGAGATCAGGTATTATTCTTAAAACTTTTATAAAGCCAAACTATTGCTTCCTCTCAGTTGTTTCTCTGGGAATTTAGAAGCTTGCTTCTTGTGGTTACCTCAAGCAGCTTTGGACTTAGTCCCGACAGGAAAAGAGGAAACCTTTCTCAAATTCCATTAAGCCTTTTTCTGCAAAGCTGCATTTCTTACAGGTGTTTTTTGAAGGGGTACATAACAGAACTACACATCTGTGTTCAAAGGCCCTGTATATTCCTTCCCTCCAAAGAAATATTTCCTAGTAGTATATCCAGATGAACCGTGGGAACCAAATTTTAACCTTCCGAGTCCAATACCAGAGACATGTCAATCCACATCCACCCTGCCTGATACTTGGATAATGAAATGCTCTATCCAGATGTTCTAACACCTTTGGCACAATGTATGTCTACAAAAATAATTCAGCAAGATACAGCAGGGATCAAAGATTTGGGATGGAGTTACACACCCACATTCAGAAGTAGCAGCTTGTTTCCTGTCATAGGTGGAAGGGGACTCACTAGTGAGAACACTGTCTACCACAAACCTGACATTAGAGACCTACTTTTTATGCAGCACACACTTCAAGGTATTTAGGTGCATGAAGCAATGGATCTGTACTGATAAATTCACACTGTTTTCCAGTCTCCTGGTGTGAACCCGTCACATGCCTACAGGATGAGTAACAGAGGGTTGGAGTCTATTTGCAGACATAGGGCATGGAGGAGGTAATTCAGTCTCAGAGATACAGACTTGGAGTCATTGAGAAAATGTTCTTCTAATCCACTGAGCAAACCATTTGAACAAGGGAAAGAGAGGTACTAGAATAATGTGGGTGGGCCAACAGAAATTTTGTGTAAGAATTGTTATATTTCAACCATTTAAATTGATACATCCCTGAAAAACAGTTTTCAAAAGCATGCTGCAGGTGAGTCTATATTGCACAAATGAAAAAAAAAAGGAAGGTGCTAATGTGCAAATTTACATGCCATCTCCTATAAGTTACTCATTATTAGCATTGTGAAATACCTGAAAAACATTGGTGATTTCTGTGTGACTTGTTTTATTTTTTAACAAAAATTCTGCGTTGGTGTTAAACAGATTTTCAACCCTCAACAAACCAGATGGCTAATCCAAAATTATTACATGAAGTATGAATAGGAAACCAAGAACTGTACTCTGCAAAAAGATAATGAGAATTTTTCAGCATTTACATTTTTACCAAATAAGTTATATTTCTATTTCATTGGTATCTACTTTGGAATTGTAACAAATAGTCCCAGTAATAATTACCAAACGTCTATATTTAGGGAAAACTAGCACACGTGTATCATAAATAATAGCACAAATTGATATTTCTGAATTGCTGTTTTTCTAGATATAGACATTTGGTAATTATCGCCAGAGTTGGCATGTAAGGAGGTGTTTAGACAATTTTTTAAATGCATATTGCTTACTCAGACCATGCACTAATGATATTCTGCAATGAAAATCATATTTAGGTATGTTACAATAAGGTGAGATCTTGACGTAGTAGATAATAAAGGAAAAGTATACCTTGCGGCTTAGTAAGCACAATCACTTCACTCTGGGGCCACCAAAACAGCTCTGTCTGGGACTGATAAATCACTTGCTAATCTAACACTGGTCCCAAGGTGGAATAACTTTGACCTTAAAACTAAAATGTTTACGGCCCAAATATTATTTTTGTACTTTGGCACAAAGAAGTTCATTAATTCTGCATCACTTGACTGTCTCCTGCAGCTTTTAGTTCTGACTTATTGCCTGATTGGCAAAGAGTAACTTCCAACAGAGAAAGGCTTAGCACAACTTAGCCAGAAAGGGCTTGCTTCTGGCTCCTCACCTGGCAGAACTGATGTCTATAGAAGGAAGTCTCTTTTTCTGCTCAGGTAATATGCAGGGTATATTCAGACAGCAAATGCGGGCAGCAGATGGAAGACTTGCTTGATTCTGTCCACTACAGTGTCTGGCCAACTCTTGGCAAATATTATTTTCAGAGCACAGTGAGACATGTGAAACACCATCAGCTATTACCAGGTGACACCAACAACAGTGATGGAAGCTGTGACTTGGGCAATGAGAGGACCAATTGGCTGGCAGTAATGTGAAGCTACTAAACTAAACCTATCTTGTTCATTGCCACTGAGAAGATGATGCAGCTCAGTGGGCTGCTAATGAGAAGCAAAAGAAGAAAATAAAGGCAATGCCAAGAGGCATAAGAAAAGGAAGGAAGATAATTAAGAGAAAGCATTTAAGCTTCAAGTAAAATCTAAATTCTGTAGTATTAAGACTAAGGATGCAGGCCAGTTTGGACCGACTAATAAAAATAATTTAACAAATATGCTTGAGATGCTTAGGCAAGAACAACAACAGCACAGCACAGCAAAATAGATGGAATGGAAAAACAAAAACAACATGCATAAAAATGTAGTTAATATCACACAATTGAACAAGATATCGAAACAATCTCTGCTAGGATAAGTTAGTATGATAAGGTATTTGCTGGTTCTTGGAAGGATTCTAAGAATTGGAAAAAATATTTTTAGATTAAATATTTTCAATAATCTATTAATTCAGCCTATATGATGAAATGTACATATTATACAATTAAATATTGGTTCTCTTCCTTCTCACACATCAACCCTCAGGGCCACTGATCTGATCATTTCTTTCACATCTTTTTTTTGTTGCTGTAGTTGTTAATGAGTAATCCTTCACGAGACCTAGTATAACTCTCTCATTCTGGCAGAGAGCATTAGAGCTCACCTATTACTCCACATGCACCCTTGCAATTTTTTTTTTTCTTCCATGTGCCAACCTGGCTAGTTACTTCAATCAAATACTAAGCTAGTTGTTGCTGTGAAGGAAGTTTGCACATGTAATTAAAAGGCCACAGTCAGCTGACTTTAAGTAAGGGAGGTAATCCTGGATAATTTGGGTGGGCCTGATTCAATCAGTTGAAAGGTCTTAAAAACAGAGCTGTAGCTTCCCTGAGACAGAAAGGAAAGTCCTGCTCTGTAGAGCAGCCTCAGCCTGTGCCTGTAAGCTCCAGTCTGCTCATGGTCTCTGCTTCCTGGGGGCCTCCTTTAGATTTCAGACTTGCCCTAGCAGCCCCAATAATTTCATAAACCAGTTCCTTGTAATCAATCTCTTAACATGTATATCTCCTACTGGTTCTGCTTCTCTAGTTGAATCCTGACAGATGCATCCCGCAAAATTTTTCTAACCTCCCTTACAACTGGGTTGAAGCTGTGTGACTGCTTTGGCAAATGCACTATGACTTGAGAATGGATGCATGTCACTTGCAGACTGAGACAGCTAAAACAAAGGCTGGTGTGCCTCCTTTGTCTCTCCTTTTTCTGTGACAACCTTGAAGGCCACATGCTAAGATGGTAAAGCCATAGTCAAAAGCAGACTATAGCCCTAAGTCATACAGTAGATGTGTCTCCTGAACTGCATCAGATTTTATAAGAACGAGAAACAAACCTTCCTTCTATTAAGTTTGGATGTCTTAACCTCATTTTCAGGGTTTATTTATTATGTCAGTGTAGCCTTCTAGTCCCATTTAATAGATATATTTCTAACTTTCTTTCAGATTCCTATATACAAAGGGTGCTCAGAAACTCACGGGGCACATTTTTGTCGTAAATTATGAAGAAGTAACACTAGTATTAGATGATAGGAAATTTCATTTTCATTGGCAATGATTTACGCTAAAAACAGACAAAACTAGAAAACAATAACTGGATCAAAAGCATGAGCTGTGGGCTTCCCTAGTGGCGCAGTGGTTGGGAGTCCGCCTGCCGATGCAGGGGACATGGGTTCGTGCCCAGGTCCGGGAAGATCCCACATGCCGCAGAGCGGCTGGGCCCGTGAGCCATGGCCGCTGGGCCTGCGCGTTCGGAGCCTGTGCTCCACAACGGGAGATGCCACAACAGTGAGAGGCCCACGTACCACAAAAAAAAAACAAAAAAAAAACAAAAGCGTGAGCTATAATTACTGCACTGGCTATACCTATTAGCAGAATCTTTGTTATTTTGTAAAATCAATTTTACACTTGTTTGTTCTTAGCTCCACTGCTGCCCACACTTATCAGAATCCAAAGAGTCTCCTATGATCAGAGAGTCCAAGATGTAAATAGCATCACACCACAGGAAGAAGGTGGAAGAAGAAACACCATATTAATGTCCAAGGATAACAAAAGGATCTGACACAACAAACGGGAGGGGTGGCTGCCATATATATACAAACCTTTTCAATTCTTTGGTCTTATTGGGTCCTGACCTAGTAATCTCCTTACTAGATTTTATTTACTGAGATAAGAAAATATAAGAAATGTCTGGGAATGTGTTTTTACTTTAAAAGAACAGCTTTCACATACAATGTAAAGTGAACTACATAAACAATTCATACATATAGACATGTATATGAATGTAGACACACACATACATACACAGAAGAGAGTAAGAATGCTAAAACCTTCACAAGTGAAAAAGGTGATTACTGCTGTGAGGGAATAAATAGGTGATTTTAAAATTATTTTCTCTATCTTCTATTTTCTAATTTTTCTAAAATAACAATTTTTTTAATTGGGGAAATTTTTATAATATAAGCAATAAAGGAATTAATTAAATATGAAACATTAAGATAAGCACTGTAAAAGAGGATAGCATTATAAGCACTAGATCCTTGCATTTATTACAACACTCGCTTTTCAGATGGCTTTTCATTTAAAATTCACAGCATTTGGATTATTAATAACTAACTACCTTTTCCACAGAATTATCAAAAGTATTTTTTAATGAACAGCTAATCTTTCCCTAGCAACTAAATGATTACTCCATGCAGTAAAATCTAAATGTAAATGCACATTTCTCATTTTAACAAATATCTACTCAGCTTCCTTAGTGGATTTTTTTAATCAAATGGATAGGACTGTTATAATTAACATCATGAAACACTTTTTATGTCAAAAGATGCTACTAAATGCACAAGCATGATTGAAAACACTTTATTTCTAGTCAATATGAGGATTAAATCCACCTCCAAAATTTGTAAATACTATTAGCTCCCATTACGTCTTGCTTAGCAAAAGTAGAGATCGTCTAGTCCCCACCCAAATGATCACAAGGTCCTGATCTGCAGGGAGTTATTAGCAGGTTTTAATTATTACTCAATTCTGCTACCTCCATCACATTTATCTTATCACTACATTGTTCACTACTAGTTTATTTTTCTTGGCAATATTCTTAATTTCCCAATTTTCTTCTATTTGTTCTAATTACGTCATGGAAATCATTTCTATCCTACATACACATGTTATTACCTTTCATGTACCATATTTGTCAATAACTGATCTTGGCTTTTCTCTATTTTAAAATCCTTACCAATTATGAAGTTTATAAAGATTTATCTTCATGCATGCAGAATGGAAATGAATGAATGAACGAATGAACAGATGAATGAATAAATAAATAACTATTAACCTATTTCAGAGACCAGCTGACAGAGTTAAGTGTGGTTTTCAACTTGTAAAGATTTAGAAGTATTCAGTTTCAGAAGCCAAGGGGCAAAGAAATATCAAAGTGCTTCTGGTCCATTTGAAGTTTAAATGTCCCTGCAAGTTGAAAAGAAAAGGAGGAACCACTTGTCAATTACTCTCTGAAATGTTTTCCTCTGACTTATGCCTAACTTTGTTGATTCTTTCCTTCTTTCCTTTAACCCTTAATTGTACATCAACCCCCAAATGTTACTTATTCTCTGTCACAGTATCGGTCTAAAGACCAAATATACTTCTGACCAACCCGTTTTACCAAGATGTTCCATGTTTTTGAGGCATTTTATAGACTAGCTTTTGGGTTTGTTTATCTAGAAAAACTCCTTAATGTTTTTCAAAGGTAAGTAAACAAGAACAATGATATCTTTTTCTTAATGAGCAGAAGGTATCAAGAGTGTCCCTAAGGCTGTGGTGAATAAAAGAGCAGTTGAGGTGAGGGCGAGGGGGCTGTCTCCTTCTAAGGTATCATTGTGGTTTTGCTGGAGAAGTCCAGGAAAATAAAAGCTTTCTGTATCTTAATAAATGTAGTCATGTCATCTCTACCATAAACATGTATACAGCCCTGCCACTAGAGAAAAACTGCAGAATTAATGATTTTGAGGTGTCTATCTACTCATCGAGACCCCAAGACTTGACCACCATGCCCACACCCCCATAAGTGCTTTTTGAAATTAGAAAGCCGCATATATTCCCAACAGTATATACAACATGTGTACAGAAGTACAGCAAAAACAGCCCCATGACATTTTCAGCGAACACTTTCCCAAAATACCAATTGACTGTTTGCTATTCCAAGACCTGTTTAGCTAGAGACATAAATATAAAAATACAAATAAACATACAAATAAAACACAGAGAGCAGCTTCTTAGCTAAGGAGAGACAGAGAAATCATGTTCACCGTGTGTGGTTGGAACAATGTAGCCAACATTTACTTAAATTCTAAAATAATTATCTAGTCATAGAGTATAGAAGTTTCTTCACTCTGATTTCTTGGTCCCACAATACTTAGAGTTACTTCAGGCATTACTGATGATCATGGAGTAAAATGAAAAGTTTTACATGATGAAGGAATTAAATAATAATGATAAGAGCCAGATTATGAATCAAGTTATTGGCTTAAAGAGAACAGTCTCTCCTACAATGGGTTTTACAGAATAAAAGAGGAACTATTTCAGATGCCAAGGTTAGCACAGATATGCACACAGAGTAAGTCTGCCTGTTCACCTTGAACTATGCTTAAAATGTACAAAGAAAATAAAAAGATTCATTATCATTAATTAGCTAGTACATAATAAAACCCAATGACAATTTTTTTACAGTTCAGCATCAACCTTCCACACTACAGCTGAGTATTTTTCGTCTTTCTGAAGTGCCACAGCTGTTTCTGATTCTCTCACTATTGTTCTAATTTAAAGACCAAGAAGTTTGTTTTCATTTGACATTGGATTAGATTTTCCAACTATTTGCTAGAAACTACACTCTTAATTTCTGCTGTTACATGTTCTTCTGTTTGAGTACCATTAAAAAGCCAACCTTTGTCTGATGTTTAAGTCTGAGATGGTACAAAAAAAATGTATGCTGATAGGAGGACAACAGTCAAAGTAAATCAACAATTGCCCCGCAGAATTTGACACCTTCCTCATTTCTGTTCCTCCCCAAATCAACAAGCTCTCCGTTCTACCAGATCTTTTGAAAAATGGTAAATCAAATGCCACAATGGGCCACAAAACATAATGTAAATAAGAGGTATATGTATATATTTGATAAACTATAGCAAAACTTAACAGACTTAACAGAAGTGCAATAAAATGTGAAAAACTGTTTGTTACTTTATAATTTCTGTAAACTTGTCTTCCGGCCTACAGGATATCAACTCTTCAGCAAATCTACTAGCAAAACTAGCATTCCTAACTATCTTTCTCAGTTAACTGTGTCCTCCCACAGCTCCTTTCCTGATGGAATAATAGCAAAACCCATTTTCTTTGTCACCATTATCACCAAATAACTTATGTAATCACAAATTAGCTGTTTGGCCTTGGACAAATTACTTAACCTCCCTGTGTTTCAATATACTTATCTATGAAATGGAGATAATAATATCGCCTATGCTATAGGATTGTTATAAGGATTTTTTTAAAGTAATAAGTACAAAACACTCAGAACGATGCCTGGCATGCATTAAGACTTAATAATTATTAGTTACTGTTTTATCTTTATTATCATCGTTATTATTTTCATCATCAAATTTCACACCACAAAAGTTTTATCACAAACTGCCAATCATGATATTCCTAAATGAATCAAATATTTCAAGAACATGAAGCCCAAAAAGATCTTGATAGTAACATAAGATCCTTGTGCATAGAAGAGTTCCATTCTCATGATCATCCTTAATATTCCATATTTGGATTAAGCAATATCCTTCCATGAAAAAATAAAGTTCTCCTAAATTAAATTACTTTTTCTAATCTTAACATAAATTTTATACCACATAAATAAAAATTACATTAGTGGTAGAGGTCATTTCTATTGGGAAACTTGAAATATTTAATTATGTTTCATAATTTCTATAAATTTTTTAGAGAATAAAATATTAGTTGCAAATGTCATCTATAGTTTGGACTGGCTTCTGTTAGATCTGTTAAGCTGCATACATGTGTTCATATGTATGAGAAAATACAGCCAATCTCAGGCAAAAGAAACAAATCAGGTTTGGACTTTTATCATAACCTGTTGATTAACTACCAGCAATCTGTCATGTTCTGGGTCACATTACTACAGAAAATGGAGCGTCACCTCCCAGAGTGCCCCGCTGAGAACCTCAAGTTCATGGGAATGAACAGTGGAAGGGACCTCTGAACTCTTTCCCACAGCCAAATGACAGCTGTGATTCTTTGGCCTCAGCTTGCCTTCTTAAGCTGATTCGGCACGAAATTTATGGTGCCTGCTCCACAGTGTCCCATGCCAGCTCTGGACATTTATTATTCTGACCAATTATTGAAGGATATATGTTTTTTCTATCATCCAGTTTGATCAAAATCCCAGCCTCTAAGATAGGAGGAATAAGCCACAGCTGAGGAATGAGGTAGGAGTATATTCGGATATGCTGCCAAAATTTGTTCCCTGAATCTTAAGTGCAAACAAGCATATTTTAATACTCTTTTTAAAAAGCCAAGTCGGGGCTTCATTTTATCAGCAAGTTTCTCACATCAGAAAGATGTGCAGGAGGAAAAAAAAAAAAAGACATCAAAGGGGCAGACGAAGAGCTCAAACTTTTTTACATGAATGTTGGGTTTCAGTCTTTTCAAGCTTCTACTTATGAGCAGGGGAGCCTTTGGTAGATTTCCTAACCTCACTGAGCCTCAGCTTTCTCATCTGCAAAATGAAAATAATGTACAACTTACAGAATTTTGCGAAATTCAAATGAAATAATAGATGTTAAACATCTGACACAGAAAGGATTCAGTAAATATTACTTCTTACTAATATGGAGTTACTATACTTAGAAAAGAATTATATTTGTTTTTATTTAGTATTATTTTTATTATCAGTTTTGTAGGATTTTTTGAAAACTATATGAAAACAAATGTCTTCATGAATTTCATTGCTATAACCCAAAATATGAAAATTTACTCATTATAGAAGCATTACTTCAACAAATACTGAGTATCTGCTTTGTGCCAGGCACTGTTCATGGCAATGGATAGTCAGTAGTGAAAAGGCAAAGTCCTTGTTATTGTGAAGCTTACAGTATTTGGGGAGGTAGACAGTAACTTATGTGTAACAAGAGATTGTATAAGGATTAAAGAGGAAAGAAAACAGTGAAATGAAATGACAGAGGCTGACATTGGGAGAAGAAGTTCGGGTGGAGCCCTTTGGATTGGGCTTTAGACAGGTGGGCATGAAACAATCTCTAAGGAGAGGCATTTAAAGTGAATCACAAATGATGAGAGAAGGAGCCAGCCACATGAAGAGCACAGAACATCTGGGCAAGAAAAGGGATTGCTGTCAAACATCATGAAGACCTCAGTGTGTTAGAGGAACCTGAGTAGGAAAGATAGGAAAGAGATAGGTGATGCAGGACTTGCAAGGCTGTGGGAGGAGCTGGTTTTATCTTAGAAATAATGGGAGTTCACTGGATGGGAAATACTCTGACTTGTCTTTGAAGAAATTTAAATAAGAGAACTGTAAGAAAAATAACAGGGATACTTGTTAGAAAGCTTCTTCTGGTCCTGGAGAGAGATGACAGAGGCTTGGACCAGGGTGGTGGTAACAGAAATGAAGAGAAGTAGTCATATTTAAATATCCTTTGTAGATAGAATCAAAAGGACCTGCCAGTATATCATGTATGAGCATTAAGGAAAAGGCAAGAACCAAAGATGGCAAACAGTGGTGCTATTTCCTGACATGGGAAAGAAAGAAGAGAATTATTCAACTGAAATGTGGGAGTGGGGAATCAGGAGTTCTCTTTTGGACATGTTATGTTTATGAGGACCATTGAACACGCATGGGGTTGAGTCAGGGCTGAACTCATGTAGATCTTCAGGCTGTCATCATACTGATACCTGAGGAGTCAGTCTTAATTTAGCCAAAAATGCCCTGCAAGGACCTGATGTAGCAGCAACAAGCCTCTCCTACATGAAATCCCCTAAGTTAGAGGGGCAAATATATTTACAGGGGAAAGAAGTCTGCCTCCTATGTGTCAGGGAAAGAGAACTCTGGCTGATGGAAATTTCTTTATAATCACATAGCCAGAGCCATGTTCATCACTTATTTAGGCCTGACCTGTGGATTACAGAATCAGTAAAGCGAGGTATGGGACATGGGAGATTTGAGTAGAGGACAAATCAATCAGAAATCTTAAGCACCCAGAGGACACTGTTCAGTGTTTATGTGGAAGGTAATTCTGGAGATGGCATCCAGGATAACTAGCTAGGGTGAAACATATCAATGTCAGATTTAAAAGATGAATTTCTTCTTCAGGGACTTCCTTTGAAATAGTAATATGTACAGTCAACACTAAGTTTTGAAATCTGGTGTCTCCAAACAATTATGCTAGACATTAATTTTAAACCCCTCCATCTTACATTTATAAAATAACCAACAATCAACCATACCTGGACTTACACTGAGCTTTGTACTTGTTCTCTTCACTCTTTTCCTCAAATAAATATGCTAATTAAATGTAAAATGAAAAAAAAATGCAGCCAAGAAGGAGAAAAGACAGTACAGTCAATATATTTCATGTTTCAGGATAACAAGGCTTTGCAAATTCTCAGAATTGAGTGGGGTATTATCAGACTAGGATTACTTCTGAGTATCATTTAATATAAGTCAGAGTTGCTGTTCATAGAATGTGGAAAGTATACCTTGAACAACTCCCTACTCTCTTTCCAGAGGATAATGCTTCATAAGAAAGGTGGAAAATGTGTGTGTGTGTGTGTGTATGTGTATAAAAGAGAAAAATAAGGAGGGAGGGAAAGAGGCAGAGAGAGAGGGAGGAGACATTTTGTGACATCCAAAATGATTTAATTCTAGCATGGAATTATAGTAATTGATCTTTGGAACCCTGGTGATCCTTGAGGTTGGCGTTATGACTCAGTGTGAAATCTTCTGCAGTACGGGGTGGCTGAGCACTGTTGTCCTGCAGCTGAGCCAGCAGAGTTACACACTTTTGGTCTTTCCATCTGAGCTGCTACACAGAGAGCAGGTTTTGGAGCAGGTTCTTAGAGCATGAAGCCATTATGACTGAAGCTTGATGCTCCAAGCACAGACACATTCTCACTTCCACAAATGTTTAAGTAAAAAGAGAATGTGCTGAAGGAGGAAATTATTGTCTTTTTGTTTCCTTCCTTTCATTTTCTTTTCCTGCAAAAGCACACCTCGTATGGTGTTTTGACTTACAGAAAATGAAAAACAAAGATGAATTCTGAAACTGCTAATTGGGTAAAAGCCTGGGTTTTCAAAGAAAGTAAAAGAGTTCTTTCATTAGCATGGAAAAACTTTTGAAGAGAAAGTATCAACCCTTTTCCATAGAATCTTTCTTCCTAATAGAACAGATATTTGGACAAGATTCATCAAAATATATCTGTCAAAAAACCCTGCCATAGCAAGCTGATTTTTTCATGTTTCTATAGGATCATATTTAAAGTTAGTATAATTTCTAAGGCAGGAACATTTTTTCATGAAACAGTAGATTTTCATTTAAGCAAAAGACATTGATTTCAGATAATGATAATTGGAATTAATGTAGTTAATATTAAAGAAATAAGATCTGCATTTCTCCTAGGCCAAGAAAAAGAGAATAGAGTGGTAAGACCAAATACATTGAAAACATTTCCCCATGGTTAACTACTGCCAGAAATCAAAGGTTAAAAAAATCTTATCTCTGGATTTTTCCAGAGCTTTCTCACCATAGCTCTGGATCTGGCAACCCAACCATGAAAATAAGAAGACTCCTACTCTAAAATATTATTCCTGACAATTTTTTGTGGAATTATCATCTATATAGACAAAGTACATACTGAATAAATATTTGGTATCTACCTAATGGCATACTGTATCCCTCAATTTTTTGGTGTCAGCGATTAGCACTGAAGACTTTTGTGCATGAAGCACATTGCTTACTGCCCACTCTACAGGGGTAAGAGACAAAGTGTATATGCATCATTGGTTTCTGAAATAATAACCCCATAGGGCACATAACTACAGTTGGTGTCTTTGGGGAGTAACTAACATTATTTTATAAAAATTATTCGGGCTTCCCTGGTGGCGCAGTGGTTGAGAGTCCACCTGCCGATGCAGGGGACACGGGTTCGTGCCCCAGTCCGGGAAGATCCCACATGCCGCAGAGCGGCTGGGCCCGTGAGCCATGGCCGCTGAGCCTGCACGTCTGGAACCTGTGCTCCACAACGGGAGAGACCACAGCAGTGAGAGACCCGCGTACCACAAGAAAAAAAAAAAAAAAAAAATTATTCAATGTGTGTCTGCATTTTGATTGCTGTAAAAAGGAGAAAACAGGGCTTCCCTGGTGGCACAGTGGTTGAGAGTCCACCTGCCGATGCAGGGGACATGGGTTCGTGCCCCGGTCCGGGAGGATCCCACATGCCGCGGAGCGGCTGGGCCCGTGAGCCATGGCCACTAAGCCTGCGCGTCCAGAGCCTGTGCTCCGCAACGGGAGAGGCCACAACAGTGAGAGGCCCGCGTACCGCAAAAAAAACCCCAAAAACCAAAAAAAAAAACCAAAAAAAAAAAGGAGAAAACAATGTGAGGCCTGCAAGTGTGATGTTTATTTTTCAAAGCTACAGGAATAAGAAGATTGTTAATTATCATTTACCGACAAATGAGAAAATAACCTAAATCAAACTTCAAAATGGGTAGCAGCCAATATTCTGTAATAGCCTAAATGGAAAAAGAATTTGAAAAAGAACAGATACATGTATATGTATAACTGAAACACTTTGCTATACACCTGCAACTAACACAACATTGTTAATCAACTATGCTCCAATATAAAATAATTAAAATTAAAAAAAAAACGGGTAGCAGCATCTTGATGAAGAGTATAAATCAAAATGCTCTTATTTATTGGCGAGTTATAACTATCCCAGGGATTGTGGAATAAAACACTCTTCATCTCCGCTTCCACCATTCTAATGCTTCCTGTGCTTTGTTAGCCCTTCGGGAAATCACAGTTCTCTCTTAAGTTGCATTTTCTGCCTCAGCCAAGCAAACTTATTATGCGATTACACTGCCATTTAAACCAGTACAACTGTACTAGTATGTGCAGTAGGGGCTGCTCGGCAACAATGCCCCCCTGTCCAGGGAGGCTTTGTGGAATCTGCGCACTATAATGCTGAGGAAGAAGATGCTTTCATCACTAAAGATGGTGAAATCACTTCTACCAATGGCTAGAACTGAGGAAAATATGGGCTTCCTTTTCTTAAAAGAGACAACAAGTTAATAAATCATCATTGGAAAATTCTGAGGCAGGTTGCTGGATATATGCTAATGAGATGATCCTTTAGCGAAGAAACCAAGGGGGATTTAAAAATCTTGAAACTGAGTAATGCTGCCTCCAGCAAGCCTCTCTCTCAGTGGTCAAAATGTTTTCACTCTCTTGCTCTCCTCATCTGCTTTTCTCTGGCAAAGTGAGAGGTGAATCACTTTTGTTCTGCTGTGATTATTTTTACCCCTCAAAACATAGCTTAAGGGCTCCATTTTAGGGCATAATTGCACACAGAGCCAACTTCCTCAAAAGGTTAAAAAAAAACCAACTCAACTCCTCTAGTCCCAGTAAATATCAAGCAGCAGATGAGTCAGGTCCGAGTGAAAGCAGAGGAAACATTAACCATTTCTTATAAAAAAAACATACATATTTCATTACTCTCAATCCATCCCACCCCATTCTTGATCTGTACTTCAGGTTTCCTCTATGCAGTTCACACAATACAGTCTCCAGCTTTACAACTAGCTTAATGTCCAAAAGTGTATTTGTAAATCAGTGTTTGAGCTCAGAATGTGTCTAACCACAGGGGAAGAATATCACACGTGGGGGTTAGCTTTCTAGGCTACACAAGGGTAGTTAATTTCACTTTACTGTATATAAAATAGGGAGCATTATACTTGTGATGAAAATTTTAGAGTTCAACGTTCTTAAAATATTAATAATTATAACAACAAAAACCATGTAAACCGTTGCTTTGTGTTTTTTCAAAGTGGAAAGATATCTAAATTTAAGGGTTAGGTTTTGATACTGCAAAGGACAAAAGTATCATACTCAAACCAATCATACTTCGATAATTTGCAAATTACATCATCAACACATGCACTTATTTTGCATGTGTCTTCTTCATTCATTAAGAGGTTGGACCACATCTTCCAATTATTTTATTTCGATCTCTATACCCACTATAGTTTTTAACTTTCTTTGGGCACAAGATAAGTGAAATTATGGCTCCGAAAAAATAACTGAGTTCTTTGATTACTTTGAAGCTTAAACCTGAGGGTAAGCTTTCCTGGATCTTGCACTGAATCTTATTATACTTGACCAATGAGAATGCTCTACACTGACACATTTATATCACTTTTCTTCAACACCTGCAACAACACAGCATTCCAAAGGTGTCCTCTTCTGAACTCTTTAAATTTGCCAGTGGAGGAAAAAAATACCTACTGGATTGAAAAGATGTTCATGGAGCATAAGAGGAACTATGTTGTCAACAGGTTTCCCTATCTCTGCTCTTTCCTCTAATAGTCCATTTCCACACACAACACAGGGATTTAGCAAAACATTGTATCACAACTCTGCCCACTCTTGTGTATCCAGTGGCTTCTGATCATACTTAGAATAAAATCCAAACTCTGTATTATCACCTTCCAGATGCCTTCTGTCCTGGCCCCAGGCACCTCTCTGAACTCAGCTAGCACCACTATTTCCCTCGTCCTCAAGGTCTTCCACATCTCAGCACCACTTTACTTCTTCTGCCTGAAGGGCTCTTCTCCAGATTTCTGTATGGCCAGCTCCTTAACAGCATCTTTCTCCCTATAAAATGTCATTTCTTACCTGACCACCCTTTCTAAAATAGCCCCTGACCTTTCTTCCTCTAATTCTAGTCATCATACTCTGCTTTATTTTTTTTAGGTCACTTATCACTGTCTGAAGTCAGATTATTTATCTTACTAATTTCTCTTTATGCCCTCCCCCAAATGTAAATTTCATGAGGGTAGGGACTACTTATATCATAGTTAACATGTGTAGTAAATGAACAAACAGTTATTGATGTTAAAGAGACATCCTTGAATTTATGTTGCTGTCTGTAATCACTACATTATTATTTACTTATTGCACTACTTTTTTATAATTAAATCATATTGTGATAGAGAAAAAGAAAATCATACCCTTTTCAACAGAAATGCAAAGTTCAAGAGGCAAAAGTTCAAGATACAAAGTCTGAAAGCACTTTAAGCCAATCCTTTCACAAATGAACTGAAAGGAAACGTTTAAAGGGATGGAGTTTTTTAGTCTACCAAATAGAAACCCAAGAAATTAGTTAATTATCGTATTCACATATATGACGATATTTTTTATCATGAAAATGTCAAGGTTTTATCTGTCTATGAAGGAAAAGACAAAAACATATTTAAATTAAAGCTGGAGATAATTAGAATGAAACTAAGACCCTCTTGGCAACAATAGAATGGACTACTAAAGTGATTTGAAATATAGGGGCCAGAATTCTAACAGGAGAGAGTTGGGAACTTGTACTTTGATGACACGGACATTAACTCATATGAGAAGTGGACATAGTTGGAAATCCCAGATGGCCTCATTTGGCTAAGGAATATGTTGAGCAATATAAGGTTAACACAAAATAATACATGCTTATGTAAAATAGTTCAAACTATACAAACATATAAATATATGCTTCACTCTTTTCTAGTCCTTTGCATGCAACTAATATTCTCTACCTGTCTGTCCAAATAAGCAGCTCACCTTCCAAAGAGAAACTGAGTGCATAATAATTCTGTCCTAGCTGACTTCTCCTTCTCTTTCTGCTCCTCTTACTTGGTTTACTCAGCAGATCCCAGAGGAAGAACAGGAGATCAATGTCCAGTCAGACCTAAAACTGCCAATGGTGGGGCTTCCCTGGTGGCGCAGTGGTTGAGTCTGCCTGCTAATGCAGGGGACACAGATTCGAGCCCTGGTCTGGGAGGGTCCCACATGCCGCGGAGCAACTAGGCCTGTGAGCCACAACTACTGAGCCTGCGCATCTGGAGCCTGTGCTCCGCAACAGGAGAGGCCGTGATAGTGAGAGGCCTGCACACGGCGATGAAGAGTGGGCCCCACTTGCCACAACTAGAGGAAGCCCTCGCACAGAAACAAAGACCCAACACAGGAAAAATAATAAATTAATTAATTAAAAACAAAAGTACCAATGCCACCGTGGATGTGAGGATTAGTCAATGCTTTAAAAAAAAAAAAAACTACCAATGGTATGAGAGATACTACTCTTATCTATGATTTCAGAAAAACTGTTTTTCTACTCCATCGTTAGCTAATAACAATATTAACTTACAGTTATCGAAAATTTATTATTTGCCAAGCACTTTCCAAAGGGCTTACATGAATTACCTCACTTAAATCTGACAAGTAGTTTAGGAAACCAAGATTCAGAAAGGTGAAACTCATTTGTTCAAGTTGATACAGATAGTAAGGGGCACAGCCAAGTCTAGAACCCACCTCCTCTGACTACATTGGCTATGTTTCTGAACCATTCTGCAAGAGTAACTTGGAATAGGCTAGAAACAGACAGTAATTCATTATACATTTTCATTTATCAGAGAGCATTAGTATCTTCCTGAGTCCCATGAGAAACAGTTATTCCTTTTTTCCTCCCCAAATCTCTCCTTTGAGAATCCCTTCCCATCTAACATTATCCAAAACTGGCCATAAGCCAGCAAGTATTTTTAAGTCAATCCATTTAAAAATTGGAGTGACTACCATGCTGAGACACAAAACAATTCCAAGAGTGTGAAGAGAAGAAATGTCCACAGTCTCCAGCTCTGTTTTCAATAGCCCCACACTGTGCTCTCTCTGAGATGCCCCATTGGGATTGCAGTCAAACGAAGTCTAATTCCCATGCACACACAGGGAATAAAGGACATGTTATTCTGTGTAGAGACATAAACGCCACCTTAGCTGGTGTTTCTTGATGGGAGTATGGCAGAATAAAACAATTTTTTTAAATGTACATAATGTTTGCTCTAATAATTCTGCTAATGAATTCGCAAAGGACATACTCGTAAATGCACACAAAATTTAGTTAAAAAGTTGTTCATTGCAGTATTTTTTTTATAGTATTAAAAATAAATGAAAAAAAAACTACAAATCCTTACGCAGTGGACTGGTTAAACCAATCATGGAACATCAATACAAGGGCATTAACATAATGTCTGAAAATAATTGTTAATTTCATTTAAAAAGTGCTCACAATATATTAAGTGAATAAGCAGTAAGTTAACAATATGCACATAATGGGGTCATTTTTGCAAAATAATATTAAGATATGTATAAGCACAAATAAAAAAGAGAAAGTCATGCATCAAAAAGTTAATAACAGGGGCTTCCCTGGTGGCACAGTGGTTGAGGGTCCGCCTGCCGATGCAGGGGACATGGGTTCGTGCCCCAGTCCAGGAAGATCCCACATGCTGCGGAGCGGCTGGGCCCATGAGCCATGGCCACTGAGCCTGCGCTCCGCAACGGGAGCGCTCCACAACAGTGAGAGGCCCGCGTACCGCAAAAAAAAAAAGTTAATAACAGTTATCACTACATGATGGGTTTGTGTATTAATTTTTGCACATATATGCTTTCTAAAAATCATATGCATTACTCTCCTTATGAGAAAATTGAAAGAAAGGGGAAAACAGGGTACCATAATGTCCTTTCGTGAAGAGTGTGAACTCCTCCTGCTTTCCAACAAGATTAATGTTTGCTTCAAATTGTTTTAATGAAAATGTATGCCTAGGACTTTGGCACTTGTTCAGAAGTAAAGAGATTTATTATGAGTTTAAAATCCTAGAAATCTCTTATTTTCATCTCTTCATGGAATTTGGGAAGAAATGCAACATTTAGTATTTATAGACAAAGCCAGCACCTGAGCAACACTTCTGTGGCAGAGAACAGGCAGAAGAAGATAACCAAGGTGCTCAGGAAGAAAATCACTGAATACTTGTTAGTGATTTGGAAAACAGCCAGAAATTAATTGAAAATGAAATATAATGAGAAGCACCAGCCATGCAGAATATCAAATAAAAGCTGTACAACAGAATACAGAAATTGGGAGACTTTCAAGATGGCAGAGGAGTAAGATGTGGAGATCACCTTCCTCCCCACAAATACATCAGAAATACATCTACATGCGGAACAACTCCTACAGAACGCCTACTGAACGCTGGCAGAAGACCTCAGGCTTCCCAAAAGGCAAGAAACTCCCCACGTACCTGGGTAGGGCAAAAGAAAAAAGGAAAAACATAGACAAAAGAATAGAGACACGACCTGCACCTTGGGGAGGGAGCTGTGAAGGAGGAAAAGTTTCCACACACTAGGAAGCCCCTTCAGCTAGCAGGGACAGGACAGGACTGGAGGGGGTGAGGTAGAGTGGGGGGAAGCTTCAGAGCGACAGAGGAAAACGCAGCAATAGGGGTGCACAGGGCAAAGTGGAGAGATTCGTGCACAGAGGATCAGTACCAACCAGCACTCAAAAGCCCGAGAGGCTTGTCTGCTCACCCGCCGGGGCAGGAGGGGGCTAGGAGCTGAGGCTCCTGCTTTGGAGGTCAGACCCCAGGGAGAGGACTGCAGTTGACTGCATGAACACAGCCTGAAGGGGGCTAGTGCGCCACAGCTAGCCGGGAGGGGGTCCCGGGAGGGGGTCCAGGAAAAAGTCTGGACCTGCCTAAGAGGCAAGAGGCCATTGTTTCCAGGTGCACGAGGAGAGGGGATTCAGAGCACCGCCTAAACGAGCTCCAGAGACAGGTGCGAGCCACGGACACCAGAGATGGGCATGAAACGCTAAGGCTACTACTGCAGCCACCAAGAAGCCTGTGTGCAAGCACAGGTCACTCTCCACACCGCCCCTCCTGGGAGCCTGTGCAGCCCGCCACTGCCAGGGTCCCGTGATCCAGGGTCAACTTCCCCGGGAGAACACACGGCGCACCTCAGGCTGGTGCAACGTCACGCCAGCCTCTGCTGCTGCAGGCTCACCCCGCACTTCGTACCCCTCCCTCCCCCAGGCCTGAGTGAGCCAGAGCCTCGGAATCAGCTGCTCCTTTAACCCCGTCCAGTCTGATTAGGAACGGACGCCCTCAGGCGACCTACAGGCAGAGGCGGGGCCAAATCCAAAGCTGAACCCCAGGAGCTGTGCGAACAAAGAAGGGAATGGGAAATCTCTCCCAGCAGCCTCAGGAGCAGCGGATTAAATCTCCACAGTCAACTTGACATACCCTGCATCTGTGGAAAACCTGAATAGACAACAAATCATCGCAAAATTGAGGCAGTGGACTTTGGGAGCAACAGTACACTTGGGGTTTCCTTTCTGCATCTAATTTGTTTCTGGTTTTATGTTTATCTTAGTTCAGTATTTACAGTTTATTATCATTGGTAGATTTCTTTATTGATTTGGTTGCGCTCTTTTTTTTTATATATATAAATATATATTTTTTTCCTTTTTCTCTTTCTGTGAGTGTGTATGTGTATGCTTCTTTCTGTGATTTTGTCTGTATAGCTTTGCTTTCACCATTTGTCCTAGGGTTCTCCCTGTCTGGGTTTTTTGGGGGGTTTTTTTTTTTAGTATAGTTTCTAGTGCTTGTTATCATTGGTGGATTTGTTTTTTGGTGTGGTTGCTCTTTTCTTTCTTTCTTTTTTTATATTACTTTAAAAAAATTATTTTTAATAATTTTTTTAAATTTTTATCTTCATAACTATTTTATTATATTATATATTATTTTATTCTTCCTTCCTTTCTTTCTTTTCTCCCTTTTTCTCTGAGCCATGTGGCTAACAGGGTCTTGCTGCTCCGGCTGGGTGTCAGGCCTCTGACTCTGAGATGGGAGAGGCAAGTTCAGGACACCGGTCCACAAGAGACCTCCCAGCTCCACATAATATCAAACAGCGAAAGCTCTCCCAGAGATCTCTATCACAATACTAAGACTCAGCTCCACTCAACGACCAGCTAGCTATACTGCTGGACACCCCATGGCAAACAACTAGCAAGACAGGAGCACACCCCACCCATTAGCAGAGAGGCTGCCGAAAATCATAATAAGGTCACAAACACCACAAAACACACCACCAGACACGATCCTGCCCACGAGAAAGACAAGATCCAGCCTCATCCACCAGAATGCAAGCATCAGTCCTCTCCACCAGGAAGCCTACACAACCCACTGAACCAACCTTAGCCACTGGGGGGCAGACACCAAAAACAACGGGAACTACGAACCTGCAGCCTGTGAAAAGGAGACGCCAAACACAGTAAGATAAGCAAAATGAGAAGACAGAGAAACACACAGCAGATGAAGGAGAAAGATAAAAACCCACCAGACCTAACAAATGAAGAGGAAGTAGGCAGTCTACTTGAAAAAGAATTCAGAATAATGATAGTAAAGATGATCCAAAATCTTGGAAATAGAATGGAGAAAATACAAGAAACGTTTAACAAGGACCTAGAAGAACTAAAGAGCAAACAAACAACCATGAACAACATAATAAATGAAATTAAAAATTCTCTAGAAGGAATCAGTAGCAGAACAACTGAGGCAGAAGAACGGATAAGTGACCTGGAATATAAAATAGTGTAAATAACTACTGTAGAGCAGAATAAAGAAAAAAGAATGAAAAGAACTGAGGACAGTCTCAGAGACCTCTGAGACAACATAAACGCACCAACATTCGAATTATAGGGGTCCCAGAAGAAGAAGAGGAAAAGAAAGGGACTGAGAAAATATTTGAAGAGATTATAGTTGAAAACTTCCCTAATATGGGAAAGCAAATAGTCAATCAAGTCCAGGAAGGAGAGAGAGTCCCATACAGGATAAATCCAAGGAGAAACATGTGAAGACACATATTAATCAAACTATCAAAAATTAAATACAAAGAAAAAATATGAAAGGCAGGAAAGGAAAAACAAAAAACAACTTACAAGTGAACCACTGTAAGGTTAACAGCTGATCTTTCAGCAGAAACTCTGCAAGCCAGAAGGGAGTATCAGGACATATTTAAAGTGATGAAAGGGAAAAACCTACAACCAAGATTACTGTAACCAGCAAGGATCTCATTTTGATTCGACACAGAAATCAAAAGCTTTACAGACAAGCAAAAGCTAAGAGAATTCGGCACCACCAAACCAGCTTCACAGCATGTGCTAAAGGAACATCCCTAGGCAAGAAACACAAGAGAAGAAAAAGACATACAATAACAAACCCAAAACAATTAAGAAAATGGTAATAGTAACATACATATCGATAACTACCTTAAATGTAAATGGATTAAATGCTCCAACCAAAAGATATAGACTGGCTGAATGGATACAAAAACAAGACCCATACATATGCTGTCTACAAGACACCCACTTCAGACCTAGGAAAACATACAGACTGAAAGTGAGGGGATGGAAAAAGATATTCCATGCAAATGGAAATCAAAAAGAGGTGGAGTAGCAATTCTCATATCGGACAAAATAGACTTTAAAATAAAGACTATTACAAGAGACAAAAAAGTACACTACATAATGATCAAGGGATCAATCCAAGAAGAAGATATAACAATTGTAAATATTTATGTACCCAACATAGGAGCACCTCAATACAAAAGGCAAATGCTAACAGCCATAAAAGGGGAAATTGACAGTATCACAATCATAGTAGGGGATGTTAACACCCCACTATCAGCAATGGATAGATCATCCAAAATGAAAATAAATAAAGAAATACAAGCTTTAAATAACACATTAAATAGATGTATGTAATTGATATTTATAGGACATTCCATGCAAACAAAGGAATACACTTTCTTCTCAACTGCTCATGGAATATTCTCCAGGATAGATCATATCCTGGGTCACAAATCAGCCTTGGTAAATTTAAGAAAATTGAAATCGTATCAAGTATCTTTTCCAAGCAAAACGCTATAAGCCTAGACATCAATTACAGGAAAAAAAAACAAACACATGGAGGCTAAACAATACACTACTAAAAAACTAAGAGATCACTGAAGAAATCAAAGAGGAAATCGAAAAGTACCTAGAAACAAATGACAATGAAAACACAATGACCCAAAACCTATGGGATGCAGCAATAGCAATTCTAAGAGGGAAGTTTATAGCAATACAATCCTACCTCAAGAAAAAAGAAGCATCTCAAATAAAAAACCTAACCTTACACCTAAAGCAATCAGAGAAAGAAGAACCAAAAAAACCCCAAAGTTAGCAGAAGGAAAGAAATCATAAAGATCAGATCACAAATAAATGAAAAAGAAATGAAGGAAACTGTAGCAAAAATCAATAAAACTAAAAGCTGGTTCTTTGAGAAGATAAATTGATAAACCATTAGCCAGACTCATCAAGAAAAAGAGAAGACTCAAATCAACATAATTAGAAATGAAAAAGCAGAAGTAACAACTGACACTGCAGAAATACAAAGGATCATGAGAGATTATCACAAGCAACTATATGCCAATAAAATGAACAACCTGGAAGAAATAGACAAATTCTTAGAAAAGCTCAACTTTACAAGACTGAACCAGGAAGAAATAGGAAATATAAACTGACCCATCACAAGCACTGAAATTGAAACTGTGATTAAAAATCTTCCAACAAACAAAAGCTCAGGACCAGGTGGCTTCACAGGTGAATTCTATCAAACATTTAGAGAAGAGCTAACACCTATCCTTTTCAAACTCTTCCAAAATATAGCAGACGAAGGAACACTCCCAAACTCCTTCTACAAGGCCACCATCACCCTGATACCAAAACCAGACAAAGATGTCACAAAGAAAACTACAGGCCAATATCACTGATGAACACAGATGCAAAAATCCTCAACAAAATACTAGCAAACAGAATCCAACAGCACATTAAAAGGATCATACACCATGATCAAGTGGGGTTTACCCAGGAATGCATGGATTCTTCAATATACACAAATCCATCAATGTGATACACCATATTAACAACCTGAAGGATAAAAACCATACGATCATCTCAATAGATGCAGAAAAAGCTTTCGACAAAATTCAACACCCATTTATGATAAAACCCTCCAAAAGGAGGCACAGAGGGAACTTACCTCAACATAATAAACGCCATATATGACAAACCCACAGCCAACATCATTCTCAATAGTGAAAAACTGAAACCATTTCCTGTAAGATCAGGAACAAGACAAGGTTGTCCACTCTCACCACTATTATTCAACCTATATTGGAAGTTTTAGGCACAGCAATCAGAGAAGAAAAAGAAATAAAAGGAATCCAAATCGTAAAAGAAGAAGTAAAGCTGTCACTGCTTGCAGATGACATGGTACTATACATAGAAAATTGTAAAGATGCTGCCAGAAAAGTACTAGAGCTAATCAATGAATTTGCTAAAGTAGCAGGATACAAAATTAATGCACAGAAATCTCTTGTATTCCTATACACTAATGATGAAAAATCTGAAAGAAAAATTAAGGAAACACTCCCATTTACCACTGCAACAAAAAGAATAAAATAACTAGGAATAAACCTACCTAAGGAAACAAAAGACATGTATGCAGAAAACTATGACACTGATGAAAGAAATTAAAGATGATACCAACAGATGGAGAGATATACCATGTTCTTAGATTGGAAGAATCAATATTATGAAAATGACTATACTACCCAAAGCAATCTAAAGATTCAATGCAATCCCTATCAAATTACCAAAGGCATTTTTCACAGAATGAGAACAAAATATTTCACAACCTGTATAGAAACACAAAAGACCCTGAATAGCCAAAGCAATCTTGAGAAAGAAAAACAGAGCTGGAGGAATCAGGCTCCCAGACTTCAGACTCTACTACAAAGCTACAGTAATCAAGACAGTATGGTACTGGCACAAAAACAGAAATATAGATCAATGGAACAGGATAGAAAGCCCAGAGATAAACCCACACACATATGGTCACCTCAGTTTTGATAAGGAGACAAGAATAAACAATGGAGAAAAGACAGACTCTTCAATAAGTGGTGCTGTGAAAACTGGACAGCTACATGTAAAAGAAATGAAGTTAGAACACTCCCTAACACCATACACAAAAATAAACTCAAAATGGATTAAAGACCTAAATGTAAGGCCAGACAATTTAAAACTCTTAGAGGAAAACATAGGCAGAACATTCGGTGACATAAACCACAGCAAGATCCTTTTTGACCCACCTCCTAGAGAAATGGAAATAACAACAAAAATAAACAAATGGGACCTAATGAAACTTAAAAGCTTCTGCACAGCAAAGGAAACCATAAACAAGACGAAGAGACAACCCTCAGAATGGGAGAAAATATTTGCAAATGAAGCAACTGACAAAGGATTAATCTCCAAAATTTACATGCGGCTCATGCAGCTCAGTACTGAAAAAAACAAACAACCCAATCCAAAAATGGGCAGAAGACCTAAATAGACATTTCTCCAAAGAAGATATATAGATTGCCAACAAACACACGAAAGGATGCTCAACATCACTAATCATTAGAGAAATGCAAAGCTAAACTACAATGAGGTATCACCTCACACCAGTCAGAATGGCCATCCTCAAAAAATCTACAAACAATAAATACTGGAGAGGGCGTGAAGAAAAGGGAACCCTTTTGCACTGTTGGTGGGAATGTAAATCAATACAACCACTATGGAAAGCAGTATGGAGGTTGCTTAACAAACTAAAAATAGAACCACCCTACGACCCAGCAATCCCACTACTGGGCATATACCCTGAGAAAACCATAATTCAGAAAGAGTCATGTACCACAATGTTCATTGCACCTCTATTTACAATAGCCAGGACATGGAAGCAATCTAAGTGTCCACTGACAGATGAATGGATAAAGAAGATGTGGCCCATATAGACAATGGAATATTACTCAGCCATAAAAAGAAATGAAATTGAGTTATTTGCAGTGAGGTGGGTGGACCTAGAGTCTGTCATACAGAGTGAAGTAAGTCACAAAGAGAAAAACAAATACCTTATGCTAACACATATATATGGAATCTAAAATAAAAAAAAAATGGCTATGAAGAACCTAGAGGAGGGACAGGAATAAAGACGCAGACGTAGAGAATGGACTTGAGCACACGGAGCGGGGGAAGGGTAAGCTGGGATGAAGTGAGAGAGTGGCATGGACATATATATACTACCAAATGTAAAATAGCTACTGGGAAGCAGCCACATAGCACAGGGAGATCAGCTTGGTGCTTTGTGACCACCTAGAGGGGTGGGATGGGGAGGGTGGGAGGGAGACTCAAGAGGGAGGCAATATGAGGATATATGTATATGTATAACTGATTCACTTTGTTATAAAGCAGAAACTAATACACCATTGTAAAACAATTATACTCCAATAAAGATGTTAAAAAAATACAGAAATTAATCCTGGTAAATATGGTTATTCAGCCTATGGAAGGAGTAGAATTTCAGATCAGCTTTAAATGTTCAGGTTTTTAATAAATCGTATTCAGGTAATTGACCATTCATATCAAAAAATTTTTTTGATTAATTTCCTACCTCACACCATTCACAATCATAAATTTGATAAAGATCCATGTGTATGAAACCTATCTGTAAAATAATTAGAATAAAGTAGTGAAAATGGAAAGGGCTTTCAAAGTCACATGTGAAAGCTCCAAGAAAATTAGTGATAGATTAAAACATAAAATATGGCCTAAAATTTCTGAGATGCAAAATACACTTTTAACAATATAAAAATAACTTGTATTTTTGGAGAGAATATTTGTAATGTTTAATGCATAAACATCAGCTGACACTCTTAGTACATAACTAAGCTCCCACAAAACAGTAAGAAAAATAGAAAGGATCTACAGAAAAATAAGCAAAGGATATGAATAGGCAATCCAAGAAGTAATACAAATAGCTAATACATGAATGAAAAAAATGTTCACCATCAATAGTACATGAGTAAGTGCAAATTAAACAATAACAAGACACCATTTCTCCTTCCATGGATCAACAAAAATTGTTTTAATTTGAAAATATGGAAATGCTATGGTGAAACGGAGATGTTCATACACTGGATTACTGGATTATAACTTGAAACATCTGTTTCAAATATCAGAATAGTATTATCTATCAACAATTTAATTGCACTTACAGACATCTATCCCCAAGAAAACCTAACAGTTAATAAAGATATGCATACAGCATCGTTGCTAGTAGTGAAGCTACGTGTTAATTGACATGGGAATGCCTAAAGAAAATACACCTCCACATATTCACAAAAAGCCAGACTTAAATGTCTTTGTATCTGTTTTACACATATATGTATGCACATTAATAAATACAAATATAAAACCCCAAACTGAAGCCCAGTTCTAGGTAAGTATAATCTCTACACTGTGAGAGGAAAAGAAAGGATGAGCCCCAGGATATTAAACCCATTGTTCAGCAGAGGCCTGAGCAGCAAAGTGAATTACTGTATCTCTTGATAGCCAAAGAAAAACTCAAATTCTCAGTTTCAGAGAAGGAGCTGGAGAATATGAAATTTTTCTGTATCATAAAATCAGAGGATTTTTTTTTTCTCCTGAGAGTAAAATTTTTGCTCTTGGGAGAGAAAAAATAGAAGGGCAGAGCAACATGGTGAAATGGCCAAGGGTCTCCTAGGAACTTTAATAAATAATATCATCTTAAATTGCTTGAGCTGCTGTAGTATCAAATACTCCATCATCTCTAACTTTCAGAATCATCCGCTCTACACACAAACGTGTGTGTGTCTCTCTGTGTGTGCGTACAAATTAAGGAAAGGGTCTGAGTTGCATGCTTGGGTTGGAGCCAGAGCAGAGATAAAGACACAGCTAAAAAATATAGAGAAATGAGGAAAAATCAAAGGAAGCAAGGAAGCCAGAGTCATGAAAACTTAAGCCTACCAGTAATTCTTGAAAATCTTGGAGGCACATGTTCTTACTATAGGCCAGATTAACAGGCATTAAAGAATATCTCATCTAGATCATATAGAGTAGAGTGTCCTAGCTGGCATGCAGGTTACAAAAGTTTATAAATGTAATGGTACAATGTTTACAACATTCACTGTAGAAAAATTACAAAAGGAATACGCACTGATTTAAAACTTGTATAGAATAAAAAGAGAAAGTCTCTTTTCACTGGCTCCCTCCTAATCACTCTCACTCAACTAGCACAGTTCAGAGTTCTAGATACTTACATGGTCATTGATATACAGAGAAGCTGAGCTGAACTACTATCATTAATGTAGATGGCTTGTGACTCTCCAGAAACTGCCCCACCCTGCCTGCCTGCCTGACTAGTATATACCAACGAGTGGCATACTAGCTATCTATATTTAGATAGGTGAAATAAGTGTAACTGAGCATATTCATTGACCAAACTGAGAACTGTATACAGTTACTCTTCAGTGTCCATAAGGAATTGGTTCCAGGACTCCCACAGATACCAAAATCCAGGGATGCTAATGTCTCTTATATAAAATGGCATAATATTTGCATAAACCTATGCACATCTTCCCAAATACTTTATATCACCTCTAGATTACTTATAGTACCTAATACAATGTAAATGCTACATAAATAGTTGCCTGTTCCCAGCAGATTCAATTTTGCTTTGTGGAATTTTCTGGATTTTTTTTTTTCAGAATATTTTCAATTTGAAGTTGGTTGAATATGTTAAGGCAAAACCTGTGGATATGGAGGGCCAACTGTATTTTTTAAATGAAGTTAGGTTTATGGGTCCAACTGAACCCAAGAATAAAGAGAACTGCATCTATGTAGAAGATAAGACCAGTGAGTAAAATAATGCTTTGTTGAAATTGAGAAAAAGAATAGTCCCGATGATCAGAAGTCTGCAATTATTCAGACATAGAGAACAGACTTGTGGTTGCCAAGGGGGAGGTGGGATGAGGGAGGGATGGATTGGGAGTTTGGGGTTAGCAGATGCAAACTATTATGTATAGAATGGATAAAGAACAAGGTCCTACTGTATAGCACAGGGAGCTATATTCAATATCCTGTGATAAACCATAACGGAAAAGAATATGAAAAAGAATGTGTGTGTATATATACACACACACACTATATATATATAACCGAATCACTTTGCTATACAGCAGAAATTAACACAACAGTGTAAATCAACTATACTTCAATAAAATAAATATTTTTAAGTCTGTGATTATTAAGTTCAGAAACTAAGCAAAGAACTTGTGTCTTAGAAAAACTTTAAACAAGCTCAAGTTTGACCAGAAATTGAATCTTATAAAAACCCGAGACTAGAGATATCACAGATGATGAAAAGGCATTTGACAAAGATACATATAAGGAAGCACCTGACAAACCCAGAGATGGAATTAAGAGTCATTTTGCTGCCCCCATCCACTGCCTTACCAATAAGACATAATAACTGATCCCAGCCCAATTTTGCCCAGCTGAGCCAGAGATAAATAAATACTCAATTCTTAAGATAACAGCCCAGGCAGTAACTACCAATGGATAACAGTTAACACAAGAGATGAAATCTTTTTACCACCAAGCGATTGAACAAAGTTATGCAGAAATCAGCTCTCTTCAAGTAAGATATCTCCAAGATACCTCCTTGCCAAAGCAGAATTCAAGTATATCTACTCTGGCCAGAGTGCGTGTTACATGTGTACGGTTTTTATCCTGAGTATAAAATAAACTCCTGTCAATCACTCTGTGCCATCCAGTGTTACAAAATAGAGGTGAAAATTCATGTCCTCGAATATCTATTCAGGAAAAAATCCACCTCAGTCTTTCAATTTTAGCAACAACAACATACAAAGCCTAGTCATAGTGTAGAAATATACAATGGCGAAAGGAATACAGAAGACCACATTGCAGCTCTCAACTTCATCTCTACTGCCTCTCCAGAGAAAACTCAGAACAAGGATTACCAGCTCCCCTGGCATATGTGTTAGCCCACTCTGCTCCTAATCATGCAGAGAACAGAAATCTCGTGCCACACAATATTCTGTGATGGGGGAGGGTGGCAGGATTTCTGCTCAAGAGGTCAGAAGAGCAAAGAACTGCATTCTTCCTAAAGAAGGCTCTTGCAAAGTTTCTGCTGAATTGAGCTTTATATGCGGGTGGAAAACCCAGTGTAAGGCATGTGGCTGCATCAATTATAAGATTTCAATTTGACAGTTTAATTAGGAAAAGGAGAGTTAGTGTAGGGCTTGCAGAATTCATGATGAATCACATACTCCAACAGACTTCATTTTCATATTTCAATTACACACATTTCTAACTCATGAACAGCAACATAGCATTTTCTGTTTAATAAATGTGATATCTGTTGGAATTGATAACATTAGTTCAGTAATTACTGAGCCATTATTGTCAGGCTTTTTAAAAACATGGAAAGAAGTCTTAGTTATTAAAGTTTAGCATCAGCACGAAACTAGCTTTTCAAACGTTCCAACTGAAGAGCTTTTGAACAGTGCATTAGCTATCCCTTATAGGTACAGGGGTAAAACTTAATAGCAGGTACCTGCAAGAGATGGTTTTTGATCTAATCACATCTTATTTGATTCCTTGACACACAACTGTAGCTATATTCTTTCTAGATCTTTATTCAGAATGCAGGTCAAAAAGCAAGGGAGCAAGACTTAGGTTTGAATGACATAATTTAATGCAAGATCATGCTTTAAATTCTGATCTGATTCTGCTCTTTGCTTAAAAAAATAATAAAATGTAACAAAACACTTATTTTTCATCAATTTAAAGATAAAAGTAGATTCTAATAGGAACAAACTTTCAAAGAGGAACAAGCTCAGTCGGTCAAAGCATGTAGAAACTTGTGAGTTCTTTCCCAGAGTGGTTGCTCTGAGTTCTGGGGACCTAAGCTGAGAAGCTGGCTATGCTCATAGATGCACTAGGTCTTTTTCTTTGCCTGGGTTTTGAACAAACAGAAGTTCATTAAATCAAATACAGATGTCAGTTTCCTTAGGGACTAAGAAAAAGGTCATGCCCTCCAATAAACACAACTGCAAACACTGGAAGTGAAGCACACTTCTGTTTTTAAAATTACTTTCAAATTTGTTCATACTGATCCTTTCATGGATGATATCTTGACTTCTGTGTAGCTGAACTACCTGCTTGCTACTGCTTCACCTGCAAAAATCTTGATATCTTGCTTAGATAAAGTACATTTATGTGTTAGTATGTGTTATATAAATATATAGAGAGATATTTG
Organism: Tursiops truncatus; assembly: GCF_011762595.2. Classification (NCBI taxonomy): domain Eukaryota; kingdom Metazoa; phylum Chordata; class Mammalia; order Artiodactyla; family Delphinidae; genus Tursiops; species Tursiops truncatus. The sequence continues at coordinate 71,639,927 of NC_047036.1, forward strand.
TATATGTATCATAAACATTTCTAAATATTCAGGTCATGAAATATAGGAAAAATAGTTTTGTCACATGATATCACCTATTACATGTTAAAATTGTACATGTAAAGGGTTTGTAGTTCACAGTCTCAAAAAAAAGTCATATTTCTTCACATTATTAGTAATTCACATCCTTTAGTATCAGGGAGAAACAGTATTTTATTGATTTCTTAAGAATGTTAAATAAAATAATGACAATAAAGTGGCTAGCATACTGCCTAACACATTCACTCAATAATTGGTTACTATAATTATTGTTAGAAGGCTTGGGATTCTTGTACAAAAATTAAAATAATATAAAAATTATAATCACAGAAAAGTAAAAAGTTTGAGAATTATTTCAAATTTAAAAAAAAAATCATAAAGAAATGACATTCTCATCCCCAAATGGCACCCCCTTAAGAAAATATTTAAGTTTAACATCTTTAGTTCCTTACTTGACAAAAATTGCAGCTTGATCAGTGGGCAAATGAATATTTTCAGAACTCAGAATTGTTCTGCCCTGTCAGGTGGTAGCAATATAGATGCAAACAAAAGAAAATAAGAAAAAAAGGAGAGTTCAAGAAATAAAGATTTCCACTTCCCCTCATTCTGTAAATAACTGAGGCCCAGAAAAGCAAACTTTTTTTCATAATCACAACAGCTAAGAAATATCAAGTTAGATTGTACAGTAATATAATGTTCTGTCTACCTTAGCAACAGTTGCCAGGGTATGGTCCATGGAGCTCAAGGGATCACCAATTCCCTTTCAGGGTCCACAAGCTCAAAACTAGTTTTCTAATAATTTTAAGGTTTTGGGGGGTTTTGTTTTTTGGTTTTGTTTGTTTAATTAATTCTATTGATGTTTTCACTAATGGTGCAAAAGAAATTGTGGGTAAAACTGCTGGCACCTTTGAGTGAATCAAAGCCATGGCACTGAGCTACACTAATAATTGTATTTGTCACTGCCACAATCCCTATGAAAGATAAATAAGAATCAAAAGCCAGCTTCATTAAATTTCAAGTCTTGAGTACACATCTTTTTAATATTCTGTGGGACAAAATGGGAAGCACACCTAAAGCCCTTTGCATATTGCAGGATAGTGGTCGTCTCCAGGAAAAGCACTTACGATTATTTAAGTTTCCAGTGAACTAGCCACTTCCTTCACAGAACAATTTTTACTTGAAAGAATGAACTTTGATTATTTAGATTTGCTTATTTTACAGACATTGTCTTGAAGATGACAAGAAATGACTTAGTCACCTTAGGGAAAATTACCTGGACAGTATTTTTTGCAAAAGGTAAAATTTAAGCTTTCAAAGCAGAACTTAGAATTTTGGAAAATTTGCATCTGTTATCATGACAGCTTTCCAAGACGTAATGACTTTTCTGATAAATTGCTGGTGACAGTAATGAATGTGCTTTATTGATACTGTATAATAAGGTGTGTCAACCTTTGCAGATATGCATAGCTTAGTAAACCAGTATTTGCCAAATCAGCAATAATAGTGTTACAAAATCATGCATGGGTAAAAGACAAATTTAAAATATAAGATAGGCAAATGTAATTTAATGTAACAAGTATGAATAGTTCTTGGCATGGTTTCATATTCTACATTTCAAATAACCTTTAAGAAATCATTACTACTTATTGAGTTTTGGTGTAATATCAAAGAAGAGTACTCAAAATATCCCCCCTTTTAACTATATGTTTATGAGACTAGGTTTTCTTGATATTATTTAACTAAATAACATATAACAACAGATTGAATGCAGAAGCAGGTATGTTTTCTATCAAACCAGACATTAAAGATATTTACAAATATATAAAATAATGCTAATTCTTCTCATTAAGTATGTGTTGGGAAAGGTAGGTATTTTTTCATAAAAATGTTATGTTAATGTTATTTTTAAATGAGTTAATAAATAGTTTGAAACTTTCTCATCATTAATTTCTAACGTGGTATATACTGATACATATTATTCACAAAAACAAAAGGTCTTTTTGATCCTCAAAAACTTTTAAGACTATAAAAGTCTCCTGAGTCCAAAACATTTGAGAACCATGGCACTATGCTGTAGAGATAACAAATGGGTTTCAAATAGAATACAAACTTGGATCAGTTGGTAATGGCTTCAAGGAATTGGTAGAGAAGGAACTAGAAGCCATGTTTTGAGTTATAAAGATAGAAAATTAGAAAATGTGGTACTTAAGTCACATTGGACCCAAGAATATACTGGATTTCAGATGTTTCAGGATAGTCCAATGTCCTAACTCATCTTCCTCTTCCTCATAGTACTTAGCACAGTGCCTATACAGAGTAGATTAATAAATGTTCATGAATTTAACTGAATCTAATACAAAATTACACTGACTCTTTTTACAAATTCTGATACAAGATAGAGGGCCAATGGTTATTGTTCTATGAAGCAAATGCCAAAAAAAAAAAGTGTTAAGCTAAGGAGAAAACAGAATAGACATCTACACAGGTTGCATGATTTCAAGGGAACAGAATTTCTCCCCATAAATAAAACTTTTTTTAACCTAATGATTAGTTCCTGAATTTACTTTTATAATTGGAGATGTGACCTTTTATTCTACAATGAAAATGTCAAAATACAAATACTCGAGGGAGAGGTAGCATATTCATCCAAATTCACAGTAAGTTTTAAATAATATCATCCAGGTTTGAAATGACATGATCAAATAGAAATAATAGGGTAGAAGATCTCAGATGAAAGACACTATAGAGAGATGGTGAAAGGAATGACACTAAGAGGAAAAACTGAAGATTCTAAAGGAAATATATTTATTTCACAATTTGAAATAAGGCCAGGCATCTTTTGGAATTCCCTAGAACAACAACAACAAAATTATTAATCGTGTATTTTTCCAGCCCATACACAATATTGTAGCCTATATAGAATAAAATTCTACAAAATAAAAATCAGAATGTCCCACAACCTAAATCTAGCCTGCTGGACTCCTACATGGCAGCCAACATTCTACCAAGTCACTCTGCTGCGTGTCCTAGATGAGGACTTCAACAAGACTTCTCTCTTGCAATGGAATGAAAGAAGGCAGCCTTTCAAATAAGCAGTGATGTCTTGGCACAATGGAAAGAGAACTACGGTAGAGATAAGTAACTTGGGTTTAACCCAACCCTGACTATTGATTGTTAGCTCTGTGACTCTGGGCAAGTTTTTTATGCTCTCTGGGTCTCAGTTTTCCCTTAAGGGAAGATCTAATGATCTTTTGTGAAATATAAGATGTGATAGTTTTAAATTTAATTATTTAGATAGGAAATTAACATTTCTGTCACAGACATTATTTTTAGCATGTCTCATTGAAATTTTGTAGAACAATATTTCCTTCAAGGAAAATCAGAATACAGAATATTAAAAGCATTTTAATGAGACAAATTATGTGAGGAGAAAAATCTATATTTAAGCAACTCTTTTGTTTATCTCAATTTTTCATTAACCAGTTAAGAACTTACACTCTTTCACTCTGTTTTCTACAGCGATGCCTAAAGGACTACTACCTGAATAATAAGAAAAATGCTTATAAAGAGTTTAAAAAGGGAATTTGTTTCTATCAATATCCATCTTTGGCCATTTCCTAGGGGAACTGTGTGAGTTCAAGATGTCAGAATCATTCTACAGAATGAAAATCTACTTTTTTCCTCTTTTTGTTACCTCAAGAAATACTGAAAATAAATTTTTTGTGTGGGACAATGTTTTTGTCATTTTAAGTCTGCTGACAACTATGTTTAGTCACATTTCCCCCAAACTGTTTGTTGAATAGGATCCCAATCCTAGAGTCACTTTAGAGTGGAAAGAGTAGTCTTTTTTTAATATAAGGGCTAGTGTCACATTGTTAACTCTCAATGGCTTTAAAAATCTCCCTCCTGGGCT